>NC_064633.1:157244245-157869245 GCF_023864275.1 Schistocerca cancellata
CTGACTGATCTAACACAAACGAACAAAAACTTACTTTACGACTCATTTTGTTAGATCAATTACAATCTGAACTGTGTTCACTTTTACAGTTGTCCAATAAACAAGACCCTCTGACGATGGCACTGAGGTTTTAATACACGTTTGGGTGACAAGAAAAAACAGTATTTTTTACAGAAGGTGGAACTTATATCCAACAAAATTACACCACCAGCTAGGCTAAATAAGAAAATCAGAACAAATGAAGTCATTACCAACCAATGGCGAATGCAGCTGCTACAGCAGCCTTTTGTTCCTGGTGCGGGTTCTGCTGTCGGAAAAGTACTGGTGAACAGACTCTTATAAACCCCTTCCCACACCCTACCCGCCCCTCCAAAAATATCAGTCCCTCACTCTCAGGTGTTCTCAGATACTCGCCGACATTGTCTGTACACGACCGTACCGGTGTGTGTAAGTGATACCAAACATCAGCATCTTCTTCAGCTGTTAACCTTGAGGTGAAGACCACTGCAGTGCCTGACGTAGCTTCCACCTTCTTCAGCTGTTAACCTTGAGGCGAAGACCACTGCAGTGCCAGACGTAGCTTCCACATTCTTCTGCTGTTAACCTTGAGACGAAGACCACTGCAGTGCCAGATACCTTCCACCTTCTTCAGCTGTTAACCTTAAGGCGAAGACCACTGCAGTGCCAGACGTAGCTTACACCTTCTTCAGCTGTTAACCTTGAGACGAAGACCACTGCAGTGCCAGACGTAGCTTCGTCCTTCTTCAGCTGTTAACCTTGAGGCGAAGACCACTGCAGTGCCAGACATAGCTTCCACATTCTTCAGCTGTTAACCTTGAGGCGAAGACCACTGCAGTGCCCGATACCTTCCACCTTCTTCAGCTGTTAACCTCAAGGCGAAGACCACTGCAGTGCCAGACGTAGCTTACTCCTTCTGCAGCTGTTAACCTTGAGGCGAAGACCACTGCAGTGCCAGACGTAGCTTCCACCTTCTTCAGCTGTTAACTTTGAGGCGAAGACCACTGCAGTGCCAGACGTAGCTTCCACATTCTTCAGCTGTTAACCTTGAGGCGAAGACCACTGCAGTGCCAGATACCTTCCACCTTCTTCAGCTGTTAGCCTTAAGGCGAAGACCACTGCAGTGCCAGACATAGCTTACTCCTTCTGCAGCTGTTAACCTTGAGGCGAAGACCACTGCAGTGCCAGATACCTTCCACCTTCTTCAGCTGTTAACCTTAAGGCGAAGACCACTGCAGTGCCAGACGTAGCTTACTCCTTCTGCAGCTGTTAACCTTGAGGCGAAGACCACTGCAGTGCCAGACGTAGCTTCCACATTCTTCAGCTGTTAACCTTGAGGCGAAGACCACTGCAGTGCCAGATACCTTCCACCTTCTTCAGCTGTTAACCTCAAGGCGAAGACCACTGCAGTGCCAGACGTAGCTTACTCCTTCTGCAGCTGTTAAGCTTGAGGCGAAGACCACTGCAGTGCCAGACGTAGCTTCCACCTTCTTCAGCTGTTAACCTTGAGGCGAAGACCACTGCAGTGCCAGACGTAGCTTCCACATTCTTCAGCTGTTAACCTTGAGGCGAAGACCACTGCAGTGCCAGATACCTTCCACCTTCTTCAGCTGTTAACCTCAAGGCGAAGACCACTGCAATGCCAGACGTAGCTTACTCCTTCTGCAGCTGTTAAGCTTGAGGCGAAGACCACTGCAGTGCCAGACGTAGCTTCCACCTTCTTCAGCTGTTAACTTTGAGGCGAAGACCACTGCAGTGCCAGACGTAGCTTCCACATTCTTCAGCTGTTAACCTTGAGGCGAAGACCACTGCAGTGCCAGATACCTTCCACCTTCTACACCTGTTAACCTTAAGGCGAAGACCACTGCAGTGCCAGACGTAGCTTCCACATTCTTCAGCTGTTAACCTTGAGGCGATGACCACTGCAGTGCCAGATACCTTCCACCTTCTTCAGCTGTTAACCTTAAGGCGAAGACCACTGCAGTGCCAGACGTAGCTTACACCTTCTTCAGCTGTTAACCTTGAGGCGAAGACCACTGCAGTGCCAGACGTAGCTTCCACCTTCTTCAGCTGTTAACCTTGAGGTGAAGACCACTGCAGTGCCAGACGTAGCTTACACCTTCTTCAGCTGTTAACCTTGAGGCGAAGACCACTTCAGTGCCAGACGTAGCTTACACCTTCTTCAGCTGTTAACCTTGAGGCGAAGACCACTGCAGTGCCAGACATAGCTTCCACCTTCTTCAGCTGTTAACCTTGAGGCGAAGACCACTGCAGTGCCAGACGTAGCTTACTCCTTCTGCAGCTGTTAACCTTGAGGCGAAGACCACTGCAGTGCCAGACGTAGCTTCCACCTTCTTCAGCTGTTAACCTTGAGGCGAAGACCACTGCAGTGCCAGACGTAGCTTCCACATTCTTCCGTTGTTAACCTTGAGACGAAGACCACTGCAGTGCCAGATACCTTCCACCTTCTTCAGCTATTAACCTTAAGGCGAAGACCACTGCAGTGCCAGATGTAGCTTACTCCTTCTGCAGCTGTTAACCTTGAGGCGAAGACCACTGCAGTGCCAGACGTAGCTTCCACCTTCTTCATCTGTTAACTTTGAGGCGAAGACCACTGCAGTGCCAGACGTAGCTTCCACATTCTTCAGCTGTTAACCTTGAGGCGAAGACCACTGCAGTGCCAGATACCTTCCACCTTCTTCAGCTGTTAACCTTAAGGCGAAGACCACTGCAGTGCCAGACGTAGCTTACTCCTTCTGCAGCTGTTAACCTTGAGGCGAAGACCACTGCATTGCTAGACGTAGCTTCTGCCTTCTTCAGCTGTTAACCTTGAGACGAAGACCACTGCAGTGCCAGACATAGCTTACACCTTCTTCAGCTGTTAACCTTGAGGCGAAGACCACTGCAGTGCCAGACGTAGCTTCCACATTCTTCAGCTGTTAACCTTGAGGCGAAGACCACTGCAGTGCCAGATACCTTCCACCTTCTTCAGCTGTTAACCTTAAGGCGAAGACCACTGCAGTGCCAGACGTAGCTTACTCCTTCTGCAGCTGTTAACCTTGAGGCGAAGACCACTGCAGTGCCAGACGTGGCTTCCACCTTCTTCAGCTGTTAACTTTGAGGCGAAGACCACTGCAGTGCCAGACGTAGCTTCCACATTCTTCAGCTGTTAACCTTGAGGCGAAGACCACTGCAGTGCCAGATACCTTCCACCTTCTTCAGCAGTTAACCTTAAGGCGAAGACCACTGCAGTGCCAGACGTAGCTTACTCCTTCTGCAGCTGTTAACCTTGAGGCGAAGACCACTGCAGTGCCAGACGTAGCTTCCACCTTCTTCAGCTGTTAACTTTGAGGCGAAGACCACTGCAGTGCCAGACGTAGCTTCCACCTTCTTCAGCTGTTAACCTTGAGGCGAAGACCACTTCAGTGCCAGACGTAGCTTACACCTTCTTCAGCTGTTAACCTTGAGGCGAGGACCACTGCAGTGCCTGACGTAGCTTCCACCTTCTTCAGCTGTTAACCTTGAGACGAAGACCACTGCAGTGCCAGACATAGCTTACACCTTCTTCAGCTGTTAACCTTGAGGCGAAGACCACTGCAGTGCCAGACGTAGCTTCCACATTCTTCAGCTGTTAACCTTGAGGCGAAGACCACTGCAGTGCCAGATACCTTCCACCTTCTTCAGCTGTTAACCTTAAGGCGAAGACCACTGCAGTGCCAGACGTAGCTTACTCCTTCTGCAGCTGTTAACCTTGAGGCGAAGACCACTGCAGTGCCAGACGTGGCTTCCACCTTCTTCAGCTGTTAACTTTGAGGCGAAGACCACTGCAGTGCCAGACGTAGCTTCCACATTCTTCAGCTGTTAACCTTGAGGCGAAGACCACTGCAGTGCCAGATACCTTCCACCTTCTTCAGCAGTTAACCTTAAGGCGAAGACCACTGCAGTGCCAGACGTAGCTTACTCCTTCTGCAGCTGTTAACCTTGAGGCGAAGACCACTGCAGTGCCAGACGTAGCTTCCACCTTCTTCAGCTGTTAACTTTGAGGCGAAGACCACTGCAGTGCCAGACGTAGCTTCCACCTTCTTCAGCTGTTAACCTTGAGGCGAAGACCACTTCAGTGCCAGACGTAGCTTACACCTTCTTCAGCTGTTAACCTTGAGGCGAGGACCACTGCAGTGCCTGACGTAGCTTCCACCTTCTTCAGCTGTTAACCTTGAGGCGAAGACCACTGCAGTGCCAGACGTAGCTTACACCTTCTTCAGCTGTTAACCTTGAGGCGAAGACCACTTCACTGCCAGACGTAGCTTACACCTTCTTCAGCTGTTAACCTTGAGGCGAAGACCACTGCAGGGCCAGACGTAGCTTCCACCTTCTTCAGCTGTTAACCTTGAGGCGAAGACCACTGCAGTGCCAGACGTAGCTTACTCCTTCTGCAGCTGTTAACCTTGAGGCGAAGACCACTGCAGTGCCAGACGTAGCTTCCACCTTCTTCAGCTGTTAACCTTGAGGCGAAGACCACTGCAGTGCCAGACGTAGCTTCCACATTCTTCAGCTGTTAACCTTGAGGCGAAGACCACTGCAGTGCCAGATACCTTCCACCTTCTTCAGCTGTTAACCTTAAGGCGAAGACCACTGCAGTGCCAGACGTGGCTTACTCCTTCTGCAGCTGTTAACCTTGAGGCGAAGACCACTGCAGTGCCAGACGTAGCTTCCACCTTCTTCAGCTGTTAACTTTGAGGCGAAGACCACTGCAGTGCCAGACGTAGCTTCCACCTTCTTCAGCTGTTAACCTTGAGGCGAAGACCACTTCAGTGCCAGACGTAGCTTACACCTTCTTCAAATGTTAACCTTGAGGCGAAGACCACTGCAGTGCCAGACGTAGCTTCCACCTTCTTCAGCTGTTAACCTTGAGGCGAAGACCACTGCAGTGCCAGACGTAGCGTACACCTTCTTCAGCTGTTAACCTTGAGGCGCAGACCACTGCAGTGCCAGACGTAGCTTCCACCTTCTTCAGCTGTTAAACTTGAGGCGAAGACCACTGCAGCGCCAGATGTAGCTTCCAAGAACTTCGTCTGCAGTAGCAGCAGGTGTCTGCCTGCTGTGCTGCGGACGATGTGCTGACAACGTGGCGACTTCGTACCGCTAGGTCACCTGACGATAACTGTCTTAGGCTGGCGATAAACTGCTTGCTGAGTCGCATATTCGAGCCGGAGATACGGGATGCTACGTCTCTCTGTTGCTGTACACCAATTCCTGAGGACACTCATCGCCACCCAGCGTCGGCATATGGCTTGGACTTCGGCCATGCTGGATGTTATAGTTTTCCGGATATGGTATTTGGTAGCCGCTACTGACACATTGCGGCGGCAGCTTCACTGACGACAACGCCTGTCGCTGCGAACGCGTGCTTTACTGTCTCCCAGTCTGGCAGTTTTCTTGAGCTCAGCCCACCGCCGGCCACCTAAGTCATCGAAGGGCATCAGATTCCCTCCTTTTACGATCTCGTCTAGGTATCAAAATGTATAATGAAATATTGTAATAGGAATATCTCATTAACGACTTTCGATGCAGTTCCTGTTATCACCACCTCTACAAATCACACCCTGGCGACAATGCGGCACCTTTTCCTGACCTGCGAACGGCTGAATCCTCCTCCACTGTTTGGAGCAACTCTCTATTCCAACAGTCCATCGAGTACAGAAAAAGTGGCAAATATTTTAATACCCACGAGGAAGAATTTCTTTGTTATAGTTTCCTGTAACCTGTCAGTCCTTCTGAAAAGATAATTCATTAGTATTCGTTCACGAACGCTATATACTGTAACTTCAGATTTGTTCTAAATACGAGGAAATATTTCTAGAACATGTAACATTCTAATTTTTAACTGGCGCAAGGATGTTCGGGACAAAAGTTTGTCCACGACATTCTGATGCGACATTTTCGTCCTCTATACAGGGTGGTCCATTGATAGTGATCGGGCCAAATAACTCACGAAATAAACATCAAACGAAAAAACTACAAAGAACAAAACTCGTCTTGCTTGAAGGGGGAAACCAGATGGCGCTATGGTTCGCCCGCTAGGTGGTGAAAAAAGTGGTCCAACTAAAACATTCATGTTTCTTTACGTACTACACGAATATGTAATAAAAATGGGGGTTCCTATTTAAAAAAACGCTGTTGATATCGGTTTGACGTAAGGCAGCGCCATGTAGCGCCGTCTGGTTTCCTCCTTCAAGCTAGACGAGTTTCGTTCTTTGTAGTTTTTTCGTTTGACGCTTATTTCGTGAGATATTTCGCCCAGCCACGATCAATGGAACACCCTTCACATGCCACTGTCTATATAAATTAACGTACTGTGTATATTATTTTTTTATTTAACAAATTTCATTGTGATGATCTTTCAGATTTAGATAGTGTACGTTCACCATAAGCAGATTCAAATTGTTCAAATGGCTCTAAGCACTATGGAACTTAACATCTGAGGTCATCAGTCCCCTAGACTTAGAACTAAGTAAACCTAACTAACCTAAGGACATCACACACATCCAGGATTCCCACCTGCGACCGTAGCAGCCGCGTGATTCCAGACTGAAGCGCCTAGAACCGCTCGGCCACCGAAGCCGGCTCACCATAAGCAGATATTTATGAATTAAGCTTTGTTGTCTATATGTGACTAAGTCTTGATGTTTTAAGGAAGGACTCTGTAAACAAACCTTAAATCAGTATCGTCTCATCATGATCTGAGGAAGGTTAATTCACACAATTAGAAGTGTTCATTATATGTGCAGACTGACAATAATTAACTGTCATCTTATTCCAAACTAAAACTGGGTTTACGGAAGGTCGGAAATTCAGTGCAATTTTGATGATTTTTTTTATTCATTTATATAAATTATCGTCTCTAGCGACATTTCACCGTACTAATGCACTGACGTTCACTGTGTGTTGGTTCTTCGAGTTATATCTCTACAAAAACAGATAACACACTCCTGGAAATTGAAATAAGAACACCGTGAATTCATTGTCCCAGGAAGGGGAAACTTTATTGACACATTCCTGGGGTCAGATACATCACATGATCACACTGACAGAACCACAGGCGCATAGACACAGGCAACAGAGCATGCACAATGTCGGCACTAGTACAGTGTATATCCACCTTTCGCAGCAATGCAGGCTGCTATTCTCCCATGGAGACGATCGTAGAGATGCTGGATGTAGTCCTGTGGAACGGCTTGCCATGCCATTTCCACCTGGCGCCTCAGTTGGACCAGCGTTCGTGCTGGACGTGCAGACCGCGTGAGACGACGCTTCATCCAGTCCCAAACATGCTCAATGGGGGACAGATCCGGAGATCTTGCTGGCCAGGGTAGTTGACTTACACCTTCTAGTGCACGTTGGGTGGCACGGGACACATGCGGACGTGCATTGTCCTGTTGGAACAGCAAGTTCCCTTGCCGGTCTAGGAATGGTAGAACGA
This sequence comes from Schistocerca cancellata, assembly GCF_023864275.1. Taxonomy (NCBI): domain Eukaryota; kingdom Metazoa; phylum Arthropoda; class Insecta; order Orthoptera; family Acrididae; genus Schistocerca; species Schistocerca cancellata. The sequence goes on from NC_064633.1 coordinate 157,251,744, forward strand.
TGGGTTCGATGACGGTTTGGATGTACCGTGCACTATTCAGTGTCCCCTCGACGATCACCAGTGGTGTACGGCCAGTGTAGGAGATCGCTCCCCACACCATGATGCCGGGTGTTGGCCCTGTGTGCCTCGGTCGTATGCAGTCCTGATTGTGGCGCTCACCTGCACGGCGCCAAACACGCATACGACCATCATTGGCACCAAGGCAGAAGCGACTCTCATCGCTGAAGACGACACGTCTCCATTCGTCCCTCCATTCACGCCTGTCGCGACACCACTGGAGGCGGGCTGCACGATGTTGGGGCGTGAGCGGAAGACGGCCTAACGGTGTGCGGGACCGTAGCCCAGCTTCATGGAGACGGCTGCGAATGGTCCTCGCCGATACCCCAGGAGCAACAGTGTCCCTAATTTGCTGGGAAGTGGCGGTGCGGTCCCCTACGGCACTGCGTAGGATCCTACGGTCTTGGCGTGCATCCGTGCGTCGCTGCGGTCCGGTCCCAGGTCGACGGGCACGTGCACCTTCCGCCGACCACTGGCGACAACATCGATGTACTGTGGAGACCTCACGCCCCACGTGTTGAGCAATTCGGCGGTACGTCCACCCGGCCTCCCGCATGCCCACTATACGCCCTCGCTCGAAGTCCGTCAACGGCACATACGGTTCACGTCCACGCTGTCGCGGCATGCTACCAGTGTTAAAGACTGCGATGGAGCTCCGTATGCCACGGCAAACTGGCTGACACTGACGGCGGCGGTGCACAAATGCTGCGCAAGTAGCGCCATTCGAGGGCCAACACCGCGGTTCCTGGTGTGTCCGCTGTGCCATGCGTGTGATCATTGCTTGTACAGCCCTCTCGCAGTGTCCGGAGCAAGTATGGGTGGTCTGACACACCGATGTCAATGTGTTCTTTTTTCCATTTCCAGGAGTGTATGTCGAAGCGTAAATAAGGATAAGAGGAGATTGTAGATGGAGATTTGATATGACCCTACAGGATACTTGGAAGACATAATATCATACTTCTAAAGTAGTTTCCAGTACAGAAACTTGTCGAAACTGTCTTCCTGGCTTCATGAACTCATAGGTATCAAATAATCGGAAACTACAGACAACAGTTTTAAAAGCTAATCACTTTATCCTCTTAAACTTACTTAACTTTTTGGCTGCACTATCAGATCTAAAGCTGAGTATCTTGTGTATGAAAATGTAATGAACTGAATCTGTTATCCTGAGCTATCTTGTTATGACAAAGTTCCTAGTTCAACTTCCTGCATGGAACCCAGTTATAACCGTTTAGGATACTCTTAAATGTTCTTGTGAGTCATTCAACTTTTTATCGGTAGCTTAGAAAGGAATCATTCTATAAATCGATTTCATTGTACTTGCTGGTAGTATACTCGCTATGATGAGAAATAGAGCATATTCAACGGTATTTCTACCAGATCAAAATGACTAAAAGTATACCATGTTTTGACAAATGGGACGATAAAGTCTGTGAGAAATATTTTGATAAAATTCTGCACAAATAGTTTTGTTTTTACTATAGCTGTTGTTACCAACGCACAGAGGTCACTATGTAAATAGATTAGGATAAGGTGGAAATGAAAGACGGGTGTGGCGGATGTATAGATCTACAGTATTTCTCAACAGGTACTACTTTCAATACAGCGAACTGTAGTCCGCACTGCAGCACGTATGCAGTATCGTAACTGAATACCAAAGCAGCCCAGTTTCAGTGTTTTGTGACGAACCGCAATGTGAGTACCTGTCACTATTTGAACGTCACGAACGTATCTTGGCGGGAGTTCATTAATCCAGTGGAGACTCACATGGCAGCTAAGAGCATGCCGTGGTAACTGAGCAGTGGCATGAACAATGTATCCAGCAGAATGCTTCAATTATGTAAACGGAAGCAGCACGTTTCACGATGGGAGCGTGTTATTTCGCGAAGAGAGAGACAAAGAGACAGAGAGAGAGAGACGCCTCACGTTACACTGCTTTTGCTGGAGCAGCATTTCGATTAACATTCTGCCCAGGTGCCGTCTCTCGGGAATTCTGCACCCTGTGGCAGATTTATTTCTGGGGCGTACTTGTGGCACCCCGGGAGGTTTTTATACGTCCCACGGGAAATCAGGTAAATCCCACCACACGCAGCAGGTAATGCCAGGAGGAGATGCAGACGCGAGAATATCATCAGTACCAACGCGCGCTGGCTCTGCGAAATTCTTCATGTAAACATACCACTTATAACAACTGAGAACACTATTATGACGTGTTATGTGGGCAGTTACGAATCTGGCTAATAGCTTGATATTATGGAGCATTACATACGAAGAACAATACAGAATTTTCGAGATTTAGGGAGGCATCAGACTGGTAGGCTCCTTTAGCAGAGAGTACAGAGCAGACATATTACTGTGTTACACGTGTCACTGCATTCCATTTGTAGGGAAGCAGCCTACTCACGCCGTATAAAATTCATATCAGTCTTTCCATTGTGTGCCAGCCAGTCCACTGTAACTAGCTCTGACGTCATAAATGTTGCGCAATACTTTAAAAATCAAGTAAATACCCTGAAACGGTTCTAGAATGTCAGGAGGGATACCAAATCAATATGTGTTGAATGTCAGTTCAATAACTTTAACCATTTTCAAAATTTGGACGTTTTTCTGTAAAAATCATTGGCGCAACCGAAAAGAGCTAGAGACTTAAAAATTTGTATTTAGATTCGTTTTTCATAATAATTTAATAGAAACAGTACTTTGGATCTCACAAATTAAGATTTTAGTTGAAATTCAATATTTTCTGGTCTTTGTCTTAAAAATTAAGGAAGCAAGATAGATTAAGTAGGCTAATAAATAAGGCTAGAATGTTTATATTTAAGTAGAATGGAGATCCGCTATAATCATAAAGATGTGAGAAGTTTCAATTGAATAACTGTATAACTATAGCGATAGCGTATCTCCAAAGGGCAAGTTCAGAGCTCGTCTACTGCGTGTAGTGTAATTAAATTAATTCTCTCGCCCAAAATATTTTACTTAGCTACGTCAGACTTTTATTATGATTACTTACCTGTGTGCAGAATGCACATTTAAATTGAGAGCTTCATCGGCCATCAGCAAAAGGAGCTGTAATTTATTCAATAACATAAAGTGGTGCATTACTAGCCCAGCAACTAGTCGGGAGAGCCGATTTGATCAGGCGTTCCCTTAGCCGTCCGCACCGCGGCTTTATATATAAGAACGCTGCGCGAGGAAGGAAGGCCCCAGTTCTCTCCCGACACAGATTAGCACACCATCTGTACCTGGAGTCGTGTCGCGTCGGTATCATTGCTATAAATAGCCTCGGGTGCCGTATTAAGTTACTCGGGATACGCGTAACCATGAAATCGTTTTCGAGTGAAGTGTAAATTCTGGGATGACTTTAATTATCTATCTTCAGTTTGCATATGTCGTATTTTCACGTGCCGTCGCGGGACAGACATTCTACCATTATTTAGCGTGGTGTTTGATGAGCATATTCATCAAATTATGGCGAGCATTCATTTAAACATTTAATTTGGACAGTTATAGTTGCATCAGCACATTAGACTCTGAGCTGCTCTGTTAGTCAGGTTGTGTGAATTTTTTTTTTTTTTCATCTGTAACTTTCAGAATACAGAGAAAATTTTTTTTCACGATCGTTTTTGATTATGAATCCCAGACAATCTCCTAATTCCTCAGAGCTATAAGCTGTAGCTATTTCTCAGGTGAAGTGGGCACTAGGAATTCTAATTACAGGCTTAATGTTTTGCTAATCACTTTCTGGTTGCCAAAATCGTAGTTAGAGAGCCAGTGTTGAGAACGGCAAAACAACAGCATAAATAATAGGAACATTTAAATAACAATAATTCTACCCACATATGGTTAATCGGCAGGGAAATGCATCTTTTCTACATTACAATTCTACATTATATAATAAATTCCAACCAGCCGCCCCTCATATGGTGCATCGGCCGGGAAATGTTTCTTTTCTACATAACATTCTACATTTAAACAACAGAATAAATTCCTACCAGCCGCCCCACACATTCCATTGACAGAGCGTGATGATAATAGGATGTTACCTACTTTCCAAATAACTTCTTCTTGGATACTGTTTTTTAAAGACCAGTCTCTACATCAGAGAGTCTGAGGCAGAAATAAAAGGAAGGATCAGGTTTGAGATTTAAAATCAGGGTGAAACTATATCAGTGACAAGATTCGCTTATGACATAACCATTCTCAGTGAAAACGAGGAAGAATTACTGAACACAATGAATGGACTGAACTGTGCTGACCGAGGATAAACAGAAGAAAGACGAAACTAATGAGGAATAGCAGAAATTAGATTAGTGGGAAACTTAGTATCGAAATTGAGGACCACGACATAGAGGAAGCGGAAGAATCTACTACCTTGCAGACGAAATAACAAATCACGGTCAAAGTGAGGACATAAAAAGCAGACTAGCATAGGGAAAGAAAGTATTCCTTCCAAAAGAAGACTACATCAGCCTTTATTTGAGGAAGAAATTACGGAGAATGTACGTTTTGAGCACAGCATTGAATGGAAGCGAATCACAGACTGTGGGAAAATTGGAAAGGAAAAGAGTAGAAGCGCTTAAGATGTGGTGCTCTAGAAGACTTGAGAATTCGGAAGAGTTAAAAGACAACAAAGTACTGAGGAGTTTCCGCACGACTCGGCGGAAAGAGAAACAGTAGCGACAAAAAGGTACAGGTTGATAGGACGAGTGTTAAGACCTCAGGGGAAAACGGCCATGGTGCTAGATGGAGCGGAAGCCAAAAATTTTGGGCCGAGATTGGAATATACCTAACAAATATTGAAGGACAGTGTGTGTAAGTACTGCTTTAAGATAAACAGATTGAAAAAGGACAGCAATTCATGGTGGGTCGCATCAAACTAGTCAGAATGATGATGACGTAAAACTAAATAAATAAACAAATAAAAACAATGAGCCACAGTCGGCAGAAGGAAGCGTCATCATTTTGCAATGTGAACACAGCTCTCTGCTCTGTTCTGCTGTTCGTGGTATGGGTAAAATGTACTATCTGCACTGCACAAAGGCGGTGTAGTACTTGAGCCAGCATGGTCATAACGAGTTCTGAAGCTGGGCCTTTTCTCAGATGATTGTCTTTTTCTCCTGACCGGAGTGGCCGCGCGGTTCCACGCGCTACAGTCTGGAGCCGAGCGACCGCTACGGTCGCAGGTTCGAATCCTGCCTCGGGCATGGATATGTGTGATTAGGTTTAATTAGTTCTAAGTTCTAGGCGACTGATGACCTCAGAAAATATGTCGCATAGTGCTCAGAGCCAATTTTTTTGTCTTTTTCATTTTCTGCGGCGTTCCGTTTGTGGACTGTTTTGATGCATCTCTCCACGTTAGTGAATTTTGTATAAACTTCTTCATGTCTGCATGACAGCTGTAATTTACTACTACTTGAACCTGTTAACTGCATTGAAGCATTAATCTCCATCTACAACATTTTCTTTCACATTTCCTCCCATTACCAAACTGACGACTTCTTGTTGCCCCTGATTTTCTTTTCTCTCTCATTCAGTTCAGTACCTCTTCATTAGATACCTAATCTTCAGCATTCTCCTGTACGCGTCTCACAGGCTTCAATTCCGTTAGCGCCGGCCGAAGTGGCCGTGCGGTTAAAGGCGCTGCAGTCTGGAACCGCAAAACCGCTACGGTCGCAGGTTCGAATCCTGCCTCGGGCATGGATGTTTGTGATGTCCTTAGGTTAATTCGGTTTAACTAGTTCTAAGTTCTAGGGGACTAATCACCTCAGTAGTTGTGTCCCATAGTGCTCAGAGCCATTTGAACCAATTGAACCAATTCCGTTACTGACTGAAAAGTTTATCGTCTGCGTTTCATTTTTGTGCAAGACTACGCAACGGGAAAATGCCTTCAGAAAAGACTTCCTAAAACTTAATTTTATATTCCGTGTTAACAAATGTCTCATTTTCCAAAGCATCTTCCTTGCTATTACCAGTCTGCAAGCTACATTATCTCCACTTCGGCCATCATCACTTATTCTGCTGCTCAAACAACAAAATTCATCGATTACTTTTAGTATCTCATTTCCTAACGAAATTCCCTCAGCATCTGTTGATTTAATTCGAACACATTCCATTAATCTTGTTTTACTTTTGTCGATATTCGTCATATGACCTCCTGTCAGAACAACATCTATTCCTTCAATTTCCTCTCGCATGTCCATTGCCGTCTCTGACAATTACAATGACATCGTCAGACCTCTAAATCTCTTATCTTACCCTTGATCTTTAATACTGTTTCCAAAATTATCCTTGGTTGTTTATAGCTTACTCAGTGTACAGATTGGTGAAATAGTGGGATTGGCTATTACCCTGTCTCATTCCCTTCTCAATTATGCCCTGCTTTTCATGCCCTTGTTTTAACCTTTGATTGATTTCTACACAGTAGTATGTAATCATTCACTCCCTGTACTTAATTTTTGTTGCCTTCAATATAGTCTCACTCATTTCTCTCACCATTTAGCGATTTCGATGGTACATTGAACTGGTATTTGTAAAAAAAAAAATTGTGTAGAGTGCGTGAGTCACAAATTAACACTGCCTTTCTCTGATCTCCCAAATTCGATTTCTGTAAAACGATCACCTAAAACCACTTCACACTGGCCATACGAAAGTTCCAACATCGGTTCTGAAAGCACTGGTTTGACTACATCCGCAACTGGTACTCGTTCCATAGAAACCCTCTGTCAACTAGAGTCGGGATTGGGTTGGCAGTCTCGAACTTGCTTTTATATTGTTGATTAGAGCGGTCGGAGCTGTTTTATGTGGAGTTAAAGAAAACTAGTAGTAATAGACTAAACAAGAAGCTATTTCCTGTATTTAAATGATGACACATCTATTTCTTCTTTATCAGGCAGACCAAGATACGACAGGAAACATTTTCAAAGTTAGAAAAATCGTATTGACTGGGAGCAACCCTACATTATGGCTGCAATGGAGGGGAACAAAACCAATGTGCACTCCGTGTGCATACCGGGGGGGAGTCATTCCAGATGTGGAAAGGGTCCTTCCGGATGCCATGAAGGGTACAGGTTGCACCCATCTGCAGGTGATCGCTCATGTCGGCACCAATGGTGTGTGTCGCTATGGATCGGAGGAAATCCTCTCTGGGTTCCGGCGGCTATCTGATTTGGTGAAGACTGCCAGTCTCGGTAGCGGGATGAAAGCACAGCTCACCATCTGCAGCATCGTTGACAGGACCAACTGCAGACCATTGGTACAGAGACGAGTGGAGGATCTGAATTAGAGGCTGAGTCGGTTCTGCGACCGTGTGGGCTGCAGATTCCTCGATTTGCGCCATAGGGTGGTGGGGTTTTGGTTCAAATGGCTCTGAGCACTATGGGACTTAACATCTATGATCATCAGTCCCCTAGAACTTAGAACTACTTAAACCTAACTAACCTAAGGACATCACACACATCCATGCCCGAGGCAGGATTTGAACCTGCGACCGTAGCAGTCACGCGGTTCTGGACTGAGCGCCTAGAACCGCGAGACCACCGCGGCCCGCCTGGGGTTTTGGGTCCCGCTGGATAGGTCAGGAGTCAACTACACACAGCAGGCGGCTACACGGGTAGCAGGGGTTGTGTGGCGTGGACTGGGAGGTCTTTTTAGGTTCTACATCTACATCTACATTTATACTCCGCAAGCCACCCAACGGTGTGTGGCGGAGGGCACTTTACGTGCCACTGTCATTACCTCCCTTTCCTGTTCCAGTCGCGTATGGTACGCGGGAAGAACGACGGCCTGAAAGCCTCTGTGCGCGCTCTAATCTCTCTAATTTTACATTCGTGATCTCCTCGGGAGGTATAAGTAGGAGGAGGCAACATATTCCATAACTCATCCAGAAACGTACCCTCTCGGAACCTGGACAGCAAGCTACACCGCGATGCAGAACACCTCTCTTGCATAGTCTGCCACTTGAGTTTGCTAAACATATCCGTAACGCTATCACGCTTAACAAATAACCCTGTGACGAAACGCGCCGCTCGTCTTTGGATCTCCTCTGTCAACCCGACCTGGTACGGATCCCACATCGATGAGCAATACTGAAGCATAGGTCGAACGAGTGTTTTGTAAGCCACCTCCTTTGTTGATGGACTACATTTTCTAAGGACTCTCCCAATGAATCTCAACCTGGTACCCGCCTTACCAACAATTAATTTTATATGATCATTCCACTTCAAATCGTTCCGCACGCATACTCCCACATATTTTACAGAAGTAACTGCTATCAGTGTTTGTTCCGCTATCATATAATCATATAATAAAGGATCCTTCTTTCTATGTATTCGCAATACATTACATTTGTCTATGTTAAGGGTCAGTTGCCACTCCCTGCACCAAGTGCCAATCCGCTGCAGATCTTCCTGCATTTCGCTACAATTTCCTAATGCTGCAACTTCTCTGTATACTACAGCATCATCCGCGAAAAGCCGCATGGAACTTCCGACACTATCTACTAGGTCATTTATATATATTGTGAAAAGCAATGGTCCCATAACACTCCCCTGTGGCACGCCAGAGGTTACTTTAACGTCTGTAGACGTCTCTCCGTTGATAACAACATGCTGTGTTCTGTTTGCTAAAAACTCTTCAATTCAACCACACAGCTGGTCTGATATTCCGTAGGCTCTTACTTTGTTTATCAGGCGATAGTGCGGAACTGTATTGAACGCCTTCCGGAAGTCAAGAAAAATAGCATCTACCTGGGAGCCTGTATCTAATATTTTCTGGGTCTCATGAACAAATAAAGCGAGTTGGGTCTCACACGATCGCTGTTTCCGGAATCCATGTTGATTCCTACATAGTAGATTCTGAGTTTCCAAAAACGACATGATACTCGAGCAAAAAACATGTTCTAAAATACTACAACAGATCGACGTCAGAGATATAGGTCTATAGTTTTGCGCATCTGCTCGACGACCCTTCTTGAAGACTGGGACTACCTGTGCTCTTTTCCAATCATTTGGAACCTTCCGTTCCTCTAGAGACTTACGGTACACGGCTGTTAGAAGGGGCGCAAGTTCTTTGGCGTACTCTGTGTAGAATCGAATTGGTATCCCGTCAGGTCCAGTGGACTTTCCTCAGGTTAGATGGCCTCGGGCAAGTACAGAAAGGGCAACAGTCTCAAAGGATGCGGGACAAAGTCAGGACATGCGGGGACCAAGCAGTAGTCGGTATTGTAATTGTAAACTGTCGAAGCTGCATTGGTAAAGTACCGGAACTTCAAGCGCTAAATAGAAAGCACCGAAGCTGAAATCGTTATACGTACGGATAACTGGCTGAAGCAAGCGATAAATTCTGCCGAAATTTTTACAAAGGCACAGACGGTGTTTAGAAAGGATAGATTGCATGCAACCGGTGGTGGCTTGTTTGTCGCTGTTAGTAGTAGTTTATCCTGTAGTGAAATAGAGGTGGATAGTTCCCTTGAATTATTATGGGTGGAGGTTATACCCAACAACAGAGCTAGGTTAATAACTGGCTCCTTTTACCGACCTCCCGACTCAGCAGCATTAGTGGCAGAACAACTGAGAGAAAATCTGGAATATATTTCACATAAATTGCCTCAGCATGTTAAAGTCTTAGGTGGAGATTTCAATTTACCAGATATAGACTGGGACACTCAGATGTTTAAGACGGGTGGTAGGGACAGAGCATCGAGTGACGTTATACTGAGTGCACTATCCGAAAATTACCTCGAGCAATTAAACAGAGAACCGACTCGTGGAGATAACATCTTAGACCTACTGATAACAAAGAGACCCAAACTTTTCGACTCTGTAAGAGCAGAACAGGAAATCAGTGATAATAAGGCCGTTGCAGAATCGCTGATTATGGAAGTAAATTGGAATATAAAAAAAGGGAGGAAGGTTTATCTGTTTAGCAAGAGTAATACGAGGCAGATTTAAGACTACCTAACAGATCAAAATGAAAATTTCTGTTCCGACACTGACAATGTTGAGAATTTATAGAAAAAGTTCAAGGCAATCGTAAAATGCGTTTTAGACAGTTACGTGCCGAGTAAAACTGTGAGGGATGGGAAAAACCCACAGTGGTTCAACAACAAAGTTAGGAAACTACTGAAAAAGCAAAGAGAGCTTCACTGCAAATTTAAGCGCAGCCAGAACCTCTCAGACAAACAGAAGCTAAATGACGTCAAAGTTAGCGAAGTAGGGCTATGCGTGAAGCGTTCAGTGAATTCGAAAGTAAAATTCTATGCACCTACTTGGCAAAAAATCCTAGGAAGTTCTGGTCTTACGTTAAATCAGTAAGTGGATTGAAACAGCATATCCAGACACTCTGGGATGATAATGGCATTGAAACAGAGGATGACGTGCGTAAAGCCGAAATACTGAACACCTTTTCCCAAAGCTGTTTCACAGAGGAAGACCGCACTGCAGTTCCTTCTCTAAATCCTCGCACTAACGAAAAAATGGCTGACATCGAAATAAGTGTCCAAGGAATAGAGAAGCAACTGAAATTACTCAACAGAGGAAAGTCCACTGAACCTGACGGGATACCATTTCGATTCTACACAGAGTACGCGAAAGAACTTGCCCCCCTTCTAACAGCCGTGTACCGCAATTCTCTAGACGAACGGAAGGTTCCAAATGATTGGAAAAGAGCACAGGTCGTTCCAGTTTTCAAGAAGGGTCGTCGAGCAGATGCGCAAAACTATAGGCCTATATCTCTGGCATCGATCTGTTGTAGAATTTTAGAACATGTTTTTTGCTCGCGTATCATGTCATTTCTGGAAACCCACAATCTACTCTGTAGAAATCAGCATGGACTCCGGAAACAGCGATCGTGTGATACCCAACTCGTTTCATTTGTTCATGAGACCCAGAAAATATTAGATACAGGCTCCCAGGTAGACGACCTTTTCCTTATCTTCCGGAAGGCGTTCGATACTGTCGCCTGATAAACAAAGTAAGAGCCTACGGAATATCGGTCCAGCTGTGTGGCTGGATTGAAGAGTTTTTAGCACACAGAACACAGTATGTTGTTCTCAATTGAGAGACGTCTACAGACGTTAAAGTAACCTCTGGCGTGCCACAGGGGAGTGTTATGGGACCATTTCTTTTCACAATATATGTAAATGGCCTAGTAGAAAGTGTCGGAAGTTCCATGCGGCTTTTCGTGGATGATGCTGTAGTATACAGAGCAATTGCAGCATTAGAAAATTGCAGCGAAGTGCAGGAAGATCTGCAGCGGATAGGCACTTGGTGCAGGGAGTGGTAACTGACCCTTAACATAGACAAATGTAATGTATGGCGAATACATAGGAAGAAGGATCCTTTATTGTATGATTATATGATAGCGGAGCAAACACTGGTAGCAGTTACTTCTGTAAAATATCTGGGAGTATGCGTACGAAACGATTTGAAGTGGAATGATCATATAAAATTAATTGTTGGTAAGGCGGGTGCCAGGTTGAGATTCATTGGAAGAGTCCTTAGAAAATGTAGTCCATCAACAAAGAAGGTGGCTAACAAAACATTCGTTCGACCTATACTTGAGTATTGCTCATCGATGTGGGATCCGTACCAGGTCGGGTTGACAGAGGAGATCCAAAGACGAGCGGCGCGTTTCGTCACAGGGTTATTTTGTAAGCGTGATAGCGTTACGGAGATGTTTAAGAAACTCAAGTGGCAGACTCTGCAAGAGAGGTGCTCTGCATCGCGGTGTAGCTTGCTGTCCAGGTTTCGAGAGGGTACGTTTCTGGACGAAGTATCGAATATATTGCCTCCCCCTACTTATACCTCCCGAGGAGATCACGAATGTAAAATTAGAGAGATTCGAGTGCGCACGGAGGATTTCCGGCAGTCGTTCTTTCCGCGAACCATACGCTACTGGAACAGGAAAGAGAGGTAATGACAGTGGCACGTAAAGTGCCCTCCGCCACACACCGTTGGGTGGCTTGCGGAGTATAAATGTAGATGTAGGTGTAGATATACATTCGTCATAGCTGGCTAGTTTGTAAACTGACATATCCAATCTCTTTTTTGGAAGCAAGGGCTCTCATCCACAATCAATAACTGGTGACAAATAATACGCAAGTTTTCTACAACACGCATAACTAGGGGGAATAATCAAACACTTTCGAACATATTAACTGAAGGGGATAAAAATTTAAAACATATCCTCTAGCACAATCTCCTTGTTCTCCTGTTCACTGACGTCTGCAACGAAATCTTACTCCCTCTTTAATATAAATGTTACAAAAGTGCTGAAATTGGAAAAAAAGAATTCGGAGCTACTGATTCACGCAAGGCAAATAGTGCCTGTAAAACTGATATTTTATCAAGCTGGCAGACCCGATTCAGGCACAATGTACAGAAGTGTCCGCAAAGGAAGGCAAGAGGAAGCACATTCCCACTCCTAGAACCTGACGATGCAGGTTTTATTTTATATACAAAATCCCCTTTCAGTTTTAGTTGTGATTGTTTTCAATGCTACTGAATTGCAGAAAAATCATTATCACGATAGGGTATGTTATGTTCTTTTTGAGTTTGGTGGTGTTGGGACAGCAACCAGCCACAAAGTTGCTTTCAGTTCCTTTATTCAAATGGTATCGATACCGGTTTCGAATCGTTCTGATTCATCTTCAAACGGTTAACATGCTTTCTCACAACATGTGGTGCGCTTTTATACAGATTAACTGTCCTAAAATATAAATAGTACATAATTATAAGCACGCCACACACAGATGGTTGAGTTACAGATTTTCATTGGATGTGACTTACGTGAAATGTCGGTTTGGCGTCTTTGTTTTCATAACATTCGTCAACAGATGTGAATACATTCCCACTGCATTCTTATCGTTGCACATGTAAATTTTCTCACTGAACACTTTAGATTTGTCACTGAAAAGATTTCCACCACGCACGACATGTTTTCATACATACAAAGTGCTTACAAACATATGAGTATCAAAGATGCTATGATATATTGTAACATTTGGAGATGTCTTATGTATGGAAAAGGGTCATATATTCACTTACGCAACTTAAACGCCTTTTACACTAGTACAGAGAGACATTGATTTTGTGAGGTTTTGAGCGGATACTGTTACATTAATTATAACGTTGTTCTATTTTTTTAGTACTGTATAGGTAAAGCAATGCATTATTTAATTACATTTAGCTTCATTAGAATTATAGTAACATATAAATTTGCTACTTGATCTGCAGATAGGCGTAGGAATATTATTTGCTTTGGAGGGTGGAAAATAATTTTTTCAAATTTTTCAGGAAAGGGGTGTTAGCTAACTCGGTTTGTTCATTAAGGATATAGTCTGGGGTGCTGTAAGCACTTTGTATGTGTGAAAACATGTGGTGCGTGGTGGAAATCTTTTGAGTGACAAATCTAAAGCGTTCAGTGACAAAAATTTACGTGTGCAACGATAAGAATGAAGTGGGAATGTATTCACATCTGTTGACGAATGTTACGAAAACAAAGACGCCAAACCGACATTTCACGTAAGTCACATCCAATGAAAATTTGTAACTCAACCATCTATGTGTGGCGTGCTTATAATTATGTATTATTTATATTTTAGGACAGTTAATCTGTAAAAAAGCGCACCACATGTTGTAAGAAAAGCATGTAAACCGTCTGAAGATGTATCATAACTATTCGAAACCGGTAACGGTACCCTTTGAATAAAGGAACTGAAAGTAAATTTGTGGCTGGTTGCTGTCCCAACACCACCAACATTTGTCTTCAAATAAAAGCCACGGTCTCCAACCATGTCATCATATGACAAAATTGCTTCTTGAGTTTATTTCGGTTTCTCAACTTTTATAACAAGTAATATTTCCTGTGAATAACTCGAATGCCGTGACTTTAATCGTAGAAATGATGTAATTTCAGAGCGCTGAATCTAAATTGTAGTTTTCATATTCATATTAATAATATAGAGAAATGTTCTTAGTATTTGCTAATGAAATAAGCATACAATTTTGGTGTTGAAGTATTCCACTTGAAAACATTAATAAAGTAATTCTTGTGTAATGCTCGTCATAATTGATATCACTTACATAAAAAGTAGCAATTTTAGAATCTTACACCCTCTTGGAAAAATTTCTACGGACGCCCAAGACGGCGTATGACCACGACAGCGAAAACGATTTCCGAAATTTTCCTCTCGTCTTCCATCAGTTGTATCACATTGAAATGTGGTGTGTGAGTACGACGTTTTCTTTTTCATTATATGTGATATACAGTTACGATTTGGCTCCTGTGGACTTCGTGACATTTTTCTTTGTTACTAATTCGCTTTATTATTTCTGGATTTAATGTTGAACAAGTTTGTTCGTACATATTTCCTAATTTAATAGGATAAAATGTAATAATTTCCTTACTGAAGGTATTCTTTGCACTGAAGTTGCGATCGATAGTAGAAATCGACTGCAGATAGCAAAGGGCGTGGGACTTCACAGGCGACACATTGCAGCAGACGTTGCGTATTTTACCCTTATGCTCAAAGCAATTTGTTTTTCGTTGCTGTAAGTGGCATGTTACGGTTCTAAATGTAAGTAAATAATTAGTAACGGATGCTCATGCGAAGTGAACTGTACATTTTCCTCAGTGCTGCGTGGTAACGCAGTTTCATTTGCATCTTTGTCCGCTTACGTATATTCCTACAGTATCCATTTAAGCCTGTCATCGCCTGACGTAAACCCACAGTACCTACATCAAGAGGAAAAGTTCCTGAAGTGTATGAGCGATTAAGATTAACTGATTACCGTCGCATTCCTGAGCTATTACTGAGAGACCATATGGCCTCCAGAAGGGCAGCTGAGGGCTACGACTGGGCTCAGGGCCAAGTAACTGTACGTGATTAGGCCCCGTCTCCAAACATAGCAACCCAGTTCTGTTGGCATGGTTTAAACATAACGCTATTCGGGGACTATTGAAGATACACAAAAATGCTCATTGGGAGAAAATATAGAATAATTTCTTTTAAACGTTAAACATATCTTCACAAATACAATCGGCCCACGCACAACAGAGTACGGTCCCAATATGTTAAAAAAGACAGAGTAAAAATTTGATTTTTCAGGGGGTCTTTATCGGATTCTATTGAAGACAGATATAAAATGTCAACTGTTTTGGTTGGCCCTCGACCTAACCAGCAGTTGTATATCTGCCATAAGAATTGGCACACTTTAGCTATCGTACAGTACAGGATCAAAATTGCAACATTACACACTTTCTCCAGCGAAGGTAAATTGAGCAAATTGGTTGCCTCTTCTGCATTAGGTGTGGTCTAGGGTGGACATCAGGTGGCTTGCAAATCACCACTTGTTAGTTGGTGATTCCTGAGAAAATTCCGAAAACACACGATTTTTTTGCCATGATGATGGCCACGTCCGTTCACGGCAGAGCGTCGAAAATTTTGCCACATGTTCTTAAAGTGATATTATCAGGAAACTTAGAAACCTTTTCGATATCCTTAGCAGTTACCAAGATCCATAGGCTCAAATTTGTCGTATGTATGCAGTAAAATGTGCACACAATATCCGGTCTGACGCGTAAATGTAATTTTAACAGACGTTGTGGAAGCTTGGGAAGGGGTCTAAGATCCTCGCAAGGATTCTGTGGTCACCAACCGACTTTTAATCTCAGTACTTTTCACCATTGAAACATTATGAAGTGCTGTCACTGAAAATGGAAATTTCATTCCTGTACAAATATGCCGAAAGTTGTACTATAATAAGAAAAAATGGACTAAAATGGGTCTTAAAATGACTAAAAAGAAGATTATGTAAAACTGAAAAGACCGCAAATTCAGTAAACTATTTCTAATAATTTTTCACTCGTTTTATGACACAAATAATAAATCAAGCGTTTTCGATGAAATACAGTTGGCTGACAATAGCGTCCATGTAACTCCTGCTTCTGCACTAAATTAATCGTTATTGGAGGTCCCTGTTTGTTCAGTCTAAGACTACTAGAGGCGAAATCTATTATATGATTCCTCTCTCTCCGTAGCTCATGCCCAATAATCAAATCTACAAGATTGCACCATTACAAAGGTCCATAATTATTCCTGTATGTAGCTTTATAGAACGACAGATCCTGTTGTGCCTAATAGTTTGCAGATCGCCACTGGTAAGGTCGGCAATTCCACTCGTTCCTGTAATCTCCTTAACAGAGCTGTGGAGATAGTGTTCACGCTGGCACGAGTCTCCAGAATAGCGAAAACATCAATTCCTGCAATTTGAACATTGGTGGCTATTTATGGAATACTTCAAGTTGAAAAATGGCAATGCTGATTTCTGTGTATCAATTCTTCCTTAATGTCAATGCTTTCCTTGAAACGTATCATCTTAGTGTTACCGTCACGGTCTCATTCACTGCTACTGGCCGAGCTTTCGGGGCTAAACTGCGTTGTATCTAGTTTTCCTGCCCTTGGCTGAGATGTGTGTGTCGCGTATCAGTAACTTCTGCAACTATTGGTGAGTGGTTCCTCCAGGCATTACTACTGTCATTCAGATTTAGCGGATTTTGGTTCCGTATAACCATGCTCTTTGATGTAACATCAATGTAAATGAATTAGTCATTACTTATGATGATTTATATAACTGTAGTTAACCTATGGATGTAATTTCAAAAGTAGTACGCTGTAAGAGAATGAAAATGTTAAAACTCTACGTGTAATACTGATTCTTACATAGGGAAAGTAAGTTTGTAATCACGTAAAACACAATGGGGCTGGCTAGGTGGGAATAGAAAAGGTGGATGTGGCGGTCGAACTGCAAGGCTCCGGTGTGTCAAGAGTCAGTCAGTGGCTAGCAGGAAAATATTCAAGAAAAATTCTTGTGAAGTGCAGACCATAGGATATGTATTAAGCGTGAAACAAGTTTATTATGAGCACTCAATGTCCAGCGGCACGAACTTGGAGTAAGTTAAATAAAACAATTAACAGCAAATATTACTGGAGTTTAGAATTTAATCTGTAATTCATATTCAGTATTAAATGGATACAAACGGAGTAGTAGATCAAAGAACGAGACGGTACGGGGCGTACCGAGAAAGATCATGGAGCCCGACAGCAGATACCAAGATAAGTACACAGGAAGCGTCGTGGAATGGCAACTGGATTACGTAGCATACCACTCGTACGTAAATGGTATGATTAAGATGATGAGCCCGTCCAAACGAACACAGGAACTACAGGACGGAACAAACGAGAGAGATTACGTGGAAGGCAGTGGTTATGCGAATGAACCGGTTGATATTTTCAGTTCGGCACAAACAGAGAAAGAACCGATCGAGACACCCGAGACAGAATCAGAATACGAAGATACGGTACAACAAGACAGTGAAAAACCTTTGAGCACGAATGATAGGTTAAAAATTGTATCTGCACAAATTTAAGCACAAGGTAGCAGCATTATCAGTCAAATTAAGGCACAAGCTAGTGTTCTTAATAATCAACTAAAAACACAGGCAAGAGGTACTATCAGCCTCAATATTCAAACGAAAACACAGAGCGTGAATATCAGTAAACAGATCGAAAAAGCCTGCCGGAGTGGCCGTGCGGTTATAGGCGCTACAGTCTGGAACCGCGTGACCGCTACGGTCGCAGGTTCGAATGCTGCCTTGGGCACAGATGTGTGTGATGTCCTTAGGTTAGTTAGGTTTAAGTAGTTCTAAGTTCTAGGGGATTGATGACCACAGTAGTTAAGTCCCATAGTGCTCAGAGCCATTTGAACCAGATCGAAAAAGTAGATAAGAAAGTAGTTGATTTAAGTACAGAAATCACAGACATAAAACTTGAAATAAATACCATAAATACCGATGTGAGCACTATGCAGGGGGAGATCAGTGATTTCAACGAAAGGGATCGATTTAGAAATCATACAGATTCAAGAAACGATAGAACCTTTAGTGTGAATGAAAGTGGACGGAAAGGTCTTAGGCTTGAAAACCGAAATTGTTGACGAATTTAGAAATGAAGTCTCACATTTGAGAAATACAGTGGTTGATACTGAGAAAGACATTAGGTAAATATTTGCAATCAGAAGTGTAAAGGAAACACTTCACAGATGCAAAGCAAAATCTGCGACATTTAAAAGAAAATAATAGACAAGCCTAGTGTGTCAATGATAGGATACCTCATAACTTACTATTAGGGGGTGAAGAACACTTCGATCCTGCTAAAAGACATACTGGCTGACACTCAACGTATTTTCTGAAAAACTGCGGAAGAATTTTTCTTGAATATTTGACAGATCAGGAAAAGATTAAAGTAATTATCAGTGCATTAGCAAGTGATGCTAAACGATGGGGATTGAATTTGAACACTGATCAGATGACGTTTAATGAATTGAAAGAAAAGTTGACGAGAAATACTAGTCAGAACAAAAACTGTTTATGGCGAGAATTCGTAATAGCCAGATTGTGTGACAATAGGAGCAGAAACTCCACGAAAGATGTCTGTGGCTCCAGGTACCGAAAACCGACGCACTTACGAAGTAGACGATCCGAAGCCGAGATTATTTTGAACCTATGCAAAAAGCTGCTAGAGAATTCGAGGAGGTACGTAGGAAGCAATCATAAAAGATTTTTTGCATTCCTGCATAGATGAATTAATCGTGATTATCGCCAGACTAATAACAACTGAGGTGCTCACAATGACAATGAACAAACTGACGGCGGTTGGTATCGTGTTAATGTTGTTCAGCGAAGTAGGAGCAGTCGTCAAGGTACATCAGCCGCTCGCGAACGAGGGTTTGCACCTTCATCACGACAACAACAACGCGGAAACCTGAAGACCTCGTATGTTGCGGGTAAAACTAACGACGATAGGATCTTTCACCGCGCAAACATAATACCCAATACTGGCATAGACGTAATGAATCAAACAAACTAGAGATCGAGTGCGAAGTACCGCAGGTCGCTGCAAGCAAAGGGACAGTGCACTCGAGTCACGGCAGTCAGGCGATGAAACTTACACCAGCGGCTAGAAAACCCTTGAACTCACTGCGGCAGATAACGACTCAGTAGTTACAGAAAACGTGAGCTTATTTGTAGGCGAGAAAGAAAGGGCTGACAACATTTTAAAAGATAACATTTGCGAAAATGACTTGTCAAGAATTGCAATTTGGTGTGAACAGATTGTAGACCAGTACCAAGAGCTAAAGCAGTGCGAGTGGGAGGATTTCAAAAGGAATTATGCGGCCAATATGTTAGGAAGTCGAGAGAGGAGAAAAAGGGAAGTCGAGAATTGGATGCAGGAAATGCAAGTATTTAGCGCCGCGCAAAGTAAGCGTGCTGCCAATAATACTGGGATTAATAGTAAGAAGAGAAATATGGTTGCAATGAGGAGAACGGAAGGAGATGAAGTCCTCACCGTTGCTGACAAAGCATTCCTGACTAACGAATTGCCTGCAGGCCAAACTGTTGTCAGTAAGCCGGAAGAAGTAGATACAGACGATTGTTTGCGAATTATTGAAGTTCACGATGACCCCACAAAATACGAAGTAAAGGCAGACGTCACTGGAGTCGATGAAAATCACAGCTCAGACGAAGAACTTGGTGGCAGTATAGTCACTACTAACGTTAGAAAAAAACCGTGACCCTTAGTATTTAAGACCTGACCAAAGATTAGATGAAGAAATCGACATCTGTTTAAGCAAATAGTTTGTGTTAGAAACGCACAGTGACCCAGAATGGTCAGCTACAAAAGAAGATATTGCAGATGAAGGATATATTGAAGTAACATAAATCGAGGAATGTGTGAAGAAATGCTGTTTTGCACCACCAGAAGAAGTAAGTTCAAAACAAGAACTAGAGGTAAACACAGTTTCAGGAAAGAAAGAACCTGCAAATGAAGTAATACCTAGCCAAGAACGAATTCAAGCTATAAAAGACTATGAAATCCGAAAACCGAGAAAACCTCCAGACTTATGTGACTTACAGGTTAACAACATGTCTTGGAATGATATTATGGTTGACCAAGATTTCTTATGGGAGGAACAAAATAAGAATGACAGTAGAACAATTAAACAAACCTTCATTCATGTCGAAATTTACAACATTACGCTGGAAGTCTTTTAGTTACTGAGTTTCAAATCAGTGTCATATCGCAGTCATTTTTTGAGTTCATTTCAGACAAACCTGGATTAGTAATGAGGTCCATAAATGACGTCAAAGTTATAGGGGCTACTGGTAAAACCAGAAGGCAATTAAAACACAGATACTGCAAATTCAAAATGAAAGGACGAAAATTTGAACACGATTTCCTGGTACTTCGAGATTTGAAAGCCGAAATGATCTTGGGGATCGATTGGTTGGATAAGGAAAAAATAATTATTGACTATAATAAAGAAATTGTTAAAATTAACAGTAAATCTGATAGTCTGGAATTTACATTTGAAGAAGAATTTCGCAATACGCTAAATTTGAGTCAATGCAATTATAAATTGACCCTGAAAATTAAGTTTTATCTAGTATTTCTTAAAGGTGGCATGTTAGAAGCTTAATTAATGCCTATCGGAAAGAAGATGATTTAAATGTACCCACTGGGAACTTACAGGACCTAACACTAGAAAAAAAACTGGGCTGTGTTTTCGGACAAATCTGGGCTTGGTAAGAGCTTCGAGTACCGTGTCGAAACTCTGGCACACGAACCATTTCTCGTGAGACCTTATTCGGTTCCCTTGCTAAGAAACAAGCTGTGCAGGCAGAAACAGATGTAATGGTTGTATGGGCGTAAGTGAAAGAAGCAACAGTGAATATAATAGACCTCTCATTAGTGCTGATTGACGAACTTCAAACAATATTTTCAAAAAAGAAGTAAACCGACCCGAAAATTTAGATGAGATGTAGCAAAAATCTCATAAAGTGAGGTAGTTAACCAACGTTGATTTAAGAACTGGGTACTGGCTGTTCCGTTGAGTGAATAATCATGCAAATATACATTTTTATTTGCAGGAAGCTGTTACCAGTATAAGGTTGTCTTTTGGTCTTAACACATCTGTTTCGGTATTTATCAGAGTTTTAGAGTCAGTACTAAGAAGAGAACTAAGCGCTAGATCGACAATGTTTATGGACGACTTGTTGATGGCCACAGAAGAATGGCAACAGCACTGTGATTGTTAACATAGTCTTTTCTGCTCTTCAAGCAGGAGGGATGACATTAAAGCTGAAAAAATGGGAATTTGTTGCAAGAGAGACAAAATATTATTATTATTAACGCTGCTCAAATTGGCAAGAACCAGAAAAATTAAATGCTATTCAAAAATGCCCCTCACCAAAGAGCAAGAACCTACTTCAAGCTTTCCTTGGAATTTGCGGATTTATTGCAAATTTTCAAAGGAGGAACAACCTACTTCGAAAGAAAAGTGCGTTTATGTGGACTAAATAATTTCAGGGTGACGCCGAAAAATTAAAAAAGTGAAGTAATGAGAAATACTGTTTTACACCATCCTGTATTAGTAGAACCCTTTCACGTGAGTGCAAATAGCAGTGAGTATGGAGTCAGGGTTGAAATTTTCCAAGAAACCAGTAGTACAGAAGAATCATGTACAAAACAATAACCTGTAAGCCAATACACTGGTAGCCAAGATCGCAGAAATTCTTTTAATTCCATGATTACCGGTTTCGGCGCAACTAAAGTCACCATCATCAGATTTTATGACATACGCAGGTTACAACATCAAGGCAAACAATGCTGATATTAATAGCTGCCTGTAACATGCAGGCCGTACAAAATTGTCGTAAGTAGCACATAGGCGTCCAAGAGAGATGACATTACAAATGTTAAACGTCTCCATCATATACAAGCGCAAGATTCTATTCAGTCCCTTATTGACTGGGTGTTGTGTGATGTCCTTAGGTTAGTTAGGTTTAAGTAGTTCTATGTTCTAGGGGACTGATGACCATAGATGTTAAGTCCCATAGTGCTCAGAGCCATTTGAACCATTTTGAACCTTATTGACTAATCTGGTGTGGCAGTTGAAGATTGCAAAAGGAAAGCCGAAGTTCTAAATTTCATGTTCAAGAAATCGTTCACAGGGGAGAACCGCACAAATACACTGTCTTTTGTTTATCGGGCAGACTCCCGTATGAACGAGATAGAAATACCCATAACTGGAGCGGAGAAACAATTAAAAGGTTTGAAAACAAATTTTAGAAACAGTGTTAACTCTATAACACATGATATAAAAACAATGTTATTCCTGTAAGAAGAATCTTTAAACTGAACACTTGAAATCATCTCTTAGTAATTGTACTTTGATGAAATTTTAACAACCCTTTTGCGAAAATTTCTTACTAGACTCTGCTGACAAAGTTTTACCAGTGGATCTCCTTGAACAATTGGAGACTTTCATTCACAAGCAAAAATCTCCTCAAAAAATTCTTAAGATGCAGAACGTTTTCTTCTAGAATTTCCGACATCCTGGCGCCAAAGCACCAAAACTGTCAATAGTAAGACATTTTTAACTGAAAGTCCCATGCCTGGTATCAGCGGATAGAAACAATATTGGACTGCAGGTGTTATGAAATACGTGAAATGTATTCGCAGCTGAAAATAAGGACAACCTTCGGCTGTATAATGGAATAACGACATTGAAAATTTGTGCTAGACCTGTGCTCGAACCTGAATTTCCCTCTAATTGGTGCGCGGTCTGTGTCCGGGTCTACGCGCGAAGTGTGGTGGGATAGCTGAAGTTACTAAGGCGTCCGATAGCGGCAAGCAGCAAATCCGGGTTCGAGTACCGGTCCGGCACAAATTTTCAGTGTCGTCATTCGATTATACTGAGAGGCACCCACATGCCTTCCTCATACTGTGGTATCAAGCAGTCAGGCCTGCAAGATGAGTGGTCTGCCAAGCGAGTGGATTCATTCTTATTTATCGAGTAACATGAACTCTCGTACTCACAATTAAGTTACAAATTACCCTCCTGTATGAATATTACGCAACGGAAACGCACATCTGACTATCAGTAATTTACAGAACTCTGACTGTTCACTACGCACTGGCAATACCACATTTTCTTTCTTATTTAACGGCTTTGATCAACACGTGGCCATCGCACTGAATATGAATGGCGCACACATTATAAATTCTGGGTATCATGACAACATACTGTTCGAAGGAAAAGACCACCAATCTTTTTCTTTTCACTATCTTATGTATTCCGATAAATTCTATAACCTAAACACACAAATTCTATAACCTACAACAATAACACATGAGAAATTCCGCCCAGTGGGCATGGCTTTACATAGGTGATTCTCTGTCTTATGGTCTCGTAATTAGTTAACGCTACAGTGCACTTTCTGGATAGGATGGTGGATCTTTTGCTATATCTCACACTTCGACTCTCACAACCATCATTACGAAACTTTCCTCAAGACCGAGCAGTACAAAAGGAACATGCATAACCCACTACCTCTGAAACTACCTTGCTACTCTCCCATGCAAACCACACATACTTAAATTTCATGAAATACATCACACTGGCAACATACAATACAAAACAAGGAATAGTCACAACGTTATAATCACATCACTTTCAGCTTTCCCACTTCAATTAAAATTTATCCCAGTTTCACACGACACTGCCCCACTTTCTAATTTTTCTTTCCTACTAAGAACTCTGGAGGATATATGCACGTCTTCCTGTGCAATGCAAGCCAAGTGGCGTTGCTGGATAGACAGCTAACTCACCTTGCTTCTCTCTCAGAGTATTGTAGTTTCAATCAAGCGTCACACAGAAATATAACACGCAAAGTAATATTAAGAACATATTCATCACACACGCGAGTCCTCAATTGATACCATGGACGAGTACTTCTCTTTATTCTTTGTCTCATACACAGATTGAGACTCACACAGTACTCACCACGTGGAAGTACTCGTCTCTAATTTCAAGTCCTGCACACGCCATTTCTTAAATATTTCCAACTTATAGTACACACGCTAGTAATTCAGCTTAACTTAAGCACTGGGAAGTATTTCAACTTATTGCTACACGTGGTTTCATTGTGACCGTTGGTCACTTCCGAAGATTACTACGATCCCATTAATATTACCTGCCTGACATTTAATTCTCCCCACAAAAGTTCCTGAAATAGAGAAATTATTATTCTAAACTACTCTTAAGTATTTCACATGCATACCATGCCTCCACTCTTTTGTCCTTACGGAGCACACCTAAGACAGGTCTTACCAACACTAGATACAGCGGCAGAGTGCCGAAACATGGCCGTTCTTCAGGTCCTCTCGCGCCACTGCCGAAGTGGCGGAGCACCTTGCTACCGTATTGGTCATCCACATTTCAGGCGCTCAAAGTTCAGGTAAATTTCATCTCTTTGGTCCCACCAAAGGTGACCCAAGTACCGTCTCAAAGATGATCATATATTCACATTCACTATCTGCGGTTAGCAGACGACCGTACATTCATTCATTTCACAGATCTCACCAAATTGGATGTAGGGATTTATTTTGTGGGAGTGCACATGTGATCAATTAAATAAATAAATTGTCATTCTTTCCCACACTGGTATCCGGCTTCGCTGTATTAATTGAAATTGAGTTATTTTTACAAAAAATGTGTTGTTCTGACAAGAATAATGAAGTACGTTGTACCTTATTTTCAATGTCGGGCGGTACTGTACCCTTTCAATACAGCTAAAGGCTGTCCGTATTCGCAACTGCGAGTATATTTCGTGTATTTAGTAACAGCTATAGTCGCCGCAGTACCTGTTCCCTGGACACGCATGCACTACAATGTCGTATTTATCCTCTGGTATAGGGCAAGTAGCTTTCACTTACAAATGCCTGCCCAGTATAGGAATACACACAACGAATGTACTAGTGCAGCTTGTAGACAGGTGGGCGACGACATAGGGAAGTTTGGGCCAGGCTGTTAAACAAGCTCAGTTACTCCAAGTGGTTAAGGCGACTGTCCGCGACCAGCGGGAAATCCGGGTTAGAGTCCCACCCTGGCACAAATTTTCAGTCTTGCGATTCCATTGTTGTTGTGGTGGTCTTCACTCCTGAGACTGGTTTGATGCAGCTCTCCATGCTACTCTATCCTGTGCAAGCTTCTTCATCTCCCAGTAGCTACTGCAACCTACATCCTTCTGAATCTGCTTAGTGTATTCGTCTCTTGGTCTACGATTTTTATCCTCCACGCTGCCCTCTAATACTAAATTGGTGATCCCTTGATGCCTCAGAACATGTCCTACCAACCGATCCCTTCTTGTGCCACAAACTCCTCCCCAATTCTATTCAATACCTCCTCATTAGTTATGTGGTCTACCCATCTAATCTTCAGCATTCTTCTGTAGCACCACATTTAGAAAACTTCTATTCTCTTCTTGTCCAAACTATTTGTCGTACATGTTTCCCTTCCACACGCGGCTACACTCCATACAAATACTTTCCTGACACTTTGTACTCGATGTTAACAAATTTCTCTTCTTCAGAAACGCTTTCCTTGTCGTTTCCAGTCTACATTTAATATCCTCTCTAGTTCGACTATCATCAGTTATTTTGCTCCCCAAATAGCAAAACGCCTTTACTACTATAATTGTCTCATTTCCTAATCTAATTCCCTCAGCATCACCCGACTTAATACGACTACATTTCATTATCCTCGTTTTGCGTTTGTTGATGTTCATCTTATATCCTCCTTATATCCTCCTTATATCCTCCTTATATCCTCCTTATAAGACACTGTCCATTCCATTCAACTGCTCTTCCAAGTCCTTTGCTGTCTCTGACAGAATTGCGATTCCATTATACAGCTGAAAGTTGTCCATATTAGCAAATGCGAATACATTTCATGTATTTCATAACAGATGTAGCTGCCAGAGTGCCTGTTTCTTGGACATGCACGTGTTGCAATGCCGTATAATTCTGACGCGATAAAAGGTGGCCACCCATTGACTATGTGGCAAACTAAAGGCGCTCCCCGTATTACTGTGCTAGAGTCCCTCTGGAAAAAGGACGTGACAGCTGATAGCGTTAATCTGATTAGTAGCTTGAATAGAGGGTTCTTCTTCGAAAATTATGGCGACCCTGTGCAGCAACGATCACTGTTAGACACTGTGGTGACACCGCCAGACACCACACTTGCTAGGTGGTAGCCTTTAAATCGGCCGCAGTCCGTTAATATACGTCGGATCAGTGATTGCAGACCGAGCGCCGCCACACGGCAGGTCTAGAGAGACTTCCTAGCACTCGCCCCAGTTGTACAGCCGACTTTGCTAGCGATGGTTCACTGACAAAATACGCTCTCATTTGCCGAGACGATAGTTAGCATAGCCTTCAGCTACGTCATTTGCTACGACGTAGCAAGGCGCCATTACCAGTTACTATTGATGCTGTAAAACATGTACCGTCAAGAGCGATGTTCACCATTTATGGATTAAAGATAAGTATTCCACAGCTACGTCCTTTTTTGCTAGTCTAATTTCCTTGTCCTGTTCCTGACCTCACGCCAGCCTGCGTGAGCTAAAACGCGTGCCTTTCGGCTTTCTCTCAAAACCGGGTTGGCTCTCTTGCCAATCCACAACAGACACCTCAGTTTTATAAACGTACCAGGCTTTAATTCATGTACTTTTCTTTTTTCCTTTTATTTTATGTAATAAATGTTTAGTACATTTCGCCGTGGAACATCGTAATTATTAACTGTGGAGCACGGTACCTGGTTAGGCAGAGAGACTTCAACATAGCGACGGCAGCTGCCGTGGACAAGTGCGGCAATCCTGAGCGGCGCAGCCAGGTGGAGTGAGGGAGCGTCCATATTGCTGCCCTGCAAACTGCAGCAGAGTTGGCCGGCGGTCTGCAGCTGCTATCCCTGTCGCACGGTCCCTGTGTGAATAGACGGGCCCTTACAGCAGTGGCTGCGGCCCTCACGAGCAGCTGTAGAGCTGGAGAGGCCCTGCCAGGGAACTGCCTTTCACACGCACGGCTAGAACCCAACAGCGCGTGCCGAGCAGGAACTCCAATTCTGGTTCCTCGCAGTTTCTGGCGCGCGGCATACGTTGTACCGCCACTACTTGCAGCTTGTAAGTCTAGATCTCAGTGTCAGACGAGAGAATATATTCATAGAGAACAGTCTTTTCAAAGTACAACCACGTTAAAGTTGTCTTTAGCACAAAAATGAGTGCTCAGTGCTACTACAAAAACTTTTTGCTCTTACCAAGTGATATAAAATGTCTGACAGTCATCACAGTAAAATTTAAAAACAAACTGAAAAATATTCTCCTAGACAATCCCTTCTAATCCGTAGAAGAATTTCTCTTAGTATCATGTATAAAAGGTGGTGGGTAGGATTTACTAACTCACATTTGTATGTCTTTTTCCATTTTGTAAAATAAGAAACCTTAGACATGTTCAAAATGTAACCATATGTACAAATTAATTTGCGATTTCAGTGTAAAATGATCGTTCCACATCACTACAGCCTATGGTGCAAAATTGTTCATTGAATATGTTAACTAACTGCCTATCTTACTTTTCATACGACACAAAAGTAACAAAGCAGTTGTGCCATGATCTTTATGTACGAATATTGAACTGGAATTCGTTCGAGATGTTTGTGTCACGTCAGAATAAGCAAATTTTGGCCTGAATGTAAGTACTGTTTACAAAGACATCACTCTTGATTGGCTTCTGTAATGTTTCTGGCGTGCTATTCAGTGCCTTTCTTAACATTTTTGCTATTACAGTGTGTCTCGTAGATATAAATCCACTTAAAAATTCTTTTGTATGAAAATTTTACTCTGAACATAAGTTTCAAATCAAAATTATCTAGAAAACAAAGACACTTACAAGTTCTTTTATATTGGCACTTATTGGTATACAGCCGACAACTCTGTGTATCTATTTTGTCGTTTCTGACAGCGCAAAACGTAAATAGTTCTACAACATTTTGGAAAGCGACAACGTGTGTTGTTATGAGCATGATAAGCTATTTGGTTCATTGTCTACGTGTACTTTCCTTTTCTGATTGATAAAATTGCAGTCTACAGGCAGAGAAAAAAATGATTATACGGTATATGTGTCAACGCTATACCTTAGATGGTTTACGTCGATTACAGTCATACATAGTTTGACGCCGTGTGGAATAATATTTTCAAGCGCAAAGTATATAATTCCTTTCAAAACCTTCTCATCCTAATCGTATCTGGTGTTTTTAGTGTGCAAACTTCATTATATCCTATTTCAACACATTGCGTTTCACCTTCTAACGAGGGGAGGCGTAAGACTGTCTGTCAACCTATATTGTGTTGCAACTAATTTGGCACTTGCGATGCACATTTTGCTGTTAATTAACTGTTTGACCTGTTTCCCAAATTTATAGGAGGAGGTTTTGAGGCGTCTGTCTCTCGCATGGTTATTTAGTAAGTGTACTGTTGGTCCAATGTCATTCAGTGCAGTTGATTAATTTTCACTGTTTCTCTACGTGCGCAAATTACCGTTAACAACAGAGTAGTTGATGGGTGAGGCATTATCTATCATTTTTTGCAATAGTTGGTCTATGTGAGGCAATAACTCCAGACAGTGGCCCAAAAACTTCCTGCACAACGTTTACAGATTATTGCTGCACATCTTCCATTTTCGACAAAAGCCAGAGGTTACTAAGGACTTTCGAGTCTCAGATGATAAAATAATTGCAGTCCACCACTCCTCACGTAAGGCTGACCTCGACTACAGGTCAACTCCTGTTTCCGGTAAATGTCCGGCGATCGTTTTCAACAGACGTCAGCCAAGGAGTCTCCTGTATCTCCCGACGTCGCAATAGTATCATCCGTCGCATCTTCGTCCGCGCATCGTAGTTTTAATTGTTTTTTCACTGGGTTTTTGAGTACATCTGTGTTGGGTCTCCATGACGGCAAGCGAGACGCTGGGTCGCCGCCTGTGCCACAGGTAGACAAGACTGCTAAATTTCTCAGCAGACAATAAGTAGCAGCTCGTTACAGCTGCGCACACTTCCTCAGAAATTAATTCTGATTTTGCATAAAATATTCCGACGACGATTTCATCGTATAGGGCTGTAGGTTCGGAAACATTAACAAAGAATGACTCTTTTTACATCGTGCACATTTTGTAAAATTATTCGGCACTCTGCGAACGGTCGTCGTTGCACTAAATTCTCATACATTCCTAATATAAAGGTTCACGGCATGAAATTTCCTTGTGTGGTGCGATTAATTTTTTGTGACTTTTTAGGCAGGTACGGACGACTTTAGTTAAACTGAGACTGGACTCCACATTGCCATAATTTTACTAGGAAAGCCATACTACTTCTATGCTGAATATAGCTTTTGTCCACAGGACTTTGATTACTCTGACATAATCCACATAGCGTTTAAAACAATACAACAAAGGCAGTGCTCATTAACACAATACAGGTCAGCTACTACGCAAGCGGAACAAAGCATTAAATGAAATTAAAATAAGAAATTCCAGAATCACCTTTCACTCTTACCAGCACACGCAATCGAACCTGGCGTATGGAATCGCATTTATACGCGGATATTAGTACAATGGAACTCGGTGACAAAGGACTTTCAGTAAATATGATGAACGTTTACAAATCTTTATTGAGGTAGTTCAGCTATGAGAATGAGGATTCAAATAATGCTACAATGATTTGGCGCGTAATGTAATTGTCGTCACGAAAATACAGCTCATTCTCATTACTGAAAATAATTACTCCATTTAAAAGATCCAGCATTTCGAGGGTACGTGATAATAGTAATTAATTTGTACGAAACATTATTCTGAACGTTGATACAACTTTACCAGATTGGTATTGACGGCCTGAAAGGGGCCTGCCGGTATCTGTAGGAGTTTCAAAAAAATGGTTCAAATGGCTGTGAGCACTATGGGACTTAACTTCTGAGGTCATCAGTCCCCTAGAACTTAGAACTACTTAAACGTAACTCACCTAAGGACATCACACACATCCATGCCCGAGGGAGGATTCGAACCTGCGACCGTAGCGGTCGCGTGGTTCCAGACTGTAGCGCCTAGAACCACTCGGCCACTCCGGCCGGCACAGGAGTTTCCTCCCACCGACTGAATTGTGGGCGTTCGATAGTTTGAAGACCTCTGATTTCTGAATTTTCTTCAACTACTTCCAACCCAGAACCTGAGATATACCAGCTCATCATGACAGCTTACCACTCGTGGCTATTAATAACTCATATAACAATCACCGAATAACTATCCCTCACCAAAGTCACACATTTACAACGTTTATAAGCACTTAGTGCCAGTTTTGTGTAACAGGAAAGTTATCTAATATTTGAATAACTTCCTTACACACAGCCCATAGCCGTTCATGAAACATATATTACAAATTTTTACATTTGTATAAGAAGTTACTAAACCCATCAGTAGAAAACAATATTAAGACATATGCCACCCGGCGCTAAGAATTTGAAAATCCTGTAGTACTCCACGACTACTCATTATTCGAATAATTACAAAAATATATCTGTGTTTTATCTTGGAGCTACAAGCTCGGAAAATACATTCTGATGACGTCCGCTCTTGGCTGTGACAGTCTGATGTATTGGCCATTGTGAGTGGGTCAGTACAAGATATCGTAACTTGGATAATGATTCAGTGTAGCAAATAGGTTTGGAGCATGAGCAGTATATCTAATAAGAAGAACTAGCACTATACCACTCCATAAAGCATATTGGAATGAGACGACTTTCTTTATTTGGGTCGCCAATCCACGGACTGCTTCGATGCGCCTCGTAATGCCGAAGACGGCAAGAGCTGACAAGTGAGAGAATTATCGCACAATCAGCTTAACAGCTCATGCATCGAAGCTGCTCACAAGAATAATATACTGAAGAATGGAAAAGAAAATTGAGAATGCGCTAGGTGACGATCAGTTTGGCTTTAGGAAAAGTAAAGGGACGAGAGAGGCAATTCTGACGTTACGGCTAATAATGGAAGCAAGGCTAAAGAAAAATCAAGACACTTTCATAGGATTTGTCGACCTGGAAAAAGCGCTCGACAATATAAAATGGTGCAAGCTGTTCGAGATTCTGAAAAAAGTAGGGGTAATCTATAGGGAGAGACGGATCATATACAATATGTACACCAACCAAGAGGGAATAATAAGAGTGGACGATCAAGAACGAAGTGCTCGTATTAAGAAGGGTGTAAGACAAGGCTGTAGCCTTTCGCCCCTCCTCTTCAATCTGCACATCGAGGAAGCAATGATGGAAATAAAAGAAAGGTTCATGAGTGGAATTAAAATACAAGGTGAAAGGATATCATTGATACGATTCGATGATGACATTGTTATCTTGAGTGAAAGTGAAGAAGAATTAAATGATCTGCTGAACGGAATGAACAGTCTAATGAGTACACAGTACGGTTTGAGAGTAAATCGGAGAAAGACGAAGGTAATGAGAAGTAGTAGAAATGAGAACAGTGAGAAACTTAACATCAGGATTGATGGTCACGAAGTCAATGAAGTTAAGGAATTCTGCTACCTAGGCAGTAAAATAACCAATGACGGACGCAGCAAGGAGGACATCAAAAGCAGACTCGCTATGGCAAAAAAGGCATTTCTGGCCAAGAGAAGTCTACTAATATCAAATACCGGCCTTAATTTGAGGAAGAAATTTCTGAGGATGTACGTCTGGAGTACAGCATTGTATGGTAGTGAAACATGGACTGTGGGAAAACCGGAACAGAAGAGAAACGAAGCATTTGAGATGTGGTGCTATAGACGAATGTTGAAAATTAGGTGGACTGGTAAGGTGAGGAATGAGGAGGTTCTACGCAGAATCGGAGAGGAAAGGAATATGTGGAAAACACTGATAAGGAGAAGGGACAGGATGATAGCACCTATGCTAAGACATGACAGAATGACTTCCATGGTACTAGAGGGAGCTGTAGAGGAAGACGGAGATTGGAATACGTCAAGCAAATAATTGAGGACGTAGGTTGCAAGTGCTACTCTGAGATGAAGAGGTTAGCACAGGAAAGGAATTTGTGGCGGGCCGCATCAAACCAGTCAGTAGACTGATGACCAAAAAAAATGCGTTCTTCCCCTTCTGTGCCAGTCTCATCATCTCACAGCAGCACATACACTCAGTACCCTGAGTTATTCAGTGGCTCAGTGGTAAAGTGCCAGGCTGTTGACCTGGAGGTCTCCGGCACGAACGCTTGTCACTCCTACATATCCATCTTTCCCTTATCACTTCCTTCACCTCTGTCAATGTATGCTGAGATTTAAAATCACGACATACATCGTAGTTTGAATTCCCCCTACAACTGGCTGGGCAAGCCAGTACCAAGGTCAGATGAAAGCAGCGGCTTACCGCTTCCAACAGAACCGTGCCTGGTGGTGTACCGTGCTGATAAACCAAACTAAAATTTGATAACGGGTTCACCTTTTAAATTCCGACGTCTACCCCTGTGTTTTCACCCTGTTTAGCGCATTCTAGTTGTTCCCCCACGTCTTAACACATCACCCTATCCTGTCTTTCTATCAGTGTCTGCCACATATTTCTTTCTTCACTGATTCTGCACATTATCCCCTCATTTCTCATCAATCCACCCACTTTTCAATATCCTTCTATAGCCCCACATTTCAAAAGCTTCGACTGTCTTCTTTACCAGCATCTCATCCAAACAATGGTGTCCTCTGTGTTCCAGCAGTATGTTTTACGGAATTTCTTCCATAAATTAAAGCTGATGACTGACATTACCACATTTATTTTGGCTAGAAATTACCTTTTTGCCTGTGCCAAACAGCTTTTTGCTCTCTCTTTACTAGGTCGGTCACATATTATTGTGCTCCCAACCTGGGAAACACTGCTTTACTTCGTCTCCTTCATGGCCACCAATTTCGGTGCTGGTAAGCCGTGCGTGTGCTCATATCGATTCTGGTGGCTCGTTGAAAGTCACTGGCCTGTGTTTTTGATGAGGATCAGCATCCCTGGAAATTGGGATATGCCTGAGTTACTGTTAAGGCTGTGAAAGGCCTCACATTTTACCTAATGAAGCAGAGAGCTGGATTCTTTAAAACTGTATGTGCGTCTTGTTTTGAACGTGTTTGTATTCAAAGCATTCATGCGTTGATTAATTAAAACTGTATATGATCTTTATTCTGAACGTTCAGGTGTTCAACTTCTTTTGAAACATTTGTGTCTCCAATTATATGTTTACTTTAGAGCTCTTGTAAGTTAAACGGACACAGTTTTTCTTCTGTTTTTGTTTATTATACTGAGATCTAAAAACCCTGTACGATCTGTAATTTATTCTGCTGTTTTAATATGTATTCCGTGTATGTTTCGGAGTCTGAGCTGAACCAAGCAATTGAGTGTGTTCAGGTGAGGCTGGTAAGCTCATGTTTGCTAACGAATTTGTTTTCAGCTCCTTGTAATTCTGTTTCAAAGCTGTTGAACAACGCATTTGTTTGTTGCTCTTTTGTGAATTACCGCTTTAAAAATTCGTTTTCTTGCTAATTATGCAACTTTAAATATTGCTTGAGTTAAATTTTCTCGGAATTTTAAATACCTTTAATTATTTTTCAAATGGTGATTCCCCTAAAATATTGTTCTGAACAATTGTGAATATTATTTTTAGTGCCTCTGGCGCAAGCTCCTAACTGTTTATGAGATGAAACATCTGATAAAAAAACTGGAAATACAAAAAATAGAGGTATAAATTTGTTTGTGTTTGGTACACCCTTACCACTTCCAGATCCAGGCTCCCTACCATTTCTGCTGCTACTCAAAACATTCATCTTCCTTCCGTTTGTCCTCAATCCATATTCAACGCTCACTAGTCTGTTCATTACATTCAGTGTGTCCTGCTGTGGCACATGTATCTGAAGGGAGTGGTAAGTGGTTATGGGCTGTGTTGGAGTAACTTCTTAAGAAAAAGTTCTTCAAAATGTTACTTAGTATAGACAATCCAGGGCACAACAACAACAAGGCGCGACCAAGTAACTCAGCATCTAGAACAACAAAATATGACGTAGTAACTAAAACAGATAATGCTCTTTAATTAACTTGCCCCAAGAGAATCATTCAGAGTTACAATTACGGAGCGCAAATAAATGAACAATTTAACAACATAGCAGTAAGTAATACAAGAAACGAAATGTCAATAAAGCAGACTCTCTGTGTTATTCAGGCAACACGCATGGACACGAATTAAGGTATTGTAAAAATAAGGATCTACAGTGGAAGAATATGAGACAATAACAGGCACTAGAGCAAAGGGAAAGTCTAACAATACCCAGCCAAAGCCGACACCCTACTTAATACTAGACAAAGAGGAGAGATAGAAATCACAATTTAGCCAGTGATCTATACATTCCGCATCACACAGAATATCAGAGCGTGTAATCCAACACCAACGACAATTTAGTTTTCACTAAGCACACTTCCTTCAGCGACTACTCTTTTCACCCGAATCGCTAGACCGTACCGCAGCATCCACGCGTTTCTCCACGTACTCAACAAGCCACTTAGCTAGGCCAGCCTAGCCTACCTCGTGTTCACGTCAGTCAACACTTAACACCGCAATCACACACTCCTCTATGATGTTCGAGAAAATGGCGCAGCAACCAGCTGTTCACTTCTGGCTGCGCTCGCTTTCCTCGGATACGTAAAACCCATCACCGTCCGCTGCTCCAGTCGGAACGATACCCCGTGTTGACAGTGAAGGCCTATCATGTTCCACCACCCATTCCCCGGGTCACCTCCTCGCTACTCCGCCACATGCTCCTGCTTCGTCTGTCCAGGAGGTGGTCCTCGCCTTCCTCTGCTCCACCGCGGCTGTCCGCGCCGACTATTGGTGGTGATCCGAGCACTAGCCACACCACGCTCGCGACCTGTCGCCGCCAGCCCGATTTGAACACGCACCGCCAGCGGCGGGTAAGACGAATGTGCACTTGTCACACTGCTATTGTTCCTCACTTCCATGCATCTTAGCAGTCTCATGAGCATATCTTCTACATGTACATCTAAAACTACACTACTGGTCATTAAAATTGCTACACCAAGATGAAATGCATATGATAAACCGGTATTCATTGGACAAATTTATTATACTAGAACTGACATGTGATTACATTTTCACCCAATTTGGGTGAATAGATCCTGAGAAATCAGTACCCAGAACAACCACCTCTGGCCGTAATAACGGCCTTGATACGCCTGGGAATTGAATCACGCCATCTAGGCGTGTAAATGTACAGTTGCCCATGCAGCTTCAACACGATACCACAGTTCATCAAGAGTTGTGACTGGCGTACTGTGACGAGCCAGTTGCCGGGCCACCGTTGACCAGACGTTTTCAATTGGTGAGAGATCTGGAGAATGTGCTGGCCAGGGCAGCAGTCGAACATTTTCTGTATCCAGAAAGGCCCGTACAGGACCTGCAACATGCGGTCGTGCATTATCCTGCTGAAATGTAGGGTTTCGCAGGGATGTAGGGTTTCGCAGGGATCGAATGAAGGGTAGAGCCACGTGGCGTAACACATCTGACATGTAACGTCCACTGTTCAAAGTGCCGTCAATGCGAACAAGAGGTGACCGAGACGTGTAACCAATGGCACCCCATACCATCACGCCGGTGATACCCCAGTATGGCGATGACGAATACACGCTTCCAATGTGCGTTCACCGCGATGATGCCAAACACGGATGCGACCAACATGATGCTGTAAACAGAACCTGGATTCATCCAAAAAAATGACTTTTGCCATTCGTGCACCCAGGTTTGTTGTTGAGTACACCATCGCAGGCGCTCCTGTCTGTGATGCAGCGTCAAGGGTAACCGCAACCATGGTCTCCGAGCTGATAGTCCATGCTGCTGCAAACATCGTCGAACTGTTCGTGCAGATGGTTCTTGTCTTCTGTTGACCCGGGGATCGAGACGTGGCTGCACGATCCGTTACCGCCATGCGGATAAGATGCCTGTCATCTCGGTTGCTAGTGAGACGAGGCCGTTGGGATCCAGCACGGCGTTCCGTATTACCCTCCTGAACCCGCCGATTCCATATTCTGCTAACAGTCATTGGATCTCGACCAACGCGAGCAGCAATGTCGCGATACGATAAACCGGAATTGCGATAGGCTACAATCCGACTTTTATCAAAGTCGGAAACGTGATGGTACGCTTTTCTCCTCCTTACAGGAGGCATCACAACAACGTTTCCCGAGGCAACGCCGGTCAACTGCTGTTTGTGTATGAGAAATCGGTTGGAGACGTTCCTTATGTCAGCACGTTGTAGGTGTCGCCACCGGCGCCAACTTTGTGTGAATTCCCTGAAAAGCTAATCATTTGCACATCACAGCATCTTCTTCCTGTCGGTTAAATTTCGCGTCTGCAGCACGTCATCTTCGTGGTGCAGCAATTTTAATGGCCAGTAGTGTACATGGATACTATGCAGATCGCACTTACATGCCGGCCAGAGGCACTATCCCACTCTCGAACAGCGCGTAGTAAAAACGAACACCTATATTTTTTCCCGCGACCTCTGATTTCCCTTCTTTCTTTGTCTCTCCCTACGCAGGTCGGCGTCAAAAGAATATTTTCGCATTCGGAGGAGAAATTCAGTGACTGAAATTTCGTGACAAGATTCCACCGCAACGAAAAACGCCTTTGTTTTAATGCTTCCCGCCCCAAATCCTGTATCATGTCCATGAGCCTGCCTCACGATAGTAAAAAACGTTCTGCTCCTTTTTCAACTTTCTCGATGTACTCAGTTAACCCATCTGACCCCACACTGCGCAGCAGTACTCCAAAATAGGACGGACAAGCATAGTGTAGGCAGTTTCTTTAGTAGATCTGTTACATCTTCTAAGTGTTCTACCAATAAATTGCAGTCTTTACTTCGCCTTCGCCACAACATTTTTTTACCTGTTCTTTCCAACTTAAGTTATTCGAAACTGTAATTCCTAGGTATTTGGTTGAATTTACTGCCTTTATATGTGATTAATTTGTCATGTAACCAAAGAAGTTCAACGGATTACTTTTTAACACTCATGTGGATAACCTCAAACTTTCCATTATTTAGGGTCAGTTGCCAATTTTTGCACTATACAGATTTTTTTTCTAAATCTTTTTGCAATTTGATTTGATCTTCTGATGACTTTACTAGATAATAAACGACAGTATCATCTACAAACAACCTAAGACGGTTGCTGAGCTTGTCTCCTAAACATTTGTATAAATAAGGAACAGTAGAGAGCTATAACACTACCTTGGGCAGCGCCAGAAAACACGTTTTATTCAGTAACTTCCGTCAGTTACTAAGAACTGCAACCTCTATGAGAGAGAATAACGAATCCACTCGTATAACTGAGACGATATTCGATAAGCACGCAATCTGAGTACAAGTCGCCTGTGAGGTACAGTCTCAAAAACCTTCCGGGAATCTAGAAATACGGAATTAATTTGAAATCCCTTGTCAATAGCACTCAACAGTTATCGTTGATATTCTTTCACTCTGAATTTTAATCCCAATGATGACCTTGTTTATTATTTGTATAATTGTCTCATTGGTACAGAAATAGAACAGTAGGAGATAAAGACTGTATCGCGGTCTTACAGTCTTTTAACGACTACGGTTGCTAGGAATTCATTACCAGGTTGTGATATTTTTTAACGCATTACCTGCATGACATATCCTTGCAACAGCGACTGTCCCAGATTAACATTGTTGTGCTAATATATCGATAGGCATGTTCTTATTTTCAGTCATTCCGTGGAACCTGTTTCCACTGTGCTGGATAATAGTTGTTCTCAATTAAATGACACACCCTTCCTAGACACTGCAGAAAAAGCACGAATGAAGTTTGTAACCCATACGTTTCTTATGCGCCATATAAAAGTATGGTTCAAGTGGCTCTGAGCACTATGGGACTTATCTTCTGAGGTCATCAGTCCCCTAGAACTTAGAACTACTTAAACCTAACTAACCTAAGGACATCACACACATCCATGCCCGAGGCAGCATTCGAACCTGCGACCGTTGCAGTCGCGCGGTTCCAGACATAAGCGCCTAGAACCGCTCGTCCACTGCGGTCGGCAATGTTTTGATATTTTTCCATTTACTCACAACTTGACCCTTTTATTTAGTGGTATTTAACGTCCCAGCAATGACCTTATCACTGGACAGTGCGGCTTAACACCCCAAACAGGACTTTCGCGATGAATCTGTGATATTTAATGTTCACAGTTAACTTGTTTCGATCATTGTTTACAAAAATGGGATGATCTGCTGTTGATAGCATATTATTCATTTCGATGGAAATCAGCCCTTATGGAAAGAGTTGTTTAATTACAATCATTCCAGCTTCTTTCTCGTATCCATACTAAAATTCCATAAAATATCCCACATTTGGGTTCTAATGTGATTTTAAATGGTTCTCCATCTGTCAGCACTTCCGTTAAATATTTTGGCCCATCTTTCTATTTTTCGTTCTTGGTTCGTAAGCACACTTGTTTTCAGAGGATTATTGCAGTTTCATTGCAGAATTGATTGGTTTCCGGTTATTTTCTCATGTTGTTTCATAATATTTGACTGGCGTGACAATCCTTCTGTAGGCCAATTGTATGTGCCTGTAGAAGAGTCAATTTCCCGAAGTCTGCATCATAAAATCTTCACATATTATTCACATAAATTCTTACTGTGAACGTACCTTCGGGATGTGTCATGTGTATATTATTTTCGTTTGATCCTGATGTCCTGAATGCATAACTGGACGTATTTTGCGTTGTAGGTGATACTGTAGATCACATTTGTGTCTCCTGTGCAACGTTGATCTGTGTTACGCAACAGGAATCGTATTTTGTATATCGTTTTCTGCTTACTCATTTCACCAAGGTAAAACACATAATTTAAAAAAATGTAACTGCAAGTTTTACCACAGTCGGAGTCATGTAACAAAAGCGTTTTCTGGAAATAGAACTTGTCGAGTTATAAAATGACTATCACTAATTTGTTAAAACTGAGGTTTCGAACATTGTAAAATGCGTTTATGTTAATCTTTTTAAAGGGATCATCATGATCGTCACTTCCAAGATGCAGAAAGTGCAGAATTCTGAGTTATTCAAATGCGATCGAATTCTTAACTTTCCTGAAACAAGAATAAAAATTGTTTTAACAACCGAGTTATATTGAAAATTGAACAGATGCCCTTACAGTTTGCGACTAGATGCCATCTGAATGTCATTTCACTATACTAGTGAAGAAAAAAGCTAACGTATTGGAAAGTGTTACTTTATGACTGACTCACCCATGTGTGTCGCAGGG
The DNA here is from genome assembly GCF_023864275.1 of Schistocerca cancellata. Taxonomy (NCBI): domain Eukaryota; kingdom Metazoa; phylum Arthropoda; class Insecta; order Orthoptera; family Acrididae; genus Schistocerca; species Schistocerca cancellata. The sequence continues at coordinate 157,291,130 of NC_064633.1, forward strand.
GAGTGTCATAGGACCGTTGCTATTCACAATATACATAAATGACCTGGTGGATGACATCGGAAGTTCACTGAGGCTTCTTGCAGATGATGTTGTGGTGTATCGAGAGTCGTAACAATGGAAAATTGTACTGAAATGCAGGAGGATCTGCAGCGAATTGATGCATGGTGCAGGGAATGGCAATTGAATCTCAATGTAGACAAGTATAATGTGCTGCGAATACATTTAGCTACAAAATAGCAGGTCAGCAACTGGAAGCAGTTAATTCCATAAATTATCTGGGAGTACGCATTAGGATTGTTTTGAAATGGAATGATCACATAAAGTTGATCGTCGGTAAAGTAGATGCCAGACTGAGATTCATTGGAAGAATCCTAAGGAAATGCAATCCGAAAACAAAGGAAGTAGGTTACAGTACGCTTGTTCGCCCACTGCTTCAATACTGCTCAGCAATGTGGGATCCATACCAGATAGGGTTGACAGAAGAGATAGAGAAGATCCAACGGAGAGCAGCACGCTTCGTTACAGGATCATTTAGTAATCGCGAAAGCGTTACGGAGATGATAGATAAACTCCAGTGGAAGACTCTGCAAGAGACGCTCAGTAGCTCGGTACGGGCTTTTGTTAAAGTTTCGAGAACATACCTTCACCGAAGAGTCAAGCAGTATATTGCTCCCTCCTACGTATATCTCGCGAAGAGACCATGAGGATAAAATCAGAGAGATTAGAGCCCACACAGAAGCATACCGACAATCCTTCTTTCCACGAACAATACGAGACTGGAATAGAAGGGAGAACCGATAGAGGTACTCAGGGTACCCTCCGCCACACACCGTCAGGTGGCTTGCGGAGTATGGATGTAGATGTAGATGTGGATGTAACCATGCGATGTCTTTAGGAGTGACGTACGTTATGAATACATAAGCTAATGCAGTACACAGCAACATGCATTTCTTGCACACGGCAATCAAATTTACGGTAACGATAACGCTGGCTATTAATACTCAGTATCTACATACTTTTTGTCGTGCAAACGTAACTAATCGGCCAACAAAACCAACATATCGATTGAAACAGGAGGCTGGTGTTTAGTTAGGTGGCGCCCACTTCATCCAGTTTCTTCCTCTGGGAGCGCTTTGAGTCAGTGTCCGGGCCTTAATAACCCTTCCGTGCAAATAAATCAACAGCCTTTCGCTGTGCTGGCCGTTATTATCGGGTCGGCAGTTTAATGGTTGGACCTTGAAAGCTAAAACAGAAATGCGGTAATGTTTTGCCTGCAGGAAATGGACTGCGATGATGAATGCTAAAAGAAAAACTTCGCCATTTAAAGTGGATTTTTTTTATGAAATTGTTTTCGAATGCGTGAAATATGAATTCAGTACCAGAGAAACTGTTCCTCTGTACAACATTAGTAACCTAACAGATACAGCCCGATACAAACCAGCAAACCATTTTACAATCAACTACCATTTTTCGATTATGATTTGTAACGGATCAGTTAATATTTTTTCACGGTCATCCATAAAAGGAGACTAATCATATTATTTCATCGAGCGAATCTATTTACCACTGTTTCTTTGCTACTAATTTTTGTAGATAAGAATATTAGTCATTGAAATGTTATGTCTGGATACAGACCAGAAATACTATTGTTGATCGGCTATTGAAAATTAAAGAACAATAGATCAGTACCAGTATCAGTACTTCAGCTCTGCACGCAGCCGTTTATTTCCATCTGAACCTGCAGAAAATCGTGACCGAGTTGTTAAACCTACTAATGCACTTGAAATACCTGACAAGATCAACACCGCGCAGGATGACATTCAAAGGCGTGGATTACTGCAGAGGACTTACCAGAATCTTAGTCATGTCATTACAAATACAGTATCTGAAGAAGTCGGCAATGCTAAAATACTGTATTAGCGAATAGCACCCACACATTGTACGTGATTATACCAGCATCATATTGTCGTATAGCGTCTATGTCAACCGCTGATTTGTTTTCGTATGACCAGGCTTCAGCACCAATAAGTACACTGCCTTCTGGACATTCATCATTACACACACCTTTAAATCCTTCACTACATCTTGCAGGTTCATCATTTCTGGCAGCCGCTCGGCATTTTAAACTGACAGAAAAAAATTGCAGTACCAAGAAGAAGCTATACGACATAAACCAAAGTTGATAGACGTGTTTCTACACCTGACGCCTTTTCAAATTTCGCGTCAGTCGCATAAGACTGGTGCTGCTAGCACCACTATGAGGGTGCGAATCAGGTTTGCTTTAAATAAACGCTGTAACTGTTGTGAGCGTTAGTTAGCTTTGATATCGAACATAGTGAGTCGATGTTGGTCAAGATTGCCTATAAGGCAACAAAGACACCACCATCAACACACTGAGTTTGAATGAGGTCGTGTAATAGGGCAACGAAAATCTGGATGTTCCTTCTGCGATACTGCAGAAAGACTTGGCAGGAATGGAGCCACTGTGCATGATTGATGGCAGCAGTGGGCACGAGAATGTACGGTCGCAAGAAGATCGGGCACCGGGCGACCACATGGGACTACCGAGATGGAAGGACATCGTTTTCGGCATATTGCATCTGCAGCAGCAATGTGAACTGCAGTTGGCACTACAGTTACACAACGAACTGTTACATGCAGGCTACTTCAAGGACAGCGTCGGACAGATGCCTTGTAACGTGCATTCCACGTACCCCAAACCACAGTTATCTGTCGCCTCAGTAGTGTCAAGGAAGAGCTCATTGGAAGGCGGGATGGAGGTCTCTTGTGTTTTCTGATTTTGGTGTCACCGCCAGACACCACACTTGCTAGGTGGTAGCCTTTAAATCGGCCGCGGTCCGTTAGTATACGTCGGACCCGCGTGTCGCCACTGTCAGTGATTGCAGACCGAGCGCCGCCACACGGCAGGTCTAGAGAGACTTCCTAGCACTCGCCCCAGTTGTATAGCCGACTTTGCTAGCGATGCTACACTGACAAGCGCTCTCATTTGCCCAGACGATAGTTAGCAAAGCCTTCAGCTACGTCAATTGCTACGACCTAGCAAGGCGCCAGTATCATTTAATATTTATCTATGGATGCCTGTACCGTCTGACCGATGTTCTCCAATTGTGGATTAAAGTTAAGTATTCCAAGAGCTTCGTACTTTATTTATTAGACTCAACTCCTTTAAATGTTCCAGACCTCACGCAAGCCTGCGTGAGCTTAAGCGCGTGCATTTCAGCCTCCTTTAGCAACACGGTGTTGGCTCTTCTGCCAACACACCACTGATGAAAGCTGGTCTGCCTCGGTGACAGTGATGGCCGCGTGTTGTTTAGAGAGAGGCCAGCTGAAGGCGTGCAGTCAACCTGTTTTTGTGATAGACATATTGGACCTACATTTTTGTTTGGTCTAGGGTGTGATTTTATATCAAAGCAAGAGTACTCTCTCGTGGCTATCCAACGCATCCTGACTGCAAAACTGTCTAACGATCTGATAATTCGACCTGGTATACTGCCATTCATTAACTACATTCCAGGGCGTGTTTTCCAACACGATAACGCTCGCCCACATACCGCTGTTGTAACACAACATGCTCTGTAGAGTGTCGACATGTTGCCTTGGTCTGCTCGATCACCAGATCTGTCTCCAATCGAGCTTACATGGACGTCATAAGACGGCAGCTCCAGCGTCATCTTCAACAAGCATTAACAGCTCTTGCATCAATCTACCGAGTGCAACAGTCGTGGAACTCCAACCTACAAACTGACATCCAGCACCAGTACAAAATCATGCATTCACGTTTTCATGCTTTCAGTCATCATTCTGGCGGGTACATCGGTTATTAATGTACCAGGATTTCACACTTGCAATAGCTTATCTCGCACTTATATTAACCTGTGATCTTGCAACATTAATCACTTAAATGTTTTAGACAAATTTATTAGAAGAATGTCAGTACTCTACATTAATTATTTTTGGGTGTTGGGATTTTTTTCCGTCAGTGTATGTTTGCATCTTATAAATCACTACAATGTGTGTCGCAGAAGGTACTCATTACTGAGCTATGTACACCGCTGACCCTGAAAACAATCAAATGTCAAATTGGTTTAAAAAAATGGTTCAAATGGCTCTGAGCACAATGGGACTTAACTTCTGAGGTCATCAGTCCCCTAGAACTTAGAACTACTTAAACCTAACTAACCTAAGGACATCACACACATCCACCCCCTAGGCAGGATTCGAACCTACAACCGTAGCGCCGGCCGGAGTGGCCGTGCGGTTCTAGGCGCTACAGTCTGGAGCCGAGCGACCGCTACGGTCGCAGGTTCGAATCCTGCCTCGGGCATGGATATCTGTGATGTCCTTAGGTTAGTTAGGTTTAATTAGTTCTAAGTTCTAGGCGACTGATCACCTCAGAAGTTAAGTCGCTTAGTGCTCAGAACCATTTGAACCATTTTTTTTTTTTTTTTGCAACCGTAGCGGTCGCGCGGTTCCAGACTGTAGCGCCTAGAACCACTCGCCCACTCCGGCCGGCTGTCAAACTGGCATGACGTTTACTACAGTTTGGATATACAAATGACTAGCATTTGAACGCAACAGCATAAAGGAGGCGGCAGTAACACGAGCTCCATTCCGTGCATAAAAACAGATTACGCAAGGGATTTCTTATTCAGAAATGCCATTTGAATGTCGTTTGTTTTTGAGAAGGTCATGTTAGACCTCGTGTAAGAAGAGCAGACGTCTACCAGCACATGTCGGAATTCGACAGCAGCAGAGTCATGGTATATCGAGAGGGCGGTTTATCGTTGCGCAGTATTTAAGCTCGCGTTGATCGGGATTCTACCACTGCAATGCTAACATGGAATCGAGGTGCTCAGGAGAGCGTACTCGACGCCATGTTGGATCTCAATGCCACCATGCGACTAGCGCCTGAAAGTAGACACTTTTTAATCGACCAGCCATGCAGGACCGTGGCGTCACTTACCTTGAGCCAGAGAGCGCGTTTGCTTGGAGAAAGACAAGTATGCACTCGGATATATTAAATGACGTCTGGAATAACATGGACTGTCAACATTGAGATCACTGTTACATCTTTCATTGACATGACAGCACAGAAAACTGCGCCCAACAGCAGCACTCGTCACTGGTTTGACGTACAGCATCACGAAGGACGTACTCACGTGAGGAAGCTCTGAGGATGATGAAAGTTGTCAAATAGCATTCGTCATCGTCATATAGGCACAGCATCTGGCGCGATGGGATGAGGTGCCATTAAGTTAACAACGTGATAACCTCTGGATCGCATAGCCGGTTATTTCTGCAACAACAGCTACATTTCAAACGTGTTAAGAGCGGTGCCTATGATATAATATTTCAACAAAATAACGAAAGACCGCAAGTTGTTCAAATGGCTCTGAGCACTATGGGACTGAACAGCTGAGGTCATCAGTCCCCTAGAACTTAGAACTACTTAAACCTAAGTAACCTAACGACATCACACACATCCATGCCCGAGGCAGGATTCGGACCTGTGACCGTAGCGGTCGCGCGGTTCCAGACTGAAGCACCTAGAACCGCTCGCCCCCACTGGCCGGCACCGCAAGTTGTCAGAATTGCCTGGCCGTAGAAGAGATTCTAGTGCTGTTCTGGACAGCACAGGCTCCGAGTCTACCAACTACTGAAACCATCTAATCATTGTTTGCCGAGAGACTGGCACGCCACCACTCCTCAACCATTAACACTGAAGGACTCTGGTGCAGAGTTAAAGCAGCATGAAATGGCGTACCTGTAATTGTCACCCAAGTACTGTTCAAATCGATACCCAGCCACACCTGAGTCATTGCTGCTGTCCGAAGTGGCATCTGAATGTACCGAATTTCGCACCCTTCATACTCCCAAATGATCTCAGATTCATTCTATTATACTCGACGCACAACAAGTAATATTTCGTTCTATGCTAACCCTTATGGTGTGCTAGTTTTCTGGCTAGCAGTGTATTAAGGTATATGTCTGTGTCATTCATCGAAGGAACTCCTGGTGAAAGACTGCGCGTAAGTCTTTTTGTGAGCTGCTATTGTAATTTTATCTGCATTATTAGCATGGGAGCTGAAAAATATTTGTAAGTTGTACCCTAAAAGTTTGTTCTCGAAGTTTTTTAAAAAAGTTGTCGTGAGACATACAGAGGGTTTCGTAATGACTATTGCAGGCTTTTAGGGATTGTAGAGGGGACTTGGTGGATAAAGTTTTGATAAGTAACCCATGTCCGGAATTGTAATGGTTGGATATAGAATAAAGTTGAAGATCGAATCGTATCCATGTCTCCCGCTTCACGGAACGCACACAAACTGAGAAGAAGGCGCTGTCGTCAGTCCCTGTTGTTATTTTGACACCACAGACCATTTTCATCCGCCTGCAACAACAGCTGTCTGGTACGTTTACAACTAGGAAGGCTGGCAGTACTGCTCCACGGATGCGCCGCTCTCCCAACATTGAGAAGAACGACCTTCAGCAGTAATTGTATAGTCCTATGTGATTAAGTCACTTTACTTTATAGCGATAGGGCTGTTGAATTATGGAACATTCCTTAATGGTTCTTCGTGAAAGAGCATTTGAAGACATAATCTAGCTCTACTCTTTCCAAAGACTTTATCTGAATGGTGATACCCCTAACATGTCCACCAGTTTCTCTAACATGTGGACTGACTAGGAAAGAGAATCCATGCACCAAATATTGTGAGTGAAGATTTAAAGTTAGTCAACCAAATAAATATACGAGTACTGCACAAAAATCGAAGGAAAAGAATGGACTCGTGTTAATCATCAGGTTTTCAGTTTTTTGGGTCGATAATGGCAGCTACTAAGATGTAACATATTAATATCTTATGAAATTTAGGAAACCCATACACAGTTGGTGCAACGGCCGTGCCGCAATGGATACACCGGTTCCCGTCAGGTCACCGAAGTTAAGCGGTGTCGGGCGTGGCTGGCACTTGGATGGGTGACCACCCGGGCCGCCATGTGCTGCTGCCATTTTTCGGGGTACACTCAGCCTCGTGATGCCAACTGAGGAGCTATTCGAGCGAATAGTAGCGGCTCCGGTCACAGAAAACGATCATAGCGGCCGGGAGAGCGGTGTGCAGCTGAGGATGACGCGGTGGTCGGATGGTCCCGATGGGCCACTTGTGGCCTGAAGACGGAGTGCATGCACAGTTGAGACGATAGAGAGAAACAGATGTGAGCAAAGAGAATTCTGGAACCTATATGCTACAGATTTTGAAGGATCACAATATATGTCTAAGTCAATGCGGATGAGTAGGAAGAACAAACCTCTAACGTTCGGTTACAGCATTATTAGTTTCCTGCTTGACATAGTCAAGTCGTTTACATATCTGGGTGTAATGTTGCAATGCGACATGAAATGGAACGAGCATCTGGGAAATGTGGTACGGAAGGAGAGTGGTCGACTCCAGTTTATTTGGAGGATTTTAGGAAAGGGTGGCTCACCTGTGTGGAGGCCGCTTGTGGGACGCTGGTGCGACCTATTCTTCAATACTGCTCGGGTGTTTAGGATTCGTACCATGTCGGACTGAAGGAAGACATCAAAGCAATTCAGAGACGGGCTGCTGCATTTGTTACCGGGAGGTTCGAACAAGACGTAAGTGTAACGGAGATACTTCGGCAGTTCAAATGGGAATCCCTGGAGGGAAGGCGACGTTCTCTTCGAGAAACACTATCGAGAAAATTTAGAGAGCCGTCATTGGAAGGTGACTGTCCAACAGTCCTACTGCCATCAACATACATTGCGCGTAAGAACTTCGTGTATAAGATTCGAGGAATGACTCATACAGATGAAATTAGACTGTCGTTCTTCCCTCGCTCTATGTGGGAGTAGAGCAGAAAACCAAATGACTAGTAGTGGTAGAAGGTACCCTTCGCCTCTTACCGCACGGAGACTTGCAGATGATCTATGTAGATGTAGACGTACATGCACTGGCGGCTCGCCTTCCAAACGCATAAACCATTAAGGTAATAACCACTCGCGAACGGTAAATGGTAGTACTGATTTGACCTCGGGACCTCTCATCACAAAACTTACAGTAACTTGGCGTCTAACAGGATGTACATTTTGGTCGACACTGGCAAACACGACGCTGACACTATGTGTTGACTGCTTCTGGAAACTGACATTACTCAGTCTGAGCAATTCAAAGACTTGATTCCAACATGAAAACAGTATATGTAGTATGTTTTCGTGATTGGCACTAGTTAATCCTTAATGGAGGTTCGTGCAAAACGCGAGGTCACTTTCACAGACGAGTTCTGAGATTATTCTACAGATCTATTAGGTTGCCGTTTCCAAGTTCTTACTAACAGCTAACTGTCTATTAGAAGAGGTATTCTTCTGCTCACGTCGCCATCCGTCATACAAAGCAACCTTCCTACCTCCTAATGCCAAACTAATGAGAATTTTGATTATAATTTGAAAGATACTGCATTAAAATTGGAATCAACCGGAACTACTACGTCATGCAATAATATGACCTAATTTCCGTCTCTCTTTCGTCTCAGGGAAAGATACACTAAAAAAAAAAAAAGCCACGAAATGAATTATCGGTAAATTCGATGTACATGTACAAACAAAACAAATGAGTGCAGTTTCAGAAACATTGTATGATTTATTCAGGAGAAAGCGCTTCACAAACTGAGGGTCTCAATAGTGTGTTGCTCTACCTCTGGCACTTACGCAAGCTGTTATCCGTCTTGGCATTGATTAATAGAGCTTTTGTATCTCCTTCTAAGGGATATGGTCCCAAATCTGTTCAATTGGCGCTATGTGCTGGCGGGCATTATCTTGCCGAAATGTAAGCCCGGGATGGTTTTCCATTAAGGGCAACAAAACGGAGCGTAGAGCATCTTTGACGTACGGCTATGCTGTGAGGGTGCGGCGGATGACAACCAAAGAGGTATGTTATGAAATGAAATACTACCCCAGACCATCACTCCTGGTTGTCGGGCAGTATAGGCGACATATTGGTATCCCACCGTTGTCCTGGACATCTCCAGACACATCTTCGGCTGGAATCTCATCAACGAGAAGAATTGTCTTTAGTGATTAGTTCCGCTTCGAACTGAGCCCCGATGACCATCAAAAATGCGCATCCAAGATCACTTGCCTCACAATTATTGGATGAGAGGGTAAGAATATCTCGCAGTTTAACCCACAAAGATGTAGTCAGAATATGATATTCCTCTTGCATAGTGAGTAACTCTGTCAAGTACAGGCCATTACACCACATCCAAAGGCTTCTCCCTTGTTACCCAGGACAAATATTAACAACATTCACTCTGAAGAATCAGTACATTATGACAACCTTATAGCGTGTTGGTCCACATATTGAACGCCATGTGTCTGTGGTTCTGCGTGGTATTTCTTCGACTATTAGTTTCTTTCAGGGGTATGTCGCACAACATCTCTGAGCATAGTTCACGTAGTTGCCGTACATTATGGGCCAGTGGCTTGAGGGGGTGGAGGGGGCTTCCGACTGCGTCCCAAATGTGTTCCATCGGGCTCAGATGAGGCGAATTTGGTAGGCAAGACATTAACGCGAGTTTGCTATCATGCTCCTCAAACCACTGTAACACAGTTGTGGCCTTGTGACGCGGATAGTTACTCTGCTGGAAGATGCACTCGACACCGGAAAGACATCAGAACTGAATAGCCCCACGCGATCCACAATAATGTTGACGTAATCTACAACCGTCGTGCTACCTTCGATTACTACCACAGGTTTCATAGAAACCAATGCAATGCCCCCACAACACAGTACTCTCCCCATCGGTGTACGTCCTTGGAGCAATGCATGTTTCTAATAGCCTTTCGCCTTGATGAAGGCGTATACGACCTGATGTAGAAAGAAACGTGATCCATCTGACCAGGTGACGCATTTTCATTGATGCACGGTCCAGTCTCGATCCCCGTAGCGGTTACAGTGCTAACTGACGATGTTGCAGGGTGAATTTGGTAACACGCAGATGTTGTCTGTTTGGAAGCGCCTTGTTGACCAGTGAGCGCAGAACGGTGAGATCTGAAACACTTGTGCCTGCAACAGAGTCGTACTCGGTCGTCAGATCTGTCAGAAACCGCCGTCTACCCTGCTGTGTTGAGTTTGCAAGCAGCCAACCTGGATGTGAATTTCCCACATCATATTCCTCCCACTATAAGAACAACATATAGACCAGCGTGTGATAATTGATATGTGTCATGTTTGCTAGCATGTTTCCTGTTGGCTTCTGGAAAATAGGTTTCCCATCTTAATTTGTATCTACTGAGCTGTTTACACCTTGCGCAGTGTAGTCATTATAAGCAGTATCTACCACAAGCACGTCAGCTAAAACACTACTACAACTAATTTGACCTGTTTTCGGCTTCTTTGGCATATTTGCGTCAGGAACCGGTTCCAGCTGAAATTATGGTGATCTTTATCTTGGCTTTTGTCGCTAGATATTTTTCGCTGTGATCTGACTAATGGGGCGTTCAGTAAGTAATGCAAAACATTTTTCTCTAAGCCAATTGCGGTTGAAAAAATGCGGAATTTGTGAAAGGACATTGTGGAATCTCATTGTTTCAGCCATTATAGTTTCGTGGAGTTTCCATTGCTGCCGTCGCTGTAAGTAGCTTTCGAAATTAATTCTGTAATGGAGGTGCGTTCCAAGTAGGGAGCTGTCACTGAGTTTCGTTTGACGGAAAGCCAGAGTATCGCAGAGTATTGCAGACCTGGCAGTGAACAAAAGCAAGGTGACTCGTTTTGAGAGGCGTCCGTCATCATCGCAAGAAGTCCACCAGAAATTATACGTTGTCGTGTTGGAAGTCAGATCTGTAAGCTGGAGAGATCGAATAAGAGTCCTTTCCATCAGCCTGTCGTCTTCTGAAGTTGTGTCAACAGCGCTGAAGACAGCACGTCAGTCGTGGGATCTTCTTCGGCGGAGGCTGCTGCTATGCTGTCATCTCGAACTTGAACCTGTGTTTGTGCATTGTTTTTTGTGCGATGCCACTTGCCCAGGTTAGTCTCTGTACCTACAGAGGGCAATATCTGTAGTACTGACAATTATGGTAGGCGACACTTCTCATTGATGTATTCTGGTTTTTTATATTTTAAAATGCCACTTTTTACACTGTCTTCTACAACACTCGACATAGCTTTCTTAATAGTACGGTAACTTTTCTGGCAACTTTCGGTATAGAGTACGACGTCCGTCCGAAACAGAGATACACGTCCGGCTCTGAAGAACACCCGAAACAGAGTGACTAGTGCAGCCGACTTGCTTCGTCTCCCAGATACACCAAAGCGACCCGAGGGTCTCCGAAGCACTTCGGTTGCAATATCATTACTCTTGCGTTTCTCAAAACTAGTGAAATTTAATAAACAAGGACGGTAGAGTCGTAGCATAAATATGAAAGATTATCATACTGAAAACTGCGCTAAATACAATGAAAAGTATACAAATAATTAATAAGAGAATTTAGGCGTTTTGGCGCCTAGCACGTGAATTTGCCGACCAAACAGAAGCAAGTTCAGTACAATCAGCGGACCCCCCACGAGAATAGTACATACTGTACCATCTGCTGCTTGTACCTCACTCCGTTTTTGTACCATATGCTACTTCACGTGTATTAAGCTGTATCAAGGCGAGCTTCTAGCAAGATAAAATACTGGCGGCCACCGCCGGGAATATCACACCGCGCAAACCTGTGCCATCTCGGGCGTGCCGGCCGGCCGTACAAAGCTGTGTCTCCTACAGTTTTGGAAGGTGTGGACACTCTTTCTATTCATCACTTAACATTTCCGGGCTGAGATGCCGTAGTCCATACATAAGACTCTCCCCTGACGTTTCGCCTTCGACTGCGGAAGGCATCCTCTGAGGACAATCGGCGAACTGCAACGAGAGCGCGAGTGAGCGCCGTATATACAAGCCATCCAGAGGGCGCCGCTGTCGATCACGTGACGTCGGCTGTGCTATGATCTCTGATATTGCCAACTTTCTCAATAGAAACTAGTAGATTGTCACTCTGTTGCTGCAATGTTGACATCCATATCTTATCCAGCTTAATACCTTCGTCTTTTCTATTAAAATTATTGCAGTGTTTGGCAATCTCAATGGCCTCTCTGTACATTAGCCCGTAATAATGCGACGTCTTTGCTATGACGGTAGTCTCACTAAACTTTGTTTCATGATCACCTCCCTGAAACCCATGTTCCGCTACAGCCGATTTATCAATATGTCCGAGGCGGCAGTTCCTTTTATGTTCACCCAGACGAGTATTGACGCTTCTTTTTGTTGTGCCTTTATAGAACTTTCCACAACTGCACGGAATTTTATAGACACCTGGTGTAGCGCCGGCCGGTGTGGCCGAGCGGTTCTAGGCACTTCAGTCTGGAACCGTGCGACTGCTACGGTCGCAGGTTCGAATCCTGCCTCGGGCATGGATGTGTGTGATGTCCTTAGTTAGGTTTAAGTAGTTCTAAGTTCTAGGGGACTGATGACCTCAGATGTTAAGTCCCATAGTGCTGAGAGCCATTTGAACCTCGTGTAGCTAGAGGATGTCGTTTCTCTTTTTCGAATTTTAAACATTCTTTTATTTTCGTAGTGGGTCTGAAGACAGTTTCCACATCGTGCTTGCTTAAAATTTTTCCAATGCGATCAGTGACCTTACTTATGAATGGTAAGAACACTTTCCCCTGCGGTTGGTGTCGATCCGCGTCCGTCCTAGTTGTCAGTCTAGGGCGTAGTGCACGATCTATCTCTGTTGGAACACCCATTCTTCTTGAAGGCCGCTCTAAGGTGTTCAATCTCATCATCTAAGTGAGCTGGTTCACATATTTTGTGCGCCCTGTCAAATAATGTTTCATGTCTTGGGTGGTGGTTAGTTCGCCGATTGTCCTCGGAGGATGCCTTCCACAGTCGAAGGCGAGACGTCAGGGGAGAGTCTTATGTATGGACCACGGCATCTCAGCCCGGAAATATTAAGTGATGACGACACCTGCCGTAAAAGCCTTCATTCTACTCTTTCTACTCTTAGTTGTGGCAACTGCATTCTTAGGATCTACGTTGAGGTCAAATATCATTCTGAGGCGCAACAGTAAGTACTGATTTACTATCGGCAACCCCATATTCGACGGACACTTCGCTGCTCAGCTGGACGTCTCTGTTGGCAGTCCTGACATACTTGCTCGCTAATTAGGGTACTGAAAGGTGTGTTCCCGCTGGGTTCTTCGCCGTTTATCTCAAGTTCATAAAGAGCATCTTCCGATTTGAATCAGATTGGCTCAAAGAAAGATGCACTCTGGGGGAAGCAGAACGTGGATGCTGGGGAGGTTATTGATGCAGCAAGACGTTGGATCCGATGTGTACGAGAAGAGTTGTACCGCGCGCGTGCCTTCAGGCCCTCCCAGTAAGGTGGACGTCGCACTGAAGATTATTTTGAAAAATAGAGTTTTGTAGCCAGAAGACTGGGGAATAATACAGACTATTGGAAACCAGAATAAAACCAACCCGCTTTCGGAAGAAGTGGTGCATTACTTATTGAACTCTTCGTATGCATCGTAACTTTCGCGAAGGTGTAAGGCGCATTGAAGCATCCCCAACTTTCTTGTGGTTCCATTGTTAGGTACTCCACGTCTACGTCCGCTCGTAGATACGTATCGTCGGTAGGTTTTCCGGCTTTACTTCCCGACGTGACAGCGACGACTCTCCGATGAGGTGCGGGCCTTGTGTTTTGCTATTACTGCGAGTCTTGTAAATATTGCATTTATTTAATAATTTGCCCGGCTAAAACTCTCTGCTTTTATGATTAAGACAGCCTGCGCCAGCTTTCTGAGGGACTGGGGACGTCAAAGAGTCACAAAAGTTCATATTAAGCAGTCCGTAAAACACGTAAACGTTCATTTCAGTTAGCGTGTTATTTAATGCCTACGCTTACCGCTAGATAGTGCCGACTTACTGGTGAATAACTCTGATTCCGTAAAACGTTCACTGATTAGTTCTAGGCAAATGAAATAAGTGCAACACTCTTGTATTTCACTTTTACTCTATGTTCAAGGATTAACATGGTGATGGATGATGGTCTTATTAAAAGGTTCCTAGTCTGGAGGAATCTAAATAGTCCGGAAATGTCGATATGCACGCGCTCTTCGTCCAGATTCGCGACTAACGGCACACGACACTTTCAAAAATCCACACGTTAATATCTGAATACCGGTACCTCTGAATTCACTCGTATCAGCAAATAATTTGAATTTCTGTCGTCTATATGTCCGTAAAATTCCAACATAGCACTAAAGTCCTAAAATCCCCTTAATACTCCGTTGCTACCAACAGTCAGAGATCGCACACTACATCACTTTTAATCTCCGTAATATTCTAACAGTTTATCGTGAATCTTAACACGATAAAGTCCAATCTAATTATTGTCTCGCTGACTGACACGGGTTCCCCGCCCTTTTACGAAACAATCAAGGAAAAAAGGCGGAAATAATGACTATCAGGTCTTTTTATAGGTTTTTGATCACAAGAGTTTAACTTCACTATCTTTTCCATGACGGAGCTTCCGTGGCTTTGCTGTACTTAGACGTTAAACTACTTGCTTATATACTATAATTTTGATCTGCAATTACCGACCTCTGATTCTACACTATTTTCCCTTCTAAGAATTCTATGCTTAATTTTAAACTATTCTTTCTATAACTTTTATCACTGTAAACTGAACCGAGGTGTTACAGCATTCACGTGAAGAGCTACGTGGTTCGGCGGACGAAAGCTTCACTTCACTGGTCGGGCGACGCATATGCGATGCGAACACAACAGTTTGTCACAGAACTCTTGCTACTCCGAATTCGGGAAAACAGCAAAGGTTTTCCGCGTTAAGTGGAAAAGTTGAATTGCTGTTTGACGTCCCCGGGTACTCGGTTCGATTGAAAAACTTCCCTTGGTCGTGTCATCGATTTATTCGATGTGGGCCAACTTGAAGACAAACTGCGATTCCTTCCCCGCGTTGGTAGCCGACGGCTAACCCCGGCTGGGATGGTGTTGGGCCGTTCCGCAAACACATTCACCGACGGGCAACTTGAAAATAGCCGAGCGCGCAGAACGCGATGTAAATATTGATTCCGGTGCTGCCTGTCTGAGGTCTCCAGAGTGGCTCGTCCAGCGATAGTGCCTCGCCAGGCACCTGCTTTGTCCCACGCAAGACTGTGCGCACTGTTCTACCGCTCTCGAAATACTCTCACACTTTCGCACTGGAGGCGATAAAAAGCTCTTTTCATTAGAAAGTGCTTCTAATTTATCAAGTTTCGAGTTTGTTGTGCGAGATAGTTTACGTTGCGCTGTTAACTGGTGGCCTGTGGAAATAGTGCAGTTCTAAATCATGTTTCTTTCCGAGAGCGCTGATTGCTGCGAATCCCAGACAATTTATGTGCAGTGCCTGGCAGACAGGAAAGCCATTACGTTTGTTTGGACATACGAGTATTTTTTTTTCCCAAATGGACGCTTTGTTGCTAAGAAAGGTGGCATTATACTGACGAGATTGATGATAAGTTGCGAATATCGAGAGTTGAACGCGCCTGCACATTAATATGTGGTTTTCATTATTCTACAGTGTGACCACAAAGCTAAAGTTAAATTACGAACTGGTTAATAATTATGGATACTCGTTTTCAGTACCAAGAACATCGCTACAGTGGTCACCAAATGGTTCAAATGGCTCTGGGCACTATGGGGGTCTAGTCCCCTAGAACTTAGAACTAACCTAAGGACATCACACACATCCATACCCGAGGCAGGATTCGAACCTGCGACCGTAGCGGTCTTGCGGTTCCAGACTGCAGCGCGTAGAACCGCACGGCCACTTCGGCCGGCGTTGTCAACAAATACTAATGGCGTCGAACATAAATGTGACAAGAAGATAGCTCCCTATCACCGAAAGTAGTTGCTGTTAGTAAAGGCTTGTTTGCTCGCAGCCCCTATACAGCCCCACGATAAGGCCAATCAGGTTTAAGCAAGCTATAACAAAAATTATGGCAGCACAAATTAGCAACAGTTTGTAACAATTTATTGAAAGAAATTATACATTACATATTTTAAGTCTGCAGAAGATCCAGTGCAGTACGCTGTTCCCTTACACTGCTCTGTCTCTGAAAAATGAGGTAGTCCGTCCAGAGAACTGTAGCGGCACCATTGGTTAAGATGGAAAAAGGTTAGCTTCAGTGCAATATTTCTTAGTGCACAAGTTACAGCCGGGTGTGGGCCTGTTGACAGTAAGCTACGCTGACCACCGGTTGTGAAGTGGAATGGAGGCCACCGTTCTATCGAACCACTGAAAAGAGGAAACGCAACGGTTTGTGTGACGCAAGTTACAGGCAGAAGGTGCCCACTGGCACAATCTAGGTGTTGTGAGTACGTGACTCGGAGTGGCACGTTAGCAAAACAGAGGCGTACAGCCACGTATAAATAGGCGCCGGTTCACTAACAAGGCATTCAAGTATGACAGCTCTCCTGGATGGTGGGGCATGTCACACCACCGGCTACACGCAGCAGCATATAGGGCGCCAGTATTCCAGCGTACCGCAGGTCACTGGTTCGACCCTCTGAGGCCAATGTGGCGTCCGCAGTCAGAAAGCGTCGGGCCACACTAAGGCTCGCTACAGCGGGCAGTCTTGTTGGCTACCAACACACGCCAGAGGCATCTTGAGGCGATGGCCACAGATTTGGACGCAGGATCGAGAGCGCTCATTGCCGCTGTGTTCCTAGCCATGTCGGCGAGGAAGCACACCACGGTTCGCCAGAGGTGGCAGAGATGGAGACCACTGAGTCGGCTGCTGGCGCATCCTGATGTTGTCACAACTCCGCGGCAGTACAAGACCGACAAACACTTGTGTGTGTTGCACGGGTTGCTGAGGCAGCCATTCCGAGCCAAGCTGTTTCACAGTCAGTGAAGTGGTGGCCTCAGTATTATGGGACCTGGTGATGTAGGCCGAGAGGAATGGGGACACTGTAGGTGGAAATAATAAATCACTTGGGAAACTCGGTCGAGTTGTAATACAGCATATCCTGGCAGTTTCCATCCTCGTCCAACATTCCTCTACAGAACTATACTAATGTGGTATAACTTGTATACGCCCTGCTGCATTCTTCTTGGCGGCGTCTGTAGTTCTTATGGTATCATGAGGCTCGGAATTGATCCAATTGACCTAACTAACTATGCAGAACCATGCGCTACTGACATCTGCATTTGACAGGTAGAAGTTCTACACAATGTGAGTACATATTATCAAATACGAATTGCTCAAAAAAGTTTTCACAGCCCTCATAACTTGCATGATTTATGTTTGTCTGACCGGGAACACCTTTTACAATGAAACTTCCTGACAGATTGTGTGCTGGACCAAGACTCGAACTCGGGACCTTTGCCTTTCGTGGGCAAGTGTCCAATGGCGGAAATACACCTGTGAGGACGGATCGTGAGTCGAGCTTGGGTAGCTCATATGGTAGAGCACTTGACAGCGAAAGGCAAAGGTGCCTAGTTCGAGTCGCGCCCCAGCACACAATCTGTCAGGAAGTTGCATATCAACGCCCACTCCGCTGCAGAGTGAAAATTTCATTCTCGACCTTTCTTACCATTCATCCGACCCAATGAAATCGCTACGTAAAGTCATCTGTGTAAAAGAGACGGATATAAACCTGCAATATGACTGCACTTTACTGAGAATTTAATCGTATTTGGGCCAAAGTCTGTTGATCAGAAACCTTACCCCACCACCACTTCTCCCCTTTCCTAACAAATACTGGCGGTGAAAACTGCATCCACCAACAGAGTTCGAATTTACTTACCTCCGCGTCGAGCGCCAAACCACAGTCGTTCATTAGCGATCTCCACTATGCAAATTGAGACGAGGTCCCCTTGAGCTTGTTTACGGAGGCTTCATAAACAAACGACTTATTGTAATACTGCAGGAGTACGACAGGGAAGAGAACTCTCGTCCATTCCAACGATGAAGATACCTGTTGGAAAAGTACCCACCACTATTATTATTTTATCGGGTTGGTAGGGCGTTATTTCAAACCAACAACCTGTCACGAAGAATAAGATATACGGTCTTCCACTAACTGTACTGTGTACACATTCGTCGGTCAGTTGCTGTTCCACAAAATATAGTGCGATATAAAAGTCATGGCCATGGTAATAAATGTGTCTGTGAACAGGAACTGCATTTCATCAAGCCATCACAAGGTACGACGACAGACGTTACGGAAAACAAACGAAGACCCCAATCAGGCGGATGCAGGTCACATGACGTCTGCAGTATTGTGCAGTTCGTTGATTGGTAAACATGTCCTGTTACAAAGAGCAATGAGTTTTCATTGTTGAACGGTACTTTACCAATCGGTCGTAGGCACCGCTTACAGACACACTTCTTGCTAAGTATCCGAATGCCGCAGTACCTAACAGTTCTACAGTAACGAGATTCATTGCCCGTTCCCTGGAAAGCGAATCAGTTGCAGTTAGTAAAAGAACCAAGAGACAGGCATTTTGACGGACGATAAACTGGTTGAGGTGGGGGACGTGATGCTAGGTTCGTTTGGAAAAAGAATTGAAGAGACAACGTGTTAAGTCTCAGATTTTGTATGGTTGCAGTCACAGAGCGATGCATATACACTCCTGGAAATGGAAAAAAGAACACATTGACACCGGTGTGTCAGACCCACCATACTTGCTCCGGACACTTCGAGAGGGCTGTACAAGCAATGATCACACGCACGGCACAGCGGACACACCAGGAACCGCGGTGTTGGCCGTCGAATGGCGCTAGCTGCGCAGCATTTGTGCACCGCCGCCGTCAGTGTCAGCCAGTTTGCCGTGGCATACGGAGCTCCATCGCAGTCTTTAACACTGGTAGCATGCCGCGACAGCGTGGACGTGAACCGTATGTGCAGTTGACGGACTTTGAGCGAGGGCGTATAGTGGGCATGCGGGAGGCCGGGTGGACGTACCGCCGAATTGCTCAACACGTGGGGCGTGAGGTCTCCACAGTACATCGATGTTGTCGCCAGTGGTCGGCGGAAGGTGCACGTGCCCGTCGACCTGGGACCGGACCGCAGCGACGCACGGATGCACGCCAAGACCGTAGGATCCTACGCAGTGCCGTAGGGGACCGCACCGCCACTTCCCAGCAAATTAGGGACACTGTTGCTCCTGGGGTATCGGCGAGGACCATTCGCAACCGTCTCCATGAAGCTGGGCTACGGTCCCGCACACCGTTAGGCCGTCTTCCGCTCACGCCCCAACATCGTGCAGCCCGCCTCCAGTGGTGTCGCGACAGGCGTGAATGGAGGGACGAATGGAGACGTGTCGTCTTCAGTGATGAGAGTCGCTTCTGCCTTGGTGCCAATGATGGTCGTATGCGTGTTTGGCGCCGTTCAGGTGAGCGCCACAATCAGGACTGCATACGACCGAGGCACACAGGGCCAACACCCGGCATCATGGTGTGGGGAGCGATCTCCTACACTGGCCGTACACCACTGGTGATCGTCGAGGGGACACTGAATAGTGCACGGTACATCCAAACCGTCATCGAACCCATCGTTCTACCATTCCTAGACCGGCAAGGGAACTTGCTGTTCCAACAGGACAATGCACGTCCGCATGTATCCCGTGCCACCCAACGTGCTCTAGAAGGTGTAAGTCAACTACCCTGGCCAGCAAGATCTCCGGATCTGTCCCCCATTGAGCATGCTTGGGACTGGATGAAGCGTCGTCTCACGCGGTCTGCACGTCCAGCACGAACGCTGGTCCAACTGAGGCGCCAGGTGGAAATGGCATGGCAAGCCGTTCCACAGGACTACATCCAGCATCTCTACGATCGTCTCCATGGGAGAATAGCAGCCTGCATTGCTGCGAAGGGTGGATATACACTGTACTAGTGCCGACATTGTGCATGCTCTGTTGCCTGTGTCTATGTGCCTGTGGTTCTGTCAGTGTGATCATGTGATGTATCTGACCCCAGTAATGTGTCAATAAAGTTTCCCCTTCCTGGGACAATGAATTCACGGTGTTCTTATTTCAATTTCCAGGAGTGTATAAGTGGGGCGCTTCTGTGTTGGCAGCGCTTTGCAATGGACCTCTGACTGCGCTTTCTTTGTAAGAGACTCTGTGGCTGGTTGGACTCGTTGTTGGAAGTTAATCGCCAGTAGTGTTGGGCAGTTGGAACTTAAGTCGCCAGCAGTGATGGAAGTACTGTTGGGCAGTTGTAGGTGAACAGCCAGCAGTGACGGATGTTAGGTGTGAGATGTTAGCATTGATGGAGGGTGGACGTCTGAAGTGTTGGCGTAGGCTAACGATCTGTAGATGTTCGACTTGGTGATTGAATATTATTCATGATTATATACCTTTGTACTAGATGTCAATGACGATTTCTATTCGTGTCTGAACTGGATGTCACATTGTTAAGGTAAAGAAAAATACATTATTTGGTTTGCAACAAAATCTTTCCTTTGCTAACCACATGCCTATTAGTAGTTAGTGGCTTTAGTAGTTAGAATCTTTTATGTAGCTGGCAGTATTGAGACTTCACTGTATTGCAGTAGTTCGCGTAATGAAGATTTTTGTGAGCTAAGTGCTTAATGAAATGTATAGGTTATTGTTAGGACTTCTTTTTAGTCAGGGCCATTCTTCCCAATTAATTATTCGAGATTATCTTTTTTTTCTTGAGCAGTCAGGATATTGTGGGTCTCAGTCATTCAGCAGTTTAAGTACAGCCACACTCATTTAAATAAGTTTCACGTATCATGATAGCAATGAGCAATAATTGAAGGTTTCGGTTAAAAAAAGCCTCTAACAGTTTTGGTCATTTATGGACGTCTATGGAACCGCAGAACTACACCGAATTTTCTTTACTGATGAGACGTTGTTTCACGTTACGAGTAGAACACGATAAGTGCCATAATCCGATTTCTCAGAAATTTCGCTCGGGGAAAGAGAAGTCACAATAAGCGAACACGTGGCTCAGCTTATCCATAGATACTAGACCGTTTCTGAGAAAACGAGGTTTTTGAGGTATTATAATACTAGCTATATGTCTTATACATGAACTAAAAAGTAAATATATAAATAAATGGCAATAAATGAATGACAAACTCATTTGAAATTGTTTCCGCTGAAATTCTTGCACTGCATCTTGATTCGTAATCAACTGCAGGCGCCAATTTCGATAAAGTGGTCCATTATACGTAGTTTTCCGCGAAAAAATTGCCAACGCGTGAAATCATCAGCATTGTTTATGACATTTCTTTGCGGAGTGAGATTCATACGAAGAAATGTCAGTGTGGCAAATCTGTATTCGAGCGACGCTCGCGGTGTTTGGAATTGCAATGTTTCGAATGATTCTAAACTCGATCTCATTCAAGAGAATTCAACAAATTAAAGATTAAACATAAGAATAATGTATAAGATTAATATGATGTAAGAATGAAATATAAGAATATCAGAATTTAAAAAGGTTGTTGTCCTTGAAAATACCGTGCACACATATATTATATAATAAATGTGTGACATCATTGTGAAATCCAGTTGTAATTTTACAAGTCATATAGCGCCCTTGTTTCCCCTAACTTGATAAAAAACAATCGTGTAGTAATTATCTACAGACATCACAAAAATATAATAAAGAAATAAAAACAGTAATCGGGTTTCGAAGTGGAAGGCCATAATGGTAGCCACTGTACCACCATTCCGACGGACGTTTCCGCACGCTGAAAGGCGTCTAAATTACGTCGAAAACTTTGTACCGTTGTTTTCTCAGCAACGGTTGAGTGTCTACCGATACGCCGAGTCAAGTGTTCTCGTATTTTGACCCCTCTTCTATCGAGCGAGCGAAGTTTCTGAGAAATTGGGTTACGCACTAGCCGTTTTCCCCTCGTCAGTGGATACACGAATACTGAAAACAAAAGAGTGTGATCAATCTGAAATTCGTATTACTTTCATGAAAACTCCTTGCACTGTCAGAAAATTGGTAATGGAGTGCCATGTCACGTCGTCCAATAGTGGGCCACATGTTCGTACCGGTATATATGGGCACGACTTATCGATCACCCTGTATGAAAGTATGTAGAGCAGTACGGTGATCTGGTAAGGCTGCAACATACAGCAGACACTTTTACAGTATTTACTAGTCATCAAACATAAATACAATTTCAATCACGTGACTCCTCTATCCGGAAAAAATTCAAGTCCACAATCAATCAAAAGAGCATCGCAGATACTTGAATTTCCAGACGTTCAGTACCTGTCATAGTGTGCAATCAGTGACACTTGACTATAGCCTGAGCAAGTTTAGAATATTCAATATGATTTAGCACAGATATTTAGAGCAAATATTTTAGAGTCCGTCATCTGTTGTCAGAGGTGTTCACATTCTGCTTTTAACATGCTCGTGCTTGCCTGTTAGCCAGACAGGCAAGCTGCCGAACTTGCTCAGTAGAATAGCAGGCTGCTTTACTCCCTTTCAAGCCAAGACTACCCAAGACGGCTAAAGAAATCTTGCTTGCCTGACCGTCTTGCCGCGGTGCTACATTAGGTAGCGGTTTATACTGTACACATTCACTGTAATTTTATTGTAGGATACAGAATTTTTTACCCGAATATCGCAAGACGAGGCCCAATATACTATATTTATGTTCATTTTCGACCATTTAGCGAAGGAAATTGTGCAATTTACTTGTGTTTTCTTTCCTTTTCGCGCTTATTTGTTTACTTCTATACGAACGGTTTTCTCTGCAGCTTCACCCTCTTTCGACTAGCATTGGCTATTCTGATTTGGAATTATCAACAGGTTACCTCTTATACATGTTTTCTATTGTAAGCAGAACTGTCTCTCAAAGTCGAGGTCCATTGCACGTAGGAACCTGAAGATGTCTATTATACGGCGACGCCAACTAATGTAAGGCTTTGGAAGTCTAATTTCTGTAACCTTAGAGTGTTTCAATCAAATATGAAACCAGTTATAACAATATTAATTACTTTTCCAGGATGTGTATTGCGGGTACTCTGAAATCATTTTTTGCGGCCAAAGTAGTTCGTTCTAAATTCTCCAAATGCATTTTAACAAATACGAAGTTCGTTTTTCATATTATGTTAATATAAAAAATACATGTCTGGCCTTTTCCTTCATACGAAGCGTTGTTCATACTACGTTGCACACCACCAGAATGATGTTTCTAATACCCAGTGACTCATATTTTTCCTGTTTCAGACTGTGTTTGCCCTAAGCTTAGAATGTCTATGTATTACTAAATGGTCAAAGTCCTTAGCACACATTTTTAAGCTACTGCGTCTTTGAGAAAAAGTGGAGTGAGGAAACAGCAGGTCAAATCTACAAAAATGTTATGACATAGTCGATGTTTCCCAGTGTGTGTTTAGAAATTTTTTACACGGTTTGCATTGCGAGAAACCTACCGATTTATTTGAAGCTCCATCAAGAGCATATGAAAACTTTCCCCGTGCTGAAGTTTGGCTCTGTTTCGAAACTGGTTAGTATACAGGGTGATTCAAAAAGAATACCACAACTTTAAAAATGTGTATTTAATGAAAGAAACGTAATATATCCTTCTGTTATACATCATTACAAAGAGTATTTAAAAAGGTTTTTTTTTCTCTCAAAAACAAGTTCAGAGATGTTCAATATGGCCCCCTCCAGACACTCGAGCAATATCAACCCGATACTCCAACTCGTTCCACACTCTCTGTAGCATATCAGGCGTAACAGTTTGGATAGCTGCTGTTATTTCTCGTTTCAAATCTTCAATGGTGGCTGGGAGAGGTGGCCGAAACACCATATCCTTAACATACCCCCATAAGAAAAAATCGCAGGGGGTAAGATCAGGGCTTCTTGGAGGCCAGTGATGAAGTGCTCTGTCACGGGCTGCCTGGCGGCCGATCCATCGCCTCGGGTAGTTGACGTTCAGGTAGTTACGGACAGATAAGTGCCAATGTGGTGGCGCTCCATCCTGCTGAAATATGAATTGTTGTGCTTCTTGTTCGAGCTGAGGGAACAGCCAATTCTCTAACATCTCCAGATACTGTAGTCCAGTTACAGTAGCACCTTCGAAGAAAATGGGACCAAAAACTTTATTGGCTGAAATGGCACAGAAAACGTTCACCTTAGGCGAGTCACGTTCATACTGAGTTGTTTCCCGCGGATTCTCAGTGCCCCATATACAGACATTGTGACGGTTGACTTTCCCGTTAGTGTGGAAAGTTGCTTCATCACTAAACACAATCTTTGAAACGAAAGATTCATCTGTTTCCATTTGAGCAAGTCAACAGCGCCTCAAGTGAACAAATGTACAACTAAATGAAACTTTATAGCTCCCTTAATTCGCCGACAGATAGTGCTTAGCTCTGCCTTTTGTCGTTGCAGAGTTTTAAATTCCTAAAGGTGTGGTATTCTTTTTGAATCACCCTGTATATTTCCCAATTCTTAATTTCTCCTCAATGTACTCTTAAGTCTGGTTTGTTCATTTTGCTGCTCCCAACGTTAACATATACCTGGCTATTCTGTAGTCGCATTGGATTGACAGCGCGACCTGTTGTCAGCTACAGAGGCTGAACGGGGCAGTGAAGCTTGCTGGGTTTGCGGTAACCCAAGATGGCCGGCATTAACCATTGCGCTTCAGCATACAAGCACTCTCGTGTCTGCGTAGCGGCTGACTGGACTGCTTACATGGTTTCGGCTGAGATGGGAGCACGTAGGATGGGCGGAGAATTTGTACACCCCTGCCTGTGCCCGGGCACTGCTGTCACAGTTGAAATCCTGCAGCAGTAAAATATGGCCATATGAAGCGTGCGAATGCAGCATTTGTGACTGCGAGCGCCTCTTGCAGCATGAGCGGAAAACATTATGAACGAGAGACTGACAGAGACGTCAGCTGTATTCCAGCGCATGCCTTGGATATGGCCAACATTTATGTTGACTCCCACAGGAATATGCACAAAAGCTGTAAGTGGTTGCAACTTATTTTTCGAAAACTACAGGTTATGTGCAAACGGTGGCATCACCATTGTTGCCTTTCTTTCTCATGTAGGCAGGTTTTATTTGAGGGAAACCATTATCGTGCACACCATCACCAGTTTCCATCTAATTCAGAATACCACAATTACCGTTCATGGAACCATCCGCGGCCCTAACACAGGAAAATTTTGATAGCAACAAGGAAATTTACTGTGAATGTGTTCTTGTGGTGAGAGAACATTAACTTGTGTTATCGCACAGTTGAGAATCTCTCACTATTAACTGCACTGCAGTCTCTTATACAATTTTCAAAACGTTTTTCAAATTAATTTGCCATAGTGCTGTGAAACCTTAAATTTGTGGAGACCAAAATAGCCACTCCTTAGTTTTTTTCATACTAGTGATGCAGAATAAATTTGTTCCTAACCAACACTGTTGTCTTACGACAGTTAAAAAACATCGCAAGGGCAGTTAAAGTAATTTCTAATTTCATTTTCACTAAAAAGAGAAAAAGAATATTCTCTTTGCTTAAAGTGCAGTTCGGGTGGATACATTCCAACAATGAAATTTTACATGAGCTGCAGCAGTGAGGATTTATTTTTTGTATACCTGTAACTCTGAAATTTTGAGATTTATTAACAACCTGAATACCACAACCAGTCTTTACACAACTTTATCATACACTGCTTATCCACCCGCTACAACTGCAGATTTGACTGAAGTTCCGCCTCATAGTTATGTTTTAAACTACAAAATAGTTTATTTACGCTATAAGGAGGATTGAAGTTACTGTACTCCCTTTGAATTCTTACTTGGGATGTTTTAGATTCACAAAGAAGTACATGGTTTTAGTTCCCTGAAGATCCTTCTTTCTTGCTGTCTCTCCCTTTTGTTCTTTTGTACTTCGCAGTATTAACGTCAATTGCAACATCTAGCCAAGATACTTTTGGTGTCATGACCAATCCTGGCACATATCCTGCGCTGTAAAATTCTCTTCTTAGCATACCACTGATGAAATGACGACTACAAACGGAGAATGTTCCGTAAGAATTCATTGCCTAGACTTAGCTGCATTCCTCTTCAATGCCATGATTTAAACTTTCCGTCTCATACTTTACGGACTGTAAGACACTACGAACTATAAGACGCATCTTAACTTTCAAGCGATTTTTAAAGAATAGCACTTTTGCCATTTTTATTAGCGGATTGTAAAGCTAGCCTAAGAGGAAAACTCTTAGTTTATAAAACCGAACTACTATTAAAATTCCTGAAAATCGTCATCTGAACTTTTTTCTGCTTCTTCTTCTTCTTCTACTTCTACTTCTTCCTCATCGTTGTCTTCTTCATATGTAAAATGATCTTCACTGCCATCTATGGTGTTACTTATGCCATAATTGAAAGATTTAACAATAACGTCTTCTCTCACTCTAGACCACGAGTGTTTCGTCCACTGACACACGCGTTTGATTGTAGGTCGATTCAAAACTCCCTTCGGCGTGAATTCATGTTGGGTTTCATCCATCATCTATTTGCTCCATTCCTCCCTCATACACACTTTAAATCGTTTATTTATTGAGACATCAAGAAGTTGCAGCTGTGAAGTAAATCCTCCCAGAATAATAGTAAGTTCTGTATTTCCTTGTCTAAATTTCTCTTTCACATAATTTTTCGAATGACTGCTAAACTGATCTAGCACAAGAAGAGAACTCTTCTTCAATAAAGCAACATTCCTTCTCTCTCACACTCTGTCAGTACATAATTTCATACCAGCCTCATCCATACAGTTCTTGTCATGTACCTGAACAATACCTGGCGATGTTTCAGAAGGTTTTGGCTTGGTTTTCGCTGGGAAATGATCATTGGATTAAGTGTAATATCGTCAGCACAACATGAAAGGACAGCAGTGTAGTGCATTTTTCCAAGTACACTTGTTTTTATAGTTACAGTTTTAACTGTTGCGCACTGGTTTTTTTTCGATGTTGAATAATAAAGCGATGGAAGTTAGTATTTTCCTTTTATACCCTTGTGGCCTTTTCTGAGACATCTTGGTTTTGGTCCGCATGCGAAGTCCATGACGCTTCATAAACCTACATAACCAACAGCTCCGCCCTTAACGCCTGTTAAGTTCCACTGTAGCCATAGCTTACGAACGTATATTTGAATCATTTTTATATTAATTCCAATGCCATTTTGGCGGTGTCGTTGAATCCATTTCAATACGTCATATTCTTGTTTTGGCCATTTTGCATTCAGTCCTCTGTTTACACATTTAGTCTTCCTCGCGAACGGTTTTTTCTGTTGACGAAGGGCCAAAATGTCGCTCAGCTGCTCTGTTTCCATGTTCTTCTGCACATACTATTACTTTCAATTTGTAACCCACATTGAGCCGTGGTAAAATTTGCTGTTTTCAAGAGCGCGCCGCAGCGCATAGTGTAAAGCAGTCGCCTTCCGTTTCTGGCGGTGGCGCCGCTGTGGCAATCGTAGCTTTGATGTCTCCCTCTAGAGGTAAAGGGGAAAAGTAGCCTGTTCACGTGCATTTAAGGGGCGCTATGAGCTCGGTAGTCCATCCAACCCAAAGCCCACAACCGCCTCCGACTCCTCAAAAATCCTCTCTGGCCGGACATGGGGGTTGCACCTCTCTACCATCCTCCACACCTACAAATCCTTAATCCGTCCCATCCTCTGTTATGCCAGCCCTGCCTGGATATCTGCCCCCCCCCCCAAATTCTATAAGTCCCTCCAGATCCTTGAGCGTCATGCACTCTGCCTTCTGTGTACGCCTCCCGTCCCCCACGCAGATCCTCTATGATCTCATTCCTTTCCCCCATCTGCTCCTATTCCTCGAACATATCCGCATCCTCTACACCTCCCGCCGTCTTGAACCCCCTCACCCCCTGGTTGCTCCTCTCCTCTCCCATCCCCGCCCCCTGCCACGTCTTCACTGTTGTGTCCCCCCTACCCTCCATCTCTACACCCTACATCTCCTTTCCCAAGGTGGCTTCCATCAACTCCCCCTCCCAGATGATGCCCTCTCTCCCTCCATTTATCCCTCCTATCAACTCTGATCCTCACTCCCCCTCCTTTCCTCTGTCCTTTTCCCAGGCTCTCTCTCCCCCCTTCCATCGTCTTTTTTCCCCACCTCCCCTCTCTCTGCCCCCCTTCTCCCCCCGAGTCCATTTCCCTCCTCTGCCTCCTCTCATTCCCTCTCGCGTCTGCCGTGCCCCTCTCCTCCTTTATGAGTCCTCTCCCTCCTTGGTCCCCCCCCTTTTCGTTGTTTCCTTCCTCCCTCCTTCTTCTTCCCCCTACTCCAGGTCCCCCCCCCCCATTTGCCTTTGCTCGGGAGTGTCATCTTTGTGCCGCCATTTTCGTGCAGTGTTTTACAGTGAGTGTTTTACAGTGAGTGCTCTGTGTTGTGTTTTTTGGGAAGTGTTGCGAACTGCCATCATACTGTCGCTGGGTGTACTTTTTATCTCTTGCGAACAGAAACCAGACTGTCGCCATGTTTTTTTAATTGTGTGTGTACTATGTTACTTGTCTGATTCCTGTGTCTTTTATAAACATTGCCAATCCCTTTTGCTTCTGTTTCAACTTTCCGCATTTCTCCGCCGTTTTACACTTTAAGTCACCGTTTTATCGCCTGTTTTTCTTATTTCTTTTCTTCTTCCGTTTTTAGAAACAAAGTCTTTAGGCTGTAGAGCAGCGTACTAAGCTGCTGCCAGCCCGCCCCCTTCGGGGGGAATTGAAAATCAATTAAAAAAAAAAAAAACTCGGTAGTCAGTCAGTCGTCGGAGGCAATTGGTCAGCCAGGGCAATCTGTCAGTCTGGGCGTGTCTGCTCAGTTGGTCAGCCTAGTTAGTCTGGTCTGTCCCTCGTCCGCATTGGTGAGGCGGTTTGTGTCTGTCGGTCGTCCGGAGTGCCAGTATGTGTTAGGCGGCCGGTCTGCTCGAGTTTCCTCAGGCAATGGGCATTGGCGGTTGGATAGATCGTTTGGTCTGTCGCGCACTGGGACACAAGATACCTGTCCGCCTGGAACGTCGGTGCATGTGAGGTCGCCAAGAGAGTCCAGTGGCTTCGCGGCCAACACGGGAGCAACAGGAGTCAACCCACGACATCGGTCTGGCCAGGGTGAGTTGCGACGCCGTGAGACGGGAGATAGGCGCGCCTTCCTGCGTCCGTTGAAGCGGCTGGCAGCGGACGGTTCGGGAGAGTGTTTTCGGGGTACTGGGCCAGGTCTTTGCCAGAAATCGCAGCTATTAGAAGTTAAGTGATTAGTGATATGTTGTTTCAGTTGCTTGTTAAATTCTACTTGTGTTCTTGGGCAGTCTCTCGTCCCCAGCTTGCTCGTCTGTTTCTCGTCCGCATTTGTTAGGCAGTTAGTGTCTGTCTGTCTGTCTGTCGTACGTTAATAGCTGCCTCTGTCGTGTTTGTCGGATTCGGTGTTAACGAATTAATTGCTTAAAGGCCGAATTCTTGAAATATGTTTTTATGTTGCCTATCATCTTGCGAGGTGGTATATGAGTAATGTAGAGCATGTTGTAAATTTTATGTAAGTCTGCATTTTATGGGTTTTATTTAAATAGTCATTTTAGGTTATAAGGTTGCCACCCTTCCACCGTAAGAGTCCTTTACAAAAAAAAAAAAAAAAAAAAAATAAAAATATTGCACTTTCGGTGGCAAATAATTTGAGTGTTGTACCATTACCATCCCTCTTACGGGGTACATAGTTTACATGTTTGTGTGAGTTATTAAAAAATTTTGTAGTTTAAAGTAATCTGGTGTGTTGCAGATTTGCGCCAGTGTACTCTTTCAGAGGTTTTTGTGAGCGGTCATGACTACGGCCGTGTTGAAAGGGAGCAGGCAAGCTTCTCAGCCCGAAGACTGCTACTGTTAATATTGTACTTTCTGCCTCTAAATAAAATTGTAACTTGATATTTCGAGGGTGCTTTTCTGCTTATAATTTAAATCTGTTTTGAAAAGGTTTTTAGGAATAAAATTCACATTTGTTAAAAGTAATTTCATTTTCCA
This sequence comes from Schistocerca cancellata, assembly GCF_023864275.1. Taxonomy (NCBI): domain Eukaryota; kingdom Metazoa; phylum Arthropoda; class Insecta; order Orthoptera; family Acrididae; genus Schistocerca; species Schistocerca cancellata. The sequence continues at coordinate 157,321,213 of NC_064633.1, forward strand.
TCAGTTACTTCCTGGCAACTACTTCCACACTCACCTAGAGTGATTAAATGCGCCAATGTTTTTGATGAATCGCTAGAAAATAAAGTAAATTCTTTAAGAAAACATTTTGAAAGTAAATTCACGGTTCACACATCATATGAATACCTTTTATTTTTTTCCATTACGAAACTACCTACTAACAAAAATATTGTACTCTTACCGATAGCACAAATCATTTTGAATTCAGGGTCACTGGCACTGTAGACTGCAGTGACGCATCATGGGTTACATAGTGTTCTGGATTTGTAATGGCGGGGCGGGAGGGAAACAGTTTGTTATCAAGCTTGTGAATGATCGCAACTCATTTTCGTCGCATCGGCGCACTCCCGCTGCCGCTTGTACCCCAGAGATAGGTTTCCTCTGGTATCGACTACATGGCCATTTTTAAGACTATCGGGAATTCTAAGTCAAACACTGTACAACGTAAACGGAAACTCCGTCTACAGGCCCTGGCGGATCTACCTCATCTACATCTACATGGACACTCTGAAAGTGCCTGGCAGAGGGATCATCGAACCACCTTCCCGATTCTCTATTATTCCAATCTCGTATAGCACGCATAAAGAAAGAACATATATATTTTTCCGTACGAGCTCTGATTTCGTTATTTTATTGTAGTGATCATTTCTCCCTATGTAGGTCAGTGCCAAAAAAATATTTTCGCATTCAGAGGAGAAAGTTAGTGATTGGAATTCCGTGAGAAGATCTCATCGCAACGAAAAACGCCTTTCTTTTAATGATATCCAGCCCAAGCCCTGTATCATTTCAATGACACTTTCTCCCATATTTCGGAATATAAAAGGTGCTGCCCTCCTGTGAACATATTCGATGTACTGCGTCAGTCCTATCTGGTAAGGATATCACAATGCGCAGAAGTTATTCTAAAAGAAGACGGACAAGCGCAGTGTAGGCAGTCAGGCAGTCTCCTTAGTATATCTATTACATTTTGTGGTGTCACCGCCAGACACCACACTTGCTAGGTGGTAACCTTTAAATCGGCCGCGGTCCGTTAGTATACGTCGGACCCGCGTGACGCCACTGTCAGTGATTGCAGACCGAGCGCCGCCACACGGCAGGTCTAGAGAGACTTCCTAGCACTCGCCCAGTTGTACAACCGACTTTGCTAGCGATGGTTCACTGACAAAATACGCTCTCATTTGCCGAGACGATAGTTAGCATAGCCTTCAGCTACGTCATTTGCTACGACCTAGCAAGGCGCCGTTACCAGTTACTATTGATACTGAATCATGTACCGTCAAGAGCGACGCTCATCATTAATGGATTAAAGTTAAGTATTCCACCAGCTACGTCCGTTTTTCTAAATTCTAATTTCCTTGTCCTGTTCCAGAGCTCACACCAGCCTGCGTGAGCTAAAACGCGTGCCTTTCGGGTTCCTCTAATAACACGGTGTTGGCTCTCCTGCCAACCCACAACACATTTTCTAAGTGTCCTGCCAATAAAAAGCAGTCCATGATTCGCCTTCCCCACAACGTTTTCTGTGTGCTCCTTCCAATTTAAGTTGTTCATAATTATAATGCCTAGGTATTTGGTTGAATTTATAGCCTTTAGATTTGACTGATATGTCGTTTAACCGAAGTTTAACGAATTCCTTTTAGGACTCATGTGGATGACCTTACACTTTTCGTTATTTAGAGTCAACTGCCGATTTTCGCACCTTTCAGGTGTCTTTTCTAAACCGTTTTACAATTTGTTTTTAACTTATGATGACTTTCTTAGTCTATAGACGAAAGCGTCACCTGCCAACAACTTAAGACAGCTGCTCAGGGAATCCGCTCTGCCAGCCGTATGTCAGTTTACGAGACCGGGGCCGCTACTTTTCAATCAAGTAGCTCCTCAGTGTGCCTCACAACAGCTGACTGCACCCTACTTGCCAATAGCGCTCGGCAGACCGGATGGTCATCCATCCAAGTGCTAGCCCAGCCCGACATCCCTTAACTTCTGTAATCTGACGGGAATCGGTGTTGCTACTGCGGCAAGGCCGTTGGCAAATTAAACATTCGATATTTTTACATTGATTTCGAGTATAAGACGTACCTGAATTATGGGAGAAAGATTTCGAAGAAAAAAGTGCATCTTGTAGTCCGTAAAATACAGTAGCTGCTTGCTGTTTTTCATTTAGGAAGGAGTAGAGCTTCGTTTCCGAAGGAGAGTTGCTACACCTAAAGCTACAACGAACGACAGAACAGTTACCCTGAAGCTCTAATTTCAGTAATCTGTACACTAGCGCCACAGTCTAACCTACATGTCACGACACACGCTGCAGAAAAAGTTGTTAGCGTTTGACAGATGGAGCCAACGCTCCAATTGTCAAGAAAGGAGAACGTCAGATGCGTCGCAAGCGTAATGTTCGTTTTGCATCTCTTTCGACGTGATTTACGTAACTTTTTTTTTTTTTTTTGCCTTCAAGAGTTTATGTGACATCAGAAGACACAGATATTTCTAAAAATGATTGTAAAATAAGCGCAAGTAGGATAAAAAATCAAATCATGAATCCAGCATGCCCGGATCTGGGGGTGGGGGGGGGGGGCAAACTGGGATTTCTGCCCTGGGCTTCAATTTCAGGGGCGCGCCAAATTCATACTCTTGAAGAATAAAAATCTTGTTTCACAAAGCGTCTAGCATCCAATGCACGTTGATCTATCGATTATTCATGTGATTTTAAATGAATCCGTGTTGATTTGGACATATTCTTCGTTGATTTCTGAACGAATAGTGATTTGATTTTTGAATGCAAGCATAGTGTATGTCTCTGCCAGGGGAATCTTTCCCGCAGACGAAAGAGAACAGGGCTATAGCAGCTGAGACGAATAAACCCAAACGGGTGAATGCCAGTTGCTGGTTGTTTATGTGGTTGACTGGGTGTCCCAATGATTATCGTTGTTATAATTATTACCGAATAATAACAGATAATAAAGGTTACAAAAAATGGTTCAAATGGCTCTGAGCACTATGGGACTTAACTGCTGTGGTCATCAGTCCCCTAGAACTTAGAACTACTTAAACCTAACTAACCTAAGGACATCACACACATCCATGCCCGAGGCAGGATTCGAACCTGCGACCGTAGCGATCGTGCGGTTGCTGGCTGTAGCGCCTAGAACCGCTTGGCCACTCCATCCGGCAAATAGGTTACATATTAATCTTCTCAGTACATCTAAGAAAATGAAATTTTCACAGAAAATTTTTGACGGGTCGCTGCATTACTAAGGGCCAGTTGTCCAGTCCCCGGTTAGCAGCCGCTTAAGTTCTATTCTCGGAATAGCGCGGAAAATGCGGTGTACGAACACGTAATAACGTCTAACCGGAGAATAAACGCAGGACAACTAACCTGGTGATTCTGGCAGCGTTAGTGAAGTTAACTGGAGAACAAGTTTTTACAATGGCAGGAATAGTTACACAATATTGATGACAAGTTTGTTTGTTAGAAGGTGGAAGGAGAACTGGAGGTATTACACATGCGTATGGAAGAATATAACGAGTCCAAATTTGTTTACAAATTTCAAAAAAAAAAAAATGGCTCTGAGCACTATGGGACGTAACTTCTAAGGTCATCAGTCCCCTAGAACTTAGAACTACTTAAACCTAACTAACCTAAGGACATCACACACATCCATGCCCGAGGCAGGATTCGAACCTGCGACCGTAGCGATCGTGCGGTTGCTGGCTGTAGCGCCTAGAACCGCTTGGCCACTCCATCCGGCAAATAGGTTACATATTAATCTTCTCAGTACATCTAAGAAAATGAAATTTTCACAGAAAATTTTTGACGGGTCGCTGCATTACTAAGGGCCAGTTGTCCAGTCCCTGGTTAGCAGCCGCTTAAGTTCTATTCTCGGAATAGCGCGGAAAATGCGGTGTACGAACACGTAATAACGTCTAACCGGAGAATAAACGCAGGACAACTAACCTGGTGATTCTGGCAGCGTTAGTGAAGTTAACTGGAGAATAAGTTTTTACAATGGCAGGAATAGTTACACAATATTGATGACAAGTTTGTTTGTTAGAAGGTGGAAGGAGAACTGGAGGTATTACACATGCGTATGGAAGAATATAACGAGTCCAAATTTGTTTACAAATTTCAAAAAAAAAATGGCTCTGAGCACTATGGGACGTAACTTCTAAGGTCATCAGTCCCCTAGAACTTAGAACTACTTAAACCTAACTAACCTAAGGACATCACACACATCCATGCCCGAGGCAGGATTCGAACCTGCGACCGTAGCGATCGTGCGGTTGCTGGCTGTAGCGCCTAGAACCGCTTGGCCACTCCATCCGGCAAATAGGTTACATATTAATCTTCTCAGTACATCTAAGAAAATGAAATTTTCACAGAAAATTTTTGACGGGTCGCTGCATTACTAAGGGCCAGTTGTCCAGTCCCCGGTTAGCAGCCGCTTAAGTTCTATTCTCGGAATAGCGCGGAAAATGCGGTGTACGAACACGTAATAACGTCTAACCGGAGAATAAACGCAGGACAACTAACCTGGTGATTCTGGCAGCGTTAGTGAAGTTAACTGGAGAATAAGTTTTTACAATGGCAGGAATAGTTACACAATATTGATGACAAGTTTGTTTGTTAGAAGGTGGAAGGAGAACTGGAGGTATTACACATGCGTATGGAAGAATATAACGAGTCCAAATTTGTTTACAAATTTCAAAAAAAAAAAAAATGGCTCTGAGCACTATGGGACGTAACTTCTAAGGTCATCAGTCCCCTAGAACTTAGAACTACTTAAACCTAACTAACCTAAGGACATCACACACATCCATGCCCGAGGCAGGATTCGAACCTGCGACCGTAGCGATCGTGCGGTTGCTGGCTGTAGCGCCTAGAACCGCTTGGCCACTCCATCCGGCAAATAGGTTACATATTAATCTTCTCAGTACATCTAAGAAAATGAAATTTTCACAGAAAATTTTTGACGGGTCGCTGCATTACTAAGGGCCAGTTGTCCAGTCCCCGGTTAGCAGCCGCTTAAGTTCTATTCTCGGAATAGCGCGGAAAATGCGGTGTACGAACACGTAATAACGTCTAACCGGAGAATAAACGCAGGACAACTAACCTGGTGATTCTGGCAGCGTTAGTGAAGTTAACTGGAGAATAAGTTTTTACAATGGCAGGAATAGTTACACAATATTGATGACAAGTTTGTTTGTTAGAAGGTGGAAGGAGAACTGGAGGTATTACACATGCGTATGGAAGAATATAACGAGTCCAAATTTGTTTACAAATTTCAAAAAAAAAAAAATGGCTCTGAGCACTATGGGACGTAACTTCTAAGGTCATCAGTCCCCTAGAACTTAGAACTAATTAAACCTAACTAACCTAAGGACATCACACACATCCATGCCCGAGGCAGGATTCGAACCTGCGTCCGTAGCGGTCGCGCGGTTCCAGACTGAGGCGCCTAGAACCGCTCGACCACACTGGCCGGCTTACAAATTTCATACAACTACTTTTCGATATGCTTGAGAAACTGGAGCGTATCAATGGAATAATGAGACTGTTTTCTAACAAAAAACTTTTTGCTTTTAGTAGGCCCAATAGGCTTTTGATGCTGGTACTTCGATAATTATTTTCTGTCGTGTTATTTATGTAAATGAGGTACATAAAAATTACCGTTTGTGCCAAAACAGTCTCGCTTATTTGGCGTGTGTTACAGTTGCTACAATATCAGAAATGATCATTTCGTTTTATGTAGCATACAATGAGAAAATAGATGTAATCAAATCGAGAAACCACACCAGTCTTGGATACTATTGGTATTAACAACTTCTTCAGCATCAGAGAACGAAATTTTGATTTTTCTTGCATTAAAGCGTTTGACGAACTTTGATGAGCTAGTAGATTTTTTCGCAGAAAGGAAAGCACGCCGTGTAACGCTATAGCGCTCTAGCAAGATAAGAGAGAAAAAAATGCCGGGACCTAAGGATTGAAGAAATGTGTACTGTCTTGCTTGTCTCTTGTCTTTACTCGTTTTATGTTTCCTATACTTAATTTTATGTCATGCTAAAGAAAAAAGTTATTAGCTAATAGGCAATAACGAGTGCAAATTTTCTGAAGAGTTTTTATTCTCCCGGTTACAAGTAATCCCACCCAGTATTAGTTGTGATTTTTTTAAAGGAGGGGGAGCGACAGGAAGTGAAGCCGGCCAACTGGGAGCAGTCGAGGCACCACAGCACATTTTAATTTCCGCTGTCCTGAATATGGGTCTGATGGCTTCCATTACAAAGTACTGTGGGCGCTTGGATTCCACAGAGCGAAATACAGTGACAGGCGACAGAAGAATGCTGTGTGAAGAGCCGTGGCACTTCACTTTGGCACGCTTAAGACCAGATAACATGTCTTAAATTTCCTCGAACATATAAGTTTTACACATCAAATTATTCAGAAACGTTTGTGCTACAAAATTAATATATTATTGAAAAATCTATTTTTTTTCAATTTTTTGGCCTCCAATCTCAAACGCTCAAGGGCGAACCGGTTCGAAAATATCGTAGATCTGACACGGGGATCAAGTGGCGAGCTACAACATGTTCGCGAAGAAACGCTTGTGACGTTGGATAAAACTATAGCTTACCACGTTGATATCAAAACAATATAAACGCACACATTCACACGTAATAAGCACAGACATGTACCTCTACGTGCAAAAGGAATCGACGCCCCATTTATCGTTCCGTAGGCCTACTGTGTTTTAGTCGTTGGCGCTTGTTGCCACGAGTACGACGTTCATCTTTACATTATTCTTTAAGTGGGACAAGCTACTGCGAAATAGTGGGAGGAAATGCTGCATGTGCAAACCCCAAGTCCTCTAAGCCAATAATACTGTCGGAAGTGCTGTCGTATTTTAAATTTGCCATTTGAGACATTTCATGCAGTGTCATATTCACTGGTTAATCAGTATCTGAGAGTCCGCTCCCGGTGGTCAGCGCGACAGAATATCAGTCCTAAAGGGCCGGGTTCGATTCCCAACTGGGTCGGAGAGTTTCTCCGCTCAGGGACTGGGAGTTGTGTTGCCCTAATCATCATCATTTCATCACCATCGACGCGCAAGCCGCCGAATTGGTGTCAAATCGAAAAACTTGCACCCGACGAACAGTCTACCAGACGGCTGGCCGTAGTCACACGACATTTACATTTTCAGTATCTGAGGAACGCTGTCCCTTTTGCTTTAAAAGGTGAAATATATTGTCGCCAATTCCACATTTTATTTGTATGCCTCCCACATACCTCTGTAATGTACGCGCTGATGGAAGTGTAAAACACTGTGACGAAACCTATATGCCTGAGTGCTGTAATGTAATAAATATAGAGCAAACAGTTTATTTTCGTCTTTCTATCTTGCAGCTCGTTTCTCCTTCACTGGCATGCTAATCTGGCTTAACAACAAGTCAAGGACCTCCTTCTTTAAATATCGGGATCCTATTGTCTTAAAATTTTGTTGGTCCTTCTTCACATCATCTTTCTGTTACTGCTCCTGCTGCTGTCTGTACTGAAAATGATAGGCACTTTTCTGGTCCGGTAATAGTTTTGCACGAAGTCTAGCAATCTGGACATTCTAACACTGCACACACTTTTGCAATACACGAATAAATGCACGTAATCTGATCACATCATCGTAAAAGCAGGGCTGTGTTGACGATTGAGATGAATCTGGCACTGGTATATGGAGTGTTGAACTGGCTGCTTCTGTGCCAGGGAACTGGTTGCGGTTTCGTTTTCGTCGTCAGTTAAGGTGGCTTGTATTGTATTGCATGGAACTGGGGACCTAGAAACGACGGAGAGCGTTCGTACCCGCCGTAGCCCTCAGTGGTACACAACCCCAGAACAGGCTACAGCAGTCCATTCACCCCACCGCCGGCCCACACCGAATCCAGGGTAATTCGGCATCCAGTAGACTCCCACCCCCCTCCGAACGCCTCACACCAGACGAGCATAACCCCAAATGTTTGCGTGGTAATTATGGTGTACGCGTATGTGGCCGACACAGTGTAACTGAGGCAGAATAAGGGGAACCAGCCCGCATTCGCCGAGGCAGATGGAAAACCGCCTTAAAAACCATCCACTCGCCGGCACACCGGGCCTTGACACTAATCCGCCTGGCGGATTCGTTCCGGGGACCGGCACGCCTTCACACCCGGAAAGCAGTGCCTTAGACCGTACTGCTAACTGGGAGGGCGGAGGTGGCTTACTTGGGATATCACACAGTGTGGATACTGCATTCCAAACGAGTTTGTTATTGTCCGCATTCAATAACTGGTTTTGTAAAAAGTTTACCGAACAGAACTCTTCATTATTATAAAGATAAACACTGTCTTTTCTTCATAAGATCTTCTCGTCTGCTGTTCAGTAGCCATTTCCTGCTCCTAAAACGAAATATTAATCATTAATACACACGTAGCTTGCAAGTGAATCCTGACGATAGGGGTTACGTTCAAATGGTTCAAATGGCTCTGAGCGCTATGGGACTTAACATCTGAAGTCATCAGTCCCCTTGAACCTGTAACTACTTAAACCTAACTAACCTAAGGACACCACACACATCCATGCCCAAGGCAGGATTCGAACCTGCGACGTAGCAACAGTGCGGTTCCGGACTGAAGCGCCTAGAACCGCTCGACCACAGCGGCCGGCTACTTATGTGGTATCAAAACGATGGATTTCCAGCACATAATGCCTTGCGTGCACGTCGTATTCTGAACCAAAAGTATTCTGCCAGATGGATTGATCGTGGAGGAACAGTAACTTGCCCAGCTAGGTCTCCTGATTTAAATCCTCTGAAAATTTTCTTTGGGGGTGCATTAAAGACGTTGTCTGTCACGGTATTCCAACAACTCCAGAGGACATACAGGAACGTATCGTGCTTGCTTGTAATTCTCTTCAGCAGGCAACACTGGAAGCAGTAATTGATTCTTTCATTCAATGAGTGCACCAGTGTATCGGTGTCCAGGGTCACCACTCTGAGCACTTTTTAATGCTTTACCCCTGGGCAATGGAGAGCCAAAGTGAATTTTGTGACATGTTATTACTTGGTCTTCATTTGTTTTCTGACATCTCCAGCAAAGTAGACGAGTTTGTGATGCTGGTCTCAAATTCAATGTTGTGTTATGTAATTAATAACGTTGTATTTCAGTGAATGGTACAAAATTGTTCAAATGGCTCTGAGCACTATGCGACTTAACTTCTGAGGTCATCAGTCGCCTAGAACTTAGAACTAATTAAACCTAACTAACCTAAGGACATGACACACATCCATGCCCGAGGCAGGATTCCAACCTGCGACCATAGCGGCCGCCCGGTTCCACAATGTAGAGCCTAGAAACGCACGGCCACTCCGGCCGGCAGTGAATGGTACAGTGTGATACATTTTTGAATAGGTCTTTAGGAGAGGAAAATGAATTACGGAATAAAAAATACAGGGTGCCATACGGCTGTTCATATCTTTGTAAAAACCAAAGCTACAAAGAAGGCAATCATGCTGATTGATGTCCCCCTGATGGCTAAAGAACATTTGCTGTTGCGTCTGGACAAACAGTTATTTAGGCTGGTCGAGATAGATGGGACAACCTGTATATGCATGTTTCTTTCAGGAAAGGAGGAGCGGCGCACTTCAAGAGGTTTTCACTCCCGCGCAGGCGTGACTTCTATCCATACCGGGAGAAGGATGAAAGACGTTTACTGATTGGAACTATGATGCCAGGGCTCTCTAAACAATTTACAGATTGTGTGAATTTTGTTTTTCACAATCAACTGCCAAATAACACCAAAAGCTAACTCAGTAGATAAGTTCTCTGTGTAGCATATTTAGCCGCCAAAGTTACATTTCCCGACACTTCACCGCCTTGCTGAAAATAAATGTTTTTCGAGAGATTTTCAATTCAGCGTATGTTAGCTGCCCTGCACGGTTTACGTTTTTCCCGTGTTCATTTTCGAACTTTAGACGTTTAATGTTTTTCGTGTCTGCTCAATCCGTCGCGTTGATGAGTTCGCACGACGAAACAGTGATGTTCTGTGACGTCAGATCCTCTACTGTAACTGGCTGACAGAAGCAAACCGAGCAGCTCCCACTCTGATTTCAATACTTGCGAAGCCTTCAAGCCATATATGCTGGCTTTCGCATTTATAGCTCCATATTATGAAAACATGCTATCTAACTGATAGATTAAATTAAAGATCTGTCCAAAACGCATCACTTTCAGTATGTTTTGTTGTGCCACATTGTTGCAGATGTATTGTCAGTGGCTAAACATAATACGGCTCATATCTCCATTGAAATTGCGTATACTCCCTCGTATATATTTGTACTTTTTTTGTTTTTAATTCATGTTTAAACCGGGTTTGGGAATACGAATTTTTTCACTTCCATATTAACTGTGGATGCCCTACAGGCAAAGTGTTCTTTCTCTTCCACCTAAGTTTATGTTCCAACTTCCCACTTCAGAATTTTCATAATTAATTCATATTAATCTGTTTTGTTGTAAGCAGCAGAACATGAAAACGTGTGGAGGTTGATAGGACACCCTAATACTGAACGAACAGACACTATGGGAGGTCCATAAGATATATTCCGTAGAACTTGTGTCTCCAAACTCTTTCTGTATGGAACTAGACAGAATTTCAAGGTGCAGCCTTAAAACTAGCTACTACACGTTCGAAAAACATCATTCGTTATCAACAGTTCTAAAAACATTGACTGCCATTTTTTAAATTCGTGTGGGAAGTTTCCAGAATGCATCCTGACAGTTGAAATTACACAATCCTTATTGAGAAACATACACCGACGAAAAAAAAAGGTAAACACCAAGAAGGAGCTGTGCGATGTAAACGAAAGTTGGTAGGCGTCTTTCTACATCTGAAAGATGGTGCTGTTCAGATTTCGCCCCAGTCGCATAACAGTGGTGATTGTAGCTCCGCTATGAGTATGCAAATCCAGTTTAAATTCACGCTGTAGCGGCCGTGAGCATCAGTCACCTATGAGATTAGATGCGTTGAGTTGATGTCAGCGACGAACGCCGTAAGTCGACATTATCAACGAGATGGTGTAATTGGGCTGCGCGAAGGTGCATGTTCCTTCTGCGATATTGCAGAGGGACGTGAAGGATTGGTGATTGCTGGCAGCGCGGTCTCGAGAGTGTACGATCGCAAGAAGACCGCACGCCTGACTCCCACGTGGTTCTACCGAGAGGGAATACCATCGTGTTCAGCGTATGGCTCTGGCGCATCGTATTGCATCTGCAGCAGCAGTTTGAGCAGCAGTTGGCACCACAAAGAAGTGCTACAAATCGGTTACTTTAAGGACAGCTCCGAACCAGAAGCACTGTAGGGAGCGTTTCACTGCGACTTCAGTGGTGCGAAACAAGAGCTCGTTGGACGACAGCGTGTAGGTACCTTGTGTTTCTGACGAGAGCTGGTACTGCCTACAGGGTGTTTCAAAAATGACCGGTATATTTGAAACGGCAATAAAAACTAAACGAGCAGCGATAGAAATACACCGTTTGTTGCAATATGCTTGGGACAACAGTACATTTTCAGGCGGACAAACTTTCGAAATTATAGTAGTTACAATTTTCAACAACAGATGGCGCTGCAAGTGATGCGAAAGATATAGAAGACAACGCAGTCTGTGGGTGCGCCATTCTGTTCGTCGTCTTTCTGCTGTAAGCGTGTGCTGTTCACAACGTACAAGTGTGCTGTAGACAACATGGTTTATTCCTTAGAACAGAGGATTTTTCTGGTGTTGGAATTCCACCGCCTAGAACACAGTGTTGTTGCAACAAGACGAAGTTTTCAACGGAGGTTTAATGTAACCAAAGGACCGAAAAGCGATACAATAAAGGATCTGTTTGAAAAATTTCAACGGACTGGGAACGTGACGGATGAACGTGCTGGAAAGGTAGGGCGACCGCGTACGGCAACCACAGAGGGCAACGCGCAGCTAGTGCTGCAGGTGATCCAACAGCGGCCTCGGGTTTCCGTTCGCCGTGTTGCAGCTGCAGTCCAAATGACGCCAACGTCCACGTATCGTCTCATGCGCCAGAGTTTACACCTCTATCCATACAAAATTCAAACGCGACAATCCCTTAGCGCCGCTACCATTGCTGCACGAGAGACATTCGCTAACGATATAGTGCACAGGATTGATGACGGCGATATGCATGTGGGCAGCATTTGGTTTACTGACGAAGCTTATTTCTACCTGGACGGCTTCGTCAATAAACAGAACTGGCGCATATGGGGAACCAAAAAGCCCCATGTTGCAGTCCCATCGTCCCTGCATCCTCAAAAAGTACTGGTCTGGGCCGCCATTTCTTCCAAAGGAATCATTGGCCCATTTTTCAGATCCGAAACGATTACTGCATCACGCTATCTGGACATTCTTCGTGAATTTGTGGCGGTACAAACTGCCGTAGACGACACTGCGAACACCTCGTGGTTTATGCAAGATGGTGCCCGGCCACATCGCACGGCCGACGTCTTTAATTTCCTGAATGAATATTTCGATGATCGTGTGATTGCTTTGGGCTATCCGAAACATACAGGAGGCGGCGTGGATTGGCCTCTCTATTCGCCAGACATGAACCCCTGTGACTTCTTTCTGTTGGGACACTTGAAAGACTAGGTGTACCGCCAGAATCCAGAAACAATTGAACAGCTGAAGCAGTACATCTCATCTGCATGTGAAGCCATTCCGCCAGACACGTTGTCAAAGGTTTCGGGTAATTTCATTCAGAGACTACGCCATATTATTGCTACGCATGGTGGATATGTGGAAAATATCGTACTATAGAGTTTCCCAGACCGCAGCGCCATCTGTTGTTGAAAATTGTAACTACTGTAATTTCGAAAGTTTGTCTGCCTGAAAATGTACTGTTGTCCCAAGCATATTGCAACAAACGGTGTATTTCTATCGCTGCTCGTTTAGTTTTTATTGCCGTTTCAAATATACCGGTCATTTTTGAAACACCCTGTAGGTGCCAGTGACGACCGCGTGTTGGTTAGAAGGTGACCAGTGTGTTTTTTTTTTTTTTTTTTTTTTTTTTTTTTTTTTTTTTTTTTTTTTTTTTAGGGCCTACAACCAACCTGTCTGCTTGCTATACACACAGTGGACCTACACCTGTAGGCATGGTCTGGGGTGCAATTTCGTACGACACCAGGAGCATTTTCGTTGCCATCTGAAGCACGCTGACTGCAAATTTGTACGTCAATCTGGTGACTCGATCTGTTGTGCTGCCATTCGTGAATAGCATTCCAAGGGATGTTTTCCAGCAGGATAACGCTCGCCCACACAACGCTGTCTCAGGACCTGCAGGATTGAGCAGGACAACGCGATGTCTACTGGACGCAGGTAGTCAGTCCAGCTTCATAGCAAAATCGCTGATTGATGATCTGAAACTGCAAACGGTAGACCGACAAGAACTAACCGTTTGTTCCTTTGAATCAAACCCTACACGCCCACGCCACCGCAGGCTTGTTCAGTTTAATATGAAGGGGCTTTGGCAGAATTCTTCAGTGCCACTTACTGCCTTCGAAAGTACTCACGTTATTTCTCACCAGCCTTCAGTTCCACAACATATAAAGAGTTTACCAGATGCCCGTAAGATTACGCTAGCAGATCCGAAAACCGATTCAACAGAAGATCTTCCCGTGGAGATTCTTGTAGGAGGCGATTTTTATTGGAAGATAGTGAAGCACAATTCGCCCATACGCATCTCTGAAACCTTAGTGTTAGTTCCTTCTCTGTTTGGCTGGATACTTAGTGGTAACAAGTCACAAGCCTGTGTGCATGCAACCGTGGTAAATTTTGCTCAGACTGACCGGTCTCCTCTGCACTCTGATAATGATTTCAGACGCTTTTGGTACTTGGAAACTATAGGGATTACTGCCGATCAGGATCTACCTGTGAACAACTCCACACTGTCTGGAGGGCAGAAGGGCGAGAACTCCACACCCAGACTCAAGTTTTAGGTGTAGACTGGAACACCGCAGGTGACTACTTCTGTATCGATCCTAGCGAAATCATCAGAAGGTCGTCAGAAGAGCCAGCCACCAAACGACTCCTTTTACAATGTACGCCTAAATTCTATGACCCACTAGGACTGTTTTCCCCAGTTTCTCTTGTTGGGAAATTGCTATTCCAGGACACATGGTGCCGAGGAATTGGCTGGGATGAACTTATGCCCTGGGACTTAGGGGCACGATGGCGCACTTGGATATCTAGCTTACCTTCATTGTCACATATACGTGTCCCTAGATGGATTGCTACAGCTCATGGAATAGACTCTCAGCTGCACGTATTCTGTGACGCCTCGGAAAAGGCATATGGAGCAGATTTGTACATTCGTACTGTCTTAGATGATGACGTCGTAACCCATTTAGTCTGTAGCAAGAACAGACTTGCTCCTATTAAGAAGGTGACATTGCCTCGACTCGAACTTTTAGCGGCAGTAGTTGGGACCAGACTATTGTGTTACTTTTGCCGTGCAACAGACTTTAAAATTGCCCATGCGATATTGTGGACAGATTCTACAATAACACTAAGTTGGATTCGCTGTGATCCTAACAGATGGAAGACCTTCGTTTGTAATCGGGTAACTGAGATACAAACACACACGACTCCCACGCAATGGAAACACTGCCCAGGACCAGACAATCCTGCTGACCACCTCTCACGTGGACTCCTCGGCTACCAAATGAACTCTTTGGACATTTGGTGGCATGGGCCGCCTTGGCTTACACGCCCTCCTGAATGCTGGCCAAACAACGATACTCCAACGATGGTACGACTTCCTCCCGAAGAAAAGAGGAAGAAAACCCAGAGCCAAGTTTTGTCGATATCTACGCCAACCAGCCTTTTGAACTTACTTAAATTCAGCTCATACTGGAAGCTTATTCGTATCACAGCATGGACTCTCCGCTTCCTACACAACATTCGTCAGAAGAATAAATCTTCAGGAGAACTTACAGCCACCGAATTATCAGCTGCCAAAATGTATTGGATTCGAGTGGGCCAGAGAGATTCCTTCCGCAACGAATTACATGCACTTCAGAATAACTTACCACTGCCAAGAGAGTCAAAAATCGCACGATACAATCCTTTCCTGGAAGATGGACTGATACGTCTAGGAGGTCGACTGCAGTGCACTAGCCTAAATAGGGAACAAAAACATCCTGTACTCCTTGACGGTTCCCACCACTTCACACAATTGGTTATTCGAGAGACACACATCCGCCTTCATCACTTTGGTGTTCGTTCTGTACTATCCGAACTGCGAACCGAATTTTGGATCCTTAGAGCTCGTCAGGCCATCAAAAGAATCCTATACTCATGCCTCGCATGCAAGAATCTGACGGTCATTGGGCGCAAGACTGTAAGAAGATCGTACGCGTTAAAGATCGAATAGATAAATTGAAACCAGCAAACAGATGCTTTCTTTGTCTTCAACGTGGCCACAAAGTGTCAAATTGAAAAAAGAAAGAAAAGGCTCGGTGTGTTAACTGTAAAAGACTGCATCATAAGTCCATTTGTGAGGAACGAAAGGATATTAGGGGTCCTGCAACCGATTCAACAGAAGATCTTCCCGTGGAGATTCTTGTAGGAGGCGATTTTTATTGGAAGATAGTGAAGCACAATTCGCCCATACGCATCTCTCAAACCTTAGTGTTAGTTCCTTCTCTGTTTGGCTGGATACTTAGTGGTAACAAGTCACAAGCCTGTGTGCATGCAACCGTGGTAAATTTTGCTCAGACTGACCGATCTCCTGTGCACTCTGATAATGATTTCAGACGCTTTTGGGACTTGGAAACTATAGGGATTACTGCCGATCAGGATCTACCTGTGAACAACAAGGATACGAGACTTCTTGAAGAGTTTAGAGCATCTTTCTCTATAAAGGATCATCGAGCAGTCGTTACACTTCCCAAAATGCAACATAAAGTGCTTTCGAGTAACAGACCTATCGCGGAAAAACGATTCAAGCACCTCAGGGAAAGATTTCAACGTCAAGAGACATTTAAGCAAATGTATTTCGATCTTATGCTAGACTACATTACGAAGGGGCAAGTAGAGGTCGCTCCCACACCTCTCTCAGGAAAGGAGCTATTTTATCTCCCTCATCATGCAGTGAGGAAGGAGAAATACGGAACCACTAAGTGGGGAATAGTCTTTGACGCCTCACCTCACGAAAACAATGCACCTTCTCTGAATGAGGTATTAGAAGCAGGACCGAACCTATTACCAGAGATTCTGGAAATTTTACTGCGTTTCAGACTATATTCTACGGCTATCGTCGCGGACATCACACAAGCTTTCCTTCAATTAACCTTGAGCGAAAAGGACAAAGACTTGACCAGATTTTTCTGGTTCAAAATTAGCCAGGATCAAACAGGAAATCTTCAAACGACTGACGAACTAACAGAATACCGTTTTAACAGACTCCCATTCGGCCTGACCTGCAGCCCATTTTTACTTTCTGCAACACTAAGAGAACTTGCCGACAAGTGTATGACACACCAGATCCGTCTTCAGTCGAGCACATGTTGAACTTCATCGAACGACAACTCTACCGTCAGGCACGACCAGCATTAACCGTCCCTGTGATGACCGACTGAGTGTAGCAGGCATGGAACTCCATCCTAAAAACTGACATCAGACACCTGTACAACGCAATGCACGCGCGTTTGCGTGCTTGCATTCAACATTCTTGCGATTACACCGGTTATTAATGTACCACCATTTCACAGTACCAGCATTTCACATTGGCGGTCCTTGATCTGGCGCGTACATTAACCCGTGATCTTGCAACATTAATCACTTAAATATTAGTATGTTACCTAGATGAATGTATTCTCGAAATTTCATTACTCTGCGTTAATTATTTTTTGGTGTCGCTTTTCTTTCGGCAGTCCTGTACCAGAGCTTTTAACAACGAGCCACACAGAAGTCAACGCTACAGAAACAATAATTCAAATGTCCGTTTGATATATGAAAACTGTTTTGCTAGGAAGATAATTTCAAAACATCATTCTAAGCTCCTGTACTTTATTCCAGTTTCAGCACAGAAAGAAAAAAAAAATGTTCTAATTGCAGATGGGTAGACATGAAGTGAAGCTACAAAGGGGACTTCTTGATGTCGATCATATTGCAGAGAAAACAAAAATGAAATGGAAATGTGTTGCCTACAGAAATAAGGGGTCAGACAGCGTGTGTCTTTCTCAGTCTGTCAGATTCAAAGAACGGAAGGCTAATTATGCTGGAGTAACTTCACGAGAAGCAGACGTCCATTACGGAGTGATGCGCAAGCCTTGCGCAGCAAAGCAGCTCCACAGACTCGCAAAGCCGAAGAATTTCGCTGAATCTTTCAGAGAAGAGAGTGCCCGGCACTCAGTCTGTAGCACGGTTAGCAACGTGCCCACTCGCAGAGAGGTCAGAACATGTTTACACGACGAGGGACAAGAACCGCGCTCTGCGACTGAATAAATAACACACTGCATATTACTCAGATGCTCGCTTTCGTCTCCGAGTAGCAGCCACTGTCTAGGGAGTAATTTACATTGTACAGGAGCTGCTACATCATATTTACTTAGTAAACAGCGTAATCTCAAATACAGTCTCTTGCCGAGCTGGCAGACAGATGTAGGGAGTCTTTGCATAACTGTGTAAGTAACCCGTCCCGGCCTTGCATGAGTAAGACAAAGCATCTACGGCCGGACGATTTCTTTGCCGCCGTGGTAATAATTGATGTACAGAAAATTGAAACAAATGAGCCCTCGGTCAAAATTTTTTAGTCTTATTAAGCAGGTTTCAACACTTCTAAGAGTGCCTTCATCATAATTTAGACATTTAAAGTGGTCTGTAACATAATTGCAAATTTATGGGAAAAAAGTTTTTATATAAAAAAGTGTAAGTACTGACTAACAATAAAAGACAGAGAGAGTACTTACATGTCACGTATAAAATAAATAACAGGCCAGAAGGGCTTTAGTCACAAAATATTTAAAAGGAATGTGTGAAGGCGAGCCTCTAAGGGCTGCTGATACCTGTACAGCCACAGCTTGCCTTACTTGTGCATCAGTGTATCTACTACTGAAAATCCTATCAGAGTCCCCACAGTGGTTCCAGAGATTAACCTCCACCTACAGAAAGAAAAACTCGGCGGGGGAGTTTAGTTTAAAATGTGCGTAGATTCTGCTGTAGACATTTTTCGTTATTCATATATACTTGCAAATCCTAATAAAGTGAACGGTGGAGAGTACTTTGTATCAGTATTGCATACGCAGGGCGACAGGAAAGTAAAGTATAAGTTATCTTTATTAATCGTTAATTAAATATTAACTTACAAAAATGCTGGAAAATTGCCACTAAAAAGATTTAAAATTTTCAAAGATTTTAAATATAGGTTATTAATTGTTCCGTATTGTGTACTGACAAATAAATTTATTAATTTATATGGTTTTGATAATGTATGTCGGTGACTTATGTCGTGTAGTAAAGTACAGCATTTGTTTGCTTCGTCTATCTTATTGACAACGCACTTATAAATTTGTTAAATCGAAAGCTTTGTAATGTAGTTTCGTATTCTTTATCCTTTTCGATATGCATTAATGTTAACTTAAGTACGCTCTGTTTTCTTTTTTTTAAAAAAAATAGGAAAAAATACTTTATTGCACTTATCGCTAATAAGCTTTAACTCCAGCTACCGGTACTTTCTATAAATGTTAACTTGCCATTTTCGCGTAAACACAACTTTCAGAGTTGTAACTATTAGTACGTGGTAGGGTCACATGTCATCCAGTGTATATATTTCCGTCGAAGCTGTACTACATTTAACACATACCTTTTAAGATATATATTATCTTCCAAGGTATGTGATATATGAATATTTTGATATTTAATATTTTGAATAATCACATTGCTTTTATGCGCTGTTCACTAAAACTAACATTTGTTACTTGCTTATTCGTTGTCGTAGACAAATCTCTATATGCCGTTGCTGACTGTAACGAAAATAATTAGGTGGCGTTTCAGTGTAAAAAGTGCTTACGACATTGTACCGGCTCCTTGTTTCATTGGCTGTCACAGACAGTGTGGCACGTTCAACAAAATAGTCTTCCTTATAAATAATTATTTATTGTTCATATTTGTTTGTCAGCACGTGATATATTTGCACTTGCGTTCCTTTTAATCTGTTCATAACAGATTTTGTTTGAAGATCTAAAATAAGAATGATAGGAACGATCTAAAAGTTCTGTGCAGTTAGTGCATTTATAATATTACGTGTGGTACCTTAAATCGCCGTAAATTTTTTTAATGTAAAGCAGTAGCACTTATCACGTAACTTGCTACTTAGGACAATTTTTCTTTTACCTTTAGTTTATCTACTCTCAGATCTGAAGAGGGCTGTAGCTAGGATACCGCAACTGGTGATCACTTTGTAAAGAGTAAAAACATTAAAAAGTAAAAAATAAAAAAAATTATTCAATGTTGAACACGATTGAGACAATATATAGAAAATTTATGAAAATTTTAAAAAAGCTTTTATAGAAAGTTTTTAAAATTCTTATAATTTTACATTTGATTATCTGCTTACGATCGCTTTCTGCTGTTCTGACATGTCAGATATATTCATTTATTAACTGCAATATTCAACTTCCAAATGCTGAAAGTAACTGTGCTCTTAACACTATGCGTCAACCAGCTACACATAACGGGACATGTACTCCTACCTATAGAGGAAATAGGCTTATTCATCATCAAATTTCAATCTGTGTACAAATGTATGCAATGGAATACAGAGTCTTAGCTACGAAGAAACAAATAATCGTCCACATCCATTAGAAACAGCTAAGGACAATACCAGCAATTACAAATAAATTGTTTCGTTGTCCTTTAACTAGAAACGAATACTGCTTAGCATTTCGAATTGCGTGGAACTCACTCCCTATTTCTACTCTGTTTGTTCCGTAATTAGGAACATGTGAAAGATTATAACACCCGTGTGGAACAAGGGGAAAGTTTTCTGTTGACTTGTAACCTTGTCAGTAGAGCGCCCTCTGCTAGAACAGTAGGCTGAAAGAAAGGTTGCTGTGTGCAATACTGTCTGCCAGATGATCGTCTTACGGACAAGCTCCGTCCCGAAGACGACGCCAGAACGAAGATGTTCAGAGAAACAGGGAATTCTGATAATCGAAAGAACTTAGAGAAAGTACCTTTCGATAATGAGTCTATTCTTGTTTTGAATTTTCGTATACTAAAAACAACATACACTGAATAGTTTCAGGCGATACCTAAACCAGAATTATATCGACTCATGCACGGTACTGAGGCACATGTCTCAGCATATACTATTCCAAGTAAACGCTCACTAGCCATGTATTTGTAATATGATACATAGTTACAGTAGAAACTTTTTATCGATACGTGAGAGACGCAGGTACACAGTCGTTTCCGCAGAGGCGCTACCTTTGTAGATACTCGACAATGTTTCACACTACCCGTGATCGTAGGGTACTCTAAGTCAATCTTTTCTTGTTTAGGTATGCCCGAGGAGAAGGAATACCACAGGGGAGTAGCACCGCGTCCAGAATGAAGAAAATTGAACAACCTTCCGCCATGATATTTTACGGCAAAAGAAAGGGGCACGGTGAATAATAGAGGGTAGGGAAATAAAGAAATAACTTTCAGCTGTTAGCGTTTAACAGTATAGTTGGAAACAATATTACCTTTGAGGATACCACGATAACACATTATATACGTCGTCTCTCGTCAGGGTCACAAGCTTTCATACAAATACTGTAATCCCAGACGGTCAGTAGGGGAACATTTATAAGTAGAAGTCACGCTCGGAAAGATTTAGCTTTGGTTCCATCTTCGTGTGTTTCAATAAGACCTTTTATACACAAAGCTCTCTAAGAATAATAAAGTTGTCAGAGGCGAATGTTCTTCAGAAAGTTTATTTCGGTTCAAGTTCAAAGCGAAGTTTATAGGGGCCAATGTTAACCTAGCGTAAAATAATAATACCATCAACGAATGTATCGGAAAAGTTTTCTAACTCAACATGAAGATACCAGCACTTGTCAACTTAAATTGGGGCATTTGTATGAGTAAGGCACTCAACAGAGTTTCAGCCATTTTCGTCGCGCAGTTGTTGCTTGACGTCGTTTTAGTGAGTCAATGGGAAGTTTTTTTGAGAAAACGGACAAAATCGAGTAAGAAACTGTCATTAGCCTTTCGTTTTTGAAAGGCGATATGTCTACGCAAGTTAAACACAAGTTGGTCATTGTGTCTGGAGACTCTGCACCATCATCTTTTTGGGCAGCTGAACTGGAAAGTGGCAGCACCAGGTTGCGTAAAGATGAGCGTTCGGAACGGTCGGGGAAAAACTTTTTCAAGCCAAATATATCAACTTATCATAACTAAACCGTGCTAAAGTACCTCGAACTCAAATAAAACCAAAAGATATAATAGCAAGCTTAATAAAAATATAAAAGAATAAAAATCACCGCCTAAAAAAATCAAAGCTAACAACATTCTTATAAGAACAATTCTAGTACACTAAGCTAAAAAAATTAAATTACCACCCAAAAACTACAACCACATGGCTCAAGGTCACCGAATGGTGATAGAGAAAGAGGAAAAATACAAGAGCATATTACGCGACGCTACTTGACAAGCTGAAAGCGGAATTTGACGCACAACAGTCACATTTGTAGAAGAAAACAACTTGGTTTCACCAAGACAAATCATCGTCTCACACAGAGGTTGACGTGGCGAAAATCCACAGATTGTGCTTTTAACTGCTTGACCACGCTCCTTACTCACCATATCTATCCCCGAGAGACCTTTTCTCTCTGTGCCCTCGGCTAAAAGTTGAGCTCGAAGGAAAGAAATTTTTTTCGAATGAAGAGGCAATCACCTTCGAAAATAGCTATTTTTGCAGATAAAGACCCTGTTACTCGAACTGTTTAAAGAGATGGGAGCATTGCTCGGAGAAGTAATCAGATTATGTTGTCTGTTAGGTCGGAAATTTTTCAGACTATGCTCGTATTTAAGTACAGTTGAACACGCGGAAGTTCTTTCTCTGCTGGTGCACAACACAAAAGACGAAGGAAAATCTTTAAGACATCAACATAATATTTTCATTCAGTGCTGACATGAAGTATGAAATACTATTCATTTTATTGGTTCTGTGTGTAAACCTAACTAACCTAAGGACATCACACACATCCATGCCCGAGGCAGGATTCGAATGTGCGGCCGTAGCAGCAGCGCGGTTCCGGACAGAAGCGCATAGAACCGCTCGGCCATAGCGGCCGGCTAAATGAACTCCAGAATGCCATCACAATGCATGGCGGCTGCTCCGAGCATAACGCAAAATGGCGTGCCACAGCGTCACTATATACAGGGTGGTCAGTAACAGTCTGAAAAGCTTGTAATGATGTTGCAGGGTAGGTTGTGATGAGACATAACTGTTAAGAAAAAATTCTATACGTTGCAGCATTTCTGCGTTAATTATCATCGAAGTTAGCCAATCAGGCCTTTGGGTGAGCAAATTCAAGTGGCTCATTAGATACAATGAGTGTCAATTGTTCTCATAGAATAGACGATATCATACGACACTGCTGAGCCTTTGGCTCGGGTTCGATCCTTATTACCGTCCCAATTTTTGTGTCGCTCTCTTGTTCCGTTTTATGTAACCAAACAAAGTTCACATTTGGTGACATCGTTTCTGGCAGGACGCTTGTAGGAGGGGCGTTTAGTAAATTGGCCAATTTCGGTTGAAAAAACGCGGAATTTGTTGCGGGACATCGTGGAATATTCCCGCTTCGGCCCCTGTTGTTTCATGAAATTCCGACAGGTGGAGGCACTATAGGTAGTCTTGAAAATGGCATCTGTAACGGAAATGCGTGCCAAGCAGAGAGTTATCATAGGGTTTCTTTTGGCATAAAACCAGAGCTTCGCAGATATTCATAGGTTCTACCAGAAAGTCTACGGAGACCTGGCAGTGAACAAAATAACGGTGAATCATTGGGCGAGGCTCCTATCATTACCATAACAAGGCCGCACAGATCTGTTCGACGGACCTCCCGCCCCTGCTACCCACCCACAGCTGTCATGCTCCAGCAATTTTGGAACGTGCGGACACTCTCATTCGGGGTGACCGACTGATCACATTCAAACTCCCCTCTGCTCAACTGGACATCTATGTTGGCAGTGCTGATACATTTGTCCATCCTCAACGGAGCTCGCAAAACTTCACCGGACTGTTCGTCCTCATCCTCCTACAGCCCGGAACTCGCACCTTCCGACTTACATCTGTTTGACCCAATGAAGGTTTCACTCTGCGGGAAGCGGTACGTGGATCTTGTGAAGGTTACTGATGCAGCGTGAAGCTGGCTCCGACGTCGACCAGTAGAGTTGTACCATGCGAACACACAGTTCATCCCAGTGGTGTAGCGTCGTCGCATTGAACGTTGAAAAATACGGTTCTGTAGCCAAAAGAGTGGGGAATAAAATGTGTGTTGGAATGCTGAATAAAATCAACTTACTTTCAGAAAAAAACTTGTATTTTCGCTCTTCGGTCCGAGAGGCTAACTTCATTGCTAATGAACCCCAAAGCGGAAAAACGTATCGAATTTCTTCCTTGACAATTATTTCCCAATACAGCCTTCTCTGCAACACCCTTGCAAGTTTTTCAGATTGTTTCTGACAACCCTGTGTAGTCTGTCCTTTTGCGTATGCCACTGGTGCGTTGGCACAATGACCTTATCTTTGACCTACCGACTGTTCAAAATCGTGCAAGGACTGGACATCCTTACGTCAGATGGAAGCCTTTTTTTACGTTGTAATTTTTCCTCCTATCTACGTGATTATCTAGCTCTCAATTCGTTCGAGCAATCAATCATTCATGATAGGAAACACAGTCATAGCTCAGTCACTCAAAATGATTCTGAAATTTTACTTGTTAGAATGAAATCAGGCGATGATTCTTCTTCTCTGTAGGCTCGTGCCTTGCGGCAGTCTGCTAATCTGTATAAATAAAATGCCTCGTAATTTTGGGAGCGTTGTATAATCAGTCGGGAAACCTCAGATCAAGCTGATATTTGGATTTGATGAAGTTTAATCTTCCGAAGAAGTAATGGAGCTCTTGGATTATTAAATGCAGGTTCGTATCCAGTCTTTCGGAAGTTCCCTTCTGATTAACAACTACGCAATATATCGATAAATATCATTAATTCTCAAATGTCAAATACACACCTTTTGTATGAAGGAGCAATCTATATATATTTCCTTTTTAATCGTACAGTTCGTATCGGTTATCTTGTGTGATAAATCTCAATAATCAGATTACAGTTCTTCCAAACAAAGCTCAGGCTAATCGGCACGAAGACCATCTCGGAAGCCTTCCTTCTTTTTTTCTTTTTTTTTTCCTAACAACCATCAGAGAGAGTACTACAAAGAATAATTATGCGCTCATGGCATAGCTATTGTATGAAACTATTTTGCGCATGGATTCTGCGAGTATGAAGATAGAAAATTTGTAAACGTCATTCAAGGGTAGAATTGTATCAGAATAATTCATCGAATATAAAGAGATATTACAACGTTGTCGATTTGACATAAAGGCAGGCAAGAAAATTATTCATATAGACACAAATGATAACACAAACGTGATTTTGGACCGCAATTAAGTCGGTCTCCCACTGTAGGTACATTTCATCATTGTCTCCTCCCTCCCCACGTCACTCAAGTAAAAAGTGTCAGACGTGTGCTGTTCGGACATTAACAGGGGCCGCCGAATATTTTCCTCTTAACAGAAAAATGACAGGATCATAGTAAACATGTTTAAAGAAAGTAAGTGTCCGTGGTGATCTAGAGCTCTTCGGTTCAAAAATGGCTCTGAGCACTATGGGACTCAACTGCTGTGGTCATAAGTCCCCTAGAACTTAGAACTACTTAAACCTAACTAACCTAAGGACAGCACACAACACCCAGCCATCACGAGGCAGAGAAAATCCCTGACCCCGCCGGGAATCGAACCCGGGAACCCGTGCGTGGGAAGCGAGAACGCTACCGCACGACCACGAGATGCGGGCTCTTCGGTTCAATCCCGAGTACGGGTGTGGATTTTTCCTCGTTGCAGGCCTGCATGACAGCCATATATCCAGTCAGCTTGCTATCAAATAAGCATCGGGGATCTTTTCGGGGAGTTCAGAGGCGTCTACGAGGCTGAGATCGCCACCTGTCCCTTCCTAGAGCCACGCAGAAGAATGGCTGTTTGCCGGCCGCAGTGGCCGTGCGGTTCTAGGCGCTACAGTCTGGAGCCGCGTGACCGCTACGGTCGCAGGTTCGAATCCTGCCTCGGGCATGGATGTGTCTGATGTCCTTAGGTTAGTTAGGTTTAAGTAGTTCTAAGTTCTATGGGACTGATGACCACAGCAGCTAAGCCCCATAGTGCTCAGAGGCATTTGAACCATTTTGAATGGCTGTTTCCCACCTACAGTTAGGCTAATAGCTCAGTCACGGGCTTGTGATATAAACTTTATTTTTTCTGGTAATGAAGGTAATAATAATAAAAATATTCAAAGTAAGCTAGAGAGTGACAGCGACAAGCGACTTAACATTAAAATATGAAGAAAGCGCATAACTGGGAATGCATGATAACGTGACATAGTTGAAATAACGATGAGTGTATCACATGGTGACAAAAATATACTGCAAATACGTGAGTGTAACGTTATGCTAAATATTCATAACAAGGAGCACAAGAAAGTTCATACACGTCTGTTAATGAAACACCTACAAGAATATCATCGGTCTGCGAAGAAAAAAAAACAAAAAAAAAGAATCACAAGGAGGGATCACTAGTATCAGTTGTGATGCGGAATTCTCGTTAAATGCTTCTTCACCAATAAAACACCGAGGAAAGTGTAATACAAACGGTGTTCATAATTTAAGTTCCAGTTTCAAAACTCCGTAGAAATAGAACCACTGCTCAGAATGACGTGAAATTTGAAGAGCATATTATTGATGCAGGGGAAAACATCATGGAACAAATGAAAAAAATATTTTACCAACAGATGGCGATGTATGCTGCATAATATGCCAGCCAACAAAAGCGCCTCAAACGGCTGTTCCTGAGTTTACGTGCGCGTCGTGCAACACGTCTGTCGCACTTTGCTGGTAAAGCTCTTTTACAAGAACGGTGACTGTTCGCCGACAGCCCTGGAGAAATTCCGGACACCTTCGGATATGTCTGCTAAGAATCTGCAGAAAATGCTGACAAAATTGGAAGAGACAGGGACTTTTGAAGGGCAATGTGGCAGAGGGAGTAAAGTAGTTGATCCGACGTCTGTCGATGATGTGACCGCGGCATCGTAGGAGGGGCAGAGCGTTGGTTTGTAAAAATGCTGTGGGCGGGTAATTGCCAGAACGTTATACATACTGCGAGGATGGTGCAAAAAATCCTATGAAACGTCCTGCATTGCTATCCATACAAAATCACCCATGTTCAGGAGTTCCTACCTGCTAAACTGCGAGCAAGACAAGCGTCCGCTCTGAAACTTCTTGCTCGCATGGAAGAGCACAACGAATGTCTGTGGAACATTCTGTGGACAGACGAAGCCCATTTCCATCTGCAAGGACATGTTATACACAAAGCTGTAGAATATGGGCAACAGAAAATCCACACGCACATCAGCTGGTGCCACTTCGTTCTGCAAAGGTGACTGTGGTGCAGGCTGGTGTGATCGTTTATCGTAGGCCCGTATTTTCGGGGGAGGTGAGTACTGCGTGTCATGTTTACTGTAGCGTCACTGCTAAACGGTATGAGAATCTTTAACGCACAAACGTCATTCCAATCCTTCAACAGCATGTTTGTGTTGATAGGATCATTTTTATGCAAGATGGTGCTCCTCCGCTGGTGCAGAGGAGTTTCGGAAATGCTAAAATTATCAGACGTCAGTTCCCCACATCCTGGCCGTCCAGATCACCTGATCTTAATCCTTGCGACTTCTGGCTGTAGGGTTATCAGGAAGATGTTGCGTCCAGTGCTCCAATCACGAATTTAGCTAACTTGAACGCAAGCATTGCGCATACGAATGGAGTGCGGGACAATACGTTGAGAATGTGGGTTTCGCGGGAGGCGCACCAGAGATAAATCCCTGCAGTCGCGCTATCCTCTGTGTCCCCGGTAGCTCAGATGGATCACTCGAGCCACTCCTAGGGGCCTTAACCACCGCCTGTCTGGCATCACGCTGCGGAACGTCACCTTTCGCTATAGGACATACACTGACGACCTGCTACTGCTGGTTCGTTCCAATGACGAAGTTCAAAGCGTACTAACCTGGATTGAGCGATACGGACAGGCCGCAGGCAGTTTTCTGAACATCAACAAGTCGGCGGCGTTGCATGCTGGGCGTGGTCTCGGACCGGAAGCCCTCGCTCCCCTCCCACCAGTTTCTGATCTGCGATATTTGGGAATCACGTTTCAGTTACTACGTTTCCGCAGGTCATATATTTAAAGTACGATACGACACTCTAACCCTCCCAGTGCACAAAGGGGGGCTGGGATTGGTCAACGTCAGGGCGAGAGCAGCTGCCCTTTACATGAGCAACATGAGAAAACGATGGAAAAGTCAACATACCTCTCTCACGGGTCGTTTACTACAGGTTCTGATGCCAGTCTAACGTCCCACCGGTGTCGGTTGCGCACGTCGCACCACAGCTCTCCCACGTGTCGACCTTCATTCTTGATTACAGCTACGTCAGCTCGAACCTCTCCGCCACACGTCCACCAAAGGGGAAAGATTTTTATACCAACCTTCTGCGGGCTGTTCCCCATAACGTAGTGAAAAACGAGTACCCCACGGTTCACTGGCCAAGAGTGTGGAAAACGATACACCACAACTTTCTGTCATCCACGGTGCGTTCGAAGTGGTATCAGATTGCCAACAAAAAATATGCCACACGACAGCGACTTCACACTATTGGACTGGCAGACTCACCTTATTGCCCAGATTGTCACCTCTTGGATACCGATCAACAGCGTTTTACTTGCGCATCATCGTCCGGAGTTTGGCGACTAACACAGAAGATATTGGCTTGTTACCTCCGGGTCACACCTGATATGATTAACCCTCAGACTCTACTCTGTCCAGATGAAACTTACTTTCCGGCCGCAAAATATCATGCGCTTACATGGTTCAAAGGACTTACCGTCGCCTATATTTTTAACGACGGAGAGAAAGAGCACCTTGATTACTGGTGGTTCCTACAAAACGCTCACGATGCCTTCGAACGCACACTGAAATACCGTACGCTCTTCGCAAATTATTTACGCAGCGTTTTCGTTAACCCCACACTCAGCTGGGGAGTGCCAAGCTGCGGTTAATGTTCTGTGCCGCATCACACTAACGGCTGAACGTTGTGCCTTGTCAGCCATGAGTGAAGGAAGAGACAGGCTGCTGCAAGGATGCTGTTTTCCTCGAGGCACTAGCGAAGCAGAATGCCTCCGTTGCAGATGCCCTTCAAAGGCGCTGTTGGAGATATCAGATAACGATGGCGAAGCACCAAGTGGAACCAGTTACATTTATTGAAGAACCTTTTAGTTGGATTTGCATCCGTGATTTACATTTTTATTTTTTAATTACTCTTTTATGCCACCTTTGTTGTTGTAACACTTACTTGTCACAGTTACTAGAATTCTCATTTGTACACGTTTTCTAAATGTAATCATGTAAATAGATAAATAAATAAATTAAAAAAAAGAAAAAGAAAAAAAAGATGGATAGAGCGTCTGCCATGTAAGCAGGAGATCCCGGGTTCGAGTCCCGGTCGGGGCACACATTTTCACCTGTCCCCGTTGACGTATGTCAACGCCTGTAAGCAGCTAAGGATGTTCTTTTCATTGTAATTTCAAAAAATATCATGCGCTTACATGGTTCAAAGGACTTACCGTCGCCTATATCTTTAGCGACGGAGAGAGAGAGCAGCTTGATTACTGGTGGTTCCTACAAAATGCTCACAATGCCCTCGAACGCACACCGAAATACCGTACGCTCTTCGCAAATTATTTACGCAGCGTTTTCGTTAACCCCCCACTCAGCTGGGGAGTATCAAGCTGCGGTTAATGTTCTGTGCCGCATCACACTAACGGCTGAACGTTCTGCCTTGTCAGCCATCAGCGAAGGAAGAGACAGGCTGCTGCAAGGATGCCACCTTTGTTGTTGTAACACTTACTTGTAACACTTAGTTACTAGAATTCTCATTTGTACACGTTTTCTAAATGTAATCATGTAAATAGATAAATAAATAAATTTAAAAAAAGGAAAAAGAAAAAAAAGATGGATAGAGCGTCTGCCATGTAAGCAGGAGATCCCGGGTTCGAGTCCCGGTCGGGGCACACATTTTCACCTGTCCCCGTTGACGTATGTCAACGCCTGTAAGCAGCTATGGGTGTTCTTTTCATTGTAATTTCAAGAATCATAACTGTTGGCTGCCGAACATGTGCAGCCGTGCACGTTGAACAGTAGGGATGCTGCACTGTGCAACTCAAACCATATCCATCGTATTACGATCGAGCTGAGTTGTGTAGCCTCACTTACGTTAGAACTCTTACAGTGTCATCTACTGGTAAAAATTTCGTTAATTTCCTTTCCGTGACATTTGGTCTGCGTCAGTAACACGCTGCTCAAATTTGCCGTCATTCTGAGAAGTGGTTCTCTATCTACAGCGTTTAAGTTGAAATAGTTGCGGTTGTTTGTCTTCTTCTCGTGTTGACTGGCGCCAGTTGGTTTCGCAAGCGTTGCCTGTCTGCTAGCGGTAGCAGGGGCGGCTATCGATTTGTAGTAACTGTGGCCCCACCTTTGGGGCGACGTCGTGTTCTTCCGGGTTGTGTCAGTGTGCAGTTCGGTTGGGGACTCAGGAGCAGCCAGGTCCACGCAGTGTGGCAACATGCTGGGACTGCTGGTGGCGTGCATGGACTGCCGGATCGAAGGCCTGTGGTCCTGAGGGTGCACGACCTCGTCCTAAACCGGATCCTGCAAGCTTAAGTGCATTTGGATTCAAGTAGAGCAACCTCCACCATTGTGAGATCTTGTGATTCTCCAGTGACTTGGGTTCGTGTTGCTGCTCGTAGTGTTGCCGAACCGAAGAGCAAGGAGTGGAATGCTTGGGGAAGGCGGATCTGATTAGCTTTCCTGGATTTCTAATTACTATTTATTGTGTTCAGTTTGTTACTATTTGTTATGTTCAACCAGTGGTATTTTTCCTGCCTCGTGGTCGCTAACGCCCCCGTTACATGCCGTGGGGGTTAGTGTATGTAACGGCAGTGTACGTTTCCTCGCCTTGCAGCTGTGCAGTGAGGCGTGTAGTTCTGACAGTTTTCTCGATTGTAGGTTGGTTGGCGATTCTTCTACTCTGGTGGTAGTGATTCCTTTATCGTTCCGGGCGCTCTAAGCACAGTATTCTGCAGGCAGAGTTCAGATCGCCCGTTCCAGCTTTGGCATATTTTTACATCTTTGCATTTGGTTTATTGGACGTCACGTAGCCTCAGTAAGATTATCAATAGTCTGAGTTAGCATCTTGTGCAGTGAATGCAACTCTTGGCTGCCTATCTCATCACTAGTGAAAGTTTTTTTGCTGGACCTACTCAGAGGTCGAATCCTGGTGCACCATCTGTGACTGGCCCTTGTGTTTTATTATTGTATTTGCTGTTTTATTGTATGATTCTAATTTTTTTAATAACTGCCATTCTTCACGTTACTGCAGGTTCAAATAGTTGTGCTACTAAGCTTGCCATCATTTCGTCTCATCCGTTTTGTGATCAGTTGCCTGTTTTTTTTAAATTAACCTTGGCTATTGCATTGCTGTTGTACAGTATGTTTGTTAATGTTTTTTAATTGCAGTTCTTCGCGTTAAAGGCTTTCAGCCGTGACTGTGGTTACTTGCCTTAAAATTCTAATTGTTTGTTTTTAATACATTATTTGATGTGTCTGTATTTATGCTCATTTGGTAATTGTAACGCACTGAAGACACTATTGATTATACATTGTTGATTCCTTCATTAATAACATGTGATATCTCTATTGCTGAGTCTGGAATTACCGTTTTAAAATAAATAGGTGTAATTGCAAAAAAGTAACTGATTACGGCCCCATCCATAATCGTAACCGAATCCTGCCTTCCTTGACTACCAGGTCTCAGAATGTTACAGGGGTTCAATTCTGGGATCAGTTCCGTGCAATAAGAAAAATGGAATGTGGTGGTTCGTAGTAGAGTTTTCATAAAGTGTATATCATTTTTGTAATTAAATGGGTGTGAGGA
Organism: Schistocerca cancellata; assembly: GCF_023864275.1. Classification (NCBI taxonomy): domain Eukaryota; kingdom Metazoa; phylum Arthropoda; class Insecta; order Orthoptera; family Acrididae; genus Schistocerca; species Schistocerca cancellata. Next base: position 157,352,598 of record NC_064633.1, read on the forward strand.
GACTTGTCATGACATATGTGGCAAGGGATGTAGTTTGTGACAGAGACGGGACGTTAACCACCTTACAGCGTCCTGTTCGTCTTCCGCCGCCGTTCGTGTGGTAGCAGCACACCGCGTGTGGGCGAGGATCGCCCATCCCTCGGAGCGTTGCACGTGACAGGTGGCACGGCCGCAGACACTGCAGCCGTGGTCTTGCCTGGCGCTGTCTCCGTCCGTGACGTCGCGGTTGACCAAGCGAAATGTCCACCGTTGTGGCGGACGAGGCGCCAACAGCAGCGCGGTTGCACCCAGCAGCTCCGTACCACCAGCTGACAGTCACGGTAACTAGCGCAGTCAGCCAGCCCCGCTACCTCGAGCTCATCAGCCCAGCGTGTGTGACCGTCTTTCTCCTTCTCTGAGATGCACCCAGTAATTAGAATCGATGTTTCCTCTATCCCACATGAAATGTAACTTTTAAAAAAAGTCAATAGATTTAACTGTCGTAGACAGATTGAAGAAAAGCCCTGCTTCAATCTCCACACGCGAAGGAGTAACATTTGGGGAAGGAAAACGCCGCTCTTATTACACTTAACTTTAACACAAAGTACACTCCTGGAAATGGAAAAAAGAACACATTCACACCGGTGTGTCAGACCCACCATACTTGCTCCGGACACTGCGAGAGGGCTGTACGAGCAATGATCACACGCACGGCACAGCGGACACACCAGGAACCGCGGTGTTGGCCGTCGAATGGCGCTAGCTGCGCAGCATTTGTGCACCGCCGCCGTCAGTGTCAGCCAGTTTGCCGTGGCATACGGAGCTCCATCGCAGTCTTTAACACTGGTAGCATGCCGCGACAGCGTGGACGTGAACCGTATGTGCAGTTGACGGACTTTGAGCGAGGGCGTATAGTGGGCATGCGGGAGGCCGGGTGGACGTACCGCCGAATTGCTCAACACGTGGGGCGTGAGGTCTCCACAGTACATCGATGTTGTCGCCAGTGGTCGGCGGAAGGTGCACGTGCCCGTCGCCATGGGACCGGACCGCAGCGACGCACAGATGCACGCCAAGACCGTAGGATCCTACGCAGTGCCGTAGGGGACCGCACCGCCACTTCCCAGCAAATTAGGGACACTGTTGCTCCTGGGGTATCGGCGAGGACCATTCGCAACCGTCTCCATGAAGCTGGGCTACGGTCCCGCACACCGTTATGCCGTCTTCCGCTCACGCCCCAACATCGTGCAGCCCGCCTCCAGTGGTGTCGCGACAGGCGTGAATGGAGGGACGAATGGAGACGTGTCGTCTTCAGCGATGAGAGTCGCTTCTGCCTTGGTGCCAATGATGGTCGTATGCGTGTTTGGCGCCGTGCAGGTGAGCGCCACAATCAGGACTGCATACGACCGAGGCACACAGGGCCAACACCCGGCATCATGGTGTGGGGAGCGATCTCCTACACTGGCCGTACACCACTGGTGATCGTCGAGGGGACACTGAATAGTGCACGGTACAACCGTCATCGAACCCATCGTTCTACCATTCCTAGACCGGCAAGGGAACTTGCTGTTCCAACAGGACAATGCACGTCCGCATGTATCCCGTGCCACCCAACGTGCTCTAGAAGGTGTAAGTCAACTACCCTGGCCAGCAAGATCTCCGGATCTGTCCCCCATTGAGCATGTTTGGGACTGGATGAAGCGTCGTCTCACGCGGTCTGCACGTCCAGCACGAACGCTGGTCCAACTGAGGCGCCAGGTGGAAATGGCATGGCAAGCCGTTCCACAGGACTACATCCAGCATCTCTACGATCGTCTCCATGGGAGAATAGCAGCCTGCATTGCTGCGAAAGGTGGATATACACTGTACTAGTGCCGACATTGTGCATGCTCTGTTGCCTGTGTCTATGTGCCTGTGGTTCTGTCAGTGTGATCATGTGATGTATCTGACCCCAGGAATGTGTCAATAAAGTTTCCCCTTCCTGGGACAATGAATTCACGGTGTTCTTATTTCAATTTCCAGGAGTGTATTTACACACGTCCTCTTAAAAGTGACACCATGTGGTATACTGTCTACTGTCAGGTCCGTGTCTTCGAACGCCAATGTTCCCCGTGTTCTGCTTCTTCCTTCTGCCTGCTGTATCTCCTTCCATCTTTCATGTCATTTACATGTTAAATTCTTCATCTTCCTCATACCGTACTTTTTATTTCGATGGTATGAGCCCAGTCCAGTTGGCCTTCGCCTGAGAGTTTTATTCAGAATAGTTTTCTTCCCTCCTACTCTTCTCAGTACATCGTCATTTGTCGCCCTATCTGTCCATTTAATCTTTTCTGTTCTTCTCCACCATCACATTTCAGAACTTTACAGGTACTTGTAATTGTAGTGGAATGCCTTTGCTTTCGTCTCTTGGGAAATTCCTTATCGGAATTCTTTCTATCCAGCTGATGGTCCTAACTGATGATACCAGGCCAGGAACACAGCGTAGCTTTACGAAAAATGCAAAGCTTGCACAAGGGCCGAGAGGATGTGGAGTTTCCAAGCGACTAGAGTTGTTCTGCTGCTAATGCAGAATGGCGTGTTGTTCCCTGTGCTAGCCAGAGTGCTATTTTCAATTATCAGGCTGCCTCGCATGATGGGCTGGCACCCTGAAAGTTCTTCCCTGTCGAGAGAGAAAACCTTTCCAAATCTGCAGGGCCACATGGCTGAGGAACTTTTTCAGAAAACCGTAGCTACTACCATAGTGAAACGCTTCTCCACTGAGTGCCAATACAGCCGGTGTATTTTTCTTGAGACGTTCTGGTTCCCACACCAAGTGTACAATCAAAAGAAGCGTCTTGACTGGAAATCAGACGGTGAAGTCAGAAGACGAACTGGGGGTGTCAGTAACTTTTTGCGGCAAGCAGCTTCATTGGGAGGGGGGACTCTTTCCCATCTCCTTTAGGGAGATAGTGCACGGATTTTTGGTTATGCGATTGGCTTGGTGAAAACCCTGCTATGTGCAATTCGTAGTTTGAGTTTTCTCGAGGTGCTCCACATGGAGTGTTTTTGGGAGTTCAAGCAGGGATGGGGATCTGGGTGTCTGCCTGGGTGTGGTGAGGTGTACACATCATAGATCCCACCTGAGATGGTGGCAGAGTCCAACATTCGAGTCTGAGCGTGGACGCCCAGGTTGCAAAAAATGGTTCAAATGGCTCTGAGCACTATGGGACTTAACATCTGAGGTCATCAGTCCCCTAGAACTTAGAACTACTTAAACCTTACTAACCTAAGGACATCACACACATCCATGCCCGAGACAGGATTCGAACCTGCGACCGTAGCGGTCGCTCGGTTCCATACTGATGCGCCTAGAACCACTCGGCCACTACGGCCGGCTGCCCAAGTTTCAGACTTGCAGATTATTGCAGTATTGAGCACAAGGTTCACTAATGACGGCAGAGCACATATAAAATTCCAATCCTTCTTACCAACATGGCCAACAAACCATTACTATCGACATAATGGTATTTTATTGACTGTGTGAGTTTTTCATGTCTCATTATGTTAAATGATCATACTCCACATATACTTCTATTGCAATAAACAGAATGTTTCAATGAATCATTTAGCTAATTTCAATATAGAAGAATCCTTCTTCATTTAATAATTCTGGCTTCCTTTGTGGAGCCTTTCATGTTATTTAATTTGTTACCACAATTTTCTAACCTCAGTTTCACAACTATGGCTACATAATATTAATAAACTTTCGGAATTTTAATGGTGGTTCTGTGTCTGGGGTGATACCTACAATCACAGAAACTGATAGGACGTATGCGATGCCCCTGGGTGTTGAGCTGTCACCAACAAATGGTGGTGTGATTCCCAGTTACCTGGCTAGTGTGTAGCGAGGCTCATATATCTGCTGCAGGGTGTGAGGTGGTAGTGATAGTTGTGGTCAGATGGCAGGTCTTACCGAATGCCCTTTCTGGCTGATACTGATGTTGTATTCTGGCACATCCTAACTGGCGATGGCAAGGTGGCACTCCTTCATGGCACTCACTGACTTGACTGACAGTAACACTTGGCGTATAGGTACCGTGAATTTCCCAACCAGTCCAGCAGAATTTTTCATCTGTGGAATGGGGCACTTTGTGCAGTATTTGTGTCAATAAAGATGCAATTGTTTCTGCCCTTCCCCCACAGTAGTGAAAAATGTTTAAGCAAAGCACAAGTGGACTGTAACGTCATAGGAAAATTAATGAATTTTTTAATTTCCCAGCAAGATAGAATTACAAACTTAGAAGAGAAATAACTTGGCAACGATGCCGACTGCACCACTGAGCTGAGAAATCTGACAACCATGCAGGCTATGCCAGTACCCCCTATCGATCACCTTGGATTCTGATGCAACAGGCTGTGCCAGTATCGTCTGGTTTGCCTTGTTGATTAGCCATCTTGGACAGTGACATCAAGAACTGTGCAAGTATTCCCTGTTCCATCATCTTGAATTCTAATGCCATAGTGCTGTACCGGTATCTCCAGTCCGCCATCTTTGATTCTGATGCCGTAGGGCTGTGTCTCAGTATCTCAAGATCAACCATCTAATGTTATGATAACATAGGGCTGCCATCTTGAAATATTTAAAATTCACACAAATAGTAAAAATTTTGAATTTCCCTCCAATTTACATCTAGAACAAGTACACTACTTCCGTGGTGACATCATAGAAAAGGAGGAAAACCTTAGATATTTTTAGTTCCCCGTCATTTCTTTAATTTCCTGCCATTTTATAAATAAGACAATTTGTCTGTGTCAGAGAAGACGGTGACAAATATGTAAAAAATGTATGATTTTAACTATGACGTCATAAGAGGACAAGAATGGGAGGGGAAAATCTGGCAACAATGCAGACTTCGCCAGAACAAACCCACCCATACTGCTCATGAATCAGGTAAATTATGATGATTATTAGGTAGCACTATAATAAGAAATGTGTTTTTCGATCCGTCTATTAAGCTAGGGTTCATTTTGGATCCCTAAAGGATGATCATCATTTGTATAAGGCGGGTGTGCAGGTGTATACGGTAGTCACTGCAGTTCTGGTGTGCGGTATATTGGCCAGACCATCACGACAGTGGAAGAATAGTGTATATGTAGAACATAAAAGGTTTACACACTCACAACAGCTAATTTGCTAGTGCATAAATTCACTTCAGCACTGGTGATCGCACAGAAGACAACACGGGGATTCTGACGTGTAGTTCCAGCTGTTGGGATAGTGTTGTTAAGCGGAAATGACAGGTTGCCGAAAACATTGCTCAAATTCAGGATTTTTTTCTCCGTACTGGAAAGTAGTAGACAAATGGGGTTTGCTGCAATGAATAAAGCATACATTGAAATTTATATTGATATTTTTTATTGAAAAACATTAATATCTTCACTGTGTAATTGGGATTTACCCGAGGCAGCTCTGAAAGCAGGTAAATCGACGGCTGTCGATGTAACTCCAGTTGTAGTCGTCTGAAACATGGAATTAACATATCATCTTGACCTTTACAGATGTAATATTAGTTCATCGTAGGGATTTGCAAATAAATAAATAAATAAAATAAAATAAAAATAAAATAAAGCGAAATTATAGATATTTGAAAAAATTGCCCTTTTTGGACCCCTCTTTTCTTGTTGAAAAAAGTGCTACAATCGACATAAAAGAAAACGGCTACGATGAACTGAATAGAATGCAATTTGCTTCAAGAAAGACCAAAAACACTTTTTATAAAAAAAATTCTTTTTGTGAAAAAATACATTGTGATAGTAGCTGTACTTCAAATGCTGGATTCAAAACTGTTTTTTAATTTTTTTCTATCAGAGAGAGTTTATGAGTAATCGCAATTTTATTTCTCTTTTTTCTGTTTCTGATATAGTGCAGCAAACATGAGGTGAAATTCGATAGACAAATTTACGATTTTATGATGTTACAAGTTCATCACATTAATGGAGGGTGAGATCTAACATATAACACAGTATCTTTGTGTATAAGCTTTGTAACATTTATTTGACATGAGAAATTACAGAAAATTGACAAAAAATGAGCCACTGAATTGTAATGCACATCACTTTTTTCTCTTGTGTTGTGAATCTTTCTTCTCTCTAATGATATTCCAACAATAATCTGCTAACATAGAAGGTACCCACTTCCCTTCATAACGCCTTTCTATGGTAGAAATGTCTTTATGGAATCTTTCACCATGTTCATCCGATACGTCACTACAACTCTCTCTGAAGTAGTCCAAACGAGAGTCCATCCTATGTGCCTCCAAAGACATATGCACCCCAGTTCTTGATATGCTTTGATAATCACTCACCATTGGTTTGTAGTTAGTAGCTCTCCTTCTTCCGAGGAAGTTTTGTCATACCATCTTGAAACAGTCCCATTCTGTCTTTTCTTTGTCAGTTAAACGCGCTTCAAAATTTGCATCTTTCTGCAGCTCCTTGATCTGTGGGCCCACAAATACACCTTCCTTTATTTTTGCAGTTGAAAGATGGGGGAATCTGGTAGCCAGATATGCAAACCCACAGCGTGCTGGATCCATGGCCTTTACGAATTACACTCCTGGAAATGGAAAAAAGAACACATTGACACCGGTGTGTCAGACCCACCATACTTGCTCCGGACACTGCGAGAGGGCTGTACAAGCAATGATCACACGCACGGCACAGAGGACACACCAGGAACCGCGGTGTTGGCCGTCGAATGGCGCTAGCTGCGCAGCATTTGTGCACCGCCGCCGTCAGTGTCAGCCAGTTTGCCGTGGCATACGGAGCTCCATCGCAGTCTTTAACACTGGTAGCATGCCGCGACAGCGTGGACGTGAACCGTATGTGCAGTTGACGGACTTTGAGCGAGGGCGTATAGTGGGCATGCGGGAGGCCGGGTGGACGTACCGCCGAATTGCTCAAAACGTGGGGCGTGAGGTCTCCACAGTACATCGATGTTGTCGCCAGTGGTCGGCGGAAGGTGCACGTGCCCGTCGACCTGGGACCGGACCGCAGCGACGCACGGATGCACGCCAAGACCGTAGGATCCTACGCAGTGCCGTAGGGGACCGCACCGCCACTTCCCAGCAAATTAGGGACACTGTTGCTCCTGGGGTATCGGCGAGGACCATTCGCAACCGTCTCCATGAAACTGGGCTACGGTCCCGCACACCGTTAGGCCGTCTTCCGCTCACGCCCCAACATCGTGCAGCCCGCCTCCAGTAGTGTCGCGACAGGCGTGAATGGAGGGACGAATGGAGACGTGTCGTCTTCAGCGATGAGAGTCGCTTCTGCCTTGGTGCCAATGATGGTCGTATGCGTGTTTGGCGCCGTGCAGGTGAGCGCCACAATCAGGACTGCATACGACCGAGGCACACAGGGCCAACACCCGGCATCATGGTATGGTGAGCGATCTCCTACACTGGCCGTACACCACTGGTGATCGTCGAGGGGACACTGAATAGTGCACGGTACATCCAAACCGTCATGGAACCCATCGTTCTACCATTCCTAGACCGGCAAGGGAGCTTGCTGTTCCAACAGGACAATGCACGTCCGCATGTATCCCGTGCCACCCACCGTGCTCTAGAAGGTGTAAGTCAACTACCATGGCCAGCAAGATCTCCGGCTCTGTCCCCCATTGAGCATGTTTTGGACTGGATGAAGCGTCGTCTCACGCGGTCTGCACGTCCAGCACGAACGCTGGTCCAACTGAGGCGCCAGGTGGAAATGGCAGGGCAAGCCGTTCCACAGGACTACATCCAGCATCTCTACGATCGTCTCCATGGGAGAATAGCAGCCTGCATTGCTGCGAAAGGTGGATATACACTGTACTAGTGCCGACATTGTGCATGCTCTGTTGCCTGTGTCTATGTGCCTGTGGTTCTGTCAGTGTGATCATGTGATGTATCTGACCCCAGGAATGTGTCAATAAAGTTTCCCCTTCCTGGGACAATGAATTCACGGTGTTCTTATTTCAATTTCCAGGAGTGTATTTCATTAGGTCAAGTTCGATGTGAAGCGGTGGAAGTAATATATCGTCAGGAGCTACCAGACTTTCACATTGTACCTTCTTTTCGTAGATTTTCTATTTCCGCCTACATGTTTTCTTTTTCACGTAGCGAGAATTTCTGTCTCGACTATCCCACTCGCAAAGAAAACAGGCATACTTCGTGTCGCCTTGTTGCATTCGCAGTACCATAGCAATTACATTGAAATCTGCACATATTTTCCATTTCTATTCACTGTATTGTAATGAATTTAGCATCGTTTGTACGATTTCATAAATCTCTTTGCTCAAGCTGGCGTAAGCTACTGGAACAGAGGGTATTTTTTCCGTTACGGAGCAAAACACAGGGTATGGGTTGCTTACTGGGCACATTCCTGCAGGAGCAGGTCATCGTACACACTGAACAATGCGTCCATAGAGAACTCATTTTGTCCATTCAGGGTTTTATTCAGTTCCTTCACTGCATTATGTAAATTTCTCGTTGATTGTGTATGTTCTGATAACGTTCCTTGTCGCTGTGTGCAAGACTTCGAGATTTTTGTCGGTGTCTGTATCATTACGTTTTTTAATTCGTGACTGAACTCCCAACGGTATCTTGTGACTGGCTTCTGTAAGTTCATTGCTCTACTGGGAACGCAACAAGGCTACACGAAGTATGCCTCTTTTCTTTGCCAGTGGGATAGTCGAGACAGAAATTCTCGCCACGTGAAAAAGAAATGACCTAGGTGGAAATGGAAAGTCGATGAAAAGAAGGTACAACGTGAAAATCTGCGTGTAATACCGAAACTCAATAAACTTATTATTTGTAGAGTCGAAGAAGAAACTTTTCTTTCAAACGCAATGTTAACTTTTTTTAATTTCCGCTCAGTTTTATGGAATATAATTTCATTTTATCATCTCGTTATCGTATGTTTCATACTAGTGAATTTTATCTTTTCATTCATGCTTTTTTGTGTTATACCTTTGCTTTTATTTTTTATACCATTCTCATCTCCAGCTTGTTTTGAAATTGTAGCTCTTTCTCAATTTCTACATTCATTTTTCGAGTCTAAGATGTTTATCGATTTTTCGACTTTAAAATCTGCATTAAATTTTTAATTTTTAGTGTATTGTGCGTATTTCATATGTTAATTGACTTGTCTAATCTTTGTTACTTTGATAAATGATAGTTGAGAAAAAAAGGGCTTCCAAATCTTTTCGACATACTGGTTGGGAGCTGCGCCGAAAGTCTGCTAGCTAGGATCTACCACTACAGTTACTGGCGCATCTTATACTGCGTGGGATAGCAGAACTGCTTTCTGTAAGTTTCCTTCTCATGCATTGCTACCATGTGAGTAAATATCAGGATAGCATCCAGGTAAATGAATCAGAAAATCTGTCCGCTTAACACATTGTATATGAAGTGCTCCCAGGCCTCGGCAGAATTTTTGAAACTGAATGGCATACGTTGATACTCAATAAGGCCAAACGGTGTTATTACTGCAGTACTGGGTATGTCGTCTTCTGTTACCGTTATCGGATCGAAAGCCATTTTATAATAGTTCATGGTGAATATCATAGCTCCATCCACCACATTTTTGAAATCTCTTGTACTAGGCGCTAGTAGCAGTCTTTGATGGTTCTGCCAGTGGTAATGCGTAAAGGCTGTCCGATTTGCAGATAATGCCAGCCGGCAGCATTTCTCCATCCCCTGCTTTTCCTGCAGCAAAACGGTTGAGTGTCAGTCTTCTTGCCCTTTCAGAAATTGTCGTACTGTCGTTTTAATATGGTACACTATGGCGTGCCATACATTACCTCTTTGGTCGTCAACTTCCTTTCTGGTCTTGTATAATCGAGCTATGGCGCAAACGTGATGGTATTTGTAGTGCCTCTGCCCATAGTATCTAAAGTGACGTCAATGTCCATCGTAAGCTGTGTTGTACTGAGATTTATCTCCGGCCTTTGTTGCCTAACAAAGTCCATTCCTCATATCACTTCGACTACATTTGTGAGCATGAACTTCCACTTGCTAACCACAGCTGTGGTTTTTCCGTCAGGAGCTTGAAATCTGACCTTTCTCTCGTCGTTTAGAAACTGCGTTAAACTCGTCGAGCAAACTTCTTATCGTATTCTCACCCAGTCTCATCGTTTGCGGAGATAATTTCAAGTCCTGTTTTCCGATTTGATCCTGAAGGCGGTCTGCTTGTTCTTGCAGCACTTTTTGCGTCTGTTACAGCTTCGTCTGAACTCACTTGGCGTTCTTGGGATCTTAACCCCTTCAGCATTCGAGACATCACCTATATATGGTAATCATCCATTATTCAGTTACGTGATTCGAAGAGTCAGCTACGTTTCGTTCAATCGGTTTATTTCACACAGTTAGGAAAATGCAACTTCACAAGAACGCGAGTAAACAAGGAACCGTAAAACATAAAGGCAAAAAGAAAGCAGAACAACAATGTGCTTGCAGTCCAAAGAACAATACAATACAGTTTGAATCCTCATCCGCAGTCGATGCTTCGCACAACAGGATCTCCGACAGATTTTGAGGACTGAACATAGACTTCGCATGCCGCTTACTTCACAACGCCAAGCATTACGAAGCTGTACTAGATCGAATATCTCAGCGAGCTGCTCACTTTAAATACGTCATAGAAGGCCAGAGTCCCAAGAAGTAGCGCATAGCACTGCAGCCACTGCGCTATATTTAAATTCTCTGCAGAAAATTGCACAATTTGTGTAGTAGCTTTTGCGTCTGTGGCACATATTTCCTCCGATATTGCCAAAATCTTCGAAGTCTCACTACTGAACCCGATGCCACGTTAAGAGAAGAACACAAAGTGCTGATGATTTTGTACTTCACAATTTGTCGTCAGCCTTGATGTACAGTTGTAGCATAAACTTCCTCTTATCTAGAATTACAGTTCTAGAAGTAAAAACCAACACATTCATATTCAAAGATATAAATTTGGTTTCTTCATTTAGTACGTTACAAAAATATATTGGTTGTTGATTAGGTTTTTATGTTGGTAACGCCACGTGCTACAGAAGAATGCTGAAGATTAGATGGGTAGATCATATAACTAATGAGGAAGTATTGAATAGGATTGGGGAGAAGAGAAGTTTGTGGCACAACTTGACCAGAAGAAGGGATCGGTTGGTAGGACATGTTCTGAGGCATCAAGGGATCACCAATTTAGTATTGGAGGGCAGCGTGGAGGGTAAAAATCGTAGGGGGAGACCAAGAGATGAATACACTAAGCAGATTCAGAAGGATGTAGGTTGCAGTAGGTACTGGGAGATGAAGAAGCTTGCACAGGATAGAGTAGCATGGAGAGCTGCATCAAACCAGTCTCAGGACTGAAGACCACAACAACAACAACGCCACGTAGCACTCTGTGTGAAAATCACTGAGTGTGCTGTGTGCAGTCTGTGGCTGGTTTGCATTGTTGGAATATTTGCTATTGTAGTGTCGGGCAGTTGGATGTGAACAACGCGTAGCGTTGCGCAGTTGGAGGTGAGCCGCCAGCAGTGGTGGATGTGGGAAGAGAGATGGCAGAGTTTTGAAAGCGGATGATCTGTACGTGTGTCCGTCAGAGAAAGGAAATTTGTAAGACTGGATGTCATGAACTGATATGTATATTATGACTTTTGAACACTATTAAGGTAAATGAATTGTTTGTTCTCTATCAAAATCTTTTATTTGCCAACTATGCCTATCAGTAGTTAGTGCCTTCAGTAGTTAGAATCTTTTACTTAGCTGCCAGTATTGGCGCTCGCTGCATTGCAGTAGTTCGAGTAACGAAGATTTTTCTGAGGTAAGTGATTCATGAAAGGTATAGGTTACTGTTAGTCACGGCCATTCTTTTGTAGGTATTATTGAAAGTCAGATTGCGTTGCGCTAAAAATACTGTGTGTCAGTTTAGTGATGATCAGAATAAGTAAAGAGAGAAATGTCTGAGTACGTTCAGTTTCGCTCAGCTGTTTGAAAATCAAATAACGTAAGAGGTTTACCAGCATAGTAATTCATAAATTTTTCTAAGGGGATGTTTCAGTTGGTATATGAGCACTTTGTAAATACTCTTTTTGATGAAAAGAATTTATCAAAGTCTTTAACGGCACAAAACGTATTATTTGAGACGAAAACCTAGGTGCCTAATGTATAGATATTTAAATGCCCATCCCCTTCAGCATTTATAATTAATTGTGTTTCATTCATCGGTTCACAATCTGTTTAACTTTCTTGTGATACCTGAATGTTTAACGTCTAAACAGCAACAAGTCTGCATAATGCGTCACGCTGGAGCGATATTAGTGCCTCATTGACCCATTTAATAAGCCCCTAAAGCTGTGTCGTGGCTATGTGTTACGTGAGATTACCAACTAATTACAATATAATCCTTCATAGCTCTGCTGCAATTTGCCTGTGCCAATTCATCAACGACATGCCACAAATATCTGCTACCTGTAATGAATGAAACACATCTACCTGTAGTTGTGCTTCTATCTCTCGCATCACTCATTTGTGCGCGTGTGATTCCCAAAATATATCTTCTCTTCTCCTATGATTGTCGCAGTCACGATGACGTGTGTACTGCTACAGCTTCTGTTCTGGATTGTGTACTTGCTCTGATGCTATTGTCACCATCTGTTGAGTTTTGCTGTACTGCTGCTGGGCTATGTGCTAAGTTTCAACAGAAAACTGAAATGCATTGCTGTCAAGCACACGAAATTTTCCACAGTGACAAAAATGTTGCCTCTCCAGGAAATCCTTGGTAGAACATCAAAATCATATTCATTATGAAAATAAAATTATTAGTTTGGAATTAGAACATTACATCAACAGTCCGAATCGTTTTACTGCTAAAGACGAAAAAAATTGAATACATCTTTATAACTGAAAACAGTTTCACAGGCGGTGAATAAGGATTTACAAAACCAGTCTAATTTAATTCGGTGATTCATTCCATCAAACTATCATCAAATTATTCGACACTGACTTCTTGGATTCGTTACCAGAGAAGATTAGTGAGTCCACTGTTACCTGCTAGCTCAAACACCGAATTACAAAATTTATTACAGACTGAAAATTTTGTAATTAGTTACTTTCACTTTAATGTCCTCCATTCTTTAACTGTATATTCCTATGGAAAAAAAATATTGTGCCATGCTAGGTTTTTTTTTATGTTTTACTGTCACTAAACGCTTACTGCGTTTACAGACGTCATCAAATACCTTAATGTTAAATCATTTTTGCATCGTACTATTACATATATTTTCTTTTGCGTTAAGAGATTTATGCAGTTCCAATGAGTAGCACAGCGCTTGTAACTGTTTACATAGAAATAAATAAGATTGTGCACATCTTGAACAATCGTTTCACAAAAATTACCGTCTTGTGACATTTAGAAAATCGTACAATTTTCAGGAAAGGACATAAACATCTCACACATAAGAAGAAAAACACGTTTACATACAGTTTATACAAGGATCATAGACGAGCAGAAAGCTGTACGCAATGTAATTAAATACATTAAGCTACATAAACAATTCAACGAAAGCATAAAGAGACGGACTTTTCCGTTTATTAGAGAACTTCGATTACATGAAGATACAATCAATAAATTTCCAGAATGTGCAATAGGAGAGGCGTAAAACTGAGTTATCATTTAACCTCTTCTTCTTAACTTTTTACACAATCTTTTGATATTTGTAACTCGTTGAATTTAACATTGTGTACTGTAGTTTCGTATCATGCTGTGGGTTAAAATCTGTGTTTTTGTTGATGAACTGTTGATCAGATCAGTAAATTAACGTGACGACTGCAGATTTCATGTGGCAATGGAATCCGCAAACATTAAATTGTTCGGTACACCTTATTTCAATTTTCTGCTTTTCTAGAGCCCATGAAATGATTCACGTATGCAATGAGATATTTGTAATCACCATTGCATTTTAACCTGTATATGTTAGTTGTTTCATTGTCGCCATCTTTTGAATATGTTTGCTTTTAGGTGTCCTTTTTGCTTTTAGGTTTCCTTTCCTGCTGTTCAGTTGGAAGCCTATTCAGAGCCGGCCAAAATCAAAGTACATAATCTGTGTAATAGGCACCTGTTAATCCCGAGTCATACATGTATGTGGTGGTAGGGTGGCCATCAAGGTACCGAGGTATGTAATAATACGACTGCGTACGATATTGAGTCGTTATATGTGCAAACCGTAAGTGAGTCTGATACTGATCTACACCTGAAACGTACAATCGAATATAAAAGGCTGCTAGTTCCAGAGCTGCTACGTATTGCCGACGACGGCCTTCTTGGGTTTGAAATAGCCTTGCATCACCTTAAACACATTTACACTTACGTATACAGGGTGCCTATTTTAACTTGAAACAACTAAACGTCTCGAATAATATGCATCGAATGAAACACAAAATGTTTCACACGAAAAGGTAATATTTTCAAAGGTGATATATGTCCGTTCTAAAATTCCCCTGCCCAGCACCACTCTTGGGAGGTCAACGTTTTACTTTTAAACGGGAACCCCTCTTTTAACTGCAAATACGGATTCTATACCAAAAACTGACTAGCTTTTATCGGAAACAATTTTTTCCATTCGTTGCAGAAGGTGCTGTAAGCAGCACAAGGGCTACGGAGTTTGGACCGAAGAGCATACCGAAATCGGTCACCCTGGTGGTGAGATTCGAGGAGACTGGCCAAAATCAAGCACCCTGATGGTGGGGGGACTTACCGGAACGAAAGCCAAAGGGAAAAGAAAACTACATTACGTTAAGTGTAGCTTATTTGACAGACTTTTAAACGTCTAAACGTAAATTTGTTACTGTGCAATCAAGTTTGCTGAACTAAAATAAATTTTTAACAAAAGTACCAACTGTTAGTTTATATTTTCATCGAAAATTCAAGTAGAATTAAATAAATCGGTTCGTAATTGCAAAAGGCGGAAAGATTGAATATTGTCAATTACAGCACCCTTTAACTTTCTAGTTAACCTCAGGTATTTTTTACCGTAGAATCCGAATGTGCAATAAAAATATGGATTTCCCATAAGGGGGGAGGGGAATTGGTGGGTATCCAGTTTTTGCACAGGCAGACCCTCCCAACAGATATTAATTTTTCATCTGGATACAATGCGTATTTTTTGAGATATTTAGAAACTGACCCTAAAAGACGGAAGCATCGGCAATGATCAACGCCGCGAGGATACAGAGGGTATTGGAAACCACTGCATTAAAGAAATTGTGTATCCATAGGAACATTTAGCCTGTAATAGAAAAGGTGTCATGATGATCCCTCGATTAGCAAAAGATCCGGACTAGTCAATCGTTCGGATCTGCGACAGAGGACTGCCAAAAGGGAGATGATCATGAGGGAAAGACTGAATATCCCACGAAGGGTAATATTTATGAGTCGGAGCATGGAATGTCAGATGTTTGAACGTAGTAGGAAAGCTAGAAAATCTAAAAAGGGAAATGCAATGGCTTAATGTAGTTAAAATGGGAATCAGTGAAGTGAAATGGAAAGCACATAAGGTGTCTGTTGTTGTGGTCTTCAGTCCAGAGACGGGTTTGATGCAGCTCTCCATACTACTTTATCCTGTACAAGCTTCTTCATCTCCCAGTACCTACTGCAACTTACATCCTTCTGTATCTGTTTAGTGTATTCATCTCTTGGTCTCCCTCTACAATTTTAACCCTCCACGCTGCCCTCAAATGCTAAATTGGTGATCCCTTGATGCCTCAGAACATGTCCTACCAACCGATCCCTTCTTCTTGTCAAGTTGTCACAAACTCCTATTCTCCCCAATTCTATTCAATACCTCCTCATTAGTTATGCGATCTACCCATCTAATCTTCAGCATTCTTCTGTAGCACCACATTTCAAAAACTTCAATTCTCTTCTTGTCCAAACTAGTTATCGTCCATGTTGCACTTCCATACATGGCTACGCTCCATACAAATACTTTCAGAAACGACTTCCTGACACTTAAATCAATACTCGATGTTAACAAATTTCTCTTCTTTAGAAACGCTTTCCTTGCCATTGCCAGTCTACATTTTATATCCTCTCTACTTCGACCATCATCAGTTATTTTGCTCCCCAAATAGCAAAACTCCTTTACTACTTTAAGTGTCTCATTTCCTAATGTAATTCCCTCAGCATCACCCGACTTAATTCGACTACATTCCATTATCCTCTTTTTGCTTTTATTGATGTTCATCTTATATCCTCGTTTCAAGACACTGTCCATTCCGTTCAACTGCTCTTCCAAGTCTTTTTGCTGTCTCTGACAGAATTACAATGTCATCGGCGAACCTCAAAGTTTTTATTTCTTCTCCATGGATTTTAATACCTACTCCGAATTTTTCTTTTGTTTTCTTTACTGCTTGCTCAATATACAGATTGAATAACATCGGGGAGAGGCTACAACAGTATCTCACTCCCTTCCTAACCACTGCTTCCCTTTCATGCCCCTCGACTCTTATAACTGCCATCTGGTTTCTGTACAAATTTTAAATAAGCCTTTCGCTCCCTGTATTTTAGCCCTGTCACCTTTAGAATTTGAAAGAGAGTATCCCAGGCAACATTGTCAAAAGCTTTCTCTATGTCTACAAATGCTAGAACGTAGGTTTGCCTTTACTTAATCTTTCTTCTAAAATAAGTCATTAGGTCAGTTTTGTCATAAGACGTCTAGTCAGACAAATATAGGCTAATCCCCAGAGGAGCAGAATGTCCTATAATGGGAGTAAGATTCGTTATGAACAGGAAAGTAGGACAAGGAGTGATCTACAGTGAACAGTTTAGTGATAGAGCTCTTCTCATCGGATTCGACACTAAACCAACACCGACAGCGATGGTTCAGGTATACATGTCGACGTCGTAGGCAGAAGATGAAGAGACAAAGAAAGTATATGGACATGTTGAACAAGTAGCTCAGCGTCCAAAGGAAGATGAAGGTCTAGTAATTATGGTGGACTGGAGCGAGGTTGTAGAGGAAGGAGTAGAAGAAAGGGTTATGGTAGGATTTGGGCTTGGCAGAAGGAATGAGAGAGGAGGAAGACTAATTAAATTCTGCAATAAATTTCATACGGCAACAGCGAATACTCTGTTCAAGGGTCAGAAAAGGAGGTATACTTGAAAAAGAGACGGAGACAAGGGAAGACTGCAGCTGGATTACATCATGGTGAGGCAGAGATTCCTAAATGAGATATTGGATTGTTAGGAGTACTCTGGTACAGATATAGACTCAGATGACAATTTAGTAATGAAGACGAGTAGACTGAAGTTCAAGAGAATCGTTCTGGAGAATCAGTATGGAGGGGAGTGGGGTTCTAAGGTAACGAGGAACAATGCGATACGTTTGAAGTTTGCTATTTATATGGATACGACGATAAGGGATACCAGAGTAGGCAGTTCAGTTGAAGACACGTGGACGTCTCTAAAAAGGGTAGTCGCAAATATAGGACAGAGAAACATCCCTACTTGGAAGGTAGTTGCGAAAAAACTTCGAGCACCAGAAGAAATACTTCAGTTGATCGACAAAAGAAGGTAATATAAAAACGTTCTGGTAAAGATAGGAATACAGCAATATAAATCATTTAGGAATGAAATAAATATGAAGTGCAGGGCGGGCAGTGGGAAATAGCTGCAGCAAAGATATGAAAAAATCGGAAAAGAAATGATAGGCGTGAGGACTGATTCGGCATACAGAAAAGTGAAAACAGACTTCGGAAGGTAAAAGCAAGAGGAAAGAGCAGATAAATGCCTCTATGACGGGAAACGGAGACTTGCCTAATGACGTTATAGGAGAAGAAATTAGTGTCGATATGGAAGACACAGAAGATCCAATAGTAGAGTCACAATTTAAAGGGCTATGGAATACTTAAGATCAACTAAGGCAAAAGGGATATTCCACCGTAATTTCGTAAAGTCATTGTGAGAAATGGCAACCAGTCGACTATAAATGTGTAGTGTCTGTGAGACTTACGGCGTACCATCAGACTTTCAAAAAAATATCATTCACACAATTCCGAAGACAGCAAGGGCAGGCAAGTGCAGCAGCTAATGAGTTTGACTTTAGATAAGGTAAAGGCAACAAAGAAGCAGTTCTGCCGTTGCACTTGATAACAGAAGCAAGGCTGAAGAAAAATGAAGGCACGTTCACACGATCTGTTGACCGACAAAATGCGCTGGGCGGTGTAAAATGGTACAAGATGTTCAAAATTTTTAGAAAAATATGGGTAAACTGTATGGAAAGACAAGCAATATACAATATGTACAAGAACAAAGAGGGAATAATAAGACTGGAAAACCACGAAAGAAGTTTAAGACAGATATGCAATCTTTCACCAATACTATTCATTTTATATGTCAAAGAAGCAGTGACGGAATTAAAAGATACGTTCAAGAGTAGGATTAAAATCCGGGGTGAAAGGATATCAATGACAACATCCGCTGATGACAGTGCTATCTTCAGTGAAAGTAACGAAGTATTGCTGGATATGTTGAACGGAAGCGACAGTCTAATGAGTACAGAATTTGCACTGAGAGTGAAAGACGTAAGGAGGGAGAAGCAGCAGAAATGAAAATAGCAAGAGACTTAAAACTAAAATTTGTAAACATGAGGTAGGAGTAGTGAAGGAATTGTGCAAAGTAAGCCATGACGGACGGAGTAAAGCGGACATACAAAGCAGATTAGCACAGGGGAAAAGGGCATTCCTGTATAAAAGAAGTCTACTGGTATCAAATGTACGGTTTGATTTAAGGAAGAAATTTCTATGAATGTACTTTTGGAGCACAGCATTGTGTTGTAATGAAGTGCGGGCTATGGGAAAACCGGAACAGAAATGAATCGACACGTTTGAGATGTGGTGCTACGTAAGATGTTGAAAATTAGGTGGATTGATGAGGAATGAGGATGTTCTCCCCAGAATCGGTGAAGAAAGCACTATATGGAAAACAGTGACTAGAAGGAGGAGGAAGAAATGTGTGTTAGGACATCAGTGAATAACCTTCATGATACTACAGAGAGCTGTATGGCGTAAAAATTGTATGGGAAGACAGAATGAAATACATCCAACAAATAATTGAGAACGTATGATATAAGTGCAATTCTTGGCAGGCCGCATCAAACCAGACAGAGGACTGACGGTCGCAGGTTCGAATCCTGCCTCGGGCATGGATGTGTGTGATGTCCTTAGGTTAGTTAGGTTTAACTAGTTCTAAGTTCTAGGGGACTAATGACCTCAGAAGTTGAGTCCCATAGTGCTCAGAGCCATTTGAACCATTTTTGAACCATTTGACTGACGACTCAAAATTCAATAAATAAAAATAAATAAATTTTAAAATTCGACACCAACCGTTGTCTCACACAGTTCTACCTATTGCACCTGCAGTACGCACTATGTTACACTCTATCAAAGTTAAAGTTTTTCTCGTGCTTTGATATTCAATGTCTGCGTCTCTACCGTCGTCTACACACTCTCTGACTTTGCCTGGTGTAACCTTCAGGGGTATATCTTTTCGGATGACGTCATGGTGCAATGTTCAGTAATTTCGTTCTCTAAATATTGCTTTCTTCAAACTGCTACATACTCTGGGTTTTGAGTTCAGTGCTACTTTTTCTTCAGGGTGTATCATAATTAATGACGTAGAAGCATACAGTTGAAAGTACACGATGCTAGAAGCAAAAACGTCCCTGTAAATAAGGACCTATAAAACGCGTACCTCTCGAGTAATGAACACTTTTTCATCTTCGATATTATGAAACAAATCTCTTCTACTGTAAGCTTTCTGCTTTCCATATTTTGCTAGATGGTAGTATGGACCAAACAACAAAAAAAGTCCAGTAAACACGAGCACTTCTTCATGCCGGTTTCTGTGAAACACATCTCTTCTACCGGGCAGGTGCTCCTACCTTTGACGTATGCACTTTAGAACCCATGTTCATTGGACTCTTTTCTTATTTTGGTCCCCACTACCGTCTCTCATGGTATGGAAAGCATCTGTTCCACAGATCCTGAATGAAGAAGTGTTCATAGATCTTAAGGTATGCGTTTAGAGTTTACAGTGACTTTTTGGTTCTAGCACCGTGTAGTTTTAACTGCTCACGTTTACGGCATTACTTATAATATACCCTGCATTAAGTTTAATTGTTTGTCACTGAATCAGATGGGAACGTGAGATCAGAATTTACCACAAATATCGCCACTTACACGTTATAGCGATAAAGTGGACTTTTCACCATGCTTTCCCTTTGCGTTTGCTTAATGACGAATTTTCGTTGTATAGAGTCTGTATGGATTTGAGTAAGCTATTTATCAAATGTGAGATACCTGCATCCGGGTTGTGTTGTAGCTCGTTCTGTTCTAATTTTAATTTCTATCTTGCATTCCCCCCAAGAACCACAGACCTTGGCTTGCGTGCCTCAGCGATACAGATAGCCGTACCGTAGGTGCAACCACAACGGAGGGGGGGGGGGGGGGTGGTATTTGTTGAGAGGCCACACAAACTTGTGGTTCCTGAAGAGGGGCAGCGGCCTTTTCAGTAGTTACAGGAGCAACAGTCTGGATGGTTGACTGATCTGGCCTTGTAACAATAACCAAAACGGCCTTGTTGTGCTGGTACTGCGAACGGCTGAAAGCAAGGGGAAACTACGGCCGGAATTTTTCCCGAGGGCATGCAGCTTTACTGTATGATTAAATAATGATGGCGTCCTCTTGGGTAAAATATTCCAGAGGTAAAATAGTCCCGCATTCGGATCTCCGGGCGGCGACTACTCAAGAGGACGTCGTTATCAGGAGAAAGAAAACTGGCGTTCTACGGATCGCAGCGTGGAATGTCAGATCCCGTAATTGGGCAGGTAGGTTAGAAAATTTAAAAAGGGAAATGGATAGGTTAAAGTTAGATATAGTGGGAATTAGTGAAGTTTGGTGGCAGGAGGAACAAGACTTTTGGTAAGGTGAATACAGGGTTATAAATACAAAATCAAATAGGGGTAATGCAGGAGTCGGTTTAATAATTAATAAAAACAAAAAATAGGAGTGCGGGTAAGCTACTACAAACAGCATAGTGAACGCATTATTGTGGCCAAGATAGACACGAAGCCCACGCCTACTACAGTAGTACAAATTTATATGCCAACTAGCTCTGCAGATGACGAAGAAATGTATGATGAAATAAAAGAAATTATTCAGATAGTGGAGCGAGACGAAAATTTAATAGTCATGGGTGACTGGAATTCGGTAGTAGGAAAAGGGAGAGAAGGAAACGTAGTAGGTGAATATGGATTGGGGCTAAGAAATGAAAGAGGAAGCCCCCTGATAGAATTTGGCACAGAGCACAACTTAATCATAGCTAACACTTGGTTCAAGAATCATAAAAGAAGGTTGTATAGATGGAAGAAGCCAGGAGATACTGTCAGGTTTCAGATAGATTACATAATGGTAACACAGAGATTTAGGAACCAGGTTTTAAATTGAAAGACATTTCCAGGGGCAGGTGTGGACTCTGATCACAATCTAGTGCTTATGAACTGTAGATTAAAACTGAAGAAACTGCAAAAAGGTGGGAATTGAAGGAGATGGGACCTGGATAAACTGAAAGAACCAGAGGTTGTACAGAGTTTGAGGGAGAGCATAAGGGAACAATTGACAGGAATGGGGGAAAGAAATACGGTAGAAGAACGATGGGTAGCTTTGAGAGATGAAGTAGTGAAGGCAGCAGAGGACCTAGTAGGTAAAAAGACGAGGGCTTGTAGAAATGCTTGGGTAACAGAAGAAATACTGAATTAGTTGATGAAAGGAGAAAATATAAAAATGCAGTAAATGAAGCAGGCAAAAGGAATACAAACGTCTCAAAAACGAGATCCACAGGAAGTGCAAAATGGCTAAGCAGGGATGGCTAGAGGACAAATGTAAGGATGTAGAGGCTTATCTCACTAGAGGTAAGGAAGATACTGCCTACAGGAAAATTAAAGAGACCTTTGGAGAAAAGAGAACCACTTGTATGAATATCAAGACCTCAGATGGAAACCAAGTTCTAAGCAAAGAAGGAAAAGCAGAAAGTGGAGGGAGTATATAGAGGGCCTCAATGTACTTGAGGACAATATTATGGAAATGGAAGGGCATGTAGATGACGACGAAATGATAGATACGATATTGCGTGAAGAGTTTGACAGAGCACTGAATGACCCGAGTCGAAACAAGGCCCCGGGAGTAGACAACATTCCATTAGAACTACTGACGGCCTTGGGAGAGCCAGTCCTGACAAACCTCTACCATCTGGTGATCAAAATGTATAACACAGGCGAAATACCCTCAGACTTCAAGAAGAATATAATAATTCCGATCCCAAAGAAAGCAGGTGCTGACAGATGAGTAAATTATCGAACTATCAGTTTATTATCTCACGGATGCAAAATACTAACGCGTATTATCTACAGACGAATGGAAAAACTGGTAGAAGCTGACCTCCAGGAAGATCAGTTTGGATTCCGTAGAAATATTGGAACACGTGAGGCAATACTGACCCTACGACTTATCTTAGAAGAAAGATTAAGGAAAGGCAAACCTACGTTTCTAGCATTTGTAGACTTAGAGAAAGCTTTTGACAATGTTTGACTGGAATACTCTCTTTCAAATTCTGAAGGTGGCAGGGGTAAAATACAGGGAACGAAAGGCTATTTACAATTTGTACAGAAACCAGAAGGCAGTTATAAGAGTCGAGGGGCACGAAAGGGAAGCAGTGGTTGGGAAGGGAGTGAGACAGGGTTGTAGCCTATCCCCAATGTTATTCAATCTGTATATTGAGCAAGCAGTAAAGAAAACAAAAGAAAAATTCGGAGTAGGTATTAAAATCCATGGAGAAGAAATAAAAACTTTGAGGTTCGCCGATGACATTGTAATTCTGTCAGAGACAGCAAAAAGACTTGGAAGAGCAGTTGAACGGAATGGACAGTGTCTTGAAACGAGGATATAAGATGAACATCAATAAAAGCAAAAAGAGGATAATGGAATGTAGTCGAATTAAATCGGGTGATGCAGAGGGAATTACATTAGGAAATGAGACACTTAAAGTAAAGGAGTTTTGCTATTTGGGGAGCAAAATAACTGATGATAGTCGAAGTAGAGAGGATATAAAATGTAGACTGGCAATGGCATGGAAAGTGTTTCTGAAGAAGAGAAATTTGTTATCATCGAGTATTGATTTAAGTGTCAGGAAGTCGTTTCTGAAAGTATTTGTACGGAGCATAGGCATGTATGGAAGTGCAACATGGACGATAACTGGTTTGGACAAGAAGAGAATAGAAGCTTTCGAAATGTGGTGCTACAGAAGAATGCTGAAGATTAGATGGGTAGATCATATAACTAATGAGGAGGTATTGAATAGGATTGGGGAGAAGTTTGTGTCACAACTTGACTAGAAGAAGGGATCAGTTGGTAGGTCATGTTCTGAGGCATTAAGGTATCACCAATTTAGTATTGGAGGGCAGCGTGGAGGGTAAAAATCGTAGAGGGAGACCAAGAGATGAATACACTAAACAGATTCAGAAGGATGTAGGTTGCAGTGGGTACAGGGAGATGAAGAAGCTTGCCCAGCATTGAGTAGTATGGAGAGCTGCATCAAACCACTCTCAGGACTGAAGACCACAACAACAACAACAATCCTGCATTCTCAGAGGGCTTTCGGATGACGTAATTCTGGTATCGGTATGTTCTTGTTGTTGTTGTTGTTTACTTCGCTTTTCTCAAGAAGTCACGTAGTGCATTCTAATTTAGGAGACATTTTGATGCTCTGGTAATCTCGAATCTGAAGGTGGCGTGCTTTTGTACCGACGGATGACAGGAGGGATTCAGAATCATTTTGTGTTAGTGACAATTGTTTTAATGTAAATTCAGTACTTATTTCTGATGTTAAATTTGATTATTGGGAAGTTGAGCAAATGTTTGTTAATCTTCGTTCCATACTCCACACCAAATTTTATGTGTTGACGTAAGTGCATATGACAAAATGTATCTACTACGAATGCTGACAATGATCTTTAGACTTCTTTTCGTATAAGTGATATCAAAAATATATCTACTGTAACTGTAACAGTAAGACTTCTCCATTCACTTGAAATAGTCTCTCAGTTGTCATTAAAATTACATTATCAGGATTGTCTCGAACAATACTTCAGAAGAAAGAAGAAATATTGGCGTTTAATGTCCCGTGTACGACAAAGTAGTATGAGACGAAGCGCGCTTTCAGACTGGAGAATGCTGGTGAATGATAGCGACCTTTCTATTTTTAAAGGAACTGTCATCGATTCAGTGACACGAAGGATACGACAGGAAACTTAAATCCGAGAGCAGGGATCTGGTCTGTTGTGAGTGCAATGTGTTAACACTGCCCTATGTTGCTTGGTTATAAAGATTGAAGGTTCTATAGTGCACAGCTAAAATCACCCGACCTTAAAGCCACAGAAAGTATCTGGGACTGTTTGCAACAGCAGGTGAAACGTAGAAATAATCATCCCATCACCTCCGTAGCTCTAGAGGGTCAAATCGTCAATGATGAGGTTCATGTGAACTAATGCGCATAGCGTGTCTCCCACTCTGTGTTTCTGGTGTATTGAATGGCGATATACAGACTATGGACATTCATTGTAGAGTTGAGACAGAGGTGTACACATTCCTCTTCTAACCTGCCTCTGTTTGCCCGTTAGCCTGGCGGGCATGGCAGTCTGCTTTCCTTCCATGAAAACCAAGCTGGGCCCAACCCAAGCAGGCTAAAGGAAACTTGCTTTGGTGCCCATGTTCCCACTGTGCTACACCATGTAGCGGTTTGTTCTATACGCTTACATTGTAGTGTTATGAACAGGGTTTGGAAGTTGACAAACAGCCGGAGCAGCACAAGATGATGGTCAATGAAATATATTTTCACTTTGGATCGTTGTAGACCAAGAACTGGTGGATTTTATTTGTCCTTTATTCTTCTCGTCGGCGTAATTCGGGTTTATTTATTTATATTTGTGTGAACGGTTTTCTCTACAGCTTCACCCCATCTCGATTAAGACTCGCTATTTTCCATTCGTACTATCATCAGGTCTTTCGGGCTCTTCCGTGTTTTCTGTAATAAGCAGAGAGATCTTTGAAAGCCGAGATCCTTTGCAACTAAAAATTTGAAGATTTCTATTATACTGTAACGCCAACTGAAGTAAGATTTTGGAAGTCTAGCTTCTGTAACTTTGGTGGTTCCAGCCAATTATAACCCCAGTTATGCCAATTTTAATTACATTTTCCAGGATTTTTATTGCTAGTTCGCTGAATTCATTCTAAGTGTCCAAAAAAGTTCATTCTAAATGCCCCTAATGCAATTTAACGAACACGGAGTACATATCCGGAAGAAGAAGCTTTCCTTTCAAAGAAAGCTTTCTTCGCACTATGTTGCATACTACAAGAACGAGGTTTTCAGTATCCACTGAGCTATGTTTTTATCTGTTTCAGCCATGTTTGTCCTAAATTTAGAAAGCCTGTATACGATTAAATGGCCTCAAGTCCTCAGCACACATTTCCACAAACTTGACAGCCACCGAGCGAGGTGGCGCAGTTTTTAGCACACTCTGATTGAGGTTTTCCGGGGTTTCCCTAAATCGCTTCAGGCAAATTCCGAGATGATTTCTTTGAAAGGACACGGCCGACTTCCTTCCCCATCCTTCCCTAATCCGATGAGACCGATGACCTCGCTGTTGGGTCCCCTTTCTCAAATCAGTCAACTAACCAACACTTGTCAGTCACTAAGTCTTTGCCCTCTTTCAAAATATTCATGGAGCGAGGAAACTCATGGTCAAATTTACAGACTTGTCGTAACATACTCGAGGTTCCAAAATGAATGAATGTTTTTACACAATCTATATTGCCAGACCACTACCGATTTAACTCAAATTTCCTCATAAATACACAACTGGATTTGGGCTGTGTTTCGCGACTGGTATACATTACCCACTTCTTAATTGCCCTTCAATCTCCATTAAGATTGGTTTGTTCATTTTACGGATCTCACCGTTACGATAAATGAGCTGCAGTGGAACTACCTACGCAGATATATACCTGGCTATTCTGAATTGGTTGGTTCAAATGGCTCTTGAGTACTATGAGACTTAACATCTATGGTCATCAGTCCCCTAGAACTTACAACTACTTAAACCTAACTAACCTAAGGACATCAAACAACACCCAGTCATCACGAGGCAGAGAAAATCCTGACCCCGCCGGGAATCGAACCCGGGAACCCGGGCGCGGGAAGCGAGAACGCTACCGCACGACCACGAGCAGCGGGCTCTGAACTGGTAGTGCAACCTGTTGTCAGGTTCAGCAGGATGGACGGGTTCCGTGAAACACGCGTGGCTTGCGGAAACCCAAGTTGACCTGCTCTAATAACTGTGTTTCAGCACACGTGTACCCCTGTATCTTCGTTGCGGCAGGTTGAGCTGCTTTAATGGTTGCAGCGGAGATAGGGGCGAACAAGCTGGAGGGAGAAGTTTCTGGGCTGAGAATGGTGTTCTGAAGTTTATCGCATTTAAAAGAATTGAATATGTGATGGAAACAAGTCGTCTCTGAGCCACGTTGAAGTGCTGACGAAATTATCTCTGACCTGCAACCCACGGCGTTTCAAAGATCACATTCAGGCCTACTGAAATGGCATCGCATAGCGAGCACTGTGTCGTTTTTGGGCAATGATAATATTGTATAAGGTGTGAGTTACAATGACGGGAATGGGAAGAGTCACGCCATGAACAAACTTGGTGAAGATGTCTTCACATAGTGATTATTAAATGTTCAAAATCTCATTTCATGCGGAATTGACGACCTTCGTCTTCATCAGTATATGGTGTGACACCCACAGCCCCGAATGCACTGTCGTATTCGTTGTAGTGTCGAAGCGAACGACCTCGGAAAGTTACGCTTGAAGCACATGCTGTTTTAGTCCATGAAAACTGCTGGCTATGGGTCGGAATGGAAGTATACGTCTTCCCATCGCATCCCCATTCTCTTTGATTGACGCATAGAGGAATCAGGCAAGCTTGCCAAGGGTACGTACATTCCATGAGAGGTTCTAACATTCTAAGTGGTGTCTTTCTGTTCTAAGTCGTGTCTCCCTACCACTTTCGCGCAACGACGCTCTGAGCGTGTTTTTTAGGGAATTGACTAGTTTGAACCTGGGACCTGTTGCTGGTAGGGAGACGCCAGACCACACATGACATGTAGAGTTCAGAAGAGTTCAGTGAGACTAGCGATAATATAACCAAATACTTAATGATTTCAGCGTCAGCTACACTGCACTCCCTGTAAAAGAATCTTAATACTAACTAAATTTAGTGGAAGGGGTTCAAGGCTTTCCTATTTGTAGTTAGCTGGTAAAATAACGTCGAAAAAGCAGTTAAGTTTACCATTGGAAATTTTATTCTATGCACAAAACATTGTTTATAAATTGCACTATTGATAAAAGAAAATATTTTAATACAGGATGATAAAAACCAACTGCGTTCAACAAAGATGTGAACGAATTTTCCCAAGTTCTACAATGGATCGAAGGATGACCTATGCCATATCACATCTATAATCTAGGTTTAAATTAAGTTTCACAAAAGAGAAAACTATCAAAAGGATCTATAGTGACCCTCAATTATCTTTAATTACTTATGTAACTTGTCGTAAATCACAGTGGCTGATATGGCTTCTCAATAATTATATAACAGAAAAATCATCGCGTCTCAGATTTTAACTTACGTAGCAAATGTGAATACTATGAGCTTTAATTGACGATCGACACTAGTATTATGCAAAACTGGGGTGTAACAGATGAGACTTCTGCAGTTCTGAGTGAAGCCTTTTGCGCTCAAAAATGCGGCATCGCGTGCGTTCGTTACCTTGTCGGTGTTCGTCAGGGGGCGGCGGTTGGCGGCCAGCGCAGCTTCGTACAGCTCGCTGTCTCTGAAGCAACTCTTTTCTAACTTCTCCTTACTACAATTTACCGAAGTTGGTTTAAAAAAAACTATCTGGCTGTGTTTTCATCTTACCAATCAGTGTCTCAACCTTAAGTTCCACCTACAAAAATTCTGTCTATCCAATGAGAAACGTTATACTTTTCGTGGTGGGGTAATGTTTTTAAAGTTTGCAACGTAACAGAGACGCGAAAAAGTCTCACGCTAAAACTTGCAGCTGGTGTGGCCCTTTTAGTGTTATAGTAAGATCTATACTATTCTTCTGGAGGGCTCTATCTTTTAACATGGGCTGGGGGGTAGTCCTGGCGGTTACTTTTCGTGGTGGGCCAATGTTTTTAACGTTTGCAACGTAACAGAGATGCGAAAAAGTCTCACGCTAATACTTGCGGCTGGTGTGGCCCTTTTAGTGTTATCGTAAGCTCTATACTGTTCTTCTGGAGGGCTCTAGCTTTTGACATGGGCTGGGGGTGGTCCTGGTGGTTAGCTGGCGACGTGGTTGTCCGTCCCTTATCATAGGGCCATGTAGCTTAACACGGTTCTGCTCTCGGCTTCTGTTCTCGTTCCTCCCCTCGGAACTGCGTCTGTCTCACGGTGGGAAGGTATGACATGCATTTAGTCATTCTTGTGTTAGTCTGTGGTATTCCATTTGTTCACTTGTTACATGTATTACCTTGGTTAATTTAATGTCACGATTTATTCGGAGCTATGTGACATACTACTGGATTTGCTTATCATGTCAGGGTTTTCATGGAAGGTATTGGATTTGCCTGACACCTTACAAGTTGTTGCATTATGCTGTTAAAATACGTCATTTGCCATTCTTGCCAGGTGCATCTGATGAGCATTCAGTCTTCATGTCTTATTGTCATATCCATCAGCTCGCTACAGTATGATACGGAGAGACATGGGTTCAAATGGTTCAAATGGCTCTGAGCACTATGGGACTTAACTTCTGAGGTCATCAGTCCCCTAGAACTTAGAACTACTTAAACCTAACTAACCTAATGACATCACACACATCCATGCCCGAGGCAGGATTCGAACCTGCGACCGTAGCGTTCGCGCGGTTCCAGACTGTAGCGCCTAGAACCGCTCGGCCACTCCGGCCGGCAGAGACATGGGTCTTGAGATCGTTGCATCCTATGCATTTTTTCAAGCTCGTCAACAGACACTTTAGCGTCGAACTGACTGTCACTTAAAGAAGTGAGGCTCATGTCTGAACACCACTCAATAATCCAACTGACCATGATACGTAAGTTCCTGTTGTTCAGGTGTGACGTCAGTGGTGCACGACGCATGGTAACTCAAGGTCTCGACATAGCCTCAAACAATCTGTTCCCTACAATTCGTGGCAACACACTGCCTGTAAACTCTGCCTAGTATTTAGCCGTTGTCATCCGTCTATTTGTTACAGTCATTCGAACAGTATTACGGCCTCCTTGTGATACAGTCTCTCCGAACCTGTTTCTTCACCATTCGTTCAGTAGCAATTTCACTACAGCCACCTGTCTGTGCAGGCTGTCGGTATGACTCGCCCACGTCCCTCACAACAACGGTTCGACGTTCTACAAAGTACGAAAGATGGCGATAAGCTGCAAGTTCCACGTAGTTTCGGCATGTTGTGTTGCGATCTCTACCTGAAAAGTTCCAGTAGTATTAGGTACTCACATAGCCATTATGTAAACACGCCATTCGGCCGCCCGTGGTGGCCATGCGGTTCTAGGCGCTTCAGTCCGGAACCACAGGTTCGAATCCTGCCTCCGGCATGGATGTGTGTGATGTCCTTAGGTTAATTAGGTTTAAGTAGTTCTAAGTTCTAGGGGACTGATGACCTCAGATGTTAAGTCCCATAGTGCTCGGAGCCATTTTTTTTTAAACACGCCATTCATCATCTGTAGGAATGGCATTAAGTTCACTTAACGATGAAATTTTTACTTCTGTACTGGCTGAGTACGCGGCGTTGCTTGGATATGTATTTGTTTCAGTTTCATTAGTCCATCTTCTCCTTCCCTTTCTTCATTGTCCATCTCCTCCGCATGTTATTCCATCTTCTCTTTCCGCTCCCTATGTCCATCTCCGCTCTCTTCTCTGCTAATCTTCTTGTCCTCCCGCACTCTGTCCACCTCCATCAATTCGTAGCCCCCACCACTATCTATCTCCTCCTGCCCCTTTCTCTGTCCATCTGCTACTCCTCCATCTCTCTGTCCATCTGCTTCCCACCACCTGTCTCTACCTGCTCATCCCCCTACATCTGTCACCTCTTCCCTTACTCTTCCATGTCTTCGTCCCTCTTCCTTTCTCCATCTCCTCCTCCTCCATCCTCTCTGTCCATCTCCTTCAACCCGCTCCCTCATACTCTCTGTCCATTTCCTCCTCTTTTCTGCCTCTGTGCATATCCTCCTTCCCCCGCTCTCTGTCTCGTCTTCTGCCCTTTCTCCGTCCATTTCCCCATCGACTTCTCTCTGTCTATCCTCACCTGCCTTGTAACTGTGTACATATCCTCATTCCTCCCACCACTACCCAATAGGAAGTTGCTGATTCTTACTCTCATAGTATTTCTTTTAGTTAGTAGGTAATACGTGTATCAAGTTTGGTTCAAATCGATCCAGGAGCTTAGGAAGGGTTTTTTACCCACAGCTTCGGCCACATGTGCTGAAGTCACATATATTGCACATATATTTAATATAGTTCACACATATTTATACTTATGTTTCACTTTTACCACTAGCGAATTTCGACCTGCAGTTTCGTTTTCACGGAGCTCAATGTTTATGACGTCATATCTCAGAAGTTGGTGAGTCGTACAATGGTAAAATTTTGTAGCTGCATTCAGTGTTCACATGTGGATACTCTGTGTAAAATGTGTTGCGAATAGAGTTAGTAGTAAACAAGTAATAAATTTAAACGTCATGGATAATGGCGCAGTTTTCCATGCATCTCCGTGTTTATGGTGTCATATTTTTCGAACTATAAGTCGAACAATAGTATTACTTTGGAGGTACATTCAGTGAGGTATGTGAATACTCCCTCTAAAATGTTTCACGAATACAGATTGAAGTAAAAAAACGAAGAATTATAACAATTCCTAATGCGGCAGTTTTAGTGCATGAACAGCGAAAATGTAGTAGGTGATAAACTTTCTACCTTCCATAATTTTTTGGGGTTTCCAGAGATCAAAAGTTTCGTTATGGTTTGAAATTCCGTGTGAAGTTCGTTGCAAATCACTAAATGCTCTCATTCTCAAGTACTGGGCGAATATAGTCTGGGTATTCATGCGTCGTAGTCTACACTTCTTTTTCACACCCACCACCACCCCTTTGATAGGGAGACAGTCCTTAACCCCACAGCGATTCTTTCTAGACAGTGATATGGGCACTAAGTTTTGCTGAAATCGGTCCATTGTGTATGAGGGAATATGGTACATACAAACATACATACATACGTTTTTACACCGTAATTTATATAGAGCCCATAGAGATGGGAACATTAGTAGTGTTTGATCCAGATGTTCATCGAGTTCTATTCACGTCATTGTGTTACCAGTCATACGCTGCCAATTCTCTTAGCCACACACTGTATTTACAAGCATTCGGTTTCGTTTCCTAATATGTGTGTTACCACTGTATCACAATAAGTTACCCGTTGGACACGGACTTACTGCGACAGGTCCGGTCAACGTGCTTCTTCCGGCCGCTGCGGTGGGCGCATGGCTGCTTTGGCTGCGTTGCCATGGTGACGGTCGCAGATGGCTCGCGGGGTCACGCTGCCAGACAGAGGTCGCGCAGGCGCGCTGCGCGCAGCGTCCTCCCCTACCTGCGGCATTCGGCACCAGCGTTAATACTGCTCACCCGGCCTGCCCGACCGCCGACTCTGTTTAAAAAAGTGTACAGGGAAAGCGAAAACTGCAGCCAGCGACAGGGACAGCTGAACGAGCGTTTCGTGCCTCAGGCAAAGGTCCACGCACCACGTTCACGGTTTGCGTACTATCTCCATCACATGAGGTAGCTCCATTAATAACAGTCATTCTGAAATTGAGGCAACGAGATACAGTTTACACAACGATATCTGTTCGGCTTTTATCGTTTCCAATAAATGTCAATGATCTGCACTTACAACAAAATATAATAATAATCTATCACTTTGCAGCTGATGCAAATAAGAAAATACGATATAATACTAGCACTTAATACATAGGTCAAGACGAATGGATTGTAATAAAATCTGGATAAAACTCACTACCTGATGTTGTGTACTCCTCACACAACGCCAGAGCGTACTCCTACGGTACAAATGGTTCAAATGGCTCTGAGGACTATGGCACTTAACATCAGGTCATCAGTCCCCTAGAACTAGGAACTACTTGAACCTAACTAACCTAAGGACATCACACACTTCCATGCCCGAGGCAGGATTCGACCCTGCGTCCGTAACACTCGCGCGGTTCCGGACTGAAGCGCCTAGAACCGCTCGGCCACCGCCGCCGGCTCCTACACTACATTGAAAATTCAGTGTCAGTCATAGAAACTTGTGCAGAAATCTGTTTGATTACGACGGCAGTTTCCACCAAATTGCTTCGTAATTATGTTCTAAAAAACCGCGATTTTTCAGGAGGTAATATCTGTGGTTCTATTGGTCGAAGAGATAAGGGCTCGAGTGTTTTGGATAGCCCTTGGCCTAGCGACTATTTGTATACCTATCGTAAGAACGAGAATATTACAGCTATCCTACGGAGCTAAAAATTACATACTCCTCTTGTCCAGGAAAATTGACCAAATCGGTTGGTCCTTCTGCATTAGGTGTGGTCTGGGGTCGGCCTTAGGTGGCTCATAAAAGCACCTTCTGATCATGGGTGGTTCCTGAGAAAAGTAAAAAGCCCATGATTTTTGGGAACATAAAGTACCAGTTGTGTGGTTTGTATTTCTGGCAGATCGTCGAAATTTTTATCGGAAGTTCTTAAGATGATATTCTAGGGGATCTTCGAAGTCACGAAATTATGTTTTTATTAGCCATTTGTCCCCAAATGAAACTTCATGACGCAATACGTCAGTACAAAGGGCACTACAAGCCCATAAAGGCTGTCTTTATCTGGAAATTATTCGATGTGGCGTAAGCACCTCACTAAAAATTATTTTGTCGCACTAATTTCTTCGTACTTGGAAATCAAACACCATATTTTCTGATATTTGTACGTTAACTTTAAAATATTGATTTTTATCTAAAGTAGTCGAAAGTGAACTTAACATGCGTAGAAAACGATTTTGTGTTAATTTTACACTATGCGTAATTACAGGGTGTTTATAAATGAATATCGCGGTTTTAACGCTTTTTAATATTTATTATATTAAAATTACAGTTATAAATGATATGTCTAATGAAAGAGCAACTCAAACAATTTTACCAAGAACCTTATAAATGTTCAATGTGAGCACCATTTGTCACACGGCACACATCAAGTCTATAGCCGAGTTCCTCCCAAACGTTGATAAGTGTGTCTTCAGCGATTGTAGCAACAGCTGCTTCAATCCGGTTTCTTAATTCAGGGAGATCTGCTGGTAGCGGAGGTACGTACACACGATCCTTGATGAAGCCCCAAAGGAAAAAATAGGATGGCGTTAGGTCGGGTGAACGTGGAGACCATGCAAAGCATGTACTGTCATTGGGCCCCTTGCGGCCTATCCAGAGCTTGGGTACAGTGAAGTTCAACCAATCGCGTACTTCGCGAACAATTATAAGGTTCTTGGTAAAACTGTTTGAGTTGCTCTTTCATATGCAGTATCATTTATAACTGTAAGTTTAATATAATAAATATTATAAAGCGTAAATACCCCGATATTCATTTATAAACACACTTTATTTGCTGTTTGTATGGATTAAATTATGCAAATGTTTCGAAGAATATAAATAACCCATCGGAAGCCTACTGAACTACGGAATTCGTGCTGTAACAGGGAAAAGGAGGAAAGCAGCTGAAAACGCTCCTCTGGGAGCACAGAAAAGTCTTTAAAAACCTCTAACAGAAGAATGGGGTAGCAGCTGCCGCAATCCTTATTCCGCATTCCTCATCAAAAATTTTGGCATGTGAATATATCGGCGTTTTCTATGCTGAAACTGAGTGGCAAAGAGAGAGAGAGTAATTGTGGAAGAGAAAGGAGACATCACTAGTGGGTGAGGGAGAAAGAGGAGACAGTGATGGTGGGAGAGAGATAGTGGCGATAAAAGAGGAAGAGAGATGGATGGAAACTGCAGCAGTTGGAGCAAAAGAGAGGGGAAAACGGTGGAAATAGAACGACTTTTAACAAGAAAAATTTTGTCTTCTTTACCACGTCCTCTCCTGCCACGTATTAAAGTTCTCGTTTGTGGGTCAAAACCTGAGCAAAAAATTCCAAAGGACATGTGTGCAGAGGAGACAATGGTGGCTGAATTGAAATACAGCTGTCTGTAAGCTAGAATGAAAGAGACAGTAGAAATGGAGAGAAAAAGAATGGGAAGAAGTGGCAGAGGGACAAAGAGTCAGTGAAATTGGCAGAGAAGGAGACAGTGGTCAGGGAGAGCGAAAGAAAGGGATTAAGACTGTGGCAGTGCGGGAGAGAGACCGGAGAAAGTGCCAATGGGAGAAAAAGGAGACAGTTGGAAAAAAGACATGTATAGACAGTGGCAATAAGAGTATTAAGGCTTTCACTCTAATAGAGAAGGGGAAATGGATTTAGAATTTCCTTTGTTAAAAGAGCACAGATACGATCGCATACCAAAATCTTTGGTGAGGAAGGCAGAATGAAGATTGAGGCAGTTGGTTTCCAATTT
This sequence comes from Schistocerca cancellata, assembly GCF_023864275.1. Taxonomy (NCBI): domain Eukaryota; kingdom Metazoa; phylum Arthropoda; class Insecta; order Orthoptera; family Acrididae; genus Schistocerca; species Schistocerca cancellata. Next base: position 157,387,384 of record NC_064633.1, read on the forward strand.
TTCTATGAGTCATTTTTAAAGAGGAGCATATTCTCCTTTTTTGTGCTCTAACAGGAGCGTTTTTTAGCTGGTACAAATACACCCAATAATTTCATTTCTAGTTATGTTTCCTTTTCCCCAAATCTGAGACATACTTACAATGAAAATAAACTCTACAAAGTTTTCATAGTGTTAATATTAATGTAGAAAGCAGCTGACCACGTGAGTAAGGTAGATTCAACATTCCTAACATACTTTATACCTTATTGTATACACCATTCTGTTTTCCTCGACGCACACAGCTTACAAGAGAAGCTTCCCATACCACCCCATCAGATTTAGTGGTAAGATGGCGCAGTGGATAGACCGTCAAAACTGAAAGCAGATCAAGTATGAAAACAGGAAGAACTGAACTGTGAGAACAAAAAGCGATATAGAAACAGCGAACGGCTCAAGATCGACAAGTGAAACGAAGAGCAGCCCGAAACTGTAACAGTGTCGTAGGTAAGTCTGCCTCTCTGTAATAAAAAAAAAACTGAGTGAATGGATCAACGATCAACTTCAACGGATGTCATGGGACGTCCGCCCCTAACAAAGGCAACGAACAATAACGAACAAAATGAGATCAACTAAAAAAAAAAAAAAACTGGTCATGGTGTTGGACAGTCAACCGGGTGAGCTGCGTTCGGAATTCCGTAGTGCCTTAGTTTTTTTTTTTTTTTTTCACATCATGAACTGTCAGTCCGGTCACTGAAATGTTTGTTCTCTTTCTGTAGTCTCGGCAGTTGTCGTACCTTACATTTGTTATACAATATGAGTCATGGGGTAAGAATACGTTACCGTCGCAAGTAAATGTGATGAACAGTGAGAGCAGGCGAGATACTACATAGACATCTCACAAAAATGTTTCAAATAGCTCTGAGCACTATGGGACTTAACATCTGAGGTCATCAGCCCCCTAGACTTAGAACTACTTAAACCTAACTAACCTAAGGACATCACACACTGAAAGGTCTCTGTTGGATGCCTTTCATGTTTCATTTCTTAAATCTATTGTCATTTACGGCATAAATTCCTCTTCTAAATTTACTGTGGCGTTTCTGACTATCTGGGAGGAGACTGAGCAGTGGAACATGTTACTTTTACACATAAACAAGAACGATCTGTCACACTACTACACTTTAAAACACAGTTTATATGTAATTCATGTCACACAGTCTCATACGGAACCTACATCCGCTTTCTTTTATACACTGTGTATGATAAGATACTGTCATCCCCCTTCCCTTCTGTGTGAGAGGATGAATGAGCAAATGTATTTGTATTTGCATGCTTGAGGGTAGCAGACAAGCCTGTCTGCTAGAGAACAGTAGGACCAACGTCGGAACAGGTAGCTACGCTTTCTAAAAGCAAAGAGGTTTCTATCCTTAGTATGGTCCTGTCCGTCCGTTGTCATGTTGGTATAGGAAGCTGCCCCTCTGGTCACTTCCGTTTGTATTTGGGAAGCACGCTCGGTAGGAGCGCAGGTCAGTCGGTCCGGGGCGAGCGTCTGAAGTGGTAAGATCTCCGGCTAAGCGCGTGTCTGCTAAGTCCGCAGGACAATGGATTTCTTAAGTTCAGCCTAACTGAAAATTTAATCACCTTTATTTCAGGTTTAGCTCTAAAATATCTAATGTTATCTTAAATTGCAGCGCAGTGTAATTCTCGTGTGAAGTTCAGATTATTTTCCGGTAGTTGCTTTGTCACTACTTTGTGAGTAAAGTGGAACCACGTGTTGATCAGTAACTCTAACTAAGATCAATCTTAAATGCGAATGCTTGTGTGATTATAACGTCTCGTCTTGACATTATTTTTCAATATAGCAACTTTTTTTTATGTTCAACCCACGTGGGATGTACTTTGCGAGACCAGTACCACATGCTTATATAACTGTTTGACCCGTCAGGTTAACAGTAAGAGTAACCAGTTCGAGGTTTTTCTTTTGTAAATTGCTTTTCGATCTAATTTATTTTAATTATCAAAATTATTGTGGAGTTACACTCTTTGTGTAAACCAAGTTGACCACGTGAAGCATGTGGTGTAATCATCAAAGTAGCCCTCAGCTATTCTTTTTGCGAAGATTTCATAAAGAGTTAATATGAATTTAGTATACCAGTGTGTGGTAATTACATGACGGACAGGATTGTGCTACGAACGTAATTTCTTTGGGTGAAAATTTGAATCTATTGGTAGTGGTTAACTTTCTCTTGCATACGTTTCATCGTTCTTTGTGTGTTGTTTTATGAATGCAGTGTTGTATGCAGTCTCCCAATCTTGGCTCCATAATTGATGTGTTCCGTAAGATTGCAATCTCACATTTTCACAATCCTAAATAAGGCACCAGTTTAGTTAGGAATCAGTTTTAATATGCTGAAATTTCAATGATCAATCTTAAAATAAATTTCCAAATATAAACTGATTTATTTCTTTTTATTTAAATTCTCTCTTATATATATATATATATATATATATATATATATATATATATATATATATATATATATATATATATATCACCGGTTGTCGTATGACTTTAAAAAAATTATAATTAATGTTCGTCTGGTTGGGAATTTGGTAAGCTAGACAGGATACCTGGTGAAACAGTTGCTTAGTAATGCAACATTAACTTCCCCAGACAGCTCACAGCCTTTAACCCGCTTTTATTGTCCATCAGTACTGCTTTCATCATAGCAAATTAAAGTAACAAACTTACAACACATCCATGACCGAGGCAGGATTCGAATCTGCGACAGTAGCAGCAGCGCGGTTCCGGACTGAAACGCCTAGAACCGCTCGATCACAGCGGCCGGCTTGAAAACAACAAATAAACGGGTGTGAACTATGTTATAACAAACAAATTCGAGAGTCCAAACTTCCAAAACGGAACGCAACTTCAAAAACGCTAAAAAAAAGTAAGATTTGACAGAGCACAGATAAACAGTGTGATTGTGATACAGTTGCGTTCATTTGTTGCAGCTTATGTTACAGACTACTTTGTTTCATCATTTGCTTGGGAGCGGTCGCATTCGCATGCGTACGAACACCTACATCGGGCAAGGAGGCGTAGCTCACTCACTTACCAAGCGTACAAATTAGGTACGTCTATAAGAGATTCCTGTCATATGACACAAGGTCCCTAGATTACACCTCGTTGTTGCAAACGGATGTTAAACCACGAAACAGACACAAATTTGAATAAACTAAACAGAAATTAAAAAAATTGTCGGGACTGAGTTTTGAACACGGCTCGCCCGCTTTCACTTTAACAACTTTTTCTTCTGATCCTATTTTGTACGTTTTCGTTCGTTGCATTTGTCCGTTCAATTTCATCATTGATCCATTAACTCAATTTTGTTTATCACAGAGGGCAGCTAACTATGACCAAGACCGCTGAGCTACCGTGTCGTGGAACCACGCCGCCAGTTACTTACGTACTCGACTGCTCTGTATTGCGCTTCTTGTTCTTCGACCGCTGCTGTTTCTCACATTCCAGTACACCTTCTTCCTGTTTTCATGCTTGACCTGTGTTCAGTTTTTGCCGAGCTGTCTCCTGGGCCTGGGGAGTTTCCCTTGTCAGTTAGATCCCACCCTGTAGGAGACCGCCTAAAAGACTAGCACTGCGCTTTAAACTCTACGACAAGTGTAATATCAATGCTTTTAATATCGACAACAACAAATCGGAGGATCTCTCCGAAGACCGCAGCAGATGATGGGAATCATCAAATGAGCAGCAAGTTCCCCAACGGCCTCTGGCTCAACATTATACCTGTCAAAAGATCATGTACACACACGTTTATGAGAAACTCCTTTTCCAGGATGATATAGTCTGGCTCTAGCTGTTCGTGTAAAGTGAGCTCTCGAAACACTCCTGAGTCACTAAAAAGGTGCCTGCGTGACGCAGCTTAAATCTTCCGCTAGGAAGTGTAGGCCATTGACTGACAAATGTACAAAGTAAGAATTAAGAGTGAATTACACAATTTTTTTCTGGTGAGATACTTCCATTTCATAGCTGAGTTTCGTCAGAAAAATTCTGAAAGTCATGTTTAGTTTTCGTTATATAATTCAAATAACACTGGTCAACACTGCCGGCCGCGGTGGTCTAGCGGTTCTGGCGCTGCAGTCCGGAACCGCGGGACTGCTACGGTCGCAGGTTCGAATCCTGCCTCGGGCATGGGTGTGTGTGATGTCTTTAGGTTAGTTAGGTTTAAGTAGTTCTAAGTTCTAGGGGACTTATGACCTAAGATGTTGAGTCCCATAGTGCTCAGAGCCATTTGAACCCATTTGGTCAACACCCATTTTCTTGCCAAGGATATTTGAGTGGCTTTAGGATGGGTTAGTGGTGCTGAGGACGAATATAGCAACCATTTATGCAGTTTGGCTCTAGTTTTTGAGATAATGCATGATTTATTCAAAAAATTAGAAAAAATTGCTAATACTGAACTCGAGCGCTACAAACTACAATGAAAAAAGAAAATAATCTTTATAAATAGCTTCTATGAAAACCTGATAGGCATTTGTCCACGTATAAAACATAATTGAAAAGTTTCTCTGTAAGTATATCATTTTCCGTCCATGACGAACCGCTTCCTGCACGCTTTCCTTTTATAGGTCTGTTCAGAACAGTCACGTTGCAGATTCCAGCAATAATCTGCCATCATATGCCTGTCCCATCTTCCTTTATATCTTTCCTCTATTACTTTCATATCTTGATGGAGCCGCTCTCCTTGTTCCTCACTGAAATCACCTAGATTACGAGGAAATCGATACAAGTGGCTGTGAAGGAAGTGCAATTTTATGCTCATGTTAGCTCCTAAGTTTTGAAAGTTAGTGACCAGTTCCTCGTAATTGGGAGCTTTATGATTGCCCAAAAAACATTTTACAACAGCGACAAAACTGTTCCAGGCCGATGCTTCAGTGACAGTCATGACACTTGTAAAATTGGTATCGTTGATGAGCCTGCGAATTTGAGGACCATCAAATATTCCTGCCTTAAGTTTTTCACTACTGAGTCCAGGGAACGTATTGCAGATGTATGTGAAGCAATTACCATTTATGTCTAAAGCTTTGGTGAATTGCTTCATTAGTCCTAACTTAATATGTAATGGTGGAAGAACAATCTTGTCCCTACTAACCAGAGGTTCATTAATGATGTTTGCTTCACCAACAGCCATATGTTCCCTTGGAGGCCATGTTTTCTGCTTCCAATGTTCGTGCTTTGCCCTACTATCCCACATGCAGATAAAACATGGGTGCTTTGTGTATCCACTTTGTTGTCCAAGCAAGAAGTTCACCATTTTCAAATCAACACAAATCAACCACTGGTGCTGCATATACTGAATTTTCTGCAGAACCATCTTGATGTTAGCATATGCTTCACAAAGTTTTGTTGAGTGGGCAATTGGAATAGATGCGTAACGATTGCCATTGTGTAGGAGAACACATTTTAAACTTCTAGTGGAACTGTCTATGAAGAGACGCCAGTCCTCTGGTCTATATTCCGGCAGCCCCAATTCAAGTAAAAGTCGAGGTATATTGCTGCAATACACTATAACCTCTTCTTGGTTGAAGTATGGAAGAAGGTTTTCTTCTCTCGTCCGGTAAGCTGTTATTTTAACACTTGGATGAAGACAGTTCTTTTCCTTAAGCCTGGATGCTAAGAGTTGTGATGCTTGCTTTGAAAGATTGAGTTCTCGTATCAAGTCACTGAGTTCCTTCTGGTCGAACTGCTGGGGTTGTGTCTCACGTCCTTCGTATTCCGAACCACTACTTGTACATTCCTCGCCGTGCACCTCGTCATCTGATGATGTTAGCGTGGGTAATGTTGTGAAGGTTGGTACAGGAACATCGTTGCTGTGCACCACCGGTCTTCTTGCTGACTCCAAATCGGGATATTCCCACTTTCGTTTTTTGAACCTATTAAAACCTTTCACATTAACAATGCAAAAATAGCAATCATCTGTATGGTTCTTCTGCTCTCGCCATACCATAGGCACTCCGAAGTTTAAGCTTTTCGTTTTTCGTTTTGTCCACTGCCGTAAGCACTCCATACAGCATTTACAAACTTTATGGGGTGCCCACGCCTTGTCTTGATCTCCAAGTTTAATTCCGAAATATGCCAGATACGCTTCCTTCACAAAAGGAGTGATATTCTTCCTGTTCTTTTGAAGAACGTATTCACCACAAATGTAGCAGAACTCATCTGGATGGTTCACGCAAAGACGGCGTGAAGAACTCATGTTTTCCTAAAACAAAATTGCACAAATACTACATATTATGCAGAACTTTCTTGTATTTGCATGTCAATCACATCCAACAAACATCATTAATTGTTTTGTGTGAAATGAATACTCACCTCTTATTTGCTACGTCACGATGAAAAGGTTCTATCTCCTTGAAGCTGCACTGCACATGTGTGTGACTTTCGACCATCGCCATTTTTCTTGTTTACACTGAACGGTACCTATCGGCTGTTGCGGGGATTACCTCGGCCAACAAATGAATGTCGAGTACCGCCGAATTCAAATCTGCACAACCCTCAATATCTTTAACACACGCACCGCACAACAGGACTGAACACATGCTGACAGTGTGATGTTTGCATGATGTAATCCTCAACCACACAGATGCACTCCCTGAGCACAATTGTTTAATAAAGATAGTACAATATCACTAATTAAAAAACAGGTAGCAAATACATTACACCATATATGGACCCTGCAGTCGACATTATCCACATGAAACTCTCATTTCCACAAATAACCTATATCTCAAAAACCAGAGCCAATTTGGAAAAAGTACAAATATACTCGGAATGAGTATCATAACAATATCCCATTTTCGTTCAAACTTCCCTGGCAACGAAAAAAAAATTTTATTTTGTAGAGCTGTGTAATATAGCGACATTACATTATTACTTTATATCAATGTACTATATTACATTTAAAGAGAATATATATTTTGTCTTTCTTGCAGGTCTCAGAATTCCACGAAATATGACTCAGTAATGTACACTGTCACGCTGATGTGACCACATGTGAGAAGCGCGAATAACCACCTATCGTACCGCGACCGCTGCGGGACGTGCAGGAAGAGAGCCAGTGTGGGGTTCAGTTAATACCGACAGGAATGTGGAGCCATGCCGACTCCATTACCGCGTCCAGCTGCACTAGGTTTCTCGTCTGAGAATTCCTGGCGTGAACAGCCCGATCGAGGTGGTCCCATACAGTCGTGACTGGGTATAAGTTCGGTAGCCAGGGGACTACGGTAAACCCATCCTAGTGGTCTTCGAACCATACACGTTGTAACGTCGCAGCTATTTACACGGCTGCAGAGTTTTGAGGTAAGTTTTATTACGTTAGGTCAAGCTGTATTGGAGGCTTATACAATGAAGCCTCCAGCCCCAGCCGTTGTGTAGTCAGCTGCTGGCGTCATAATGCCATCTGTCGCGGTATGCGGACCGTGAGAACTGCCTCTGTGTGGAGTGTACTAAGATCACTTATTCATCTCACCTAAGAAACTAAATAACTATGATAAGTATGATCTGTTTGTTTTCAAATTTGGTATAGGAACTTTTATAATTTACAAGAATAACGTGTAAAAATTTTATGCGGATAACTTTAACAGTTTTGAAAATATAAAAAACCAATTAAAGTATTTAACCGACACTTAGTAAAGTAAATTCAGATAGGACTCATGACAGTTTAAGTCTCTTTGTCATTTTAAAGTACTAACAGCACTCTCAGTGCGCAGAAGTTATTTTTAAAGAATTTTAATTCTAAACCTTTAATAATTTTGCTTTCGTAAGGGAAATAATACTTTAAAAGTTGATATTTATATTTTGTGTTAGGGTGGGAGTAAATGAGAGTGAATGTGAGTGTGTATGTGAGGGAAAAAAAAGCACTTCATCTTCAGGCCACAAGTGGCCAATCGGGAGACCATCCGACCGCCGAATCATCATCAGATGAGCATGCAGATAGGAGGGGCGTGTGGTCAGCACACCGGTCTCCTGGTCGTTATGATGGTTTTCTGTGACCAGAGCCGCTACTATTCGGTCTAGCAGCTCCACAGTTGGCATCACGAGGCTGAGTGCACCCCGAAAATGGCAACAGCGCTTGGCGGCCCGGATGGTCACCCATCCCTTTGCCGGCCAGGCACAACAGCGCTTAACTTCGGTGATCTGACAGGAATCGGTGTATCCACTGTGGCATACGTCAAATTTCAGTTTTATGATGTATTACACCATCAGTAACTGACAAGTGTTACGTAACCAGGATGTCCTGAAAATAGTGCATTCCACTTACTGGTGGATGACGTATGTCTAGGAGCGTTTGCTTTTGTAATAAGGCAGCCAGAAAGATAGTAAGAGGATACTTAGTTCTAAAGTATATTTCAAGCGTAGTTTTCTTTTGATTTTCGTTTCGTTTGGTTTTGTGGAAAATTTTGTGAAATTTTGCAATTTGAAATGACGTAGATGCATTTGCGTGTGCTGGAGTAAAGCGGTTTGCGCGCGAAATTGATCATGAAAGGTTAATCTGATTGGATGATCATTTTGATCAACCAACGAGAGAGAAGCCTTTCCTGCGTAATTGAATGAGTTATGTGCTCTGTGAGCGACGGCATTCAGTTAGACGTGGACTCGCTGTCGGACGAGAAGGTCATGTTAAATGTGTCCGAAAAAAATATCTGTAAGATGAAGACACGACCGTTAAATCACTTTCGGTTTGTATCGCCGTGCTAGCAGATGCAATTACGGACATTTCGGTGAAGTTTGGAGAGGTTTTGGAATGTTAGTTGCAGAATAAACCGCGTGTGAAACTAACGGCTTTTGTCAATATTCTGCGTGGCGTGTTCCGTATGCGTGTGCAGAACATGTTGGCGAGCATCTTCTTTTTAAGAATCCACTGAAAAGGAGCGAATGTGATCTCGTTTTGTAACAGTGTGTTGCCTGTGTGAATCTCGTAATATTTCGGGATGGACTTAGCACATTTCGGGCTGTCTTACGTGTGATATAAGCTGCACGAACTAGTAGTAGATGTACTGCCAACGTAAATGTGCGCTTGGTGACACAGTAAATAGAAAGGACCGTAATAAAACATCAGTATCTACAAACAAACATTTTCAATGAAGGGAGTTACGCCGACTTTCTAATCGTAAGTGTGGACGGTGATTTTCTCGTCGTCTACATAGTACCTACGAATGAACGGACACTATACTGAGGTAGGTGGACATTAAATAAATCGCAAAACGAGTTCCGCGAACCCCGCCCCGCCGCAGCGTACAGTACGAGCACTGCAGCGCGTTGTCCCGCTGATAGATGCCATAAGGTTAGATGCATACTTGTGCTGATCCATTGTGCCCACGTGAATGACGATATTATCCCGGGAATGCCACGAAAATATTCCCCCAGACCATAACGTTCCGTCCTGCGGCCTGGACCTTGCCGATGATTATTACGGGGTGTTTGCTTCCAGACTTTCGAACCCATAAATGCAACAACCATCTGTCCGATTGAGCATAAACCGTGAGTCACCTTAAGAGGCCACCTGTCACTACACTGTGGACATCCAGTTGCGTTACTGGAGTGCAAATTCCAGCCTCCGCCGAGGACGAACAGCAGTCAGCATGGGTGCACGAAACAGGCGCCTGCTGCAGCGGCGGCTACGCAGCAACTTCCGCTGAACGTCCGTTTAGGAGTCACCGTACGGTGGCCTCGTGGCTTATCTTGGCGGTCAGTTGCAGTTACATTCGCCAGTACGCATCTCGCAGCCGCCGTTCATCCCTGTCGTCTACAGCTGTAACCACGGCGGCATGCAAACAGTTTAGAAATTTAGCTGTTTCCGAAATACTTCCACCATTGGGCAAAAAAGTCAACGATCGTACCGTTTTGGACGTCACATATATCGTTCCATTTTCACATTACAACGACTGAATTCTTATGTGATCTGAGGCTTTGCCGGCGAATGTGCTCACACCCGAGAACCTTGGATACGACTGAATTCTTGTCTGCATTCCCCTGGCACACTTCACATACCATCCACTGCCGTTGCTGCCATCTACCGTCTCTGAGGGTTATTGCACGTTGACGTCGAACTTAGGCGGTGGTCACTTTAATGAGACTGGACCATGTATATTCATTGGTTTAATTTATACTTCACCAAAGGTTCTGCCGAATCATCGAAGAAGTAACGCAGAGGTTCGACGACAGCACAATTTCGTGAAAAGACCAACAGCTGTTATCGAAATAATGGAAATTATTCCCACAATACGTCAGTTTTCTAAGGTATGCGGGACGCACTGTTTCTTGTGGGGCGTCAAATTAGCGTGTTATATGTCAAGTGGTCTTCTACTTATTCTACGTGATAATGGGTCAGACCTGGCAAACGTCATTTTTGAGGCCTCGAAACTCTTGAATTTCCTCACATAATCTCGCATATGTTCAACCACAGATGAAATATTTTTATCACTGAAGAAATGTCGACCAGGATTGACTTCACCGATCATAACGACAACAGATACAACGGAATTATTAAATGAGACCATTATGTTAGAGAAGTATGTTGTATATGTTGAGGAAGTGCTGAACATGAATGAAAATCAAGCGCAGAGTGTTCCACGGTATACAGATAAAAATCGGATTTAAGCATCTCTTTCAGACTTTCTTGTTTACCACGAATTTCCTCAGCGATTTCATACGGGGATGGAACTCTTCCTGGTACAATAATACCGGGTGCCTCCAAACTGTCGTCACGCGTGTTTTCGCTGATATTTCGGCAGACATTTGCTATTTCGTATCTGCAATGAGTAGCTGCAGTCGGCCCAAAAAATATACAGCTTACCAAGTCTTTCATACGGCGCCTAGTGCGCACGGAAAAGTTCGGGTTGTTTCCCATAGAAAAAAAAAGTATTTTTAAAGCGTAAATTAACGAGCTTTCAAAGTTTTCTAGTGAGATACGTGTTTCATAGATTTGTATTAGCAGGTACAGTAAAGCAATGAATAACCAGTACCCCAGCAGCGCCTGACTAACACTTCTGCATCGCAGTAACAGTCAGAACGGGACGGAAAGAAATTAGGTAGAAATCGGTTGTCTCGTTGTCCAGTAAGAACAGAATTTACTCCCATAACAACCGATATCATTTGATTGTAAAACTAGAAATTAAATATTATTTACAACAGAAATGGATGTCATGTCTTCATGTTCCCACGTTTTACACTGCTCTTTGGTGTTTATTGGCGACTTTCCTAAAACCGGATATTTTCCCCCAGGAATGCCACTCTAGAGATTTACGATCTTCCAGCAAGTTTAACAGGAGGCCACAGTGTACTTGGAAAGAGCCATCACAAATTCCATTATCTGCACTCACAGTCCTTGGAGCGTCGTTTGCGCATCTCGTATCTCCGAAGTTTCGTAAGTGCGCTCGGGTTGTACAGACTAGTAAGATTTATGAATCATACTTCTTAAACTATTCCAGTAAAACAGCAGTGCTGTTCAATAATATAATAATATAACTGAATAACAGTCATTTCATGTATCACTGAAGCGAGGAGTTGTATTAGAGATGTGATGATGGTTCTAATTAATAGTTTTTTTTTTTTTAATACGACTCGTATCCTGACGTAGTCTTGGCGGACTACTGCACGTAATTAGGAGAACAATTTCTTAATCCCATACGAGCAATAGCTTGCGAAATCTGTACTACACTACTGGCCATTAAAATTGCTACACCAAGAAGAAATTCAGATGATAAACGGGTATTAATTGGACAAATATATTATACTGGAACTGACATGTGATTATTTTTCACGCAATTTGAGTGCATAGATCCTGAGAAATCAGTACCCAGAACAACCAGGCCTGGCCATTGAGTCAAGCAGAGCTTGGATGGCGTGTACAGGTACAGCTGCCCTTGCAGCTGCAACACGATATCACAGTTTATGAAGAGTAGTGACTGGCGTACAGTGACGAGCCAGTTGCTCGGCCAAATTGACCAGACGTTTTCAATTGGAGAATGTGCTGGCCAGGGCAGCAGTCGAACATTTTCTGTATCCAGAAAGGCCCGTACAGCACCTGAAACATGCAGTCGTGCATTGTGCTGAAATGTAGGTTTTGCAGGGATCGAATGAAGGGTAGAGCCACGGGTCGTAACACATCTGATATGTAACGTCCACTGTTCAAAGTGCCGTCAGTGCAAACAAGAAGTGACCGTGTAACCAATAGCACCCCATACCATCACGCCGGGTGATACGCCAGTATGGCGATGACGAATACACGCTTCGAATGTGCGTTCACAGCGATGTCGCCAAACACGGATGCGACCATCATGATGCTGTAAACAGAACCTGGATTCATCCGAAAAAATGACGTTTTGCTATTTGTGCACCCAGGTTCGTCGTTGAGTACAACATCGCAGGCGCTCCTGTCTGTGGTGCAGTGCCAAGGGTAACCGCAGCCATGGTCTCCGAGCTCATAGTCCATGCCTGCTGCAAACGTCGTCGAACTGTTCGTGCATATTGAAACGCGTACGTTTCATAGGCAGCGATGGCGAGCCGCAGAATCTCTGACCAGAGAGCATGTAGTCAGCTCAGTTGCGAGAGAGTAATAGCGCGCGAGAGTTCAGGGCAGTTGCATGTAGTCAGTTCTGTTGCGAGGCAGTCAGTGCTAGTAGCGCGAGAGAGACAGTCGGTGTTGTGTGACGAGTCGGCGGGCGTCGACATGGCATTCTGGTCAAGATTCAGGACGAGGTATATTGTTAAATAAGGTAATGAAGCAGCATTGCGCTCAGCTAATAATGTATTGTAATGGATCTTAAGTGTAATTAATTTGTTCAAGAATCGCCCCAATAAGAATTTTGTTTTCAAACCAAGCATTTTAACAAATAATCCTTTTTTGAAATAATATTTCCCTTGCATTTCCTTAAAGAAAAGTTTCCCTCAAATTAAAAATATATATATATATTTGCGATGCATTTCCTCCAAGCTATGGCGAAAAATAAGAGCAGATGCAGTTTTACTGAGATAAGAATTTGAGTTTAGTCAGGGCCTAAAGATCGACATTTCGGTCTATTTGTGTTTTCATTGTCACTGAGATTTCATTCATTTCTTATTAAATTGACTTTCATTTTTGTGGGGGGGTTACACATGGCTCAGATTGCTACTTCTCATTTAATTGTCATTGTCAATAAATTATTTTATTTGCTGGTAGGTTACAATAGGTTCTATTCTCGTTAACATTTAAATAATTGTCCTTTGAAATTTTTCCGGGGAGGTTACAATATGGTTGTTGTCTTGCAAACGTCCCCATCTGTTGACTCAAGGATCGAGACGTGGCTGCACGATCCGTTACTGCAATGCGGGTAAGATGCCTGTCATCTCGACTGCTAGTGATACGAGGACGTTGGGATCCAGCACGGCGTTCCGTATTACCCTCCTGAACCCACCTATTCCATATTCTGCTAACAGTCCACTTGGATCTCGACCAACGCGAGCAGCAATGTCGCGATACGATAAACCGCAATCGCGATAGGCTACAATCCGACCTTTATCTAACTCGGAAAAGTGATGGTACACATTTCTCCTCCTTACACGAGGTATCACAACAACCTGTCACCGGGCAACGACGGTCAACTGCTGTTTGTGTATGAGAAATCTGTTGGAAACCTTCCACATGTCAGCACGTTGTAGGTGTCGCCACCGGCGCTAACCTTACGTGAATGCTCTGAAAAGGTAATCATTTGCATATCACAGCATCTTCTTCCTGTCGGTTAAATTTCGCGTCTGTAGCACGTCATCTTCTTGGTGTAGCAATTTTAATGGCCAGTAGTGTACATTCTTTAATGGAGGCAATCACTCACTGATTTCATGTAAATTTTATCCCACCAAATACGCTTTTCAGTATAACAAAAAGGAAGAGATCGTTGAAACACGGTCTGTGAAAAACTAATTAGAATATTAACTTTTACACGTTCTCCACTGAGACTACTCTTGCACTGGTTGGAACGCTGTACCGCTCTTGGTAGTTTTATGATCGATTACTCTTTCAAACGCTCCAATTATGACACGTAATAGGGGCAGGTTTCAATCATGCCTTTGTCCCAGTAATGTTTTAGGACTGCATCTCGGGAACTACAAACACTTAACCATCTGACACACAGTATTTTGTCCCATTGTGATGCTCTAATCCGTTTTCTGGCTATTGTTTTTATTGCCACATTGACTCAGTAAAGTGATAACGGTTTCAAATTTTATTTGTTTAAAAAAATCCTACAACTGGTGCCTAATCATTGGCAGATCCAACTGTGATCTCATGCCAAGTACTGTCATAGTCGTGTGAGATGAAAATGCAGCAGTTCTTTATTGAATGCAGTTCTGTCAGAGGAAACATAGGTGACGATGTTGCAGTTGATAGGTATTTTTCCGATATTCGTGTAGATAAAACTTGGCCATTAGACGCTAATTAAAAGTTCAGAGCTAACTATTAGTTTTACAACGGCGCAGCATTTTCGCTGTTTTAATTGGAATAAAACGAGGTCAGCTGTGCGCACTACACTGGGTCCACTATCGTGGCGACATTTAACATCTAGTTATCGATCACTCATACATGCTGGAACACATGAACAAACGGCTTAAACCTAATTAGAAAGTGTGAGCTACACTTATGTCACACTGTGCTGGAATGTTCTTCAGCATCATTTTTGCTTAAAATTTAGAAGTCGTGGTACTAAGCGAGCTTTCATCTATATCTACATTTATACTCCGCAAGCCACCCAACGGTGTGTGGCGGAGGGCATTTTACGTGCCACTGTCATTACCTCCCTTTCCTGTTCCAGTCGCGTATGGTTCGCGGGAAGAACGACTGTCTGAAAGCCTCCGTGCGCGTTCTAATCTCTCTAATTTTACATTCGTGATCTCCTCGGGAGGTATAAGTAGGGGGAAGCAATATATTCGATACCTCATCCAGAAACGCACCCTCTCTAAACCTGGCGAGCAAGCTACACCGCGATGCAGAGCGCCTCTCTTGCAGAGTCTTCCACTTGAGTTTGGTTGAGTTGTTTGGCTCTTCTATGTTGGAATTTTGCGAAGTATGCAGGGTTCTCATTTATTCTAAGTAGTTAAAGTATTAACTGCTTCGTCAGTACTTACTTTTTCATTCTCCATATTCATATCATCAACTATTTCAGGTCCTTCTTGTTTGATGATCTTAACGCCACTTTACCTAGAATTTACTTTCTTTCGTCTTTAACACGTTGATTCACAAAATAACTTTAAATTCCACTGAAGATCCCACAGTACTTATTCGAAATGGATGTTGATTAACGCTGCTGCGGAAGCCATCAGATGACAAATATTTAATACAAATTTCCTTTAATTTACGTCTATGGTCACAAATTTTTTGTCATCAGACTTCGGTTTAGATCTATAATATTTATTCTATATTCGGGTCACTGTATTATTCGCGACCATGTCGCATCTTGGGAAATATTTATTAAATTATCCAGGCTCTCCCTCACTTCGATCTATTTCCATATTTACGTGGAACGCTATGTACGTGTCGTTATTCATTGGGTGAGGCGAAACACGAGACACAGTACTTTAAGCCCATGCTATAAAAATCTGTTAAGTAGAAGTTAAAGTATATCTGTCAATATAATTCCAAGCGAATTAGGCCTCCCGAAAAGTTTGGATACAAGTACGTTGGTCTCTAAACTGTAAATAATCAAGTAATCTGTTCATTATTCCATCGAACAATTTTAAAGACAAGTAGGGCAATAACTATGATATCGGAGTTCCTCGGACGACACTCTTGTATAAAACATCTTCGGCTTATTTGTCGTGTAAATTCTGGGCAATATCTCGAACTTCCAGGTACTGTGACTTGGCCAAATGCGTTGCTAGTTGTTCAGCGACGATGGGTGTGTCAGAGAGAACGGCGTAACCCTGGTAGACCCCAGGATATCCGACGATGGTTGGTGGTCTCAAAAGCAGCGCGGCTTGTACCAAATTTAAAAAGAAGGAAGTGAGATCCCAATGGTGACTAAAAACGTACCGCAACATTCCTTTCTGGCAACCTTGTCGTGTTTCCTTTTTAGTCGTTTAAGATCTACAGTTTTCTTTTATGTTTTATGTGTAGTATAAGTGCCGAAGGTTAACATTCAAACGAAAGAAGGAAGCAGACATCATATCGCCACTGTAGGTACGAAACGGACAGTATTACAGTTATAGGGGCGGTGTTTTAACTGAAATACATGACGTTATGAAGAAACAGGTTTCAGCACTGGCTTACACAATACCTGTGTTACTAACCTATTTTTGTAGGAACTACTGGCCCAATAAACGCACAAATTAAGAACGTGGCTGATGTTATCATGGAATTATCAGTACGCTGAAGGCGATTTAATATACTGACAATGTTGGAACGTCAGCTTGTCAGTCGCAATTACAGTGTTGACGCAATGACAGTATTTTTAGAGTAGCACCAACTATTCTACTATGAGATTGTCACTAGGCACAGCCGAGTAGCTGGACCATTCTTCTCGGTAGCAGCTTTAAACGTTATAATTCAAATACAAATTATAAAAAATACAAAACTATAAAATTTCAAAAATAAAATTGAGTGAAGAAAATACCGAGGAATCCTCAGCTACTACGGAATAATAGTGTCCACTACATTTCACAACAACAACAACAAATTTCTGCATTTATAATGTGTAGAATTTTGGCATTTGGATGTAGGCCCATATCAAATTCTGCACTCTGACGTGTATGTCTGAGACATCGTCGTGGACTGCCGAGTTGAGGGAAAGCAACAACGTTGTTTTGGGCAACACGTGAAGCAAGCGCTTTCCCGCCCCCCTCTCTGATCCTCCCTCTTCTGAAAAAATGCTTCGTATTCTTTTCAGCTAGAAGGAAAGATACCGGTTTTTTTCCTGATTTGCTGCTTTTTATTTGACAGATGGTGATGTATTTCTTTTCTCGTTCTGTTCGACAAATTCAACCGCCTATAGGCTACAATTACACAACTGCCTTCCCTTCTTTTCCCCTTTCCTTCCAGTATGCCTTCATTCTATCACTCACTCCAATTTGCTCTTGTTTCAAGAATACTCTTTCTGTTCTTCGCACTTTATTGTCGCGTAGATCCACCAATCTCGCTACTTTTTCATTTATCGTCTCTCTGTGTCATGTGTCTTCTTAAACAGATCACATAACACTTCAAACCGGTAACGACACCGCTTGTGGCACTGATGTTAAAATATGTAATGAAAAAATTCAACAATGCCGGTTCCAGACTTGTCAGTTTGCATTCGTAAGTGCTTACATGGACATATGGAGTCACGTAATTCTGAAGAATGATACAGTTCGGCGGTGCATGGCACTGCGCCGTTATACGGTCTTGAATTTGACGAAAGAGTAACATCACACCTCGAGTGGGCAACAATCTAAAGCAGTTAGATTGTCAGATACAAAAGTACGAGTCACATGACAACCGAAATAGTGAAGGCAAAGGGACTTCCAGGAGTCACGGTATGAAGCCTATTACTTCAGTATGTTCAATAGAGTAACATCACCAATACTATTGTCAGTTACAGTGGACAATGGCGTTTGCTGGATAGGAGTTGATTTTGGATAGCTTGGATTGTAACAGTGCACCATTTAGCTCAGTATATCAGGAAATTGCCCAGTTTTATACTAGTGAAGGACACTTGCTAATTAGGGCCACCTTTTCGCTGTAGCGCATTATCACCAGCTGACCCGAGTACCTCTGCTAACCCTAAGTCATAGGGTGACATAGTTAATTAGGTAGTTCCTTGTCCTCTAAATAGGATTTCCTATTAACGTACGATGTTGAGCAGCTCTGTTAAGTAAACGTTGCAAACTCTCCTTCGAAGAATTTTATTTATACAGTTTTATTGCCGCCATTGACAGGAATGTAACTGAGTACTTACTTTTAATTAACATTTCCCTGCGGCATAAAACAAGTTTTAATAAATCCCAGATACATTTGAAAGCATAGTTGTTGCTTGTCAGATTATTTTTCCATGTTTTTTTATCGAACAGTTTTATAACTGTGTATTTCATTGCTTTCAATCTCACTTTCTTAAATTCACTAGAACGTAGTGATAACCACTTTTCCTTCTAGTACTGTATTTTTGACTGTATCTATTACTCGCAGTTACAAACGAATTGCTGATTAGAAATTTTATCACCTTCTTCAGCAGATGGCTACAAAATGCAAATTGAAATCTGAGCTGAAGTAGGTGAACGGAAAAGGATGATATTGCAACAAAATATCCTACAACTGCTCAGCTCTGACTACCCTTGATTCCCGTTCTCAAAAATTTAGAAAATACAATTTGAGGAGTGAAGCTAAGCTGCAGATATTAATATTGGTGGGCACAAGTTTCTGGCATAGAGGCCTAACAACAGTATTTTGATTTCTCTGTTAGAAGCCCACGAATTAATGGTGAACATCGCATATGAACAAAAAATTTGCATGTAACAGTGCCAAGGTTGTTTGTGAATAATTATTCGTATTTTATTTGTTTACCTATTTCTGTAGCCTGGTGAGATCAAGGCCCCCGTGTCCTGTCCTACATCGTAACAGGGTTCCAAACATGTAGCACTTCCCTTTACGTCATTGTTGCCTAAGAGATAACAATAGTTTTAATATGACAGACAGTGATGAATTAGTATTAATGTAGTTAAAAATTATCTTAATGTATGTAGAGATAATACGGATAAACAGCTCTGACTAAGAGCTAATGAAGTTAACATTAGCAGTACTGGTACCTCTGTTTACGCTTCTGGTACTATAACAATAGTAGTATTAGTGATTATGGGAGATAAAAATGTACTTACGAGTGTATAAAAGTTACTTCTGACGTAGCGGATTCTGGGGGTAATAAATTAGGTCGACTGCACCAGCTAAGAGAATAGGGCAATGAGCAAGACCTGGTTGGAAAGAAGGTTGTAATGAGTGTTTACAGGGACAAAGGTAGACATTATTGTTGCTTCAGTAAATATGTCGTAACTGTCTTTTGGAGCTGGAGATGTTATTAAGTTCTCTCATATAATGAGGGAGGTAATTCCAGTGTCTGGTTCCTGCCGCTGAAAAGGATTTAGAGAAGCGGCTGAGTGATGGAATGGGACAGAGAAGATTTCGCTCTGATGCGAAAGAGTGTTACAAGAGCGTTTAAAGGTCGAGGACGGGTATGAGGGACATACGTATTTAAGACATTAGAGGAGACAGAATGTATGGGCATCTCTGCACGTATCCGGATAGCTGTGCACAAGATGGTGAAATATAATTTTAGAGTGGAACATCACGAATATATCGAACGCTGGCATTCATCACCAGTTTCAGGAGCCGTGAGCTTCCCTGAGAAATAACCTGCAGGATAACGTCGCTTAGTCAACGATTGCATACAGAAGCGTTTGTATAAGTTTCTTTTTCAGCTCAAAAGGGAAGAGCCTTTTACATTTTTGTAGGCAATTGAAAGACGTTGATGCCTCTTCCACACTGCAGCTATGTAACCAGCCCAATTTAGGTTTTCATCTATTATTGCTGATAGATTCTTTATTGAGGGAGAGAACTTGATATTAATAGAGTATAAGATCACATATTTTAGGGATTCCCGATATTTCTGGTTAATCAGTCTGGTATGACCTTCCCGAACCCTTGGGTTTTGGTTTAATTGACCTTTAACCCATTTTGATAGTGCATACAGGTCAGTACTGAGATTCTCGATAGAAGTCTACAAGTTTTTTGGTTTTGCACTTACATACAACTGTAGGTCATCACCATACATATGGTATTCGTAGTAGGACAATACTGATGACACATCACTGACATTCAGCGAAAAGAGTATCGGACCTAGTACTGAGTGCTGTGGGACGCTTGATACTATTTGCCTCATTGTGATTTTGTAGTGCCGGACGTGACACATTTATGGCGAGACTTTATCTATGGACGAAACCAATGATTAGAAACATAATCACTTTTACACGTGAAGGTCTTGATGACATTCCTTCCATTGCATGGGACTATGACTTATTTTAATTTCACTACATTTCCTTCATATCATTTCTTCCATGCACTGTTTTATTTTCTCAACTGATTGAAATAACTTATTTATCTGGTTTCGAAAAGTAACACCCATCAGTTTCTACTGTAAATGAGTTTTCTTTTGTAATTCTCCCATTCTCTTCAGTAAAAATATGTTACTTTCTATTGATTATTTCATTGACTTCCACTTAACAACATTCAATACTGATTTTATTTTATTGTCTGACCTGTCAGATTCAAATCAAATTGCGATACTAGACACTTTTACGACTTTCCGTAATATTTTACAGCACAATTTATAGTGTTACCACATTTTCACGCTATTTTATACACAAATCCAATTAGATACCTGCACTGAGAAAGAACGAAATAAACACATAATATGGACAGCCTTCGAGATAAAATTGTAAGAACGTTCTTCACTACTTCAATGGAGTGGATATTGGGCAATCACTTGAAGAGAATACGGAATAAATTTATAAGTATACCAACAAACAAACTTGACACTGCTCGGGTATCCATTTTGTCAATTTGCTTTTAGAAACGAAAATAAAAAATGAACGGTGCTTGTAGTGTAATATCGAAAAAAATTCATTTTCATATATTGGTGAAAACTATTTCGAAATTACGAGACAATATCTATAGGCTGGGGGCATCTGTTTCACTTGTCTGCAAAGCGATATTTCAACGTTTCAATGGTAATGCCTCTCCATAGTTCTATACACGGTTATTGTTTTCGCCTACAGCCGTTTGTACTTCTCAGATGAAAGCTGCCACCAGTCGGGGATTTCCTTAAGTTGATCGACTGTAGAAATGTCTTAGTTGCAAAGCATAAATGTACTAAAACGTCATGCATGGTGCAGAACGTTTTCGCGTATCTCAGTGCTTTTAACATCATATCTCTTGAAGTACGTGTAGTACAATGCTGTATTTGTGTAGTTACGTTCGGCGACATATTGGTACCGCCTGCAAAATTAATTGCGAATAGTTAGCAGCACAGAAGAAATAAATGTAAACGTCATACACGATGCGGCAGTTTGTCACGCGTCTCATTGTTTGTATGGTCGTATCTCCTGAACTATGATAGGTAGGTGACTTACCCCCACAGCAATTGTTGCCTGATGTAAGGAATGTGTTTACCAAGTTTGGTTAAAATCGATCCAGTAGTTTAGGAGAAGATGCAGGACATACACACACACATACATACATTTTTATAACATGTATGGACAAAAACAAATTTTAAAAACATTGTTTCTGAGGTGCTGTGTGTGAAAGAAACTATTCGTGAGAAGACAATATGGAGGTGGTCGGAGCAATAGCATAGCAATAAAAGAGGGGAAAATGCATACAATCAACAGCTTAATAATAAAATGGAAGAAACAAGAACAATCTACAAGGAAGAGAAGAATACAGTGGAGAAAAAAATAAGGAAACCGAGAATGAAATATGGGAATCGACGTATTCCAATTTAAGTAGTACGCTAGGTAATAGGATTGCGAAAGAAGTGTGGTCTGTATTAAAATGGTTCCATCGAGAGACAAAACCCAAATCAATTTTCCAACTTATAATACAAAAAATAAGAATATTTCAAAAAATCATTGAATGAAGACAGAGTAGTATATTTAGGGGTAGGAATAGTGTAAGAAAATGAATGCAAATATCATAAGATGCAGTTTTCAGAAAACAGGTTACTTAACGTACTACTAACAGGAAAGAACAATAAATAATCCGGAATAGGTAACGTGAAAATGGAGATTTCGAAACGTGAAGATAAAGTTGTGAAACAAGCAACACAGCTATTCAACAAAAAATGAAATTATGACGTACTCCGTAAGGAAACGGAACTATCTTATATTACTAATATACTGAAGAAAGGAGATAAAAAAGTTTGCCCACATTATCAATCAGTTCGTGTTATAAAATAAATGATGACATTTTTCGAGAAAGTAATAAATAATCGACTTCTAGCTAATTTTAGAACACAATTAGAACAATGTTTGACAGCTGATAGATCGTGTGTGGACCAGATTTACACACTACGAAGAATTCGGGAATGTTGTTGTTATGGTCTTCAGTCCAGAGACTGGTTTTGGTTTGATGCAGCTCTCCATTCTACTCTATCCTGTGCAAGCCTCTTCATCTCCGAAAAACTACTGCATTCCACGTCCTTCTAAATCTACTTAGTGAATCCATTTCTTGGTCTCCCTTTAGGGTTTTTACCCTCCACCCTTCCCTCCAATGCTGAATTGGTGATCCCTTGATACCTCAGAACATGTCCTACCAACCGATCCCATCTTCTAGTCAAGTTGTGCCACAAATTTCCCTTGTCCCCAATTCTATTCAAAACCTCCTCATTAGTTACGCGATCTACCCATATAATCTTTAGCATTCTTCCACAGCATTTCGAAAGCTTCTATTCTGTTCTCGTCTAAACTATTCATCGTAAATGTTTCACTTCCATACACAGCTACACTTTATACAAATAGTTCCAGAAGAAACTTCCTGAACTTTAAATCTATACTCCATATTAGCTAATTTCTCTGCTTCAGAAACTCTTTCCTTGCCATTGCCAGTCTACATTTTATATCCTCTCTACTTCGATCGTCATCAGTTATTTTGCTCCCCAAATAGCAAAACTCGTCTACTAGTTTAAGTGTCTCATTTCCTAATCTACGTATATGAATAATTTCTTTAATCGCATCATGCATTTCTTCAGTCTCTTCATCTGCAAGCTTGTTAGCATATAAGCTTGTGCTGCCGTGGTAGGCGATGGTTTCGTGCCTATCTTGGCCACAATAATGCATTCATTATGCTGTTCATAATAACTTATCAGCGTTCCTATTTTTAATTCATTATTAAACCTACTCCTGCATTAACCCTATTTGATTTTGTATTTATAACCCTGTATTGACCTTACCAGAAGTCTTGCTCCTCCTGCCACCCAACTTCACTAATTCCCACTACATCTAACTTTAACCTATCCATTACCCTTTTTAAATTTTCTAACCTGCCTGCCCGATTAAGAGATCTGACATTCCACGCTCTGATCCGTAGAACATAAGTTTTATTTTTCCTGATAACGACGTTCTGCTGAGTTGTCCCCGCCCGGAGACCCAAATGGGGAACTATTTTACCTCCGCAATATTTCACCCAGGAGGACACCATCATCATTTAACCATACAGTAAAGCTGCATGCCGCCGGAAAAAAGTACGACCTTGCTTTCAGCCGTTCGCAGTACCAGCACAGCAACGCCGTTTTGGTTAGTGTTACAAGACCAGATCAGTCAGTGATCCAAACTGTTGCCCCTGTAACTACTGAAAAGGCTGCTGCCCCTCTTCAGGAACCACACGTTCGTCTGGCCTCTCAACAGATACCCCTCCATTGTGGCTGCACCTACTGTGCGGCTATCTGTATTGCTGGGGCACTCAAGCCACCCCATCAACGACAAGGTGCATGTTTCATTGAGGGGGGGGGGGGGGAGGAGGGGGGGAAATAATAAAGAGAATAATAAGAAAATAACGGGTAAGATGTACTTTATTTACGAAAAAACATATGATATTGATACCAGAACCAACTTTGGAAGTCATTATGTACGTCATTTGCTTTGTGCTGATAACAAAACCGTTGGAGCACACGGAGAGGATGGGAAGGATGCAGATAACATATGTAATCAGTTACCAGTAAAATACAAAAACTGGGACTCGAAGATTAATAATCAGAAACATAGTACCTTATCTGGTTAAACTGTAGAGATGTGGGAATAATTAAAAACACCAATAATTTTTGCTAGCTGGGTGTATTTTAGGAAAGGAGGGAAGATCTGATGTTGAAGTTAGTAAAAGAAATAAGCCGATATTCGAGACTACAGTGTTGTATAGGACAAAGGCCTGGACACATAATCAGAAACATATCTGTAAACTGAAACTTTCGGAGCTGGACTTTTGGAGATGATCAGGTAGAATTTCGAGGAAAAAAGTGGAGAACGATGAAACGTTAAAGAGAATATAAACGAAAGAATGAATGTAATGCGTTAGACTGAAGTAAAGTACAGGGTTATGCACATGTAAGATGACCTGAGGAAACTGGAATAACATAACATAATAGGAAGGAAAACTGCAGGAATATGGAGAAGACGACAGCCGACCTCTGATTCGAAAATATGTGGCTGGTGTTAAGAACATCTGGTACACACGGTAGAAATACGTGGAAGGACACGTTGAGCTGATAGTGTCGAATACTTGTGCGCTAATACGTTAAAATTTCTAAGCTACTGTTATGTTGGAGTAAAACCTCTGTATGTACTGGATTTCAGTTATTAATAACTGCAAAATATTTTTTAATTATGCAGAAATACGTGGGAAGGGCAAATTAACTAATGGAATTTGAGAATTTCAGTCTATGAAAGAAAACGGCCACTGGAAGAATAATCAACTTACATTTACTAACCGATACCGACTTTATCTCTACGTCTTGGAGAACACTTCTTGGAAGAGACAAAACGGTAGTGCAGCTTTTGTGACACAACGCAACCGTAATATTTTAATACGAATTTCCTTTCTATCCCCGTTGATGGCAAAATAAACTTCACAAGCAAACGTTTTTAATGAATTCAGTGATTATACGTTGCAGATTATGCACGTGAAAGACCTACGTAATATTTTTCAGTTATACAATATAAATAATGTCGTGTGACTAGGGTCTCCCGTCGGGTAGACGGTTCACCGGATGCAAGTCTTTCGATTTGACGCCACTTCGGCGACTTGCACGTCGAAGTTATACAGTATAATCCCTGCTATTGTACATTGTACATTGTTAAATGACACCATGCATCACGTTGCTGATACAGGAAGAGTACTTCGACGGACTGATGAAATTAGTACAAAATGCTAAGACAGTATCATAAGAAGGAGCAGTTAACACCGCATTATGGGGATGGGAAACCAACCGTTTAGAAGCGGGACCAGTATTTTACTTACGTTTAACCAGTATTTTTCGGTATATCTTTGGTCTCGATTATAAGAGGCGTTTTCTTACTTTTTTGCTAATAACCGAGCAAAAAGAAGCCGAAACAGCAATTAGCCATAGCAACAATGCTAAAATTTTTCGTTTTTAAATAAAGTGTTTTTTTAAAGAAGTAATTTTTATCCGTAAAATTTGCGCTATTTTGAAATGTGTTGTTATAGAAACGAGCAACGAACACATGGTACATTATTGCTGAGACAATGGTGACCGTGCTGCCGTGAGTCGTGGCTTCAGCTGCGTTCGTACATACACGTGGAAGGCTTGCCCCGATCTGCTCGTATACGGTGATTTGTCGCTTACGTCGCTGGACATCAGTCCTATTGGACGATGGTACCAACCCTAGGATGGAAGTATTTTTACGGGTGACGTACAAGTCGTACAATGCTTCATTTGCTTTAAATGAAATAATAAAAGAGAAAGGAAAAAATGGATCAGAGCACTATGGGACTTAACTTCTGAGGTCATCAGTCGCCTAGAAGCTAGAACTAATTAAACCTAACTAACCTAAGGACATCACACACATCCATGCCCGAGGCAGGATTCGAACCTGCGACCGAAGCGGTCGCTCGGCTCCAGACTGTAGCGCCCAGAACCGCACGGCCACTCCGGCCGACAAAGAGAAAGGAGATTGTGGTAACAGTAATAACTTAAAAACTTAACAACTATTCATTGATAACGGCCAATAAAAAGAGAAAGTACCTGATATGCTGCCGGTGTCTATACAATACGCACTATCTGATTGTAGACCTTGAAAACGGGCAAATTAGCACGAAAAGCAGACTTCTTCAGGCTCAGTGTTCATCCTTTAGCACTGACTATTCGTAATGCCCAAATATTGATATAGTTGCTGATTACAATGTGATTTTTGAACAGAGTTTCAAAAAATTATAATCAGTACGATAATTTTGGTGATTTTTTTTATAGTTCCAAAATGGCTCTGACCACTATGGGACTTAACATCTGAGGTCATCAGTCCCCTAGAAGCTAGAACTACTTAAACCTAACTAACCTAAGGACATCACACACATCCATGCCCGAGGCAGGATTCGAACCTGCGACCTTAGCGGTCGCGATGTTCCAGACTGAGGCGCCTAGAACCGTTCGACCTCACCGGCCGGCTTTTCTATAGTACTCGACCATATAGCACTTATAGAAAATAGCAGCGAACGATGAATGGACGAAGTTTTCTTTTATTTACCTACGTAATTTAGTATTTTGAATCTACGTATCTTGAAACTGAGACACAATTTCTCCACCTTTGTTCGATTTCTACGTTATGACACGAAATCATAGGAGCAAAAAAGCGAAAATGGTTTATTTCAGAAACCGGTTATTTTGAGCGGTTTTAAGAGTCAGGTCGAACCGACGTGAAAAAATTCGATATAGCCAAAAATCGATTATTTCAGCGATAAACTACCAACTACGTCACGTTAAACTTTCCAGGCCGGCAGTAAATACGGCGTCTGTTTAACCGAGAGACATAAAACGTCAACCATCAAAGTTACAAGCATTCTTTTTCTTACAAGTGATTGTAACTAAAACAGAGTGCATCAGGCACTTCTTTTCACCACTTGCATAAATGGTACCTAAGTTACGAACCTAGTTTTACAGCAACTGCTGGCACCTTACACACACAACTGAACTGGTATTATTAATAAGCTGATGAAGTGACGAGATTTAATATGTTGACGACATTCGAACCTCATCTAGTATATCGTAATTACAATGTTGACGTAATAATATTCATGACAATATTTTTGGAATAGCAGCTCTGTGGCACGTCACAATTTACAGCCGACTAGCTGGCGTACTCCTGTTACATGCATTCTTCTCACCATGCATTCCCCGATAAATCGTACTAAAAACCGCGTTTTGGAGACATCATTAATGCAGTGTATGGTAGCTTCGAAACATGCTTATAGTCTGAAGTCGAAACACACAATGAAAAATTTCAACAATATCTGCGTGTTAAAAGTGCCAACTTTAGCAACGTATCCGGTGCCAGATTTGTTGGTCGACTCTCATAAGTGCCGCTCTGAACAAATGGAACTTCGTCACTCAAAAGACTTCACTCTGAAGAACCGTATATTTCAGAGATGCATGGCACTGCGCCGTTATACGGTCTTCAATTTCACGAAAGAGTGACATCACACCTCAAGTAGTCGACAGTTTAAGGCAGTTAAATTTTCAGACACAGAAGCTTACAACTGAAGCTATGAAGGCAGTTGGACTTCCAGGAGTCACTCTGTCAAGCTTATTACTTCAATATGTCCAGCAGAGTAATATCGCCAATATCATTGACATTTACAGTGGACAACGGAGTTTCATGAACAGCAGTTGATTTGGAATACACTGGACTCTAACAGCGTATGGGTTAGCTCAGTAGATCAGGAAATTGGCCAGTTTTATACTAGTGAACAAATGAGAAACTTGCCAATAAGAACCACCCCTTTGCTTTAGACGCGTTATCACCAGCTCACACAACTACCTCACCTAGCAGAAAATCTGTTATTTAATTAATAACCGTCATCCCTACATCAGTATGTTACGTTAAACTTTCGAGGTCGGCACTAAATACAGGGCCTGTTTAACCGATCGACGTAAACGGTAGCCATCAAAGTATTCCTCTACTTACTGGTGAATATAACTTAAATGCAGCACAGCAGATACTAGCTTCTTGCCCTATTTATTTAAATATGGTGTTCAGGACAACAGACATTTATTTACTAAAAATCTGATTGCGTTTGGTCATGATTCCACAGTAATAGACATAGAAAAACAAAATGTCCTTAGTACTGCGCGACAGTATGGTTCGACAGCTGGACTGGTCAGTGGTGCGCAGTGAGCGTCTAGCGTGACATAGAGCTTTGTGACGTGAGCGTCACGTGACCCATCAGACAGGTATGCCGTACGCCACACAGACACGCCCTCGGCCTGGATTACGCGCTCGCCCGGATCAGAGGTAATCAAGCTAACAGCCCACCTGTTCTCGACGCGAGTGATTGCTGCACTGGTGTTGCTTTCAGCTTCGCTTAGTTCGCTCCGTACTCTTAGCTTACAGCAGGTACCGTCGTTTCAAAACAAAACACTCTGGACGAACTATTTCTGAATAGCAACTAAAACTTGAGCTGAACTTTTCCTCTCTTTTTCTTTGCGAAACTTTTTAAATGCTCAGCACTCTCGTAAGATAGGCCGTTGATAGCATTTTAGTTACTTTTCAAGACTGTTCTGAAGGCTCAACACCACTATAAAATCTTCAGTTGTTTTATTGCTAGTCGTACCATCTCGATCTTTCTTAACGAGAGCCATAGGCCTGTGAAAACAGCAGAAGAGGAACATCACATTCAGCAACGAGAATGATCAAATTTCCGTATAGTTGGGCAGCTTCTCCTGTTTCTGAGTTTTCGTCGGACCTTTAATTTACTTTTGTTATAAATAACTAAATTGAAACAGTTTACTTATAATCGTTCCGTTCATCGTCGCTGGAATAGTTCGTCAATCAGTGTCGATATCTGATATCTGATGAAGACATTTGTAATTTGCCATTCTTCTTCCTTCTCCCTCTCCCCCCCCCCCCCCCGTCCCACCCCCCAGGAACCGCGCGACTGCTACGGTCGCAGGTTCGAATCCTGCCTCGGGCATGGATGTGTGTGATGTCCTTAGGTTAGTTAGGTTTAAGTAGTTCTAAGTTCTAGGGGACTGATAACCTCAGAAGTTAAGTCCCATAGTGCTCAGAGCAATTTGAACCCACCCCCCAATGGTCCGCCCTCAAGAAGCTATTAGCCTTAAGTTGGTGGAGGGTCTTAATATCCAGTGAGACAGGCAATTATACCAGAGAACACCAGCGTCACTATCTTTCAGGAAGGGTCGCAAGGGAATATAACAATGGTCCGGGAACAGACTGACAAGCCCGTTCCTCCGTTTTTTTTTTTTTTTCCAAAATCTGAACAGCATCCACAGTGGATAGGTAATTCTCAGTACTTCCAGAACGGGTAATTCAGTTCTTTGGGCTTCACAGAGGAAGATCCGCTGCCTTGAGGATGCTGAGGGATATAACACCAAAAGAATAATATGCAGATCCGAAAGTACTGATTTGAGAGCACCATCACATTCGCTGTGTTGTATTTTTTTAATGTTATGAAATGAAGGGAAATTTAAGCTCAAAACATTGTGGTATATTATATCACTTATCGTTCCTCACGCTTCCACTCTTGTGGCCGAGTGCACCAACCTCGGTCAACGACCAAGATAAATACGCCGCGATCATGGTTAAACATAAACCGCGTTCAAAATGTCGCTGCGGTGCGGTAACGTTAATCGCCGGTCAGCAACCTGTAATCAGCCAATCTTGCATTTGATCGCTGTAGACTCCATGTTCTGCAATGGAAGAAGCCATGTAGATACAAAGGTGTTGAGATACGAAGCCGGCCGCGGTGGCCGAGCGGTTCTAGGCGTTCCAGTCCGGAACCTCCCTGCTGCTACGGTCGCAGGTTCGAATCCTTCCTAGGCCATGGATGTGTATGATGTCCTTAGGTTTAAGTATATCTAGGTCTAGGGATTTCCTCATGAACCATGGCCTTGCCGTTGGTGGGGAGGCTTGCGTGCCTCAGCGATACAGATGGCCGTACCGTAGGTGCAACCACAACGGAAGGGTATCTGTTGGGAGCCCAGACAAACGTGTGGTTCCTGAAGAGGGGCAGCAGCCTTTTCAGGGGCAACTGTCTGGATGACTGACTGATCTGGTCTTGTAACACTAACCAAAACGGCCTTGCTGTGCTGGTACTGCGAACGGCTGAAAGCAAGGGGAAACTACAGCCGTAATTTTTCCCGAGGGCATGCAGCTTTACTGTATGGACAAATGATGATGGCGTCCTCTTGGGTAAAATATTCCGGAGGAAAAATAGTCCCCCATTCGGAACTCCGGGCGGCAACTACTCAAGAGGACGTCGTTGTCAGGAGAAAGAAAACTGGCGTTCTACGAATCGGAGCGTGGAATGTCAGATCCCTTAATCGGGCAGGTAGATTAGAAAATTTAAAAAGGGAAATGGATAGGTTAGATATAGATATAGTGGGAATTAGTGAAGTTCGGTGGCAGGAGGAACAAGACTTTTGGTCAGGTGAATACAGGGTTATAAATACAAAATCAAATAGGGGTAATGCAGGAGTAGGTTTAATAATGAATAAAAAAAAAAGGAGTGCGGGTAAGCTACTACAAACAGCATAGTGAACGCATTATTGAGGCCAAGATAGACACGAAGCCCACGCCTACTACAGTAGTACAAGTTTATATGCCAACTATCGCTGCAGATGATTGAAGAAATGTATGATGAGATAAAAGAAATTATTCAAGTTGTGAAGGGAGACGAAAATTTAATAGTCATAGTTGACTGGAATTCGGTAGTAGGAAAAGGGAGAGAAGAAAACGTAGTAGGTGAATATGGATTGGGGCTAAGAAATGAAAGAGGAAGCCGCATGATAGAATTTTGCACAGAGCACAACTTAATCATAGCTAACACTTGGTTCAAGAGTCATAAAAGAAGGTTGTATACATGGAAGAAGCCTGGAGATACTGACAGGTTTCAGATAGATTACATAATGGTAAGACAGAGATTTAGGAACCAGGTTTTAAATTTTAAGACATTACCAGGGGCAGATGTGGACTCTGACCATAATCTATTGGTTATGAACTGTAGATTAAAACTGAAGAAACTGCAAAAAGGTGGGAATTTAAGGAAATGGGACCTGGATAAACTGAAAGAACCAGAGGTTGTACAGAGTTTCAGGGAGAGCATAAGGGAACAATTGACAGGAATGGGGGAAAGAAATACAGTAGAAGAAGAATGGGTAGCTCTGAGGGATGAAGTAGTGAAGGCAGCAGAGGATCAAGTAGGTAAAAAGACGAGGGATATTAGAACTCCTTGGGTAACAGTAGAAATATTGAACTTAATTGACGAAAGGAGAAAATATAAAAATGCAGAAAATGAAGCAGGCAAAAAGGAATACAGACGTCTCAAAAATGAGATCGACAGGAAGTGCAAAACAGCTAAGAAGGGATGGCTAGAGGACAAATGTAAGGATGTAGAGGCTTATCCCACTAGGGGTAAGGTAGATACTGCCTACAGGAAAATTAAAGAGACCTTTGGAGAAAGAGAACCACTTGTATGAATATCAAGAGCCCAGATGGAAACTCAGTTCTAAGCAAAGAAGGGAAAGCAGAAAGGTGGAAGGAGTATATAGAGGGTCTATACAAGGGCGATGTAGTTGAGGACAATATTATGGAAATGGAAGAGGATGTAGATGAAGATGAAATGGGAGATACGATACTGCGTTTAGAGTTTGACAGAGCACTGAAAGACTTGAGTCAAACAAGGCCCCGGGAGTAGACAACATTCAATTAGAACTACTGACAGCCTTGGGAGAGCCAGTCCTGACACAACTCTACCATCTGGTGAGCAAGATGTATGAGACAGGCGAAATACCCTCAGACTTCAAGAAGAATATAATAATTCCAATCTCAAAGAAAGCGGGTGTTGACAGATGTGAAAATTACCGAACTATCAGTTTAATAAGTCACAGCTGCAAAATACTAAAGCGAATTCTTTACAGACGAATGGAAAAACTAGTAGAAGCCGACCTCGGGGAAGATCAGTTTCGATTCCGTAGAAATATTGGAACACGTGAGGCAATACTGACCTTACGACTTATATTAGAAAAAAGATTAAGGAAAGGCAAACCTACGTTTCTAGCATTTGTAGACTTAGAGAAAGCTTTTAACAATGTTGACTGGAATACTCTCTTTCAAATTCTAAAGGTAGCAGGGGTAAAATACAGGGAGCGAAAGGCGATTTACAATTTGTACAGAAACCAGATGGCAGTTATAAGAGTCGAGGGGCATGAAAGGGAAGCAGTGGTTGGGAAGGGAGTGAGACATGGTTGTAGCCTCTCCCCGATGTTATTCAATCTGTATATTGAGCAAGCAGTAAAGGAAACTAAAGAAAAATTCGGAGTAGAAGAAATAAAAATTTGAGGTTCGCCGATGACATTGTAATTCTGTCCGAGACAGCAAAGGACTTGGAAGAGCAGTTGAACGGAATGGACGGTGTCTTGAAAGGAGGATATAAGATGAACATCAACAAAAGCAAAATGAGGATAATGGAACGTAGTCGAATTAAGTCGGGTGATGCTGAGGGAATTAGATTAGGAAATGAAACACTTAAAGTAGTAAAGGATTTTGCTATTTGGGGAACAAAATAACTGATGATGGTCGAAGTAGAGAAGATATAAAATGTAGACTGGCAATGGCAAGGAAAGCGTTTCTGAAGAAAAGAAATTTGTTAACATCGAGTATACATTTAAGTGTCAGGAAGTCGTTTCTAAAAGTATTTGTATGGAGTGTAGCCATGTATGGAAGTGAAACATGGACGATAAATAGTTTGGACGAGAAGAGAATAGAAGCTTTCGAAATGTGGTGCTACAGAAGAATGCTGAAGATTAGATGGGTAGATCACATAACTAATGATGAAGTATTGAATAGAATTGGGGAGAAGAGGAGTATGTGGCACAACTTGACAAAAAGAAGGGACCGGTTGGTAGGACATGTTCTGAGGCATCAAGGGATCACAAATTTAGCATTGGAGGGCAGCGTGGAGGGTAAAAATCGTAGAAGGAGACCAAGAGATGAACACACCAAGCAGATTCAGAAGGATGTGGGTTGCAGTAAGTACTGGGAGATGAAGAAGCTTGCACAGGACAGGGTAGCATGGAGAGCTGCATCAAACCAGTCTCCGGACAGAAGACCACAACAACAACAGGTCTAGGGAACTGATGACCTCAGATGTTAGAGTCCCATAGTGCTCAGAGCCATTGAGATACGAATTTGCACACGGCCACCTACATACCAGATGCTCAGACAGTAACTATGCAGCGCTATGTTGTGCGTGCTAAGCAATGACTGATATGATTTCCAATTATTAATACAACATTTTCCATTGTTTAACAAATTTGAATCATATTTGACCAGGTATTTGTATTTGTTAGCAGGTCCGGTTTGATTGAAGACCAGGTCTTGTGTGACATCATTGTGATCCAGGTCATCATGCTGACGACTGAACAAAGAGTGTTTCTTGTGGAGCATGTGTTCCACAATGGAGACAAGTTTATCTCAGCAGTAGAAGCTGCATTTATGGCAGAGTGCCAAGGAGTGAAGATGCCTAACCGCAATGCTGTACGGAACTCCATCACCAAGTTTCTAAAGACCGGAAGCGTTCATAATACTCCAAAATCAGGCAGGCCATCCACATACACATCCGACGAGGAAGTGGCGGAGGTGCAACACATGATGCTGCGCAGTCCAAAGAAATCGGTTAGATGTCTAGCTCAGCAGGCCCATGTGACCGTGGGTTCTGCTCACAAGATTCTTCGGAAGTCACCATGTATCCGTACAAAATGTCGGTCGTGCACGAACTGAGAGAAACGGATCGCCCGGCACGTGTGGACTTTTGCGACTGTTTCCTGTCCTTCCTGCAGGACAACCGTGAGGGTATTTTTGGCACTAAGTTTTTCACGGATGAGGCGTGGTTTCACCTCTCCAGTTACGTGAATAGCCTGAATGCTCGTGTGTGGACTGCAAGATTAAAAGTTTGGTGCCTCGTAAACACATCATCGGGCGGATCTACTTTCAGGATACCATAAATGCAGAACGGTACTGCACCTGCATTTTGGAGCCCTTACTGGGTGAACTGAATGAGGATGAAAGTCGCGCTGAGTGGTCGCGTAGTTAGAGGCGCCATGTCACGAATTGCACGGCCCTCCCGCCGAAGGCTTGAGTCCTTCCTCGGGCATGGGTGTGTGTGTTGTCCTTACCGTAGCTTAGTTTCAGTAGTGTGTAAGTCTAGGGACCAATGACCTCAGCAGTTTGGTTTCTCAGGAATTCACACACATTTGAACATTTTTGAGGATGAAATTGACCATGTGTGGTTCAAACAGGACTCTGGCTTCCGCGTTCACCAGACTTCCCTCCACTGGATTACTTTTGCAACGTCCCCTTAGAAAAATTAATGGATTACTGTGCTGGTAAGCCCCTACGTTATTTGATTTTCAAACAGCTGAGCAAAACTGAACGTACTCAGACATTTCTCTCTTTACTTATTCTGATCATCACTAAACTGACACACAATATTTTTAGCGCAACGCAATCTGACTTTCAATAATCCCTACAAAATAATGGCCCTGACTAACATTAACCTATACCTTTCATGAATCACTTGTCTCACAAAAATCTTCATTACTCGAACTACTGCAATACAGCGAGCGCTACTACGGCCAGCTAAATAAAAGATTCAAACTACTGAAGGCACTAACTACTGATAGGCATGGTTAGCAAATGAAAGATTTTGATAGAGAACAAACAATGTATTTACCTTAATAGTGTTCAAAAGTCAGAATATATATAGCAGTTCGTGACATCCAGTCTTACAAATTTACTGTCTCTGATGGACACACATCCAGATCAACCGCTCTCAAAATTCCGCCATCTCTCTTCTCACATCCACCACTGCTGGCGGCTCACCTCCAACTGCGCAACGCTTCGTGCTGTTAACATCCAGCTGCCCAACACTACAATGGCACACAAAAATGCAAACTAGCCACAGACTGCACACAGCACAGCCAGTGGTTTTCATACAGTGCACTACGTGGCGTTACCAATAAGAAAACCTAAACAGCCTACTTACACTTTCTACGCGGTACGTTGAAGGGAAAAGACTATGAAGGCAGTCGGCACACCATACAAGAACTCCATGCTGAACTGGCACATCAAATTCAGAACATCACGCCCGATGTTCTGCACAACATCTTCAAGAGCATGCAGAAACGTTCGCAACTTTGTCATCAAATTCAAGGGTATTACTTCCAGCATCTATTATAGCTTCCATCATTAATACGGCAATTTATGAACTGCATAGTTACTTATTCAACATCCTGTACATAAGTTTTCTAGACAGTCGCAGGAGAATGACGTCATTGACAAATGTTCTCACTTTCGTCAAGAAGCAGAAGTGTGTTCATATCTGCTCCTATTCCGTTCGTTTATGTCTGGCAAAATGGAAAATAAAAGAACAACACCAAATTTATCGAAGTACGAGATGTATATACGTATATCTTGAATTTGTTGATGGGAGTGCATCAGCTCTTGAAAATAAAACAACTGACGGCTGCAGTATAAAACAGGCAATGTACAGTATCGTTTTGGTCATTTTTTTTTTCGTTCGGTTCGAATACCTATATCATTTAAATGTACGCTAATTTACATATCTTAATCGTAATTTTTATGAAAGATCCACGTCTTCTTATGACTAACAATATAATACAAACAAAAATCCAGTTTCCGTTGCAAACAAAAATTCTTAATTACCGTTCTGTTGTAAAGGATTTTAAGCAAGACTGTATGATTAAAAAATAAAAATAATTTTTTTCTATATTTTTATATTTTTACACTTAACACAGAATTTGCATGCTTGCTTAAAAATTTTAAACTGACTGGAATCGAGCCTACGCGCTCCCCCTTTCACCCCTTTGCAGCGACAAAGCACTCTACCACAGAGCCACAATCTTGTTGAGGCAATATTTTAGTTTATTAAAGATCAGGCTGTAATCTCCCCCCCCTCCTTCGTAATTACATCTATTGTCGCTATTACTCTTTTGTGAAGTTTTGAGAGGAGTGGAGATTACAATAAACTTTCTAGTTTACTTAACTTGTCATACGGAGTTGGCTCCAGTTCTTCTTGTCCAGGGGTCTGATTCTTTTAGCCGAAAACCTCACATTTTAGGTCCTCAAGGTTGTATTGACGTAATAATGTTGAAGATTTTTGTTGCAGAATTTTTGTTTTTACTTAAATCTATTTTCTCACATTTCAGTATATCATACAGTCTTTTGATTTTTCACGTTAACAAAGACGAAATCACATTGTTCGCACAAAATACAAAAATATGCCCCATCACATCAGAGGCATGCTTACGACTCTCACGCTCTGCGGGAATAACAGTATCCCAAAGGGTTTACAGTTTTTCTTAACAAATAAATTTCTACTAGTTTCTGTTACATTATTACTTTAGATTATTAGTTCATAAATGAACCCGGAAATAAACATAGTAACCAATAGAGTATTGCGTAATTAATAAAAATTTTAAGTGGGCCAATAATTCTAATTTCAAATATTTCTAAAAAAAATAATTATATCTGTACATTCAGAAGTAGTAGATCGAGACTAAAACATTTCATACAGTAATTAATTTTCATAAATTTTAGCTTGAAATATAACATACTATGTATAAAATTATATGAAGGTTTTCAGAAAAGCAACTGAGATTATCTTGGTCTGTCCAAACTTCGAAAAATAATACTGCTATCGACAACTACCGTTAAGGAAAAGTAATACTACAGGAGGATGTCTCGTTACAAGGCGCTTTGTTTCCATACTGGGCAAGGATGCGACGTTTATGGATGCGAACTAACCCATACCGCATTCTACGCTACACATCAGTCTGTCACCACAACCAAAATTGGAAGGAGGGGGATGGGGCGCATATTACTCTCTAGCCAAACATTTACATATTGTACCTTCTTTCCGTTTCATAATCTACTACTAAATAATATCATAAGCTAACGCCGAGATAAAATCTATAGGCAGCTTATTATCTCCCAACGCCACATTCCCCGACATTTTACCACGACAAATCGTACTGTCGCGTTTTGGAGAGATTTGTTAAGAAAAACTGTAAACCCTTTCGGATATTGTTATTCCCGCAGAGCGTGAGAGTCGTAAGCATGCCTCTGATGTGATGGGGCATATTTTTGTATTTTGTGCGAACAATGTGATTTCGTCTTTGTTAACGTGAAAAATCAAAAGACTGTATGATATACTGAAATGTGAGAAAATAGATTTAAGTAAAAACAAAAATTCTGCAACAAAAATCTTCAACATTATTACGTCAATACAACCTTGAGGACCTAAAATGTGAGGTTTTCGGCTACAAGAATTTCGTTGCATGCTTATGTTTTTTGGAATTTTCATGTCTGAACGTTGGACGTGTAGCGTATTGCGCACTCAAACCAGCTACCAAGAGGGACAAATTCCAACAACCAGGAATATATAAACTTGATTGTCGAAGTTGTTACGCAGTACACATAGACATGACATGCAGGAATTTTAAAACACGATACAAATAACATATCAGGTATTGGAAGTACGAAACAAACCATTCCACATTTGAAGAACATTTAAAACACCATAACCACCATCCTACAAACATGGAACAGGAAATGAAAACAATGAGAATAAGCAACCATGGCAGACATCTTATACAAATGAAAGAAAACTTCCACATTCAGAAAGCCATCACTGGAAACAAACACGTGATAAATGAACAAACACACATCAGCACAGACTCCCTACGTACACACAAATGCACACACACACACACACACACACACACACACACACACACACACGTACACACAAATGCATACACAAACATGTCACAGATACTTCAATACTTACACTCGAAAGTTCGCCAATAACATTCGATATTTGGCAATAACATCTGACAGTCGGCAACAGAAACCGAAACATTGCATCGAAACAAGTGTAAAGTTCATAGTGGTGTGACATGTGGAGAAAAAACCGCAAATTAGCATTTAGAAGAAGAACAACAACACCACAAATGCAACAGGAGCGTATTATGTCGTAAATCGCCCACGCAACCTGTAAGTACAGTTCAAAATATTACTACTTAATAGGAAATACCAACCACGAGAACTGTTTATAACCCATAGTTACAGTGACCAAAATGTAAATTAAATAGCAGACATATGTACATATTCCAGGCCACTGAAGATGCCTTGCAAAAAATAAAGGCGAAACGCGTATGGCACTAAAATTGTGTTTCATTCAGTTGCTGTCAGACGGTCCGTAAAGTAAAAATTATCAATATGCCGTTCTATGGTTTAATTTTCTGTCAGTTGGAGAAGGTTGGCCGCCAGTTAGTTGAGAACTGTCGTTATGAAAACATCGTCAAATTTATAACTGAAAAGTTTGAAACATCAATATTTGAAAATCGAATTTATTTGTTCAGAAAATCAGAAGCGATCTTCAGTCCGTCGATCCATAAGTTCCTAATCACAATACACCCTTACTAAATTTCTACCGGATCATGTCTAGTTAAGCATTTCAAAACAAGGGTTTACAGCATCGATTAGAATGAGTAAACAGCAACAGCCGAAGTAACGCCGCCGACAGAGTCAATACACTTCAGCGAACCTTGTGCACAATATGGAAATACGGTTGGCCAGGAAGTCAGGTTTTGCACACGCCGAATGAATCAGATCCGTGGCTTCCAGCGGAGTGGGCTGCTATCAAAGCGTTAGGAGGGCTCATCCAATTTGTCCCCGCGTTCGATCAATTAACGGCCCTGATAGAAGCTCACGTCAGCCTTTTTCCGAAATGAACGTCATGTCAGAGAGCCCCTGTCAGTTCCGGTGAAATTCCGGACGCCATGATACCAGCAGAGAGGAACGGCCGGTGACACTGCGCTTCAGAACACTGAAATCGTGTCTCACTGCCTCAGCACCACCAGCGAATTCACTGGGGAGAAACGATTGAATGGAATGGGGCTTGCTGTGACAGAGCACAATGCGATATTTTCGAGCACGGGATTTAAATATACGTAAAGTGTACTGACCAACTCTCATCAGTGTATTCGGCTTAAGAGAGTAGAACGGGATGGCGCTCCATTTTGGAAATGTTATTGATCATTTCTTTCAATAAATTAACAAACAAATTACAGAACTGACTTTTAGACCTTTAATGTATACCCTTAAGTTTGTACAACGTATTTTCTTAAGTAAAAAACTTGCTCCAGTTGGCAGTGCCGGATACAGTAAAACCTCAAGGAGGGGGCGCTAAAGATGTCTTGAGCTACCTTTACTTTTACTGTAGTAAAAAATGATAAAGTCAGATGCAAAGTTGAAGAAAGTTTTATTTAATCTGGTGAGACACATATACAAGACAATGTCATCTTGTGATATAAAAAACCTGCAATTGTGGTTCTCTTCCTTAAATGAGGAGTTCTATGCGCCTATATTTCCTGGCAAATTGGATAATTACACCGCCAATAGGACACTCAATGTTAGGGTGAGTGTTCAACAGAGATAAGCCATTAAGTCGATCCTCGCTCGTTTGCTTGTATTGAAGAATCTCTCCCATTAGTCTCTTTTTAATTACCAAGAGTGATTCCTCTTCAAAGAACGGTAGTTCAGTTAAGCACTGATTCAATTTATGTGCCAGATCATCACCGTCATGTTTCAGTAGTTGTGAGGGCAAAAGTATGTTGAATTTTAAATGATGAATATTTTCTTCAGCAAAACGTTCTCTACATTAAAAAACTAAAAACCCGCCTCGATTGCGAAAAAGCACCTTAACACTAGGTGCTTTTTTCGCAATCGAGGCGGGTTTTTAGTTTTTTAATATATTAACCAACAATTGCTGACGCGCTGCGATGTTGAAGGTTTTTAAAAACGTTCTCTCATGTCAGTCGTAACATGGTCCGTGTTGGAATAAAAACAGTTATATTCCAAAATGTCATAGCAGTTTTCCCTGTGTCTTTGTCAGCCTGTAAGACGAGGAACACTCACCTCCACGTCTAACTCTTCCATAACTGCCTTCGTTTCTTCAACAATACGAGCAAAGTGGCTATCAGCATTAGCTTTCATGCCATCGTACACCTTGAGCGTCGAATCTAATTTTGCTTTTGCCATCGCGACGTCCAAGCTAGAGTCTTGTAAGATTTTGCTGACTGGATATGTTATGTTCATAATGTCACTCAGTGTAAACAGAGTGGTAATAAATTCGCAATTACAGGGAGCGCGAAAGAGAATTTTGGCTTTGGCAGCCGTTGTTCTATCCCTCCAACACTGTATTTCTTTAAGAGCTCTGTAAACTGTTCCGGATCAGGTGCGAACTAAATACACCATGATGCCGCTGAAGCCATCTTGACAAATTGACTGCAGCGAGTGGTTCAAATGGCTCTGAGCACTATGCGACTTAACATCTGAAGTCATCAGTCGCCTAGAACTTAGAACTAATTAAACCTAACTAACCTAAGGACATCACACACATCCATGCCCGAGGCAGGATTCGAGCCTGCGACCCTTGCGGTCGCTCGGTTCCAGACTGTAGCGCCCAGAACCGCACGGCCACTCCGGCCGGCTGCAGCGAGTGTTTTAGGTGACTCGTCAGTGTTGCGAACCGCTTGCTAGACGCTGTGAAGAACGATACTACTTCTATAGTAGCAAGTGAGTTTCTCACATTCGAAACTTTTCAACTGCGAGAGACAGCGAGGTTGAGATGATGACTTCGATAGCCTACACCCACACAGTTCTCCAGTGACAAAAAAAGGCTTTCGATTCTCCTTACAATCGTAGTACCTAATACTTCACCAGTAACGCTACGCTCTTCATCTTGACTCTCTTGAGGTTCATTGTCAATGTTTCCAATACAATTATTATCTTTATGGATGTCAACGAAATTTGCCGTCACCATCAACGTATCCTACAGCTAAACTCAGTTGGCGATGTGCGCTATGTCCGTAGTCTCATCTAGGATCATGTTGCAATGACGAGAATCTTTGATTTCCTCCAGTATTCTCGCTAACATCACTGTTTCATAGCATGAAATAAGTTCGTCACACGTTGTTTTACTTTTGTAAGTGGCGTTCGCTTTAGTGGTCTCAAGGTGATGTTTTAGTTGCAAGTCTCCAGCGTCAAATTCTAAATGTTAAGTTTCCCTCGTTACTCACTATACCTATTCGGTCACTTTTGTTTCCTAATAGACTCCAATCATCTCTATGCCCCCACAGAGGAATATTTTGCTTTCCACGAAATATGACTGTTTTTATTATAGGTACAAGCCGGTCTCTGTTTTCCCTAATGCTTTGCATTCTCTGTCTTGACAACTGATTTCTGACCTCAAGTTCGCGGTTGTCTCGTGTCGCCAAAAACAATTTTGCATCTGTTGACGCTCCAACGAGGTACCTGAGCTGAGAGTGGGTCTCCAGGTCACCATCTTTACCAGTAAGTTTGGCAAACTTCGTAAGAGCCGGCCGCTGTGACCGAGCGGTTCTAGGCGCTTCAGTCCGGAACCGCACTGCTGCTACGGTCGCAGGTTCGAATCCTGCCTCGGGCATGGGTGTGTGTGGTGTCCTTAGATTAGTTAGGTTTAAGTAGCTCTAAGTATAGGGGACTGATGACCTAAGATATTAAGTCCCATAGTGCTTAGAGCCATTTTAACCATTTTTTAAACTTCGTAAGTGGTCCAGTCACAAGCTTTTGGCGGTAATGGATTTCTTTCCTCCAACCATGTTATTATTCACAAAAATTGAACAGTTAATGCAAAGAATTCCCTTTTTAACTTGTTAGAACACCATCCATGGATACTGTTCAAAGTGATTATCATGCACTTGTCTGCGTCCAACCGTCCCCTCTTGTTGGGCTCGGAAGTATGAAATAACCTTTTTCAGGTTTCCTTGGAGCTGCGAGAAGCTTGTGTTTTATATCCTCACTAATATTTCCTAACGCTAATATATCCAAATAATTGCCAACACCTGTGGGATTAAATGAATCACTCGATGAACTTTGTTGTGGAAGTTTCGACGAAGTGCTGAACTCTGCCTGTACATCTGGTGGTGTTTTTGCGGCTGAATGGTGACCAGAAATTTTACTTTTCTTTTTCTTGTCACATAACGATCCATTCTAACATATTGTTACGACGTAGGTAAATTAGATGCCAATTATTCTCGAATGAACACCTTATTCGCACTGAAAAATGCAACACTAGTACACTTAGCACTAAAACACACACGGACACACTCCGTTTATTTCTAACATCACTAAGCACAATACTGACTGAAGTCCGTGCTAATAGCCAATAATCGGAGTTGGTCACTTTTTATCACTTCCAAGTTATCGCGACGATTATAGCTTTCAAACTGACTACCTGGTAGCGACTCTGCTTGCGGGTCGGTTGTGATGCTTATTATTACAATAAAACGACGGTGTCTTTTCCACCCCATCCGTCCAAAGGTATGCTGTTGGTTACCACATAATGACTGACTGACATCGCTTGCCTGAGTTGGAGAAAGAGTTTTGATGGAGGGGCAACACCTTCTGGGGATGGCTAGCATCGAAACACTGATCGCGTACATAATTGCAATATGAGGAATCACTCGAAACGGCACGCAGAGCCATCAGCTATTTCATCACTGAGGCAGATGTGTTTAAATGTAGAGGACATCAATCACGTTCGGACAGTAGACAGCAGTTAGGTGGCTCTCCACAACGCCGCCAAACTCTTCCAGTTTCCTTATTTTGTAACTGTCTCTTATTTAAAATCATCCGGTGTGTGTGTCGTGTCATGGCAGCAGCAGTAGCAACATGATTTATACCACGCAACATCTAGTTTCCTACGAGAATCAATGGAACAGAACATGTTAATGTCAGTTTAGAACCTGACACAGACCTCGAAGTCATGGCGGGAAAAAACTAAATGTATGGCAGCGTACAAAGCGTGTTACAGCAGAAAAAGCAATACTCGTATTTCAAACCATGACACTTGCTCACAGGGAGCATTTCTTGCGACTTATTGCATAGTTTGCGGGATACGGTCATCCTCCTACAGTACAGGCGAAGCAACTTTACACTGGTCTGTGCAATGGATCAATTCCTGTGTATTTAATAGGACTGTTACATGTGCTCGCTGCCGGCACACAGATAGATCGTAAATTTTCTCTGCTGGATGGTACAGAATAACGAAGATAGAATGTTTGGATGATAGATGTGAATGGATTCTGAGGGAAGCAGACTTGATCCCAAATCGCTGACAGCGTTTCTACCACAAAGCGTAACACTCTCAGTGGCTCGTGTGTGTACCTGTAGACTCAAGACCGCTTTTTATGCATGGTGACGGTATGTTGTGGGCTGTAGAATCCCTCTGTGGCCAGCTTCAGATGTCATTTCTCAATAGTGTTCCTCGAAAAGAACATCGTGTTCCCTCCACTGATTCCCATTTGACCTACCTGGTGAGTGTGATCCGACTACAGAAAAAACCAAAACAAGAATTACTCGCCATGCGGAGTGACTCTCATGGTCAATTTAATTTCAAAATAAAGAGGACATTCTGCGGTGATTGGTAGTTTTCCATCATAATAGTCGAAGTTTTTTTCCCGATTTTATTCAAGGTGGGTATGTCTCTGCTGATCATTTGTGATCGGTGGTGGTATACTTCGCTGGATGTCACAAAATAATGAGATGCAAGTGCAGTCGAATGTAAAAAAAACTATACTGATTTTGGTCATAGGACTAAATCAAAATGGACTTCGTCTACTTTCGTGGAAAGACGACATTTATTACCATGACAAATATTTTTTTAACAGTTGCTTTCTTATAGGAGTCGATTTGACGTTAAATAGTCCAGCACGGAATGGCGAGCGACTTCACTACGAGATCGTGGCTCTCGCCTGGTCCCAGCTGGAGCATCCTATGTGATGTTATACTCCCAGAATAACAGGCCTATTGGAGGCGTTGAGTACTTGTCTAGTCTGTGACAGGTTGTCGCCTCAGGTGCGACTCCTAACCATTAGGGGCGACTGTGTCACTATACTTTAGATCACCAAGATGCATTCGGGATAGCCATTCTTTTATCTCCTATTGTTTAGTTAACTATACCTGCTTTTGTGTTGGGAAAGGACCATTGTCTCAAGGTGAAGAGCGGCCAGCACTTGTCATGAGGCTGCTGGTGGAGTAGCTCCCTCCCTCAGTCCATCCACCCAGTAGGTGGAGAGAGGGCCTCGATTGTCGGCAGTTTGTGATTGTACACCGAGGAGAATGCGAGTTCAACTACCGCCTCCTCTGTAGTCTTTTAGGACGACGATTTTCCGCAGTATATGCGCTGCACTATCTGCTTAATTACATAATTAGGATCGATATTTGCGTCAGTTTCCGCACCAAAATAAGTAAAGTACACTAACCTAACCTTCCTCTGACGCATCTGGACAGTTTCCATGTGTTAGGGGGTACACTTAGGCTTTCCATCCAGTAGAATCAGGGTTCGAGTCGTTGATACACTGCGTTTTTTATGTGCACTGAGTGTTTGTGCGTTCGTTACAAGTGCTCGTTTTTTCACGACAGTTTCGAGTGTAATTAGAACTGTGACGCATTTTTTCCATCATCTGTGATAGCATGTATTGGCTTCGATTACCTGGGTTGTAGGGTGATTTTTAGCAGGTGTCTGTAGCAAACTCCGATGTCAAACAGCGATAGATGCTGTATACTTACAGGAAATATACATTTTCTCAGTGTAATGGGGGGTGGAGGAGGAGGGGGGTTGAGAGGTCTCTTAGAGGACGGATTATCTCCCAGGGGGCCTTAATCAACCACCAGTGGATCATAAACCACTTA
The DNA here is from genome assembly GCF_023864275.1 of Schistocerca cancellata. NCBI lineage: Eukaryota > Metazoa > Arthropoda > Insecta > Orthoptera > Acrididae > Schistocerca > Schistocerca cancellata. The sequence goes on from NC_064633.1 coordinate 157,431,989, forward strand.
CCAGAACAATGGGTTAGGGCGCGAGGGGATAATTAATTAGCATATGAATTTGAAGTCAAAACTGCGCCAGAACCCGTTTTGTGGGAATATAATTCTCGTCTCTCCAATTCGTCACATTATTGTGCAGGATGCCAATTGGACTTCAGAAGTTGTAGCTCTGTGACGACATATGGCCCTATGTTGCGCTCATAGACTCTCACAAGGCCCCAAACCTGTGTAGCAAATTTTTTCGACATTGAAATTTCGTTTCCTTCCCTCTCTTTTAGCGCAAAAAATGAGTTTTTCTGTTTTCGACTGATCTGTTTGACAGTAAGTATTGATACATGCAACTACAACATAGCGTTGCTGTGTTCTGCTGACAACGCTGCTGTGTAGAGCTAAATGAAGAATCAGCAACCCATCTTGGATTTTCGTTTTTAACAGGCAAAGAAAATATTACTGTGGTGAGGCCGTTGTGCGCCAAGGAGATGGAGCGTCGTCTTATTTTTGGAACTGGGGACAGATGACAGGCACACCTATTGCTGCGACGTTTTTGTGTTGGGATTTGGTGATGGAAACTGTGCTCCAGTATGTGAGACGGGCACCTTTCTGTAGCTCGGTAAGGGCTGATCGAGGAAGCGACAGAACAAGACTGAATACATTATCCAGGCACGGTTATTTAAAATTTTGTATTCATCTTGACTGCAGATCAGCGCCAAGCCCGCATCCGCATCTAGAAATCGGTTTAACTGTGGTAACACTTGACGACTGTCAGATATCTGCATTCACTTTCTCCATAGTGAACAAGAGCACTCGACAGCTAATAGGGAAAGTCCAGTTCTAACACTTGCGAAGCCCGTTAGTTTCGTTAAGAACTGCACAGAGTCCATGTTTTCTGGACGTATCGCGAGGCCACTCACCTGTTGCCCAGCAGCTTGTGAACGCGACTTAGGAAACAGAAAGGGAAACGTTTTCGTGCGTTTATGAGACAGCTTAAAGCGAATCGGTAGGTGTCTCCCAATGAAAACTATGTAAATAGTTATCAAGCACTCATTCGGGAACCTCGAGTATGTTACGACATGTTTATAAATTCGATCAGCAGTTTCCGCACTCCATACGTATTTTGTAAGAAGACAAAGACGTTGTGGCTGACAAATGTGTGGAAGTGTATGGCGACGACATGCATGCGAAGAAAGCTTAGTAAGAAAGAAATGCTTCTTCTTTCATACATATACATTTCAGATCAACGTAACGTGATGATGATGATGTTTGGGATGTGGAGCACTCAACTGCACTGTCATCGGCGCCCGTACGAAGTCCCAATTTTTCCACAGTCCATATTTTTTAACACAGCCCAATCTAGCCGCTGGCACGAATGATGATGATGAAATGGCGAGGACAACACAAACACCCAGTCCCAGGCAGAGAAAATCCCCAACCAGGTCGGGAATCGAACCCGGGGAACCGTGATCCAGTGGCAACAACGCTAGCCACTAGACCAGGAGCTACGGACTTCACGTAACGTGAAAAGCGAACTTCGTGTTTGCTAAATTCTTTTGGAAAATTTAGAATGAATTATTTTGGCCCCTTAGAATGAATTCAATGAACCCACAATACACAGCCCGAAAAAAGAAATTAAAGTTATTATAATGAAGGTCATTTTGCCCGAAACACATTAAAGTTACAGAAACTAGACTTTCAACACATTACTCTCGTTGGCGTTGCGTATAGTAGACATCTTCAAGTTCTTAGGTGCACAGGACCTCAACTTTCACAGATGTATTAGAGGCGACTTGATGATGGCTCGAACTGACAATAGCCGATACTAGTCGAATGAGGGTGAAGGTGCAGGGAAAACCGTTCATATCGAAATAAACCTGAACTATGCCAAAATGGAAAAAAGGACAAACAAAATCCATCATTTTCTGGCCTATCACTTAATTAAAAATGAAACTTCATCAGCCTGGTCTTGTGGTATTTGCATGAAATAAGACTTTTCATCAACATCGGAAATGTACTCATAACACTTCAATGAAAGCTTATAGAAAAACTGCTACGAAGCGTAGGACGGCGGTAAGCCGGGCAGGCAAGCAAGATGCTTTTAGCCTGCTTGGGCTGGGCATGGCCTGGCTTGGAGGGGAATAAAGCAGCCCGCCCGTTCTGCTCCAAACGTGCGGCAGCTTGTCTACCTGGCTAATAGGCGAGAATGGGCAGGTTAAAAGGGAAAATACGGCCCACGTGGTTCCGCAGTTCGCGCAAAGCGAATGATGGGGAACGAACGCCACTCACGCAGATTCGCCGCGCGAATGCTGTGCGCTATCCGTCCATCCGCAGCGGCGCGATTGTTGAACGCTGCAAGGGACAGTCTCATTCACCTCAACAAACTCCACACACTCCTCTGCCAGATCTACGGTGACACATGAAGTTTCTCAGTCAACAATAACTAAGAAAAATTACGACTGTAATGCGCGTGTCCCTGGACTGCCACATTTACTTTCAAATTCGCTCTGAGACAAAAAAAAAAAAAAAAAGTATCACGAGGCAGTTATGCAGATTGATCACTAATTGATGTTCACATAGGTATCGACGGGAAATCCAAAACTGTAAACTTTTGCGGGTGATGGATGAGTGTGTGACACTGCAGTGCAACTTCACCGTGTACCTGGCTAGGGAAGTAAACGGGTGACAATATCAGGGAATAAAGTCTTCGCGAATTTCATTCCGTGTGCTCAGTTGGCAGTAACTACTCCTCACAGATAGGCACGCGATCATTATATGCAGACGGCATTTGAGAGAGGATGTGTAATTGGGCTCAAAGAAGCTGGTTGGAGTAAGTGGCTGATAGCTCGACACTTGAATAGAACGTACACTGCTGTTCGAAGATGTTGGCACGAATGTTGAACCATGGGCGAATACAGCATCAAGAAGGAAGCGGTCGACCTAGAGAGACAACAGAATGTGATGACCAAGCAATCGTCAGAGAAACACTCAGAGTCCAGAATTCATTGCCATCGATCCGACGTGACCACAAAGACCGTTAATAGTCGGCTCACAGAAAGGAAGCTGAACTCACGGTGCCCTTGTGCTGACTACCATTGACCTCTGTACACAAACAAGCACGTTTGCAGTGCATGCGGTTACATTCGGTTTGGAATCTCACTGATAGTAGTAAAATTGTCTTCAGGAATGAGTCCATATAAGCAGTGAAGACGTGGGTGGCGACGCCCTAGACTGTGGTGCGATACCAGCCTGACAGTCGCTGGTGATATGGTTCAAATGGCTGTGAGCACTATGGGACTTAACATCTGAGATCATCAGTCCCCTGGACATAGATCTACTTAAACTTAACTAACCTAAGAACATCACACACATCCATGTCTTAGACAGGATTCGAACCTGCGACCGTAGCAGCAGCACGGTTGCGGACTGAAGTGCCTAGAACCGCTCGCCCACAGTGGCCAGCCTGGCGATATTGCCCGATGACCTGGAGTAACGGTCGGTGGTGATATTTCATTTCATAGCAGGGTCCCTCTGGCTAACATACGGAGCAATATTTCGCACATATTTTCCACATTTGGCTTACGAAATTCAAAATCTAACATGAAATCTTTCCATGATAGAAATATGCATTTCACCTCATTCAAGAACAAAAACAAATCGTGACCCACAGGGTCAGAAATGCATCGTATATTTAATAAAACACGAAAATCTGTGACTAAAGGCGTTTTTTAATTCATACTTCCAGTGTACTGAATACAGTCACGTTTGAAGCTGCAAAATATGGAGAAAATTAAATTTAAGAATGGTTTTCATTACATGTTTCCTAATAATTTGCGTTTTGATATTCAGGCTTTTTTGCCTTCGAAGATGACATTTCTATTTTCAGCCTCCTTGATTTCGAACACATGTTATACCGTTTCAAATGTAAAAAAAAAAAACTCCTAAAAATAAAAAAATATGAAATGGATTGACATTTGTTTAGATGTGTGTAATATTTATCAACTATTACACTAAAGCCTAGTCACTGCGTGGTCTAATGAAGGAAACCAGTCACCTTGATTGTGTCACTGACATACGTTTCTAACATTCAAATATTCCATTTCCAGTTAATTTTTTTCAACTTACGTATCTAGTATGGTAAAATGCAACAGATAAAGTTCAAGTCACAATGAAAATAAAATATTTATAACAATATCTGAGAATTTTATTCCACATTTTCTTTAGATGGCACATCTATGTTATAGACAGAACTCTTAGAAGACAATGTATTCACCATCTGTGTTATCTGAAACTAAGTAACTAATACACGAACTCTCAAATCCTAAGAAACAACAGCGAAATCTATGGTGGAGAAGCAGATCTGACGACCTCGCTGCTCTGAACTGCATGCCTCAGCGAACTGCAACAGGTTGACTTACTTGTTAGCTATAAAAGTTACGAAATACAGCAAAAGAGTAAGTGGCGAAATGAAACAAGTGCATTTCTTAATGACGCAAAACAGTTAAAATGGATCAGGTACCATGAGGAAACTCAGTGCTGGTGCAAACATATGAAGTCATCAAGAGGCTGCAACTTTAAATAAACGAAACCTCTTAATCGAATGAAAAGACGAATTCACGTTGCAGTAGACAAATATTCTAACATTCGTAAAGGTTGATAGTGGTTAAAACTCGTAAAGATTGCTCACAGGATGAACAGCTCCATGTGAATAGTTACAATTTTCCTAACATAAAAATAGAAACAATGGAGATATTCTTCCTACTTGTAGTTGAGTGAGAGAGAGAGAGAGAGAGAGAGAGAGAGAGAGAGAGAGTGTTCGAATGCCACCGGTGTTCAGGGACGTCTGCATTTCACCACCTGCATGGGCTCGAACTGATTATCATAATAATTTGCTGAAAGAACCGAAAGTGAGAGGTGCGAAACGCACAAATTAGGCAAAGAGCATTCAGCGACCTCGCACTCGTATGTGAAACAGCAAATTGAACCGCAAGCCTGCATGATCAGTTTGTAAGCTAGCACCAGAGTGTACCCACAACACTAAAGCCGTCGCCAGACTACGCTGATTCAAACAGAAATTCTTGCGACAAGCACCTGATTGGCTCCGCAGTCGAAATTCTCTGAACTCCGTGATACATTCCACGTTCGGCGTCACACAGAGCTTAACGCCGCACACAGCCAGACAGAGCAGAACATTTACGCTTTGGCAGGTGGGAGGCGCGCTTGTGCACACGTCAAACAAGTCAGCGCTGATAGATGACGTCTTTCGAACTACTTGATTCGTTCCCCACGCACATTTCCCTTTACCCGTATACACCTTACAATCAGATGAAAACTGTAATTGGGTTACTGAAAAATTTGTGTTTTAAGGAAATTTCTTTATCACCATAACTATGAAAAATATTGCCTTGAAATTTATATAGCTCACTAGCTGCGCCCCGCGCTTAGACAGAAACCTATAATAAACTTTCACTGTCAGATGATGGGTAAAGCTGTTGTCGCTCGCAGCTCACTCATTTGATGGGGAAAACTGACAGAGCTATTGTCCCTTGCAACTGACTCGTTTACTTCTTGGAAAACATTTTCATGCAACCGAGTAGCGAATTACAAAATGTACCTGAAAAGAGAGTAAATAATTTCACGACTGTTTGCGACATGTTTATCATAGGAAAAATAATAAGTGTCTTGGTGTGTCTGGACAGCTAGGTATCTGCTGCTACACACCTCTGCAAACGACCGTCGGAGGTCCCTTGTTCTCTGCGAATTTATAGAAGAGTCCCGGTGTTAACCACGTATGCACTTACTCCAATGTTCTAATAGTCTCTCCTCCTTCCACCTCTCTCTGTCCATCTCCTCCACCCCATCTCTCCGTTCACCTCGTCCAACACCCATTCTCTGTTCGCCTCGTCCAACACCCACTCTATGTCGATTTCCTCCTACCTCTCTCTCTGTCTACCTTCTCCTTCTCTCTCACCTTGTCCATCTGCTCCCCCCTCTCAGCGTTCACCTCCTCCACCCACCTCCCACCCCCGTCTCTGCTCATCTTCCCCTCATTCCTTTCTCTGGCCATTTCATCCTCCCCCCTGTCTCAGTCAATCACCTCCTCTCGCTACCTGTGTCCATCTCCTCCATCTTTCTCTATCTCTCCATCTCCTCCTCCCCTCCACTTCTCCAAGTTGTCACCCCTATCCTAATAGGAGGTTGGTGGCTCTTACCCTACAGTATTTGTTTCTAGATCGAGAATAATATTTCTCTCAAATTTGGTTGAAATAGTTCCAGGGGCTTAGCACGAGTTTTCTACCCTTGGCTTTACCCACGTATGCCCATGTCAAATCTGTTTCACATATATTTAACATACGTCACATATTTGTATATATATTTCATCTCCATCTCTAGCAAATTTCGCCCTCAGTTTCATTTTCTCGCAGATCAATGTTTATGACATCGTATCTGTGGTGTCACCGCCAGACACCACACTTGCTAGGTGGTAGCTTTAAATCGGTCGCAGTCCATTAGTACATGTCGGACCCGCGTGTCGCCACTGTCAGTGATCGCAGACCGAGCGCCACCACACGGCAGGTCTTGAGGGACGGACTAGCACTCGCCCCAGTTGTACGACGACGTTGCTAGAGACTACACTGACGAAGCCTTTCTCTCATTTGCCGAGAGACAGTTAGAATAGCCTTCAGCTAAGTCCATGGCTACGACCTAGCAAGGCGCCATTAACTATTTCTAGAGAGAGTCGCACTTGTATCATCAAGAATGCTGTATACAAATGATGGATTAAAGTTAAGTATTCCAGAAGCTACGTAATTTTCTTTATAGCATTCATTACGTATCCTGTTTCAGACTTCACGCCCATCTGCGTGAGCTTAACGCGTGCCTTTCGGCTACTTCCGAGTGTCGTGGCTGTCTTGCTACGCCACAACAGTATCTCCTGAACTATGTGTCGTAAAAAATTACAATTTTGCAGGTAAGTCCAGTAGTATATATGGATATCGTCTGCATAACATGCTGTGAATATAGTTAGAAGTAAAGCAGTAGTAAATTAAACGTCATGACGTCACGACGTAAAATCTCTTGAACTAATTCGTACAACTCTGTCAATCAATACCAAGACGGATAACTGCTTCATAACCGGCAGAGGTGGACCACAGCGTTATTGAATTGGTCACTTTGGAAGCTCTTTCTCGGGAATAAATCATCTAATTTTTCTGAAATTGTAAACATCTGACTATACACGTATATGACATCTACCGATTTCCGATCCATTCTGATAACTTCTTTGTGGTGCCTTCTTTTTTCTTTTTATTTTAATGTATACTGGAAAGACCGTAAAATCACTGCGTAGCTTTCCTCAAATATCGGTTGTCTAATTCTGCCCAAGAGGAATCAGTAAAATTCCTTTAACTACATTGAAGACCTGCATTACACGTGCTTATTGACTGTCCTGACCTTGTATGAGGCTAGCAACGTGACTCTGAATCCGGCAGAAATGTGTTCTAAGCCGTATGTGATAAGAAGTCCGTACTCGGTAATAAGTCCAAATACACTCCTGGAAATTGAAATAAGAACACCGTGAATTCATTGTCCCAGGAAGGGGAAACTTTATTGACACATTTCTGGGGTCAGATACATCACATGATCACACTGACAGAACCACAGGCACATAGACATAGGCAACAGAGCATGCACAATGTCGGCACTAGTACAGTGTATATCCACCTTTCGCAGCAATGCAGGCTGCTATTCTCCCATGGAGACGATCGTAGAGATGCTGGATGTAGTCCTGTGGAACGGCTTGCCATGCCATTTCCACCTGGCACCTCAGTTGGACCAGCGTTCGTGCTGGACGTGCAGACCGCGTGAGACGACGCTTCATCCAGTCCCAAACATGCTCAATGGGGGACAGATCCGGAGATCTTGCTGGCCAGGGTAGTTGACTTACACCTCCTAGAGCACGCTGGGTGGCACGGGATACATGCGGACGTGCATTGTCCTGTTGGAACAGCAAGTTCCCTTGCCGGTCTAGGAATGGTAGAACGATGGGTTCGATGACGGTTTGGATGTACCGTGCACTATTCAGTGTCCCCTCGACGATCACCAGTGGTGTACGGCCAGTGTAGGAGATCGCTCCCCACACCATGATGCCGGATGTTGGCCCTGTGTGCCTCGGTCGTATGCAGTCCTGATTGTGGCGCTCACCTGCACGGCGCCAAACACGCATACGACCATCATTGGCACCAAGGCAGAAGCGACTCTCATCGCTGAAGACGACACGTCTCCATTCGTCCCTCCATTCACGCCTGTCGCGACACCACTGGAGGCGGGCTGCACGATGTTGGGGCGTGAGCGGAAGACGGCCTAACGGTGTGCGGGACCGTAGCCCAGCTTCATGGAGACGGTTGCGAATGGTCCTCGCCGTTACCCCAGGAGCAACAGTGTCCCTAATTTGCTGGGAAGTGGCGGTGCGGTCCCCTACGGCACTGCGTAGGATCCTACGGTCTTGGCGTGCATCCGTGCGTCGCTGCTGTCCGGTCCCAGGTCGACGGGCACGTGCGCCTTCCGCCGACCACTGGCGACAACATCGATGTACTGTGGAGACCTCACGCCCCACGTGTTGAGCAATTCGGCGGTACGTCCACCCGGCCTCCCGCATGCCCACTATACGCCCTCGCTCAAAGTCCGTCAACTGCACATACGGTTCACGTCCACGCTGTCGCGGCATGGTACCAGTGTTAAAGACTGCGATGGAGCTCCGTATGCCACGGCAAACTGGCTGACACTGACGGCGGCGGTGCACAAATGCTGCGCAGCTAGCGCCATTCGACGGCCAACACCGCGGTTCCTGGTGTGATCATTGCTTGTACAGCCCTCTCGCAGTGTCCGGAGCAAGTATGGTGGGTCTGACACACCGGTGTCAATGTGTTCTTTTTTCCATTTCCAGGAGTGTACGTGGAGCATCATACTATAATAAATCACACTCGCGTATTATATGATATTTCCTAAATGATTTCTTTCGGAATTCTAGGATGGTTTCTCTAGCGCAGATTCCTTCCCGTCTATATTCTCCACTTCAAGTACCTATAGCGATGACAGTCTGCGATACGTCATTTCTGATTTTTCTTGAATCTTCGAAGACAACGTCCGTTTTGAAGAAAGTAAACTCGGATTTTGTTCTCATTCACAGGGCTTTTATAAAAAAAAAAGTGTGACATATTCATGCAATAGGTAGTATTGGTCAGAACTAGAAGGAAACATTTTATGTATTGACATACGGGCCAATCTTGCGTGCCATTCGTGTCAGTCTGTTACGTACCGTCCGATCTTTCTTGTCATTCATATCTGTCTGTTTCGTAGAAGCAAACATTGCAGACATTGCTGCATGCCCTTATCACGCTTTGTGTCACTTCCCTTAGCCCTCCTTCACAGTGAATGACTCACTCTTTCAGATACACCATCTTCCGTTCGGATTTCATCGCATGAACTAGTCAATGCTGTTGTAACATCAAGGGCAGACACCATTGCCTTTAAATGCACTCATAGCTAGTAATCGACGGATTCACGTCCAGTGAACGAGGAGGCTGTTCCTCGATCAAACCATTGCCTACAAAACGTTGCGGTCCGGTACTGCTGTACGATCTGAAGACAATGGGATGATGCCCCGGCGTGCATAAACGACAATCGGTATCTTCCTGCAAGAATTAGTTTCCCCAATAGCGCTGGAAATTAATCGCGCAGAAATTGGTGCTACGCAGCACCTGGTAACGTGTACGGCTGTATGTGTCTGTCACCAGCGATTCCTGCCATACATTGAAACTGAAACCACCCTGATGCCTCACTTCCGTGACTGCATCCCACACGTGCGTATACTGGTAATGTAGACTCATATTCAGAAAATACGGAACACCTTGAACGACTAGAAATAGGAGATTCATATTCACAGTACATGTACATTAATGTGTTCTGCAGAAATGATTAGCATTTCAGTCACTTTGGTTCAGCATGTGACCTGTTGCCTAGTAGGCACAGCGTCCGCCATGGTCCGTGATAACTTGTTCCATGCATGATGGCATCGACGAGTATAAAGCGCGAATTGTGTCCTGTTGTATAGTCACCCACGCTGTACTCACCTGGCTCCCAAGTTCGTCTGTGATGGTTGTACTGCGTCACAGTGATGCACCTGTCACTTCACCATATTCCACATATTTTCGACTGGTGACAAGTCTGGTGATCTGGTGGTCCAGGGAAAAAGGCTGACATCCTATGATACCACTAAGGCACGTGTTCGTGCAGCAACAAGTGGTCGTGCACTGTCTTGCTGAAAAATGGCGTCTAGGGTGTTGTGCAGAAAGGTTATCTCTACGTGTCGCAGAATATGAATCACGTAGGTCACACTGGTCAGTGACGTGAACACGCACTATGATTTGTGGTTGTATCCAGTAGCACACCACACCATGTTCCCCTGTGTGCGGCGAACCAAAATGTGGGCATCATATTCAAACAAACGGAACCTGGATTCGTCCGAAAACAGTGTATGACCCCATTCCTATCCCCACTGCCGTCTACCATGCTTCTGCACATTCGCCAAAGGCAGGCGAAGAAGTGGAGAACGCGCACGTAAAACATGCCGTAACAAACGGGGACAGACTGACACCACTGATAGTCTACAATGTTTTGCACTGTTCTACAGTTGGACCAGAGCCGAGGAGGAAGCGGATCTGCCCTGCAACGCCATTCAGATGAGGTGTCGATCTTCTCGTGCGGTAGTCTGGATGGTGCGACCTGACCCATCTCGTCCCGTTGAGTGGCCTAACGCGAACCATTCTGCACACACTGTTGCTCTGCCGAAATACTTCGTCCCACATGGTCAGTAGTCTCCTGGATGGATGCATCATATTCTCTCCCGCCAATACAGCTCTCTCTTTCAAACTCACTGACGGCACGGTTCGCGCATGCGTCTGCGAAACATCCTGCACGTCTGATCCAGTCACGCTGATCGATTACCTTCGGTTTATAGAGACAACGAGAACCACAGACTGATTTAACGGTAGGTGGTGTCGCACAGCGAAATCGATGTTGACCTTAGACCTGTGGGCCGATATGGTTCAAATGTGAATCGTTTCTGCACAACTTTCTAATGTACATATCCAGTAAATATCTTCATCCAATCTCTAGTCGTTCTGTTGTGTTACTAGACGAGGCCGAAGTGCACGCGTTTTAGCTCACGCAGGCTGGCGTGAGGAGGGAAGAACTATACTGACGTGATGTCTGGAACATGACAAGGAATTACAATTCAGAAAGCGAACGTAGTTAGTTTGATACTTAACTTTAATCCATTAATGATGAACGTCGCTTATGACGGTACATGATTCACAACATTATCTGTTCAGAATACATTCGTAGCAACTGAATATGGCGCCTTGCTAGGTCGTAGCAAATGACGTAGCTGAAGGCTATGCTAAACTGTCATCTCTGTAAATGAGAGCATATGTAGTCAGTGAACCATCGCTAGCAAAGTCGGCTGTACAACTGGGGCGAGTGCTAGGGAGTCTCTCTAGACTAGACCTGCCGTGTGGCGGCGCTCGGTCTGCAATCTCTGATAGTGGCGACACGCGGGTCCGACGTATACTAACGGACCGCGGCCGATTTAAAGGCTACCACCCAGCAAGTGTGGTGTCGGGCGGTGACACCACACGTTCAATGTGTTCTGTTTTTTTCTTCTCAGCATGAGTATACTATGCCGTCTTTTATAAATCTCACCTTATCTCTAAGTAAAATATCGGATGTAAAACGCAGATCTTCAATGGCACTTATCTCAACAGTCATTCGCCTATAGACATGTCATTATAAAAACATTTCTTCTAGTATCCTGTAGGAATATGTGAGACTATTTTTGAACACTCTGTATTACCAAAAAAATTTTCAAATGTGTGTGAAATCTTAACTGCTAAGGTTATCAGTCCCTAAGCTTACACACTACTTAACCTAAATTATCCTAAGGACAAACACACACACCCATGCCCGAGGGAGGACTCGAACCTCCGGGGGACCAGCCGCACAGTCCATGACTGCAGCGCCCCTGACTGCTCGGCTAATCCGGCTCTGTATTACCCTAACACCAAATAAAAACAGCTAAATGAGTGTTCAACGCACAACACGAAGTAAAGGTTAATCTTGTATCACTGTAGGATAACTGAAAATAAGATAAAGTAAATATATTGCTTAATCGAAAGTCTTCTGAAACACAAAAGCATTACGAGCTAACAAGAAGTAGCTATTAGAAAGCTGAATATTATTCGTCCTTCCTTTTAGCTACTCACTCCAGAAATACCGACTTACATTAGTTTAATCTGTAGAACAGCAAGAAATGCCAGTCAGATGCTGCTCCGGTTCAGCAAGAGCGCTCCCATCGTTTTCCACCATGGAATGAGCGCGCAGTCAGCTGCAACGCATCGTTTGCGTTGTCAAATTTAATTAATATTGGGAAATGGAGAGAACTGCGTAAAATTAATACTCTGTCCACCGTTTGCAATGCCGCTTCAGTTATTTTAATCGCGACTCATTCCATCAAATGTGGAAAGCATTTTGCTGCAATTTCATTTTCTCTCGTGTCGAGTTGACTGTGTATTATGAATAATAAGTAACGGAAGCACTTCTACATCTGGTGTTGATAGCTCCCGCTGTTTTTTTTTTTTTAACATTGTGGGATTACGAGTAAGATTTTCACGAGGTTTCGATCTTACGTGAACAGTGGAAAAAGTAAAATCCGGTCACACTACGAAAAAATATTGTGATATTTTCCTAACGGTTGCATATAGAGCTGAAGTATTGATGTACTTTAATGACTTCTCATCAGTAACAGGTAACTTTATAGCTCCTCTGTTTCCCTAATATACAGGAGCCCTTCTAACAGACTGTAGTCACGAACTGAATAATTATCAAAACCATTTTCTGTAGATAAGAAACTCTTTACTAGTTTGGAGAACAGGAGGATCTTCGGCAACCAAGATCGCTTTTGATAGATTCTTGCTGTCATCATTGGATCTACGACATAATAAAAATAAAGCCATTACAAAGAGAATTTAGCACTGAGTACAAACCCGTAAATGGCACTACGCACTATGGGACTTAGCATCTGAGGTCATCAGTCCCCTAGACTTAGAACTACTGAAACCTAACTAACCTAAGGACATCACACACATCCGTGCCCGAGGCAGGATTCGAACCTGCGACCGTAGCAGCAGCGCGATTCCGGACTGAAGCGCCTAGAACCGGTCACAACGGTGGCTAAACCCGTATATCATTATAAGAAGTTCATAATCATTAGTTTACATACTGTCTGAAAATTCTTATTAACTTGGGTACATGCCAACATAACAACGAGAAAATTTCTACACATTGGAAACAACATAACAGTGGCATGTAAAACACTTAAAAATATATAAAATATGCGTTACGCGAACTGGCTGCCTAGGAGTGGAGGTGAACACACATAAACTATAGTCGTGGCCCAAGCACATTACAGGAAAAACGGAAGGGGTAAGCAGGCTACAGCACAGTGAGACATTACTTGAACGGAATAATTGGTCACGTATGAGTGCATATATCGAGACTTTCTTATACAAATACGCTGGACAATCAGTAACTGACGTTCTTACAAAAACTACACAAGAGAAACTATACTGCAGAACCACGGGATCCAAAATGAACCATATGCTGTACCAAACATTTGACTTACACATAGGTAGTAACTTAGGGGAAATACTGCGAGCTCTTGTGGGAACAGGCAGAACATACATCGTATACTAGTACCCGTACTATTATTCGCACACCATAACATAAATGACATAACCGAGGTATGATTTTACAGAACAGAAATCCATGCCTAGAGCAAGACCGTTCCTTACAGGCAAAACAACCAGATCACCAGAAAATTGTTTGGATCATAACAACCAGCGTACATGACCATACAAGTCATATTCATTAAAATTACGAAATGTGAAACCTTTACTAGTTTGTTACCTCTTTGCATCGTCAACGGCCTCTCCGCAATGGTAAGTAACGCCGGTTCCCATCAGGAGGAGGTAATGACAGTGGCACGTAAAGTGCTCTCCGCCACACACCGTTGGGTGGCTTGCAGAGTATAAATGTAGATGTAGATGTAGATCGCCAAACTTAATCGTTGTCGGACTCTGGCTAGCATATGGGTATCTGGCTGATCGTGTCTGCCGAACACTGTAGGCAAGCGGTGTGCACTCAATCCTCGTGAGGCCAACTTCAGATGGTTCAAATGGCTCTGAGCACTAAGGGACTTGACATCTAAGGTCATCAGTCCCCTAGAACTTTAATCCTAGCTAACCTAAGGACATCACACAGATCCATGCCCGAGGCAGGATTCTAACCTGCGACCGTAGAACCGCTCTGTCACAGCGGCCGGCGTCAGGCCAACTGAGGAGCTGCTTGACTGAGAGGTAGCGGCTCCAGTCACGAAAACTGATAACGGTAGCCGAGATAAAGATGTGATGATCACATATCACTCCGTATCCGCAGCCAGTGACGCCCGTCAGCTGAGGATGACACAGCGGTCGGTTGGTACCGATGACGCTTCCTCAGCCTGGTTCGGCAGAGTTTACTTAATTGCATCGTCTGCATATATCTGTGCAGTGTAGAACGGATCAGTTTATAGCTTACATATGGTTCAATGGATTTAAATTAATAAAAATGAACGCGGCTAGGGCTTGCGTATTGAATGTCAGGGAGAATGCAGCTACTTTTTGAGCAGCGGTCAGACATAGGCCTTTCACTCCGGAGGATGTCCGTACAAATCTCGTCCAGTTATGCAGATTTATGTTTCATGTGGTGTCGGTTAACGCGATTGCCCCAATTAGTACTTCGAAAGGGCACGACCGACTTCCTTCCGTCCTTTCCCTAACCGAGGTAGTGAACACCATCGACGGGACGTTAAACCCCAGCCTGCCTGTTGTTATGTTCTCTCGAAGCTGCCTGCCACTGACTTTCTTTATTATGTTCTATAAGAATGTAGCACTTCCGTCTGCTACATTTTTATTTTTATTTTTTGTGTGATATTGGATCATGCGACAGTGAAAACTGTGGTTGACATCACAGCGTGCATAATGCCGTTACCAAACTGTGCTAGTGAAAGGTAGTAAGCGAAGAGTTAGTAGCGGCAGCGCCGGGGGACCAAATAAAAATCATTCAAAAAATTTTACAAATTTTATACACAAGGTGGTCTTGATTAAAATATAGCTACTCACGAAGATCCAGTGCGAGCTGTAATTTTCACACGCCAGCGAACATTGATAGATACGCTAATACATTAATGCGGAACCGATTTGCGCAGGAAAACAAATTATTTCCAGTTGCGGTCGCCAGGTGCAATCTGGCGCTGCACACTGTTTCTATGATGGTGCGATAAGCACGACGTCAGCTAACACGCTCTAATGTTAGTGAACAGTGATGCTAACTAGAAGAGAGAAAAAGATAAGGAAATTCGAAAACACTGATAAGCTTGGTGTAGCACCCTAAAGATGAAGGAAAGTTTCGAAATTTGTGGTAAGGTCCCTAAGCTTACGCACTACTTAATCTAACTTAAAATAACTTACGCTAAGGACAATACACACACCCACGCCCGAGGGAGGACTCGAACCTCCGACGTAGGGAGCCAGCGGACCGTGGCAAGACGCCCTAGACCGCGCGGCTACTCCGTGCGGCAAAGAAGAAGGCATCATGCCCTGACGGAAGTTATAAGCGAGGTTGCTGTTGTTCTAACTGAGTATCTAACAGTACTAGTAGTCCATCGCATGTTGAACAGCACAGAAAATTTTGCTGTCTATTTTACACTGCTACATGTACAAGATGTTGTCAGGAGTATAACTTGGAAAAGATAATCGTCCAAGGAAACGAAGTAGGGAAAAGATTACGGGTAATCACCGAGACGATGGATAGACCAGATAAAGGATAAGACACTCCAAACATGTGGCCAGTTACTCCGAGACACAGGAGACCAGGAAAAATGGAGGCATACTGTTAAGAGGATTGTGTGGCGGTCCACCATTTCAGCTACGAAAGACGCAGTGTTGATGATCATCCTTACAAGATCCAGCCGGTGCAGCCACTAAGACCTCATGATCCGCAGCAACGTTTTCAGTTTGCTCTTCGGTTTCTGGCAGGACTGAAGTTGATGGCATGTCACCGCATATTCTACGGAGTGACGAGGCACATTTTACACTACAGGGTCCATTGAATACACATATCTGCAAAATGCAGGGTACCGTTAAAACAAGTGTTCTACATGACGAGCCATTGCATTCTCCGTATGTGACTGTGTGGCGTGGAGACTCCTTGTACAGCATATAATTTCGTCTTTCGAAGAGCGCAACTGTGTGGAAATCATGGTTTTGATGCAATATGGTGCCAAACCTCGTGTCGCCCTCACAGTGAAATATCTGATTAATGCAACCTTTCACGAACTTGTTTCTCCATAGGTTTTCCAGATGCATGGCCTGCAGGATCACCCTATCTGAATCCATCTGACTTTTGGCTCTGTATATATCTAAAAGAACGCGTTTACCGAGGACACGTTTGGTCTCTACTTGATCTGAAGGCCTGTATACAGGAACACGTTGTCCAGATTCCATCGGAACTGCTGTGAGCAACTGTTGATCACGTCGTCTTACGGATCCAGCATGTCGTCGACGTCTCCGCGTTCATACTGGACACACTGTGTAAGTGATAGTTAATAATAAAATCAGCATTATGGCTTTCTCACTTGTTTGAACTTTTATGTCTACGTTCTGTTCCTAATGCAATACGTTCTGAAACATTTCTTTCCGTCTTTCTTGCTTTCAGAGCACCATATTTGCAGCTGGTGGCCAAAATTGGAACTATTTTTTTCTAGCGTAAATCAATTCCGCGTTTGCGCATTGGAATATCTACTAAGTTTCTCTGCCATACGATAATTACAGCCCACACAGAACCTCTGAGAGTAACTGCACTTTAATTATAACCACTCAGTACTTAAATGACAAATATGTACAGTAACGCAACGCTGCTGAAAGAAATATTCTGCACAGCAAGTTGATAATGCACCCAGCAAGAAGTCGGCGCCGGCCACCGGTACTGCGGTGCCGCCCCGCACAACTTCCGTTTAAGCTCGCAGTCACTGGCCGTACAACAACATGGAAAAGGCGCTCTTCAGATTGCATGTAACAATTTTGCTTGAGAACCAGGGCAATTTCTATGGTGATTCTTAAACCTCAATGCGAGAGCGCAGAATATGGCGCGGTATTTTTTGCGATATAAGATAGTCCCTGAGTCCCTTTCGAGGTTTCTCAGACGCATCAAGAAGTTAGGGAGAATGGAAGAATTAATTTCCCGTCTGTAACTTACGCTTTTCAGTGTAGCAGTTGGTCACAGTGTTGTCTGCAGATCGTTATACCGGCAGTGGACCGGACTCAATACGTTACTGTGACGCGCTAACCCTGAATCTAAAGAAATTTTCCTTGAAATATTTAGTAAAATATGGAGTTACGGTCAGTACCACGTCCCCTGTAGGGAATCAATAATGATTCCAATCCTTACATCAGGAACGACGGAGTGAAACCTACGAGTTACCGTAGCATCGCTCTTACCAGCTGTGTGGGGAAGATGATAGAGCAGATGATCGACTGTCGTGCTGTACGGACTCTAGAGTCTAGAAGTCTCATAAGTTGTTACCTGTGTGGTTTCAGAAGAAATCGTTCCATTTTTGATGACATGGCCCTATTGGAGGAGATGTACAAAAGGTGTTCATAAGTAAGCAAAATTTAATGAGAATCTTTTTTGAGACTGAACCGGCATATAAGATTGAATTTGAAACACGAACAGCTGCTAGCATGAGTTTCTTAGAAGTAGATACCTTAGGGGTTGCGAAGCAACTCAAATCTCTTGATACGGGCAAGTCTTCAGGTCCAGATTGTATACCGATTAGGTTCCTTTCACATTACGCTGATACAGTAGCTCCCTACTTAGCAATCATATACAACCGCTCGCTCATCGATAGATCTGTACCTACAGATTGGAAAATTGCGCAGGTCGCACCAGTGTTTAAGAAGGGTAGTAGGAGTAATCCATCTAACTACAGACCTATATCATTGACGTCGGTATGCAGTAGGGTTTTGGAGCATATACTCTATTCAAACATTATGAATCACCTCGAAGGGAACGATCTATTGATACGTAATCAGCATGGTTTCAGAAAACATCGTTCTTGTGCAATGCAGCTAGCTCTTTATTCGCACGAAGTAATGGCCGCTATCGACAAGGGATCTCAAGTTGATTCCGTATTTCTAGATTTCCGGAAAGCTTTTGACACCGTTCCTCACAAGAGACTTCTAATCAAGCTGCGGGCCTATGGGGTATCGTCTCAGTTGTGCGACTGGATTCGTGATTTCCTGTCAACAAGGTCGCAGTTCGTAGTAATAGACGGCAAATCATCGAGTAAAACTGAAGTGATATCAGGTGTTCCCGAGGGAAGCGTCCTGGGACCTCTGCTGTTCCTGATCTATATAAATGACGTGGGTGACAATCTGAGCAGTTCTCTTAAGTTGTTTGCAGCTGATGCTGTAATTTACCGTCTGGTAAAGTCATCCGAAATCCAGTATCAGTTGCAATGCGATTTAGAAAAGATTGCTGTATGGTGTGGCATGTGGCAGTTGACGCCAAATAACGAAAAGTGTGAGGTGATCCACATGAGTTCCAAAAGAAATCCGTTGGAATTCGATTACTCGATAAATACTACAATTCTCAAGCCTGTCAATTCAACTAAGTACCTGGGTGTTAAAATTACGAACAACTTCAGTTGGAAAGACCACATAGATAATATTGTGGGGAAGGCGAGCCAAAGATTGCGTTTCATTGGCAGGACACTTAGAAGATGCAACAATCCCCCTAAAGAGACAGCATAGACTACACTCGTTCGTCCTCTGTTAGAATATTGCTGCGCGTTGTGGGATCCTTACCAGGTGGGATTGACGGAGGACATCGAAAGGGTGCAAAAAAGGGCAGCTCGTTTTGTATTATCACGTAGTAGGGGAGAGAGTGTGGCAGATATGATTCGCGAATTGAGATGGAAGTAATTACAGCAAAGACGTTTTTCGTCGCGGCAAGATCTATTTACGAAATTTCAGTCACCAACTTTCTCTTCCGAATGCGGAAATATTTTGTTGAGCCCAACCTACATAGGTAGGAATGATCATCAAAATAAAATAAGAGAAATCAGAGCTCGAACAGAAAGGTGTTCGTTTTTCCCGCGCGCTGTTCGGGAGTGCAATGGTAGAGAGATAGTGTATGACTGTGGTTCGACGAACCCTCTGCCAAGCACTTAAATGTGAATTGCAGAGTAGTCATGTAGATGTAGATATAGAGACACCGTATTATCTGTCAGTTACAAGAGTGAGGATTCCGTCAATGTCCCCCAGTTTCTGGGGTATTTCCTTGCTGAATGTCATTTCATGTGCAGTGAGGAATTCCAACACCAGAAAAATCCTCTGTTCTAAGGAATACACCATGTTGTCTACAGCACACTTGCACGTTGTGAACAGCACACGCTTACAGCAGAAAGACGACGTACAGAATGGCGCACCCACAGACTGCGTTGTCTTCTATATCTTTCACATCACTTGCAGCGCCATCTGTTGTTGAAAATTGTAACTACTGTAATTTCGAAAGTTTGTCCGCCTGAAAATGTACTGTTGTCCCAAGCATATTGCAACAAACGGTGTATTTCTATCGCTGCTCGTTTAGTTTTTATTGCCGTTTCAAATATACCGGTCATTTTTGAAACACCCTGTATTAACGTATCAATGATCATTATATCTCTACCCATCACTTCCTGTATACTTTCTATATCTCTTCGTCTCCTGACAGTGATGTCGGCATGTACATCCGTCCTATTGTTGTTGCCGCTGGTTTTCTGTTGTTTATGATGAGTAAAACCCTATCACTGTGAAAGGGAACTTGTTGTACCGATCCAATGTTTTATTAAATTTCTAGCACGCAGAAATTATTAAGAAGAGTTTCTTCTCTAGCAGGTAATACCTCAGCTGGTGTCCAAAAGTAGAGAATGGCTAAAACAGTGTTATTTATTGAATCTTTTTCTGTTGTGTACCACGTTTCCCATTTTCCTTTCCTTTGTGCGGCGTGGACGGTATAAATGAGGGAGTGTGTGAATTAGCAGAAAGCTTTAGGCAGAGATTGTAACACTGCATGAATGGTCGTTCTGTGGTAGGGTAGTACCAGCCCCCAAGCGTGAACAAGTTTAACAGAGACCAAGTTTGCACGACTGCTGCGGTCGCAGGTTCGAATCCTGCCTCGGGCATGGTTGTGTGTGATGTCCTTAGGTTAGTTAGGTTTAAGTATTTCTAAGTTCTAGGAGACTGATGACCACAGAAGTTAAGTCCCATAGTGCTCAGAGCCATTTGAACCAAGTTTGCAGGTCAGGGCAAACATGACACGTAGGCGCGTTAATTGGCTCTGTCAGGTTGGCGCGCCATCCCCACCACGTTTGTAAGCGGAACGGTTAGGCGAATTCGGTTGAAAGAGCACTTGTTCCTGGGCAGCGGCGCGGTACAGACGCAGAAGTTGGAGTTCTGCACTTTACAGTAGTATGATGTAAAGTATTGGAATGTTTCAAAACTGATGCTGATTAAGGTCAGGATGGTTGAAGCCGGTGTAACATTGCCGGCAAACCCCCATAAGGGAATTTATTTTCGCTATTTGCTTTAAATTTTCGTAAGTACTTTGGGTTTGTGCCTTGCACAAGCATGGGCCGTGGGCCCTAAGCTCACGGTCGTATTTTGGGTCTGTGAAGATAGTTATTTCATTTCATGCTTTTGCGTGCTCTCTTCTGTATAGTAAAGTTTTGGGGGATTTTTATGATTTTTTCGATGTTTTCTTTGTGTACACAGTTTCACGCCATGTGGCCACTTGGAGTAACGGTCATGGCATTAAAGTCTAGATCGGTTATCGCTTTGATGTTCAATTACCTTCAGTTCAGTTTCGCTCGTAAATTAGTTCCGTGATTATAAATACGTGCCTAAAATTAAATTTGATGTTAGGAAATGTGCGCGGGCTCATTTTGGCGCGAAACGGTATCAACGCCCATTTATAAGAAAACAGGTCAGGTTTATCAATATGAGACCCAAATGAATAATTAAAGCCGGCCGGGGTGGCCGAGCGGTTCTAGGCGCTACAGTCTGGAACCGCGCAACCGCTATGGTCGCAGGTTCGAATCCTGCCTCGGGCATGGATGTGTGTGCTGTCCTTAGGTTAGTTAGGTTTAAGTGGTTCTAAGTTCTAGGGGACTGATGATCTCAGAAGTTAAGTCCCATAGTGCTCAGAGCGATTTGAACCATTTTTTGAATAATTAAACAGTAGTGCACGACTGCAATGAACCGTCGAGTTAATCTGGTGTGTCAAGATTTCGTGAAGTTTCAATGCTTTGAGTTACTCCAACTTAGCCACGTGTGCGGGCTGGGACCAATGTTAGTTGGTAGATGTGCGTGTGTCCTCCTCTTTAAACATTTTGCCTTGCTAAGAATGAAGTTTACTGTGTAACTTGCGGAGTACAGTACTGTTTACCTGGTAATGAGCTCTGATTTTGCCGGCATTAATACTCGTGTGATTTTGGCACCACGTGGCAATAGGTAGATGTTCTTGAGTTCCTTTAATCACTTTGCTCTAGAATAATGGAGCTTTCCGCGAAATGTTCAGTGCGCTATACAGTTTATTAGAGAAATTTCAGTTTTGCGGTATAATTTGTGCTGCTATTAAGACTTGCATAACTCTCCCCGCCACGTGGTACGAGGTAAATGTTATTGAGCTCCTCCAACCACTATGCTTTAGAATAATGGTGGCTACCACGCAACCTTCAGTGAACGATACCATTTATTAGAGAGATTTCCGATTTTTTATGGATAATTCTGCTATTATTAACATTGGCGTAACTTTACCGCCACGTGGTACTAGATAAGCGTCCTCCCGCCGCTTTACCTTTTGCTTTATAATGATGTTTACCCTGAAACATGCATAGTAATGTACTATTTATTTGAAAGAGCCCCGATTTTATGGATAGTTTTGATGGCCCTGATAGTTGCATCATTTCCCAGCCACTTGGTACATAGTAAATGTGCGTGTGTGCCCCATTTGATCTATGTGTGAACAGTAAATGTGTCTGAAAATTATTTGCTCCAATTATGGGTTACAATCAAGCCAGCTATGTTTAATAGGGAATGCTGGGTCCTGGAATGTGATGGTGTATCTGTGTAGTCGTAACACATAAATGAATCCGAATTGCCAAACCAAATATAAGCAGACAGCTTGCTATTTACTTATGAAACACATGTTAGCATATCGTGCGCCCTGTTAGTACTGGCCAGCATACTTGAGTTCTCGATAGCTGGACTTGGTCTGCGTTTCAGTTGTAGTACTTAGTAATAATACCGAAGCAAAGCATGGGTCTAGGCATGACTGTATGGTTGAATATGTACTTACACTGAAGCCAGGTCAGTACTCCATCCCCCCCCCCCCTTCCCACAATTTTTTGTTAGAGAGACCTTCTTTCAGAGTAAATAGGGCTGATGCCCTTGCAGTTGCATGACTTTGGTTCTTGCTTAGTACTAACGTGTTAACAATTGTCTTGGTATCATTTAGACAATAAATCCCAATCAGTATAGAACTGTCAATAGTTTTTCCTCAAACCTGTCATCAATAATTTAAAGCCATAGTCAGATTTCTAATAGCTCAAATTCCCCAGTACAGAAAATTAGAAATTAATTAATCTTCCCTAAGAGATGAGAGACAAATGAATCCCATTAGCTAGTCACATGTTTGATCTAATCAACAAATATTGAAAGATCAGATGCCTCTTAATAAGCTCTGTTTAGGTGCTTTCTGTAGCGGCTTTTATAGATGCGTTATCCGTTGCCTTTATAATTTGGTGGGTTAATTAAACCACCTTGTTGAACCATTAACACTCCAGTATTAAGTCTCGGGCCTATTGTTTCGTGAACCACGCGTATTTTGAGCCAAAGCTACAGAGGGCAACTTGCATAAGCTCTGGCTGGACTTGTTAAGTAACGGTAATCCTCCCACAGGGTAGATTTCTACTGATACTTAACCCAACACACACCATGAGGGTTACGTTGCAACTGAACTGTTCACAGTCACGCACTCTCTGTCCTAGTTTCCCGTTCATAATGGATCTCACTCCCGTTATATCATTTTCTACTGCTGTTGGTATTACCCTTCCTCCGTCTGCCCAGAAGTACTTCTTTCCATTTCACTTCACTGACCCCCAGTACCCTTTTAATTTAATTTTTCTGATTTCTATGCTTTCCTACCACGTTCTGACTTCTGACATTACGTGCTACGACTGGTAGTATGTTATCTTTTCGTTTGTTTTTCAATATTTTTCTCATGGTGTCTTTAATGCTGTGCTTTCCATTGTTAGCAGCAGCCTCACGCCATCGATAACCGTTGGTTCTTCCGCCTTTCAGGGGCAGTTTCTTACCTGAAGGGCAAGAGGGTGTCCTGAAACTCAGTTCCCTCCTCCATCCTCTTGGACAAAGCTGTTGACAGAATGAAGATGACTCCTTGAACCTGAACTCATCGTCCGTCATTGATTTTTATTCAACATGTAATCAATGGCTGGATTGGAACCCGCGGCACATATAACTTACAGTGAACGTATGGCGAAGCACACGAGTATTGTCATGTGCTTCGCCACATATTTACTTTGTGATACATGTCTCCTGATTTATTGTTGAATGGAGATGTTTGTCTCTAATAGGATGCATGATAAATGCTATGGACTTTCACACATCTGTTTACCATGTCACCATCCACAACAAGATGGTCTGTTTATGACTGAAATTGGTTTTGTAACAAATTGATTGATATAGCTGCGTGCAAATATGACTTTTCAACAATTTTTACAAGCTGTAAGTTATCGCCTCCTCAAAATAACGTAAACCTTTGATGTTTGCTGACGCCATTGCAATTCTATCATATACGGCAAAGTGGAAGAGTAATTGAATAGAATGGATGGTGTCTTGAAATGATTTTATAAGATGGACATCAACGAAAGTAAACTAATACTAATTTAATTTAATCGAATTAAGTCTAGAGATGGTGTGGTAATTAGATAAACAACTAGTGAGACACTAAAAGTAGTAGATGAGTTTTGCTATCTGGGCAGCAAAGTAACTAATGATGGCCGAAGTAGGCAGGATACACAATGCAGAGTAGCAATAGTATGAAAGCATTTATGTAAGGAAAGTAGTTTGTTAACACTGAATAAAAATTTAAATGTTCGAAAGTCTTTTCAGTACGTATTTGTCTGAAATGTAGCCTCACAAGGATGTGAAATGTGGGCAATAAACAGTTCAAACAAGAGATAAATAGAAGCTTTTTAAATGTGTTGCTACAGAAGAATGGTGATATTGGTAGATGGGACAGTTAATGAGGAAGTATGAGAATGTAAATTTTCGCGGCGACATTCTTGCGTAAACGCTTCACAGAATTCTGACTGCGTCAGATTTGTATGTAGTCTCCAGCTTTCGACGACTTCCTCGGTTGTTATCGTCAGGAGTTCACTGTAGGGGATATGGTAAGTTATTTAATCGAAATCTTCGGATTACATATACGAGCGCTGTTCGGAAAGTAAGTTCCTATTGGTTACGAAATAGACACCACTGAGAAAATTCGATGAAGATTTGCACAGATGTGATGGGCAGTATCTCTAGTGTGCCCATCGCGACGGTCTTTTCACTTGTGAGCGTACAGTGCACGTGAAGCTGCCTAAGAGATAGCGTCTTCCGCAGAGTACGAGGGCCTGGTGAGAGATTTCACCTGATGTTATGCAACCCACATAACATGACTTCCACATCGTTCATGACAATTCTCAGCTGTACTCTGCAGGGACAATGAAGATGCTCCTGCAGCGTTCTCGATGGGAAGTGTTTTATCACTCACAATACAGCCCGTAACTGGCTGCCCCTGAGTTTCATCTCTGCTCACATCAACCTCTGGGTTTGAAGACAACATTTTGGCACAGTCATCGAGCTGTAGACCAGCGTGGACTATTGGCGGAAAGCACAAATGGCTGCCTTCTATGACGACGGTGTTGGAAAATTGGTACAACGCTACGACAGATACTTAAGAAGGAGCGGCAACTATGCATAGAAGTAGATGGAAGGCGTAGCTAACTGCTGCAAATAAAACATTTTTGATTTTTACAGTGGTTTCCATTTCGCAACCGATCAGAACTTACATTCCGAATAGCCCTAGTAAATCTGATGAGACAAAATTCCATGAAACATTTATCTTTTCGTAAGGAAGTACTATACCAAATTACGGAAAGAAAGTTAATCACAGAACCTGACTAAAAGAATGAATCGTTTCTAATCCACATCCTTAGGTGACAAGTATTTGTCAGTTTAGTAATGGAGGGAAGAGTGGTGGATAAAAATTGTAGAGCGAGTCCAATTCTCGAATACGTAAACAAGTTCGAATGGATGTGCAGAAATATGGAAACACAGCGCCGAATAATGCTTCAACTTTGTACCAGGCTACGCTGTTGAGATTGGCCACAACCGGCTCCTGTGCAGTGTCCTCAATACGTTGGAAGTGTTAGCCGTGAAAAGAACAGTTTTCTGTGTAGCTGTGTGTGTGTAGTGCCAGAGCTGTGAGCAAATTGTTAGTGCTCTTCCGTACCGAACATAGTCGAAGGTTTCGTGTTTCAAGAGGTGCGGTATCGAAGATTTATACCACATAGAGGGAAAGCTGACAAATATCACCCGTGAAGTCACAAAGCGGAAGAAAGTGTGTGTTGACTAATTGCGACGCACCATCATTGAACAGAATTCCGACGAAAAGTAAGGACTGAATGTCACACTCACGAACTCTGTCAGCACTAAAACAATACGAATTGGGCTTCATAATCTGAGAATTGAAGAACGAGCTGGAATTCCAAACCCACTCATTACCGATGCAAATACCCATAACAGGAAAACGTGTGCCGAAGCGACAAAGCCCGGACTATGGAACAATGGACGTAAGTCAGTTGGTTGGGTGAGTCCTGTTGCTTAGTGTTTCCATTTTCTGGCCCAGTTCACTTCCCAAGAGTGAAATATGATTACAATTCAGTGATGATTCAGGCAGTCATATCATACCTTGGGCCCCATGGGTACTAGAAACATCGCATTACTACAAAGAATTAGGTGACCATTTTTAGTAGTCAGATCCATCACAAGGTTCAATATTTGTTCCCCAGTGGTGATGCTGTGTTCCACGACGGCGGGACTCCTGTTCATACAGCTCACATCGTCCCAAACTAGTTTTCTGAGTACGAGGATGTATCATCGCGTCTCCCCAGCCATCACAGTCAGCAGGTCTGTATATTATTGAACTTTTGTTATTCACCCTGGAGAATACACCTTAATCGTCATTACCCGAACGTGCAACTATTTTGCTGGAAGAATGGTACAATATTTCCTTGAAGATCATACAGGACTTGTATTTATGAATTCCGAGGCGACTGGAAGCTGTTTTGAATGCAACGGTTTTCTTTCGCCTTATTAGGCATGGTTATGTGTTGTGTTTTTAGTGTTTCCATATTTTTTTGCACCTGTTGTAGTTTTCACCAGCTACGGAGATATGAAGACAGCTGCATATGATAGATCAGCGTGGAGAGCTGCAGCAATCCACTTGTCAGAATGAAGGTCACAAGAACAACAAATCTTACAGGGTTCTTGAAACGTATGTGTTCACAAAACAACTTTGGCGCCCAACTTAATGGAAGTAAGAAGCGATCCCTCGACACAGACATAAGCTGGTGTATGTCGGTGATGTACTTGCATGCTACAACTATCTGGCCACAGGGAAATTATAATCAAGCATAAAAAATGTTGACAACACAATGGAAGATAGTCAACAATCATTTATTAAAATAATATGCACACATTACTCATCTTTAGTTTGATGAGCGTTTGGCACTGAAATAAAACTTCAGATCACTGCTCTAACGTGACTCAGCGAACGTTGACTAATATAGCAGTTCGATCTGAACGGCTTTCTGTTACACACTGTCAGTTCAGCCTGAATTAATGGTTATGTACTTCTACTCTCGATGTTCATTATTCGGCGACTACTCGTTGATAACTGCTGGGTGACTTCTGGATAACTCTATGCGGCAACAACTGATGGTCTGTGACAACTGCCCCAGTGTAGTTTTTTGTGTTCGCTTATATCTGTGATCGGCGGAATAATGTCTGTCTGCCAACTACACTCCTGGAAATTGAAATAAGAACACCGCGAACTCATTGTCCCAGGAAGGGGAAACTTTATTGACACATTCCTGGGGTCAGATACATCACATGACCACACTGACAGAACCACAGGCACATAGACACAGGCAACAGAGCATGCACAATGTCGGCACTAGTACAGTGTATATCCACCTTTCGCAGCAATGCAGGCTGCTATTCTCCCATGGAGACGATCGTAGAGATGCTGGATGTAGTCCTGTGGAACGGCTTGCCATGCCATTTCCACCTGGCGCCTCAGTTGGACCAGCGTTCGTGCTGGACGTGCAGACCGCGTGAGACGACGCTTCATCCAGTCCCAAACATGCTCAATGGGGGACAGATCCGGAGATCTTGCTGGCCAGGGTAGTTGACTTACACCTTCTAGAGCACGTTGGGTGGCACGGGATACATGCGGACGTGCATTGTCCTGTTGGAACAGCAAGTTCCCTTGCCGGTCTAGGAATGGTAGAACGATGGGTTCGATGACGGTTTGGATGTACCGTGCACTGTTCAGGGTCCCCTCGACGATCACCAGTGGTGTACGGCCAGTGTAGGAGATCGCTCCCCACACCATAATGCCTTGTGTTGGCCCTGTGTGCCTCGGTCGTACGCAGTCCTGATTGTGGCGCTCACCTGCACGGCGCCAAACACGCATACGACCATCATTGGCACCAAGGCAGAAGCGACTCTCATCGCTGAAGACGACACGTCTCCATTCGTCCCTCCATTCACGCCTGTCGCGACACCACTGGAGGCGGGCTGCACGATGTTGGGGCGTGAGCGGAAGACGGCCTAACGGTGTGCGGGACCGTACCCCAGCTTCATGGAGACGGTTGCGAATGGTCCTCGCCGATACCCCAGGAGCAACAGTGTCCCTAATTTGCTGGGAAGTGGCGGTGCGGTCCCCTACGGCACTGCGTAGGATCCTACGGTCTTGGCGTGCATCCGTGCGTCGCTGCGGTCCGGTCCCAGGTCGACGGGCACGTGCACCTTCCGCCGACCACTGGCGACAACATCGATGTACTGTGGAGACCTCACGCCCCACGTGTTGAGCAATTCGGCGGTACGTCCACCCGGCCTCCCGCATGCCCACTATACGCCCTCGCTCAAAGTCCGTCAACTGCACATACGGTTCACGTCCACGCTGTCGCGGCATGCTACCAGTGTTAAAGACTGCGATGGAGCTCCGTATGCCACGGCAAACTGGCTGACACTGACGGCGGCGGTGCACAAATGCTGCGCAGCTAGCGCCATTCGACGGCCAACACCGCGGTTCCTGGTGTGTCCGCTGTGCCGTGCGTGTGATCATTGCTTGTACAGCCCTCTCGCAGTGTCCGGAGCAAGTATGGTGGGTCTGACACACCGGTGTCAATGTGTTCTTTTTTCCATTTCCAGGAGTGTATTTGCCTGACGCCATTCGGAAACTGGAAGTAGTACATGCTTACAGTGAACTCTGTGGCAGCAGGCGATACTATCGGTGGGTAGTACGGACTATTCGTGGGTCGAGTGGCGGAAGCATCCATAGGTTCCTGTTTTGTGCGGCATCTGTGTGGCGACCGGAACTGTGTGGCAGCATGATGGAAACTGCCTTGCGCGTGCCGCTCACTGTGGTTCTATCTGTGTGCTGCGTGGAAGGTGGACACAGCAGAAATATCTTCCTTCTTTCACGGTACTGAAGGTTTCATTATTTTAGTGGGTTGAATGTATTGTAGCGATTCGTAGTCCATCAACATATGCGGAGAATGCGCTTTAACAGGTCAGCAATTACACTGAGGACGAGAAACAGCGTATTATCTGCATCCATGCGAGAATGCCTCATCGCTTCCTTATACAAACTATGACTTACGAAATATTATTTAATTGCGATTGTGGCAGAACAAAAAGGTGTATACCAACAAGTTCTATCTGAGAGAGATCATAAAGCAGTTCTCTTTAATTAATTGTGTATGATATATATACAAGTTTAACATGCTAGTAAGTATACAGGGTGTTACAAAAAGGTACGGCCAAACTTTCAGGAAACATTCCTCACACACATAAAGAAAAGATGTTATGTGGACATGTGTCCGGAAACGCTTAATTTCCATGTGAGAGCTCATTTTAGTTTCGTCCACCTACGCTCAACGGAGCACGTTATTATGATTTCATACGGGAAACTCTACCTGTGCCGCTAGAACATGTGCCTTTACAAGTACGACACAACATGTGGTTCATGCACGATGGAGCTCCTGCACATTTCAGTCGAAGTGTTCGTATGCTTCTCAACAACAGATTCGGTGACCGATGGATTGGTAGAGGCGGACCAATTCCATGGCCTCCACGCTCTCCTGACCTCAACCCTCTGGACTTTCATTTATGGGGACATTTGAAAGCTCTTGTCTACGCAACCCCGGTACCAAATGTAGAAACTCTTCGTGCTCCTATTGTGGACGGCTGTGATACAATACGCCATTCTCCAGGGCTGCATCAGCGCATCAGGGATTCCATGCGACGGAGGGTGGATGCATGTATCCTCGCTAACGGAGGACGTTTTGAACATTTCCTGTAACAAAGTGTTGCTGTGTTCCATGATTAATGTGATTTGAAGAGAAGTAATAAAATGAGCTCTAACAAGGAAAGTAGGCGTTTCCGGACACATGTCCACATAACATATTTTCTTTCTTTGTGTGTGAGGAATGTTTCCTGAAAGTTTGGCCGTACCTTTTTGTAACATCCTGTATATTTAAAAGTGAAACTTAGATTTAGTTGGGGATATTAAATTCGAAACGCCTCTATAAATTGTAAAAACGTGGACATTGATTAAAAATGTATGAGGAAGTGAGTATGAACTTCTGAGAAAAAGCAAATAAAAGCAGTTTTAATAGTGACTCGTTACTATAGAAACCATCAACAATTACTTGCACGTGAATGGTTCCCACTATCCAAGTCTCTCTAGCTCTAATGGATTAAAGTCGTTAAGAATTATTAGAAAACGGTACGTAAAATTATGTGACACTGAAATTTCTGCAGAACATTAACGATGAAGAAAGTTACTTTTACCCGAGTGAAACTAATATAATCAACGATATCCTCGCGAACCGCCGGTCGAAGGTGATCGTATAACTTAATATAGCACACCGCTGAATCCTATTTAATTTACTGCCAAACGTCATAAAACAGTCTGTTCCTCGACGAACCTGTTGAGTTTCATTTACAGGCCGCAAAGTCATGAGGTCTCAGCGATGTGGCAATAAAAGACAGCCTTCACGGTACCAGGCGGTACGTGGCGCCAGAAACATCTCGCCTCTCCATGATTTCTTCACCACCAGCAAGTACAATGTACTTCTGTTTCTCTTCATACAGACGCACAGACGCACAGACACACACACACACACATGCACACACACACACACACACACACACACACACACACATGCACAAACACGTAAACACATACATACAAACATACACACACACACACACACACACACACACACACAAACTCACTCAGTCACAGAATCTTTTACTGAATGCTTTAGAACACATTTTGAAGTAAGACTTCTTTCAAAATCTCTATCGATTGAAGATAACGGCATTTGTAAGAATACGGTAAGGACTTCTATTTGAAGTTTGAAGTACCAAGTTACTGACTTTCCTCAATGAGCCTCTATGTTTCTTTGTTTGATCGAAGACCTGTATTATGGAAGACATTGAGTTGGCAAAAGTATCAGGACACCGATAGGTACACATTGCGACTGCACATAACTGTTACTGCTAAGTTGTTGCTATTCTAAACAGCACTCCATACGAGCAAATCAGTTGCGTCTTTACCTGCAGCTTATCGCACTTTCGGTACTTGGGCCATGCACGGCTCATTTTAAAAAGTATGAGTCCATGTAGTCACACAGTCGAACCAGACACGTCTGCTTTCGTGCTCTGCAGCTAATTCGCTGCAGATAATAACCTACACCTGTCATCCTGCAGTCAAACAGTCTATGTATTGGCTAGAATTGCAAGTTAATAAAATTCACAGAAATACAAAATAGAAGTTAAATGAATAACGTCTGCAATTGATGTAGACGATTGAGAATTATGTTGAATAATGTTTATTGAAGAAAGCACATCTCAAACAAACGGGAAGTGGTCTTGCGGAAGTCAATTAAAATACGGACAGCAAATACCTTTACCAAATGCAATAAAGTTTCGTCGAGAGCGTTATGAGAATGGTGGGAAAATCCACATAACCAAATAGTCATCGAAGATACTCGAAAACTAAGTCCATTTCGTAATCACAATACACGAAATGTTCACCAGCTAAAAACAGTTTGGAGTTAAATATTATGATTTACAAAATTAACACACAGGAGACAAGGAATAGTAACTCATATTCTGTCTATTCGTAGTTCCGAAAATCAAGCGGAAAATGTTAGAATCCTACACTGGAGCACATTCAGATTTGTTTTAATGCCTGGCTGTGAATTATTATAGGTTCTTGAAGAGCTGTCAGCTTACCTGACACTCCACCAACACTTGGAACATTGTCTGTCCTCTTAGGTGATCAAGATTCCCCGTACCGGGATTTTCCCATTTCCGGCCACGCTCTCCTTGTCTCTGCACGACTGAGGTGGCCACACGATTCGCATCCACCCAAGCGAGCAAATTCAGTCATCCTCAATAGCAGCTCTACGTGGACGAATAACTAGTCTTCATACTCGTAACATTACACACCTCCTTTTAATGTGGCACATTTGCTCGTTAATTTGGCACATTAAGGTTTGACATACTTCTCTTCCAGGGACGAGCCTTGTCGGAGGGACCTTCAGTCCGGGCAGCAAGGCCCGCGTGCTCCGTCCAAGTCAACAGCTGTGCCGGCGGTAGCGTAGCTACTGGCAGGGTCACACAAGTCAGAGTAGCCTTGACGGAGGAACCAGACGAAGTGTGTCCCACAGCGTAGGGCCGAGAGGGCTCTAGAGGCGTAGTGGAGCCAACTTCCGTGAAGGAGTAAATCCTGGTCCTCCAAGTTGGGGGTTGGGCAAGCGGCTAACAACCCCTTCCAGTAAAAAATAAATCTGTTCAGAAAGCTAAGAATAAAGGAGCTGGACTAATATATGGACAATGGCACCGTTAAAGGAAAAGGCAAAGGCAAACGAAAAAGGTAAATTGATGTGTTTATTGAAACTTGGAATATAAGATAATAATACAGGGCGAGCGCCCTGAGGTCACTGCTAGAACAGCTCCATACAATCAAGACAGGTATAGTTGCCCCACAGGAAGTGCGATGGATTGAACACGAAGTGAGTGATATGAGAAGCTGGATAATTTTCTGCCATGGTCCAGAGACCAACCATGAATCTGGTACAGAGTTCGCAATAAGACAAAAATTTTTAAACATATAGTGGGTGGATTTACTAGAGTAACATATAGAATCTCATAAATGAGATTGAAGACCCAATCTGAAAACCATGTACATGCACCTACGGAAGTAGTAGATGAACAGGATAAAGACGCCTTCTATGAGAACCTCGAGGGAGCCTATGACGGATGTCCTATGCATGGTGTTAAAATAATATTGGAGACCTCAGTGTACAGATTGGAAAAGATCATTACTGCCCAGCAACAGGAAAGCATAATCTCCATGAGTACACAAATGATAATGGACACAATGTTGATCAGTTTGCACCATCACATAACATGTCTGTAGGTAGCACTATCTTCCCACATCAGCATACCTTCAACAAAACGCCATGTAATTATTGATGGCACGCATTTTTCAACTTACTTCATGTACATACCTACAGAGGACATAATGTGGATTCAGACCATCACCGTGTAATTACGAAAGTAAGGGCTCGAATACCTAACGCAAGGGAAGTGAAAGGAACATCTCAAATAAAGTATATGGTATCTAAGGTAAAAAATGAAGAGATTGCTAAAACATACTCTGGAAAGGTTACTGAGGATGTTGCACTGTACACTACTAGGATAAGTAATACTCTGCTTCAGGAATGGAGTGCTTGCAGGGATACCGTCATTTACGCAGTAGAAGAAGTGCTAGGGAAATAACTAAAACGAGCAAGGAATTCTTGGTTTGAAGAAGATTATAAGAGAATAAGTCATGAGAAAAA
Source organism: Schistocerca cancellata (assembly GCF_023864275.1). Taxonomy (NCBI): domain Eukaryota; kingdom Metazoa; phylum Arthropoda; class Insecta; order Orthoptera; family Acrididae; genus Schistocerca; species Schistocerca cancellata. Next base: position 157,465,437 of record NC_064633.1, read on the forward strand.
CCCGGCTAAAAGGAAAATGCTAGAGAAATCGTGTACACGTTTAGCGGTAAGAAATTATTAATATAAAAGGAAAGAACAAAGGAAATTGCATCGGAAGAAGGGAATGGGAAATAAAGCAGACTGAAGAACTATTGCAGAAACAAATGATGTCAGAAAACTTTATCAGAAAATTAACAAGGAATGAAGAACATTTAAGACGCGTATAAATAATACTCAACAAAAAAAGTTTTGCATCACCTCGGTTCCGAGAGTTCCGGAACATGTACAGAAAATTGAAATAGAGATCAACATAAACACAATTTACGCACTTTTTATTGCCCATGAAAACCACACATTGCATGTTGTACCACCACACACCGAGACTGCTGTACACACCGGTACCCCTAATACCCAGTAGCACATCATCTTGCATTGATGCAGGCCTGTATTCGTCGTGGTATACTATCCACAAGTTCATCAAGGCACTGTTGGTCCAGATTGTCGCACTCCTCAACGGCGATTTGGCATAAATCCCTCAGAGTGGTTGGTGGGTTACATCGTCCATAAACAGCCCTTTTCAATCTATCCCAGGTATGTTCATTAGGGTTCATGTCTGGAGAACATGCTGACCACTTTGGTTGAGCGATGTCATTCACAAGATGTGGATGATGGTGGCGTGAATTGTCATCCATGAAGACGAATGCCTCGCCAATATGCTGCCGGTATAGTTGCACTATCGGTTGGAGGATGGCATTAACGTAACTTACAACCGTTACGGCGCTTTGCATGACCACCAGCGGCTTACGTCATCCCCCCCCCCCATAATGCCACCCCCAAACAGCTGGGAACCTCCACCTCACTGCACTCGCTGGATAGTGCGTCTAAGGCGTTCAGCCTGACCGGGTTGCCTCCAAACAGTTCTCCGACGATTGCCTGGTTGAAGGCATATGCGACACTCATCGGTGAAGAGAACGCGATGCCAATCCTGTGTTATTGGATCCATCTGTAACGCGCTGCATGGTGTCGTGGTTGCAAAGATGGACCTCGCCACGTACGTCGGGAGTGAATTTGCGCATCATGCAGCCTACTGTTCACAGTTTGAGTCATAACACGACGTCCTGTGACTGCACTAAAAGCATCATTCAACATGGTAGCGTTGCTGTCACGGTTCCGCCGAGCTATAATCCGTAGGTAGCGGTCATCCACTGCAGTAGTAGCCTTTCGGCGGCCTGAGCGGGGCATGTCATCGAAAGTTCCTGTCTCTCTGTATCTCCTTCATCTCCGAACAACATCGCTTTGGTTTACTCCGAGACGCCAGGACACTTCCTCGTTGAGAGCCCTTCCTGGCACAAAGTAACAAAGCGGACGCGATCGAACCGCGGTATTGACCGTCTAGGCATGGTTGAACTACAGACAACAATAGCTGTTACCTCCTTCTTGGTGGAATGACTGTAACTAATCGGCTGTCGGACCCCCTCCGTCTAATAGGCGCTGCTCATGCATGGTTGTTTACATCTTTGGGTAGGTTTAGTGACATCGCTGAACAGTCAATGTGATGCAATATCCACAGTCAACGTCTACGTCAGGAGTTCTGGGAACCGGGGTGATGCAAAACATTTTTGGTGTGTGTATATCTAAAGGTAAAAATGGGAAATTACTGACGACCAAGACATATTGAAACATTGGGTATAGCATTTTTTGAACTGTTGGATGATCCAGAGCCCGGTATTGAAGAGATCCTAATCCACCCAGAAGAATATGATGGGGCCGTAGAACAATGATACACCATGTACTGATAATACGACATCAGAACTATTGAGTTGAATTGTAGGATATACAAGATTTCGTGCCTCATCTGCGAAAAGGAAGAGTTGCCAGAAGAACTGAATGTAGGGATATTGTGTTTGATTATCAAGAAAGTGATATATTTAAATGCAGCAACTACAAAGGCATAACGCTCCTAAATACCGCATGTAAAGTATTGTTAAATATCTTGTTTAATAGACTCTCAACCATAGCATAAAACATAATCGGAAGTTATCAATGTAGTTCAACCCAGGAAAGTTAACTGTGAACCTGATATTTACTCTTCAGCAAACAGGAGAAAATCCCAACGAACTTAATATTGGTGTGCACCATCCTTTCATTGATTTAAATTCTGCATATGACACAGCAAATTAAGCTAAACATCTTGAGGTAACACGGGATTTTCGGGTGCCTGGGAAGTTGGAGCATTTGATAGATGTCAGCGTAGGGCACCATCCAGTGTACTGTGCGAGTGCAGTCTGGGTTATCGCCCCAGTTTCCCGACACGAACTGCACTGAGACTAGGCAACGTACTCTCCTGTCTATTTTTCAATTTGGCACTCGAAAAAGTGGTGCGTGAATCTGGTATCCAGAGAAGAGGTACTATGTACTGTAAGTCCGTACAACTGTTGGAATATTCGGATGAACTGGACCTAATGAGCAGAACATTTAGAGAACTACAGAGTGTATTCTCAGCTCTAAAACTGAGTGCAGAGAAGATAGGCTTGAAAATTAATGAAGGAAAGACCAAGTATATGAATAATGGTATAAATCAACACTGACAATCCACAGTAGCCCTTGATGGAATGGCTTTTGAACGAGTGGAATGTTTCACTTATCTAGGCGCAAAATAGATGCCAATGGCAGCACTTCGACTGAAATATGGCCCACTTAAGTGCTTCTAATCGATGTTATTTTGGAATGCTGCGACATTTTAAAACCATGTTTCTGACACGAGAGACTAAGTACCTCTATAAAACTCTATACGCCCAGTAGTTACGTATGGCTCAGAAGCATGGAGGATTACAAAGCAGGGTGGAAGCAACTCGATCACACAGATCCTGCAAGGAAGGCCTGCTGCAGTGAACTTGCAAGAAGGAGACAGATTGAGATGGAATGATGAGGTTGGAGAAGATGCTGCCCAAGATGGTTGCCGTAACTGGAGCTGTACAGCGAAGTCCAGAGAGGAATGTCGGAAAATTATTGAGGAGGACAAGCCCCATTCTGGGATGTAGTGCCAATGGAAGAAGACATGTGACATACGTGATAAATAAATACTCAGTATACAGAAACAGAATAACCTACAAGTGTCAGAACAGTAGTATAAGTTTCTTTGTGGTGGTGTATGAAACAACATGTACCTTCTAGCATATGCCATAACATCTTATCAGCAAGCATTCCCTACAACTAACACAAATTATTAAATTTCTTCGTGTTAATTAAATGCCTTTTGCTCATTTGAAATCACATTTTGCTTCCAGCACTTCTTGGGGTAGCACTTCACTAGTACAAACATAGCACATGCTCAATGGTCTGGCGTCGAAGTCCAGATTGTCTGCAGTCCAGCCACCTCTGCAAAATATCATGACCCCCCTTGGCATGTCAACATGCGTCAATTCGCAGTCACTGTTAGTGCTGAAGAACGATAGTTGTCGAAATACGACTGTAGTATAGTTGCCTATATTCATATGACTTATCGAATCCCCATAGATCAGGTACTGAACGCTTTCCCCAGTGGAATCGATATATTCACAAAGAGGATGCAAGCATAATCTGATTTATCGCATTAGCAAAACACTTAATTCAAATCGACTTTTCAAGAACTGTCCATTTTTGCCACTAGAAAACACCTCCTTTATGTTACGAAATTTGTTGAGCAATACAAATAAACTAACATTTTATCATTTCTGTACAATTTTCCCCATATACCCTGTGTGGAGATGGCTCATTTAACTTTCCTTTCAAGTCGTCAGATAACTGCATCCTTCATTCAGTAAATGTTCACACATATTTGCACTAAAACACCATTTATCTACAGAATTCTACATACAGAAATCTACTCAAAATCCCTTGTAAAATAACTTATACTAGAGAGTTACTTAACGAAATATACACCTAAACATTCGTTATAGTTAGCACGCAACTTCATGTCCTACTGCTACAAGCAATTGAAATTTTTATGGGGTGTTATGTCCTCCATACACTAAATTTTGTCCGAACAATAATTACAAGTAAACTATACATATTACACGTGAAATCTATCCAAAATATTACAAGTAATACATTTAAATAACCCTCTGAAATATTGTCTTACGTGCAGTACAATTTAGTCCTCTCTTTCGCAAATAACGAAATTAATTATGTTCTACGACCACCCGCGCACGATGAATCGTGCGGCCAATGTCGACACACTCGTTGCACTAAGTTCTGCCTCCATACATCTTTCATTCATCTTAAATTCACCAAGTTTACCCTTTACACCAAACAGAAATAGCCCAAAAATTCTTATAAACTACACACAAAAATTACACATATACACACACACAGTTATTAATATACATGTAATTATTCTTTAGAAAATGCAACTTTGCCACTATTGCCTCTTATAGAATTTTCCTTGGCAGTCTGAGTAGCTTTTAAACCTCAACTTTCTGCGTTTTTTGACCCGCTCAAATTCGAGCCCTGTTTCCTCATTCGCAAAGGGACTGTTTCGTTTACAGACAAAATTTGTGACTACCGCTCGAATATTTTGCCTCAGCATCGAATTCTTAACAGCACTACCCAGCTAGACCAGTTTTTTTCCAACTTTTTTCCGAAATATTTTGCTACTGTTTCGACTTCAGGTTTAGCAGGCCAGGCTACTCAGTAATTTTGCCCACGCCTCTCCTTAAGAATTTTATATCAATAGCCCCTTCAAATTCTGATTTATTTTTTCCACCTCAGCTTTTACATTTTCAGTATTGAGGTCGGAATTTCACTGCTCGATATTTGTAGTCTATGCCTCTATACTAGATTGCACTTTTAACTAAATTTGTACTAATTCAGACGTCATGTTGTCTGAAAGATCACTTCCCCTCTCGATTTTGGACTATCTGTCGGTCGTTAACTTCCGTTTCGACACTAATAACACTTTCAGATTTAAGACTAACTCGCCCACTAGCATTATGTACACCACTCAAACTGGACGGTTGTTCATTCGCTGTAGCCTCAACAACTGAGAATGACGCTGCAGGTTCACACATATTAATACTATCGGCACATGTACTTAACTTAGCGGTCATGCTGACTGCTTCTGCTGCACATCTGCGGCCGAATGTGTAGATGCTGCCGACCCCGATCAACAAAGTTGCCGCCAGTGGTCCGTGCTCTCGTTGACACCTTCAGACTCCGTTGTTGCAGAACGCTGCAGATTCCAACTCAGCACGACCCTGTGTAGCTTCCTTCTTCTTTCTTGATATTCCACGCCTAACATCCCCACATCCAACTTTGCTACTGTTCTTACGCATGCAACCGCTGCAAAAATCTTAGGCTCGGAGCCCCCACGCAAGCTGCTTATGATGCAATAGATTTGGGACCTGAATTACAGAATACTGTAAAGCGTTAGAATTACACTCCTGGAAATGGAAAAAAGAACACATTGACACCGGTGTGTCAGACCCACCATACTTGCTCCGGACACTGCGAGAGGGCTGTACAAGCAATGATCACACGCACGGCACAGCGGACACACCAGGAACCGCGGTGTTGGCCGTCGAATGGCGCTAGCTGCGCAGCATTTGTGCACCGCCGCCGTCAGTGTCAGCCAGTTTGCCGTGGCATACGGAGCTCCATCGCAGTCTTTAGCACTGGTAGCATGCCGCGACAGCGTGGACGTGAACCGTATGTGCAGTTGACGGACTTTGAGCGAGGGCGTATAGTGGGCATGCGGGAGGCCGGGTGGACGTACCGCCGAATTGCTCAACACGTGGGGCGTGAGGTCTCCACAGTACATCGATGTTGTCGCCAGTGGTCGGCGGAAGGTGCACGTGCCCGTCGACCTGGGACCGGACCGCAGCGACGCACGGATGCACGCCAAGACCGTAGGATCCTACGCAGTGCCGTAGGGGACCGCACCGCCACTTCCCAGCAAATTAGGGGACACTGTTGCTCCTGGGGTATCGGCGAGGACCATACGCAACCGTCTCCATGAAGCTGGGCTACGGTCCCGCACACCGTTAGGCCGTCTTCCGCTCACGCCCCAACATCGTGCAGCCCGCCTCCAGTGGTGTCGCGACAGGCGTGAATGGAGGGACGAATGGAGACGTGTCGTCTTCAGCGATGAGAATCGTTTCTGCCTTGGTGCCAATGATGGTCGTATGCGTGTTTGGCACCGTGCAGGTGAGCGCCACAATCAGGACTGCATACGACCGAGGCACACAGGGCCAACACCCGGCATCATGGTGTGGGGAGCGATCTCCTACACTGGCCGTACACCACTGGTGATCGTCGAGGGGACACTGAATAGTGCACGGTACATCCAAACCGTCATCGAACCCACCGTTCTACCATTCCTAGACCGGCAAGGGAACTTGCTGTTCCAACAGGACAATGCACGTCCGCTCGTATCCCGTGCCACCCAACGTGCTCTAGAAGGTGTAAGTCAACTACCCTGGCCAGCAAGATCTCCGGATCTGTCCCCCATTGAGCATGTTTGGGACTGGATGAAGCGTCGTCTCACGCGGTCTGCACGTCCAGCACGAACGCTGGTCCAACTGAGGCGCCAGGTGGAAATGGCATGGCAAGCCGTTCCACAGGACTACATCCAGCATCTCTACGATCGTCTCCATGGGAGAATAGCAGCCTGCATTGCTGCGAAAGGTGGATATACACTGTACTAGTGCCGACATTGTGCATGCTCTGTTGCCTGTGTCTATGTGCCTGTGGTTCTATCAGTGTGATCATGTGATGTATCTGACCCCAGGAATGTGTCAATAAAGTTTCCCCTTCCTGGGACAATGAATTCACGGTGTTCTTATTTCAATTTCCAGGAGTGTATATTTGTAATTCTAAATGGATTAAATTAATATCCCGGGATTGCTCCGAAGCCAGCCGGTGTGGCCGAGTGGTTCTTGACACTTCAGTTTGGAACCGCGCGACCGCTACAGTCGCAGGTTCGAATCCTGCCTCGCGCATGGATGAGTGTGATGTCCTTAGGTTAGTTACGTTTAAGTAGTTCTAGTTCCCATAGTTCTCAGAGCCATTTGAACCATTTGATTGCTCCCAACTGCGACTGTACCTAATGGTTACTACTGCGTAGTTGCTCTTTTAAACAGCAGCCCTTGTGAGCAACTCGTGTTTGAGGTACTTTGGCTGTACGCAGCTAACCGTGTGCACACAGTTTTGATCTGCCAGGAAGTTTCATGCTCATATGCTTTCGTGGTCCACAGTCAGTTCGCTGCAAATAATAACATGGATCTGTGATCGCGCAATCAAATAGTTAATACACTGGCTAAAATTCACAGAAACAGAAAATAAACGTTAAATGAATAATTTATTAACGAGGGTTCTATTCATATGTCTGTAATTGGTATAGATGACAAAGAATTATGTTGAACAGTATCCTTATCAAATGCAATAAAGTTATGATGGGACCATTACAACAATGGTAGCAAAATCCCCAAACTAAATGGTCATCAAAGATACACAGAAACTAAATGCATTTCATAATCAGTATAAACGAAGCATTCACCATCTCAAAACAGCGCAAAGTTAAACATGATTAATTACAAATTAACATACATGAGACCGTGGTTTAACAGCGCAATTCGGAGAATGCTCAGGAAGCAAAGACAGTTGCACTCGCGGTACAAGAAAGATCGGGAGAATGAGGACGGGCAACAGTTAGTAGAGATTCGTGCTGCTGTAAAAAGAGCGACGCGCGAAGCATACAACCACTACCACCGTCATACCTTAGCAAAAGATCTTGCTGAAAACCCAAGGAAATTCTGGTCTTACGTAAAATCGGTAAGCGGGTCGAAGGCTTCCATCCAGTCACTCACTGATCAGTCTGGCCTGGCAACGGAAGAAAGCAAAACGAAAGCTGAAATTTTAAATTTAGCATTTGAGAAATCTTTCACGCAGGAGGATCGTACAAACATACCGCCGTTTGAGTCTCGTACAGATTCCCGTATGGAGGACATAGTGACAGACATCCCTGGGGTTGTGAAGCAGCTGAATGGGTTGAAAATAAATAAAGCGCCAGGTCCTGATGGGATTCCAATTCGGTTTTACAGAGAGTACTCTACTGCATTGGCTCCTTACTTAGCTTACATTTCTCGCGAATCTCTTGCCCAACGTAAAGTCCCGAGCGACTGGAAAAAAGTGCAGGTGACTCCTGTATATAAGAAGGGTAGAAGGACGGATCCTCAAAATTACAGATTTATATCCTTAACATCGCTTTGTGCAGGATTCTCGAACATATTCTCAGTTCGAATATAAAGAATTTCCTTGAGACAGAGGAGTTGCTGTCCATGCATCAGCACGGCTTTAGAAAGCATCGCTCCTGCGAAACGCAACTCGCTCTTTTTTCGCGTTATATCTTGCGAACCATGGATGAAGAGTATCAGAGGGATGCCATATTCCTTGACTTCCGGAAAGCATTTGACTCGGTGCCCCACTGCAGACTCCTAATTAAGGTACAAGCATGTGGGATTGGTTCCCAAATATGTGAGTGACTCGAAGACTTCTTAAGTAATAGAATCCAGTACGTTGTCCTCGATGGTGAGTGTTCACCGGAGGTGAGGGTATCATCTGGATTGCCCCAGGGAAGTGTGGTAGGTCCGCTGTTGTTTTCTGTCTACATAAGTGATCTTTTGGATTGGGGTGTCGTCGTTGTGTGACTGTAGGAGGATACAAGTTGACTTGGACAGGATTTGTGATAGGTGTAAAGAATGGCAGCTAACTCTAAATATAGATAAGTGTAAATTAATGCAGATGAATAGGAAAAAGAATCCCGTAATGTTTGAATACTCCATTAGTAGTGTAGCACTTGACACAGTCATGTCGATTAAATATTTGGGCGTAACATTGCAGAGCGATATGAAGTGGGACAAGCAAGTAATGGCAGTTGTGGGGAAGGTGGGTAGTCATCTTCGGTTCATTGGTAGAATTTTGGGAAGATGTGGTTCATCTGTAAAGGAGACCGCTTATAAAACACTAATATGACCTATTCTTGAGTACTGTTCGAGCGCACGCCTGAATAAAGCACTATTTCACAGGCAGGTCTGCCTTCTACAAGAATGAGCACCAGAGTGTTGAGCTCTTCACTCAAAAAGTTTCACTCTCCACTTGACTCCCATAGTGGTAAGTTTCTCTCCGCTTCTCCATTGGCTGAAGACCCTCCCCACCAAAAACACATTTTTTATTACATTCTAAAAACGTCGTTTGTCTCACCCTGGCCACTTTCCCGGACTAAACTAGTATGTTATAGCAATATTTAAATAAAAGAAATATTATAAATATTAAGTCAGACTCAAACCATTCACAATAAATATAAGGAAAGGTTTGTCCATAAATAAATAAGCCAAGATTCTGGCACTAGTGGACTCACAATAAATGACGATAGATTGAGGTTATTATGTTCAAACAATTATCTAGGCCTGCATATCAGAAGTATCTTCTGGCACTCTTTTACAAAGATGGTGTCAGCTAATACATATGACTGACCACTCCTTAAATTACCATGATTTTGTATTATCAGTTGCAATTCATATTTAAATAAAATTACTGGCAAAATAGTAGACTGTTCACTAAATAACAACACAAGCATGACAAAATTTGAAGTGTCGATGGTGCGTTTAATTCTGTAATAAAATGATATAAATGATGTAATAAATCAAGAAATAAAATTCATGCAGCTAAATCGGTTTCAGGGATGATAGTTTGAACACAATGCTACCATCTGAGATATCGTTTGCTGAAATCCCATGGATCGTTTAAAAGTTGTTAATTCAGAGAATCATTGTGAAAATGTTCATTCACTGTGAGATATTAATTTCGTAATTTTAAGGATATTGAAGCACTGCTGTGTCATTGGATGTGCCTCATTTTTTTTTAAGATCGTAGATGTATCCAGATCTGCTCTAAAACTCCAGTGTGTATTATTATAGATTCTTGAACAGCTGTAAGAAGCTGTCTTTTTGCTTGAATGACACTCCACCATTTCTTGAAGCTTTGTCTGTTCCCTTAACAAATCGACACATCGTCCAAATTGTCCATATGGGATTTTCTCACTTCCGACCGGGCGCTCCTTGACTGTTCCCTAGAGTTTGCTTGGGGCTGTCACGCGATGTCCTCGTCCGCCGACTCACATCTAAACAAGCAAGCAAATTCAGCTCTCCTCAGTACCAGACCTAGGTGGATGAATAACTCACCTATATACTCATAATATTACACAGATGTTTCGGGACACATTTTGAAGTAAGACGTCTTTCAAAATCAGTACCGAATGGAAAGAACGGCATTTTTAACAATACGATATGGGCTTCCACAACATCGCCTGCAACGCCTCTCCTGGGCTCGTGACCATATTGGTTGGGTCCTAGCCGGCTAGGAACCGGTAGCCTAATCACATGAGTCCCGATTTTAGTTGGCAAGAGCTGGTGCTAGGGATTGACTGTAGCGCAGACCTCATGGAGCCATGGACCCAAGTTCTAAAGAAGGCACTGTGCTGGTTGGTAGTAGCTCCATGATGGAGTGGGTGGGCTGGATTTTCTGATACAACTGAAATGACCATTGACTGGAAATGATTATGTTCGTCTACTTCGAAACCATTGGCAGCAAACAATGATGGAATTTTTATGAATGACAGTGCGACCTGTCAAAAGGCCACAGTTGTTCGGAATTGGTTTCAAGAACATTCTGGACAATTCGAGCGAATGATCTGGTCACACAGATTGCCTGACATCAAGTACTTGTGGGGCATAATCGAGGGATCAGTTTTTGCACAAAATCCTGCAACACCCTCACAGTTATGGGCAGCTCTAGAGGCAGCATGGTTCAAGATTTGTGCAGGGGATTTCCAACGACTTGTTGAGTCCCTGCCACGTCGAGTTACTGAACTAGGCTGTGCAAAAATGAGGTCCGACCCGATGTTAGGAGATATCCCTTGACTTTTGTCACCCCATTGTATATAAATAAATAAATAGTCGTGTGGACTTATTGCCTGGGAGGCCCTCAAGAGGGGTGTACAGCTACCTGGTGCAAGTCTTTCAGTTGGACGATATTCCGAGGACTTTCGTGTTCCTGTCCTCCCCTGTAATACTACCAGGGAAAGGGGACCTACAGCTTACCTTGAAATCCGAACCACGTATTATTCCTGGTATATCTACCGTCTTTGATAGATGAAGGCTACTGTAAAGACAGACAAACATTTCGAGGTCTTATCAGGGCTCCAACCCGCGACCTTTCAGTTGCTGGTATAACCTTTAGCACTAGACCACCAAGCACATTTCTATTTCTAATGAACACACGCCTGTTTCCGAAAGATGTTACACAGTGTTGTCGGAAGCAGAAGTGTTCTATCTTCAAATTTACAGTGGCCTGAATACGAGTATTTCAAATACACAGACAGAAATGAAAGTATTACATCAGCTGGAAAATCGCATTTGGCATCCTGATCATGAAGAGTAGGACAGCAGGGTTTACCACTGTTGCCAAATAATGACGACCATTCAGCCTCCCTTCAACCATCACCCAATCAGTCAGCATCCTTTCAACCATCATCACATCAGACTTATTGCCATTTCCACTAGCTTTCCACATTGTGAATCTAGGGAAGTACGGATGTCGAGATTCAGTGACCTATTCCTAGGTCGTTTACGTAGACCCTGGAGTTCGATATGACCGTAACAAGTAGACGCGAAACTAATCGCTGAGCACCACAGACTGCCAGTATGTGTCTCAATTGTCTTTGGCTCTACGCGATGGAAGTCTCTGTTGTCTGTACTATAGTGTCACTCGCAAAAGATGCATGGTGCCTGAAGATATCACCCCAGCTCCCAGTAATACACTCCAACGATTTGTGGCGACACTCCGCTGTAATCGCTGCCCGGATTACAGCAGTTATCATCTATCTATCCTTACCGTATTACAGTTATTTTCGAAGAGCCAGGTCCAACCCTCCTTGCCACACTGTTGTCCTGAGCCCATCTCGTAACCACTCGTTCTACTCTCGTTGCACTTCAACACTTTAACCGACTGTCTGTATGATTTATTGTTATGATGCTCCCGTGGCCCTCACGCCAATGATTTGGCCTTTTGGAAACACCGCAAGATGGTGAAAAGTTGCACATGCACGTCCTCTCAGCATGCTGTGTTGCAATTCCCATCTCAAGAATCTCCAGTAACGTTATACTCACCCAGGCATCACACACTCACACCATTCTTCATCCGCAAGAATCACTTTATCTGTACTGTATAGGCCGAAAACGAAAGCGCGTATGCATGAAAAATTAATAAACATCTAAACACATCCCATAGGCTCGGAAATACTGGAGTATCAGTTTGGTAGCTCTTGGTTAAGGCGTTCTTCATGTAGGATTTCGCTTTCTTCAGTGTGTATATGAGCAGCAAGAAGATACGATAACACTGAACTTCTTTGAGGTTTATGTGTATGTTCGTGGTGCAGTTCCTCGTTGCCATAGTGGTATCGCAGGCCGCACCAATGAGATGGACGTAACAAGACACGCCCAAAGAAGTTATCAGCGCCACCGTTGACGGCCTGTCTTGAAGTAGACCGACATGATGTGGTGTCACCGCCAGACACCACACTTGCTAGGTGGTATCTTTAAATCGGCCGTGGTCCATTAGTACATGTCGGACCCGCGTGTCGCCACTGTCAGTGATTGCAGACCGAGCGCCACCACACAGCAGGTCTACAGAGACGTACTAGCACTCGCCCCAGTTGTACGACGACTCTGCTAGCGACTACACTGACGAAGCCTTTCTCTCATTTGCCGAGAGACAGTTAGAATAGCCTTCAGCTAAGTCCATGGCTACGACCTAGCAAGGCGCCATTAACCATTTCTAGAGAGAGTCTCATTTGTATCATCAAGAACGCTGTATACAAATGATGGATTAAAGTTAAGTATTCCAGAAGCTACGTACTTTTCTTTATAGCATTCATTACGTATCCTGTTTCAGACCTCACGCCCATCTGCGTGAGCTTAACGCGTGCCTTTCGGCTACTTCCGAGTGGCGTGGCTGTCTTGCTAAGCCACAACACATGACTTCAATTCTACAGCAGTCTACATTCCAGTCAATGCCTAGCTCACAGCAAGCAGTGAGAAGAGAATCGTGTCCGGAGACTAAAAATCTTTGGACAACCAGTTAGACTCTTCATCTTCACGTCAGTTTCTGGGACACCATTGACCAGACGTTCTCAATTGGTGAAAGATTTGGAGAATGTGCTGGCCAGGGCAGCAGTCGAATATTTTCTGTATCCAGAAAGGCCCGTACAGGATCTGTAACATGCGGTCGTGCATTATCCTGCTGAAATGTAGAGTTTCGCAGGGATCGAATGAAGGGTAGAGCCACGGGTCGTAACACATCTGAAATGTAACGTCCACTGTTCAAAGTGCCGTCAATGTGAACAAGAGGTGACCGAGGCGTGTAACCAGTGGCACCCCGTACAATCAAGCCGGGTGATACGCCAGTATGGCGATGACGAATACACGCTTCCAATGTGCGTTCACCGCGATGTCGCTAAACACGGATGCGACCATCATGATGCTGTAAACAGAACCTCGATGGATGCGATAAAAATGACGTTTTTCCATTCGTGCACCCAGGTTCGTCGTTGAGTACACCATCGCAGGCGCTCCTGTCTGTGATGCAGCGTCAAGGGTAACCGCAGCCATGGTCTCCGAGCTGATAGTCCATGCTGCTGCAAACGTCGTCGAACTGTTCGTGCAGATGGTTGTTGTCTTGCAAACGTCCCCATCTGTTGACTCAGGGATCGAGACGTGGATGCACGATCCGTTACAGCCATGTGGATAAGATGACTGTCATCTCGACTGCCAGTGATACGAGGCCGTTGGGATCCAGCACGGCGTTCCGTATTACCCTCCTGAACCCACCGATTCCATATTCTACTAACAGTCATTGGTTTTCGAGCAACGCGAGCAGCAATGTCGCGATACGATAAACCGCAATCGCGATAGGCTACAATCCCATCTTCATCAAAGTCGGAAACGTGATGGTACGCATTTCCCCTCCTTACACGAGTCATCACAAGAACGTTTCATCAGGCAACGCCGGTCAACTGCTGTTTGTGTATGAGAAATCGGTTGGAAACTTTCCTCATGTCACACGTTGTAGTTGTCGCCACCGGCGCCAATCTTGTGTGAATGCTCTGAAAAGCTAATCATTTGCATATCACAGCATCTTCTTCCTGTCGGTTAAATTTCGCGTCTGTAGCACGTCATCTTCGTGTTGTAGCAATTTTAATGAACAGTAGTGTACATCGTTATTCGGAATATCACAGGCACTGCAACATCGTATTTATCCGTCGACATGAATGAACAAGTACAGGTTATAGACACACGGTTGACGACATATGGAAGTTTGGGGCTGCCCATGGGTCGTGCTCGGATAGCCTAATGGTAAGGTGACCTCTCGCGGTAGGTGGGTAATGCGGGTTCGAGTCCCGGTTCGGCACAAATTTTCGTTGTCATCGCTTCACTATGCAGCTGATGACTGTCCATATTCGCAATTGCAAATGCATTCCATGAACGAACAGAGGTACGAGAAAGAGTTTCTGTTGAACAGTAGTTCGAGTTGTATTATCAACGACATGTCTGTTCCAGTACGAGTGTTAAACTGCTTCCACGTATGAATGTATATATGACCCACGGTCACAGCAAAGAAGAATTTGACTAACAGAAGACAAGTTTTCATTTTGACTGTGAATGTATTTCAAATCTTATACTTTACTGTGACAATAATCATGCTTTCTATCACCTGTTTACAGCTCTATTCATTTGTGACAACTTGTTACAACTATTTTTGTGCAAATAACATTATTGCAAATGTGACGCTAAACCTAATGAATATTTTGACAAACGAATTGCCTGTGTACGGGAGTAGGGTATAAGGGGAAAAGGGTAAGGGGATGAATGGGAGAGGAGCTTAGAACGTAGGAAAGGAAGCAGTTGCATGACAAGAGCGGTGAGACGGTTTCAGTGATTCAGTATGCACCTGAGGAAGAGAAGTGGACATTTCTAGTTATTTCCGGCTGCACGAAATAGTCTACAGCCGCTGGTGTATGGGCTAGATGAACTCTAGGCTAAACGTCTCGTTTGCCGCTTGACGACTTTAAGGCGTTTTCAAGTTAAAGTCATTAGGAGACTTGTTTGTAACAGAAAGTGAAATTGGAAGATTGGTGTTGGCTTCCGTGATCCCTATGTACGATATAATTCAATTGGCCAATGAAAGTTAGCGGTGAGAGCGCAAGACGCGCTCTATGTAAGGCGTACTGTGGCTTCGAGAGGAGATAGACGCTTCTGCGTTAGGCTTCGTGTTGACGATCCTCACGCGTCTACCTTAGACTTCTACTTGAGCATTTCTGTGTGAAACTTAGTTCAAGCGTCACTAGCAATAATGATGCGACTAATAGCCTTTTTGGTACATTTGGTACGAAACACCTCCTGCTGCACCTCTGTCTAAGAAATTAGGACACCACAAAATATATGTACTATAACATTAAACAACACATTAAACACCATTTGACATATAGTTTCACGATCTATCCAGTCCGCGACGGCATCCATTAAGCGTTTATGGGAGACGTGTGCCTCCACCTTCCTAGAACTGCAATAAATCCTTGTTTCACGTCGAACAACAGTCTGATGAACGTGTTGCCACCACGTTCAAAAGTCAGCAAAGTAATCGTGTCTGTCCTGTAGGGCGTCAAGTGTTTTCGCTTTGCAATATCGGTAGATATTTTCTATTTTGTTTTTGCAATGGACAGCCTGAGTCCGCCCAAACAAATACTGCTCATTAAGATCTTCATGCGACGCCCAGTGCGGTGAAACCTCCATTTGTTTCTAATTAAGAGCAAAATTATTTTCAGAGAGGAATTACACGTGCCGTTTCGATTGAGCGGTCCCAAATTAATCTGGTGTCATGTTCATTTCAGCGACGTGTGTAAAGAGGGACAGCAAAACACGAGAGAGAGAGAGAGAGAGAGAGAGAGAGAGAGAGAGAGAGAGAGAGTGAGTGAGTGAGTGAGTGAGTGTATTGTTGTTGTTGTTGTTGTGGTCTTCAGTCCTGAGACTGGTTTGATGCAGCTCTCCGTGCTACTCTATCCTGTGCAAGCTTCTTCATCTCCCAGTACCTACTGCAACCTACATCCTTCTGAATCTGCTTAGTGTATTCATCTCTTGGTCTCCCTCTACGATTTTTACCCTCCACGCTGCCCTCCAATGCTAAATTTGTGATCCCTCGATGCCTCAGAACATGTCCTACCAACCGATCCCTTCTTCTAGTCAAGTTGTGCCACAAACTTCTCTTCTCCCCAATCCTATTCAATATCTCCTCATTAGTTACGTGATCTACCCACCTTATCTTCAGCATTCTTCTGTAGCACCATATTTCGAAAGCTTCTATTCTCTTCTTGTCCAAACTAGTTATCGTCCATGTCTCACTTCCATACATGGCTACACTCCATACAAATACTTTCAGAAACGACTTCCTGACACCTAAATCTATATTCGATGTTATCAAATTTCTCTTCTTGAGAAACGCTTTCCTTGCCATTGCCAGTCTACATTTTATATCCTCTCTACTTCGACCATCATCGGTTATTTTACTCCCTAAATAGCAAAACTCCTTTACTACTTTAAGTGTCTCATTTCCTAATCTAATTCCATCAGCATCACCCGACTTAATTTGACTACATTCCATTATCCTCGTTTTGCTTTTGTTGATGTTCATCTTATATCCTCCTTTCAAGACACTGTCCATTCCGTTCAACTGCTCTTCCAAGTCCTTTGCTGTCTCTGACAGAATTACAATGTCATCGGCGAACCTCAAAGTTTTTACTTCTTCTCCATGAATTTTAATACCTACTCCGAATTTTTCTTTTGTTTCCTTTACTGCTTGCTCAATATACAGATTGAATAACATCGGGGAGAGGCTACAACCCTGTCTCACTCCTTTCCCAACCACTGCTTCCCTTTCATGCCCCTCGACTCTTATAACTGCCATCTGGTTTCTGTACAAATTGTAAATAGCCTTTCGCTCCCTGTATTTTACCCCTGCCACCTTCAGAATTTGAAAGAGAGTATTCCAGTCAACATTGTCAAAAGCTTTCTCTAAGTCTACAAATGCTAGAAACGTAGGTTTGCCTTTTCTTAATCTTTCTTCCAAGATAAGTCGTAAGGTCAGTATTGCCTTACGTGTTCCAACATTTCTACGGAATCCAAACTGATCTTCCCCGAGGTCGGCTTCTACCAGTTTTTCCATTCGTCTGTAAAGAATTCGCGTTAGTATTTTGCAGCTGTGACTTATTAAACTGATAGTTCGGTAATTTTCACATCTGTCAACACCTGCTTTCTTTGGGATTGGAATTATTATATTCTTCTTAAAGTCTGAGGTTATTTCGCCTGTCTCATACATCTTGCTCACCAGATGGTATAGTTTTGTCATGACTGGCTCTCCTGAGGCCATCAGTAGTTCTAATGGAATGTTGTCTACTCCCGGGGCCTTGTTTCGACTCAGGTCTTTCAGTGCTCTGTCAAACTCTTCACGCAGTATCTTATCTCCCATTTCATCTTCATCTACATCCTCTTCCATTTCCATAATATTGTCCTCAAGTACATCGCCCTTGTATAAACCCTCTATATACTCCTTTCACCTTTCTGCTTTCCCTTCTTTGCTTAGAACTGGGTTTCCATCTGAGCTCTTGATGTTCATACAAGTGGTTCTCTTTGAGGATGCAAATCGGGTTTGCTTTAAACACACGCTCTAACGACCGTGAGCGTTAGTTACCTTTGAGACTGCCTGTGGAAAGTTGACATTAGTGAAGAATCCCTTTAAGGCAACAAAGCTGCCATTACCGACACCTCACTCAGTTTGAACGAAGTCGTGTAATAGGGCTACGAGAGGCTGGATGTTCCTTCTGCGTTATTGCAGAAAGACTTGGAAGGAATGTACCCACTGTTCATGTCTGCTGGCAGCGGTGGTCGCAGTCAGACTGGGCTCCGGACAGTCATTTGGCTCTGCTGAGAAGGAAGACCATCATGTTCGGCGTATCACTATGGCGCGTCGTACTGCCTCTGCAGCAGTAATCTGAGTAGCACTCGGCGCCACAGTGGTACAACGAACTTTTACAAACTGGTTACTCCGAGGAAAGCTCCGAACCAGGCCCCTATTAGTGCATTCCACTGACCCCAAACCACCGCCATTTGAGAATTCAGTGGTGTCAAGCGAGAGTTCATTGGAGGGCAGGGTGGAGGTCTTTTGTGTTTTGTGATGAAAGCTCGTTCTTCGTCGTTGCCAGTGATGGCTGTGTGTTGGTTGGGAGGTTGTTGAGTGCCTGCAGCCAACTTGTCAACTTGTCTCCGTTCTGGACACACTGAACTCCCGGCAGGAGTAGAGGCCCCCCCAGTCAAATCGGCGATGACCTGATTCATAGCAGACCGTGGATCACTCTGTGCCTACGACGTGACCTCCGTTCGCCAAACACTTGCGGTGGTCCTGTGCGACAATTTGCGTGTGTGGATACATTCTCTCTAAAGCGCTGGAGATACTTTCTTTATACAGGGACTTATGCTTCTTCTGCCGATAGTAATTCCACGTTCAAAGGCGATTAGTTCGCGACGTGGTGTGTTGTTCACTAGACACCTGACTACTGTAACAGACAGCTCAGATTTCGTGTCTATAAGGTAGCCATATGCAACGTCTACCTGTATCATTCAAACGTCATACACGACACATCTTCAAACGGGATTATTAAAAAGGTCAACATTGCGGCTAATAACTATTCACATGTCCTGTAACAGATAAGGAAAAATATCCTACACAAACAACTGCAACTAGGCTAAGATATTGAATTGACATAAACAATAAAGTACGCAGTTATGTTGTGCCATATACTTATGAATCAGTCTATAAGGATTTTGAAAAAGATAATTTAATTGGATGCCAGGGAACTTCTGTTTTTCAAACAGTTGATGTTTATTTGTGAAATGTTAGACAAAAATTCTTGTTTGGAGTGCGTATTCAAAATTATGAATTAGAGTGCACTGGTATCTTCCCCTCCCGTAAAGGAACTGGTGTAAAGATTTTACGATGTGTTTGGCTGTTCAGATGAGAACTTACTCTCTAGTCGTTTTTCCTAGGTGTAAAATCTTGAACAAATTATGTGAACGTTTTATTAATATTACTACGTTCTTGGAGGTACGATCAGTCCATGCAGCTAAATAAAAGGCTGCTTGTTTTAATACTACTCACGTTTCGCTTCTTTACATTTGGAAATTATCCTCAGTGGCCTCATATACATGTTCGTTGTATGTATATAATTAACGTATTTCCGGCTATATGATGATATCACAGGTTTTCCGTCACTCTCTTATTATCGGGCAGGAAACAACTTTTTGCAGTGCAAGCTTCGTATAGTTAAATTGCTCTATGATTCTAGGTACTGTGAAAGTTATCCTTAAATAACAAAAATATGAATGGCGTACTCTGTATTGAATAATGAGAGCTGTGCAGAAGTAATAATGAACCGTAATAGAAAATTAAACTGTCGTATTAAGAAGGCAAGGCTTTAATACTGATAAAATGAATAACTCACTACAGGAATTCTGAACAGTATAAACTGCCTGAATACTGAACCTTGACATAAAACCTAGAATAATCATTTTTGCAAAACTGATCCCAGACGCCAGAACTAGAACTGAAACACAATACAGAAAAATCGAACTGTCTCTGAATGACATAAGTTGGCCCTGATTTAATAAAAACACATCAAAATACTTAGTCATCTCTATTCTGCGCAAATCTGGATGACGCGTTGCAGTAATGCTCTGTCTTGCGCGCCGCTATGCTGAAGCTGAAAATTACTATATCTACAGAGAGACACTTGTGAGGTGCAATGAGTTCTCTGTTAGTTGCAAATCGAAGTATTATCGGAACACACTTGGTTCCTTTTTTATATTTGAAAGAAACTATGATCAATTAAAAAATGTAAGAGAAAGGTAGGTGAAAAATGGCGCTGCAATAATAAAAGAGTGACTACAAAAAATTACCTGATAATTCCTCTTCACGTAAATAAAAGATTCCATTAAGCTTCCTCCTTCGCATATCAGTTATCATTACATTATCATCTTAATTAAACACATCGATAAATTGAAGCTTTACATTTGAAACATAACATTATAACTGCTTCCTCATTCTAACACAACTAACCACTATCTGCTACTGCGCCTATGCGCATACCAAAGATCATAATGTAACGCTGCGATAAAGCTTACAAAATCGCTTCTCGCTCACATGCAACAGCTCGAGAGCAAAGATATGACATTATTGAACAATCGATTAATATTCAAATGACTCCTGTCAACTGCTTTTGGGATTTTATTCATAGACATACATTAGCAAACCTGGAAAGGCTTCGCAATTGCTAAATATGTATGGGAACTGGATATATGTGCTAATATAGTTCTGTCCCCTCTTTCTGTCCGTCACCTACTCCCTCGTCCTCCTCCATTAGCTGAGTCAGGGCGACAGGTTGTCGATCCTAAGGGCCCGGGTTTGATTCCCGGCTGGGTCAGAGATTTTCTCCGCTTAGAGACTGGGTGTTGTGTTGTCCTAATCATCATCATTTCATTCCCATCAACGCGCAAGTCGCCGAAGTGGCGTCAAATCGAAAGACTTGCACCCTGTGAACGGTCTGCCCGACGGGAGGTCCTAGTCACGCGACATTTTTTTTACCTACTACCTCCTTCTGGCCATGTCCTCTGTGGTGTCACCGCCAGACACCACACTTACTAGGTGGTAGCTTTAAATCGGCCGCGGTCCATTAGTACATGTCGGACCCGCGTGTCGCCACTGTCAGTCATTGCAGACCTGGCGCCACCACATGGCAGGTCTAGAGAGACGGACTAGCACTCGCCCCAGTTGTACGACGACTTTGCTAGCGACTACACTGACGAAGCCTTTCTCTCATTTGCCGAGAGACAGTTAGAATAGCCTTCAGCTAAGTCCATGACTACGATCTAGCAAGGCGCCATTAACCATATCTGGAGAGAGTCTCATTTGTATAGTCAAGAGCGATGTACCACAAGGATGAATTAAAGTTAAGTAAACAGAAGCTACGTACTTTCCTTTAGTGCATTCATACGTATCCTGTTCCAGACTTCACGCCCGTCTGCGTTAGATAGCGTGCATTTCGGCCTCCTCTATCTACAAGGTGTTGGCACATTTGCCAACACATCATCCTCTTCACCGTCTATGTTATCTCCAGCTCTTTCTCCTCTCTGTCTCTGTCAATCTCCTCTTACTGCCTATGTCTCTCTACCTCTTCCTCCTCTCCCTCTCTGTCCATCTCCTCCTTTCCCATCTCTATATCTATTTTCTTCCCCTCCCCCCGCCCCTTCCCATCTCCTCTTTCCTCTCTCCCTCTGATCTTGAGCCTTGTTTGTCGTTATTGCCAACGAAACATTGACTGGGAACTGAAGTGGCTTAACATGAATAAGTAAATCGGTTGGAATCACTGATATGTGGGGCACGAGATGCCTCTCCTGCTGCTGGATCTGTTAAGTGAGCGAGGTGGTGCAGTGGTTGACACGCTGCACTTGTGTCCCGGAAAATGACACTTCAAACATACGTCCGTCAGTCCTAAAACAATCAAGGCAAATGACAGAATGATTTCCTTACAAGGACACGGCCGATTTCCTTCCCATGCTTGAAATATTCCAAGTTAGCGCTCGATGTCGATGAGACGTTAAACAGTAAACTTGCTTGCTTGCATGGATCTGTGAGGATAGTCGCTTCAATGACAGTATTTCGCATTGTTTTAATCTGCAAACGGGTAGCATTACATAGTTTAAGATGATTGAGATCCGTAGTAGTATTCCAACCACAAGCCGATAAGATAGAAACACAACTTTCATGTTTTCTGTTAAAACCGACTATGAGGAAGAAAACTAAACGGCAGATAGTTCTGTACACAATTTTTGTTTCAAATTATGCAGTGTGGCGCAAATAAAAGTTGCTCAGGAAACAGAGTTACAAGGCACAAAGGAACACTGCAGAGGAAAGGAAATACAGTACTAACCTGACTACAGCAGATGCTGAATGTGACCACTAATCATCTCTTGGCACTTTTGGACCCTGGTCGGCAAGATGCTTAAGGCAGATCGAATCTGGACTCTTGGAATTGCTGCAGTCTCATCCGAAATGTTCTACTGCAGTTTCTGAACACGGCGATGTACCTTAAACTTGAGGGCTTCTCACACAAAGGAATCACACACTGACAAATCAGGTGATCTAGCTGGCTAGCTAGAGCCGCGACTTGACTGACCTCTGCTAACAACACTGTCAGGCGTGAAATTGTGAAAACGTGCTCCAAGTTTCGCCCGACAGTATGTGCAGTTACTCCATCGTTTTGGAAGTAACTGTAGGTCTTTTTCTCCTTCTTTAATGCAACTACACATGGATCAGAATGTTGGCAATATAACGCGCTGAAGTAGGCGTCTGATGAAAGAAGATGGGACTAATAATGTGGCGTTCAGGTCCCGCACACCAAACCCCAACCTTCTGACCATGAAATGGTATTTCGCGGAAGTTATGCGGTTTCTCCGCTACCCAGAAGCTGTGATTCTGCGAGTTGACCTAAAACCTCAGGTGAAACCAGGCTTCATCAGACATAAAGAACAGACCCATGTCCAAGCCATTCATTGTTACCTCAGTGAACAGCCACTCACAAAACTGGAGGCGCTGAGGAGCATCTGCTAGTTTTAATATGTGGACAACGGGATTTACAGGTCCAGGTGGAGTATTCGACAGCATGATCCACGTGATATGTCGGTCTCTTGGCGACAGTCGTCGAGTTGACGTGTTAAGACTCTGAAGCATATTCTGGTGAACTACAGTCACACTATCTGATGTGCGAACATGTTTCGGAACGCTTTTTGACTTGGTCAAAACAGATCCTGTCTGACGCCATTTTCGGACTAAGCGTTGCATGGCACTCTTTCCAGGCACTTTGACACCATTAAACTTCTCAGCAAATAACTGACCACACTGTTTCCACGACTTTGTTGTCACTAAACTTTCCACAACGACCACCCGTTGGTCCACTGTGAGTACCAGCGTCCCCTTTATACTGCTCCACTCAATCTGACACAGCCCACACTACGCTCTGAACCAGAGTGGATCTCGTGACGGGCGTACACGTAGTGTGTGCGTCACGGAACGTGATTATATGCATACATTTACGTTCAATAGTATCCACTCGTAGGGGCTACTTTTATTTGTCCCACTCTGTATTTAAGAAGAAATAACATATGTGGGCGGTACAGCGTGTCTAATGGGTCAAATTCCATGCTGTCATAGTTAAAACTGACTGCGAGAAGGAAAACTAAAGCGCAGATTTTTACAACACAGCACAGCACACTTTCCCTCTGCCGGTTTTCACAGAAAAGCTGTACATTGTTGTTTACGAAAATATATAACCTACGTTCGTGCGAACGTTTGTTAGGGTATTCAGTAAAAATCTTAAATAATTTGATCAAGAATTTTTCTACATAACAACTTTTTGGTAACAAGTTTTCCCTATCATACATATACATTGGGGTGTCCCAAAAATTCGAAGTAGTTTTTATTTGAACGCATACCCTCTTAATTTATTTGTACGATGCTAAAACAACTACATGTAAAATTTCAGAACCTTAGGATGTTGGCAACCCGTGCCGACTTGCATTGAAACATGTCAGGTTGGCTTTACCTGGTAATATATGAGGATAGTAACAGCTCCCGAAAGAACAGATACCATTGATGACCGTGCTGCTTCTCTAGAATAAATGATAATTAATTGAACCCCTCAGATGCAGACAGGTGTTGTTCATATACCTCGATGGGGACAGCTGAAAATGTGTGCCCAGACCTGGACTCGAACCCGGGATATCCTGCTTACATGGCAGACGCTCTATCCATCCTTTTTTTTTTCGTTGTTGATCGTTGGGTTTCGTTGGGGTTGGTCGTTGCGGAAGTCACACGACATTTGTTGAGGTTCGTTTGTTGTTCCTTTCACTCAGTTTTTTATTACAGAGGCCTACCAGCTCTCTGACCGAACACGCTGAGCTACCGTGCCGGCGAAACCACCGAGGACACAGATGAGTAGCCCGACTGCAGGGAATTATCCCTTGCACGCTTCCCGTGAGACCCACATTCCCAGACTGTCCACAATCTACATACGTAATGTAGATACATGGAAATGTATGATCTTTTGGGGATTGTATGATATTTTGGGAAAAGGTGCGTATACGTACCAAATCTGTACCTAATTGTGTGAAAAAATTAGTGAACCTGTATCAAGTTTGGAGGGAGTTGCAAAAAAATGCACAAAAAACCCAAAAAGTATTTGAGCAGCGCCGATAAGAGTTAGTCAACAAGTTGGATGATTTGTCCGACATTGCATACGCCGATGCACTCCGGTCAATGAAAATAAATGAAGATAAAATCTTTTTACAGCGACAGAGAGAGAGCCAGGTCGGCCTGGTCACTTAGCTGGAGTGGACAAGAAACTGGCTAAGAAAGAGGAAAGGCCGCGCATCAGAACTATTGAGGAAGAAAACCGACGTGCTAAATATCTTTCCACGTCAGCTCCTTCGACAGCATCTTATGAAGCATTACAAAATGACTCATCTTCCGATTGTAATGAAACTGGGATGTGTTTGCAAGAAACTTTCCCAACTGTGATTAAGAACATAAAATCTGGAACCAGTAAAACAACTATGCGAAAAAATTTCATTGCTCCAAAATTAGTAGCAGCGCTAGATAGGTGTCAGTTGAGTTTGAGAGATTCAGTGTATATTCTTGAAGTTACCATTGAGGTACTTGGATGTAACACTGATGAATTTTCTATAAGTAAGTCCTCGATTCAACGAATTCGTACAGAGAAACGGAAAGAGCTTGCGGAAGCTATAAAAGTTAATTTTTCAAAACGAGGTACCAGATATTGTGACTGTTCATTGGAATGGCAAACTGTTGCTTACTACACATGATCGGGAATCAAAAGAAGAACGTCTTCCGATAGTTATTTCATATAGAAATAAAGAGCAACTTATTCCTGTGCCATGTTTGGAAAACTCTTCAGGATGTGAACAGGCGAAAGCTTTTTGGACCGCGATTGTGGACTGGAATCTCGAAGACAAAGTGCAGTTTCTTTGTGGTGATACTACGGCTTCAAATACAGGTCATATCAAAGGTGCCCGTGTGCTACTTGAGCAAAAACTTCTTTTTCCTTGCCGCCACCACGTGTATGAATTAGTGTTAAAAAACATGTTCCTTGTAAAAATCAGTTCAATGACAATAATCCCTGATATTCCATTCTTCATAAAGTTCAGAGATAACTGGAAAAGTGTAGATCCAGATAACATACAGTGCTACAAAGAAAATGTCGCAATGCACCTGACTGTTTCAGAAATTGACAATCTGCTTGAGTTTTACCGCACTGAACTGACAAAAGAAATAATCAGAGATGATTACCGAGACCTGATTGAGCTTTCTGTTATACTTTTAGGTGGAGATACAGACAGAAAATTCAAGATACGGCCTCCAGGCCATACACCAAGCTCGATGGACGACGAGAGCTATATATTCCCTAAAAATATCATTACTTTGTGCTCAGTTAATAATTTTGAGCAAGGAGAAGGTAGCGCTGTTTGACGCTTGACTGTTCATCGTGACATCCTACATCAAGCCATGGCTCCAGTGTATTTTGGCAGTAAAGGCACCCACCAAGATTTGTGCTTTTTGAAGTCAATGAAGGTATACGAGAAAATAGATAAATACATCTCAAAATCAGCTCTACAGAAGATAAGCCAGCATTTATGGTATTTGACTGATGAAGTTTGTCTTATCACTGTTTGACGACGATTTGGATCTGGAAACAAAAGTAAAAATGGTTGAAAATTTAACCAAAGATAATTTATCAGCTCATGCTAACCGTTACACCCCTTCGAAGGGAGAACTTTACGGTCCATTATATGGTGAGTTAAATAAATGAATAGAGACGTTGTTGCTTTAGTTCTCTGTTTACATCACAATTTCGTTAACTGGTTTGATCTCTCTTAATTACAGAGAAAAACATCTACGACTTCATTTAAGTCAGAAGCAAGTCATTTTTCCATCGTCTTAAAATTGATAACAGTTTTCTCCACGAATGTCCTGCCATAGGGTCAAACAATGCTTCCTTTCAAGAATCCAGACAGAAGGTTTCAGCGCAGAGAGCAGTGAATGGTACAGGTGAAATAGCGGTCAAGTGGTTGCAAGACTTTCATGGTTTAATCTCGGTTGAGGAGGAACAAAAACAATTTTTGCTACGTTGCGTACAAGAACACCGAAAGATTTATCCTGACTGCAGAAAACAAACTTTGAAACGAAAATTTAGAGACTAATGTTTTTACATGCTAAATAGCGAATAAACACTATTTGGACAATTTGGTGTTTTATTTACCAAACAATCATTAAGTTCCAGAATCTCTCCATTCCCAGATAGTGAAAGTTTTCAGGTCTTATGTTTAGCGTCAAGTCGGCATGTGTTATAATAATTTGATTGTAATTGTTGTGTCTAGACAAGACAGTCTAGACACAGGGCGAGGAAGCCGAAAGGGCACGCGCTTAATTCACGCAGGCTTGCTTAGGTCTGAAACAGGATACGTAATGAATGCTATAAAGAAAAGTACGTAGCTTCTGGAATACTTAACTTTAATCCATCATTTGTATACAGCATTCTTGATGATACAAGTGAGACTCTCTCTAGAAATGGTTAATGGCGCCTTGCTAGGCCGTAGCCATGGACTTAGCTGAAGGCTATTCTAACTATCTCTCGGCAAATGAGAGAAAGGCTTCTTCAGTGTAGTAGCTAGCAAAGTCGGTTGTACAACTGGGGCGAGTGCTAGTACGTCTCTCTAGACCTGCCGTGTGGTGGCGCTCGGTCTGCAATTACTGACAGTGGCGACACGCGGGTCCGACATGTACTAATGGACCGCGGCCGATTTAAAGCTACCACCTAGCAAGTGTGGTGTCTGGCGGTGACACCACATTACTCCGCCGCAAATCGGCGAACGGTCATGTTATAAGGCTTCCGCCCGCCGTGGGGAGGGCCCCATGTTGACGTATGAGATGAGGTGGGGAGCCTAACAACAGGCGAGGCTGTGCCACCCGCACCCGGCCATTCGGTCCGAGGGGAGCGAGGAAACGCCTGAAAACCTAGTCCAGGGTGCACGCCAACATGCGGTGCATGCGCCCGTAAAGAGACAGGAGGAGCCGAAGGGTCGACCTCCATTGCGTCGGGGTATCCGACGCGCGATGACGCCATGTGGTCCGGAGCGGGCAAGAGTTCCATGGCGGAGGACAGCTGGTCACGGGAAGCGATCGGCGGCGCGTGACCCAGGGAGGCGCTGGGCGGCTGCAGCGAAGCGTCCACTGCGGGCGGCGCCGGCGGGAGAACAGCCGGCGGCGGCGGCGGCGGCGGCGCGTCGCCTTGGGGCAAAATGGAAGGCAGCGCCGGTAACACCTGGGGCTGAGGCGAGCCAGTAGATGGGTCCCCAGGGCACTGACCGGACGGCACCGTCGCTGAAAGCAGACGGGGAGCGGCAGAACCCGTGCGACGACAGAGGCGCAGCTGATTGAGATGCCGACGCACCTCACCAGAGGCCCCCAAAACCAAATACATCGCGCGGCCGAGGCAGCGAAGAATGCGCCCTGCGAGCCAACGCCGTGAACCGCGACAGTTGCGATAGAATGTAACGTCGCCTGGAGCAAAAGCAGGAGTCTGCCGCTGCACAGGAACCTGATGCGGCGGATGCAGCAAAGACATCAAGGTTCGATGAGGACGACCATGGAGCAACTCAGCCGGCGAGCGACCATCGCGGGGCTGAGAGCTATACGAGGACAAAAAGAGCAATAACGCGTCCTTCCGAGAATGCGACTCTTTCAACTTCAACATCTGTGACTTGAAAGTCCGGACCAAACGTTCAGCGGCACCGTTTGACTGAGGCGAAAACGGCGTGGATGTCAAATGTTGAATACCATTGGCCTTGCAGAATGACTGAAATTCTGCGGACATGAATTGTGTGTGGGCCATTGTCGGAAACAATACTCTGTGGAAGACCTTCAACGCAAAAGATAATGGTTATAATAGTTAATTTTTCCCAGCACACTCTGTAGCTGCTTCAAATTCTGCGGCGAAGGCAAGTCTTGTATGGCACGGAGGTGCTCTGGACTCGGATGTATGCCTTGGGCATTGATTACATGTCCCAGATATGGTAAGTCACGAGCAAAAAACACACATTTGTCCTTCCTCAAGCGAAGACCATTTTGTCGCAATACCTGAAATAACGGTCGGAGGTTGGATAAATGTTCTGCTGCTGTCTTTCCAGAGATCACAATATCGTCAAGATAGTTTGCAGCAGTAGGGACCGACGCACAAACAGTTTGTAAATATTGCTGAAACAATGCAGGGGCGGATGCACACCCGAATGGTAGTCTTTTGAATCGGTGCAAACCAAGATGCGTGTTAACCACCAAGACGCGCTGGGATTCTTCGTCCACCGGTATTTGCAAGTACACATCTGCGAGATCCAACTTTGAAAAGTATTTACCCGGGCACAGTTTGTCAAAAAGGTCTTCCGGGCGGCGTAAAGGAAAAGTAGCAGGCACTAGTTGGGGATTCACTGTTGCCTTGAAGTCCACACAAAGTCTCAGTTTTCCGGAAGGTTTTGGCAAAATTACTAAGGGTGAGGCCTAGAGAGGAGCCTGCACACATTCAATTACACCTTGTGATTCTAAATCATTTAATGTTCTTGCGACCTCATCACGCAATGCGTGGGGAACATTGCGCGCTCTGAAAAATTTCGGTTGCGCGTTGACTTTGAGTTCGAAATGTGCTTCATAGTTCTTAGCGCAACCAAGGCCCGGCGGAAAAATGTCTGCAAATTCTTCACATAGACGAGAAACACTGGCGGAAGGCACAGTCTGGTTCACTGATAGGGCCTGATTTACGATAGACAAGTTAAACAACTGAAATAAATCTAAACCAAACAAGTTCACTGCAGAAGAAGAACGAAGGATGTAAAATGACACGAGTTTTGTTTGTCCCTTGTATGTGGCAAGAAGGCTGCACTGTCCTAACACAGGGATATGCTGTCCTGAATAACTAGTGAGCTGAACATTTGCGGCATGCAACGGAGGTGCGCCCAGTTGTTTGTATGTGGCATGATTGAGCAATGAAACTGCAGCTCCGGTATCGAGCTGGAACGGTATCACTTGTCCGGCAAAGTCCAAATCTACAAAAAGTTTATTGTCCTGCTGACGACAAGAGCGACTGTTTTGTGCAACGTGAACTGTGGCGAGGACAGAAGCACTTACGACTTGACGTGATTTCTGTCGACGTCGACGCACACGTTTTGTGGGACGAACAATCACTCTTAGAGAGAGTAGCACAGGACGGAGTGGCATTAACTACATGAATGTCCATGGGCGAAGGTTCCCGAGCCTGAGTGTCCTTGGTTCGATTCCGGAGCGAAGCAAAGGGCCGGGAACAGTTGAGAGTGTCCGATCGGAGCTTTTTCTGTCAAACACTTTGAACATGTCCTTTTTTATTACAGACAAAGCAAATAGCTTGGCGTGACGGGCAATTCTCACGCGAATGTCTAGTTGCACACCGCGGGCATGATTTCAGCACTGCATTTGCTTGCTTTCGCGGGACACGTGGCTGTGCGGAAGAGAGCGAGGGCTGTTTACAGTTCCGTGCAGCTCGCCCGGCGGGCTGGTTAATGTGACACACAGCTGGCGAAGTTTCAAATGATTCCTGAGCAAAGTCAAGTGTGTCTTGCCTATCCAATATGTCTATCAGTTGTTGAAGGGAGGGATTGATTAGTTTCAAAATCTGTTCCCGTGTGCGAACATCAGAAACATTCTGTGGTATTGCATCACGTACCATAGTATCTGAATAAGGGAGTCCACATTCACACTCAAAAGCACAATCCCTTGTAAGGCCTTGCAAAGTTGCAACCCACTCCCGATTAGTTTGACCGGCCGTACGTTTTGTACGAAAGAACGTATACCTTTTTGCTACGACATTGACTATTTCTTTGAAATAGGCATCTAAAGCAGACAAATTCTGTAGGCGGCGAGATGGAATCCAAATTGGCGTGACCACTCCGTCCATGTTCCCTTGGCCGCCTCATATGGCCTAAATTGAGGTGCAACAGCATGTTGTGGCGGCGGTAGCGGTGAAGCGGCGGCCGTTGCATCGTTTTGCATTGCACGTTGACCCTGGACGAGCTGTCCAAGGGCATCCAAAAACGCCTGCGTCTGCTGATTCTGCAAGCGATAAAATTCGGACAGTACATCTGGAGATGGTGGCGAAGCCATGACAAGTAAAGCAAATCAAAGCAAGTATAAAGATGAAAGCAACGTGGGCGCGGCACCAATCCCCGGCGCCAACTGTTGTGGCATAACAAGACAGCCACGCCGCTCGGAAGTAGCCGAAATGCACGCGTTTAGCTCACGCAGATGGGCATGAAGTCTGAAAAAGGATACTTAATGAATGCTATAAAGAAAAGTACGTAGCTTCTGGAATACTTAACTTTAATCCATCATTTGTATACAGCATTCTTGATGATACAAGTGAGACTCTCTGTAGAAATGGTTAATGGCGCCTTGCTAGGCCGTAGCCATGGACTTAGCTGAAGGCTATTCTAACTATCTCTCGGCAAATGAGAGAAAGGCTTCGTCAGTGTAGTCGCTAGCAAAGTCGTCGTACAACTGGGACGAGTGCTAGTACGTCTCTCTAGACCTGCCATGTGGCGGCGCTCGGTCTGCAATTACTGACAGTGGCGACACGCGGGTCCGACATGTACTAATGGACCGCGGCCGATTTAAAGCTACCACCTAGCAAGTGTGGTGTCTGGCGGTGACACCACAGTAATAATATTTAGTATGTCAGTTATTCAGGTCAAATAGAAAAAAATAGAGGGTATGCGTTTTCGATTTCACGAAAAAAAAGTCCCCATTATGTATATATACATATATATACAGGGTGAGTCACCTAACGTTACCGCTGGATATATTTCGTAAACCACATCAAATACTGACGAATCGATTCCACAGACCGAACGTGAGGAGAGGGGCTGTGTAATTGGTTAATACAAACCATAAAAAAATGCACGGAAGTATGTTTCTTAACACAGACCTACGTTTTTTTTAAATGGAACCCCGTTAGTTTTGTTAGCACATCTGAACATATAAACAACTACGTAATAAGTGCCGTTTGTTGCATTGTAAAATGTTAATTACATCCGGAGATATTGTAACCTAAAGTTGACGCTTGAGTACCACTCCTTCGCTGTTCGATCGTGTGTATCGGAGAGCACCGAATTACGTAGGGATCCAAAGGGAACGGTGATGGACCTTAGGTACAGAAGAGGCCGGAACAGCACATTACGTCCACATGCTAACACTTTTTTATTGGTCTTTTTCACTGACGCACATGTACATTACCATGAGGGGTGAGGTACACGTATACACGTAGTTTCCATTTTCAATTACGGAGCGGAATAGAGTGTGTCCCGACATGTCAGGCCAATAGATGTTGAATGTGGTGGCCATCATTTGCTGCACACAATTGCAATCACTGGCGTAATGAATGTCGTACACGCCGCAGTACATCTGGTATAATGTCGCTGCAGGCTGCCACAATACGTTGTTTCATATCCTCTGGGGTTGTAGGCACATCACGGTACACATTCTCCTTTAACATACCCCACAGAAAGAAGTCCAGAGGTGTAAGATCAGGAGAACGGGCTGGCCGATTTATGCGTCCTCCATGTCCTATGAAATGCCCGTCGAACGTGTACCTCACCCCTCATGGTAATGTACATGTGCGTCAGTGAAAAAGACCAATAAAAAGGTGTTAGCATGTGGACGTAATGTGCTGTTCCAGTCTCTTCTGTACCTAAGGTCCATCACCGTTCCCTTTGGATCCCTGCGTATTTCGGTGCTCTCCGATACACACGATCGAACAGCGGAGGAGTGGTACTCAAGCGTCAACTTTAGGTTACAATATCTCCGGATGTAATTAACATTTTACAATGCAACAAACGGCACTTATTACGTAGTTGTTTATATGTTCAGATGTGCTAACAAAACTAACGGGGTTCCATTTAAAAAAAACGTAGGTCTGTGTTAAGAAACATACTTCCGTGCATTTTTTTATGGTTTGTATTAACCAATTACAGTAGCCCCTCTCCTCACGTTCGGTCTGTGGAATCGATTCGTCAGTATTTGATGTGGTTTACGAAATATATCCAGCGGTAATGTTAGGTGACTCACCCTATATATATTCTCTCTGTCCATTTCCTCCTCAGCCCTCTCTTCGTCCATCTCCTGCTCCTCCCTCCTCTCTGTCCATAACTTCCTCTCCCTGCTTCTCTCCATTTCCTTCTTCATTTCTCTCTTTGCGTCTTCTCCTTCACATCGCTATGTCCATTTCCGCCTCCCCTCCCCCATCTGTCCATGTCCTCTTCTAACCTCTTCCTGAACTGGAGCCTTGGTAATTTTTATTGCAAGCGTTGATTTGGAGTCGAATTCGCTTAAAAAATGGTAAAATGATTGGTATCATTGGTATGCAGGATATGAGAGAAAGCTCCCACGTGCTGGACCTGTGAAAGGCAGTAGCTTCGCCAGGCAAAGCCAGATTTATCAGTATCTAAAAAATGTACCAAACGTTTTACAGGTAGGCATTGGTAAAATAGAACAACTCAGAAAGATCAAGTATCTAGAAAAGATAATAAAATGTGAGAATAAAAGCTAATAAGAGATGCTAAAAAGTGTATCCCAAGAAATGCAAAGGCCAAGAAATGCAAAGGTGATACATCAAAATGAGGCAGAAAAACCAGAACGCCTCTACAGAAATTAATGACTTACACTGAACTAAAAATTAGACAAAATATAAATATTAGAATGAATGTTCACGGGGAAAATCTTAGATCCAGTAAGAAGAAAATAAGCTTATGACATAGATGCATTGATGGAATATCTCAAAATACAGAAAAAAATAACAGAATTAATAAGCAAGGAAAGGCTGACAGTTTGTGAACATTTCTACAGACAGACTGAAAATAGGCTGACAAAACACATTTTTATTATTTAAATGAAAATAAATTAACAACGATCTGGATCCAAAAGCTGAAAAAGTTTTAGAAGTACATACCATAAACCAGCACAAAGAGATGTTTTCAGAAGTAAAGCGTGAAATTTTGAATAAATCGTGGGCAGAAGCAGCAGAAGAACAGGTGTGCTGGATGGCAGGAGTGAAGTTGTGCGAAGGAAGACAAAAATGATTTGGAAAAGAAAAAGAAAGATAGTGAAAAGGTTAAAGACTACTGGAGCATAGGAATAAATTTTCATTTGGTCCCAGATAGAGGGAGAACGTTTTAATAGGAAGCAGAAAGAGAGAGATGTGAATTATTAGCACACGGCCATCGTTTTCACTGAGAAAATATACTACAATCGTGAAACTGAGTCGTTTCACATTATAGTGAGAGGTCGCAGTTATTATTCCCGAAATATCCAAGTAACTAACTTACTATTAAATTCTTTTTGCATGATGGGATGGCCCCTGATCTGTTCTGTTACCGACGACATCCTTTGCCTGGCTGGGGAAAAAAGTAATATTGGGCAGTATCTTGTAATAATTAGTGCGTTCTATATTATCTTTTTCGCCAATGAAATGGATCCGTATTGGATGAAATAGGAAGACGCTGAGTCACAAGTGTATGAGATATACTCCCTGGTTAATTTGTCACCACTGAAGTGATCATAAGGCCGTTACAGCATCCCTGAATATGGAAGTAAATAGGAATATAAAAAAAGGGAGAAAGGTTTATCTGTTTAGCAAGAGCAATAGAAGGCAGATTTCAGACTACCTAACAGATCAAAACGAAAATTTCCGTTCCGACACTGACAATGTTGAGTGTTTATGGAAAAAGTTCAAGGCAATCGTCAAATGCGTTTTAGACAGGTACGTGCCGAGTAAAACTGTGAGGGACGGGAAAAACCCACCGTGGTTCAACAACAAAGTTAGGAAACTACTGCAAGTTTAAACGCAGCCAAAATCTCTCAGACAAACAGAAGCTAAACGGTATCAAAGTTAGCGTAAGGAGGGCTATTCGTGAAGCTTTCAGTGAATTCGAAAGTAAAATTCTATGTACCGAATTGACAGAAAATCCTAGGAAGTTCTGGTCTTACGTTAAATCAGTAAGTGGCTCGAAACAGCATATCCAGACACTCCGGGATTATGATGGCATTGAAACAGAGGGTGACAAGCGTAAAGCTGAAATACTAAACACCTTTTTCCAAAGCTGTTTCACAGAGGAAGACCGCATTGCAGTTCCTTCTCAAAATCCTCGCACAAACGAAAAAATTGCTGACATCGAAATAAGTGTCCAAGGAATAGAAAAGCAACTGGAATCACTCAACAGAGGAAAGTCCACTGGACCTGACGGGATACCAATTCGATTCTACACAGAGTACGCCAAAGAACTTGCCCCCCTTCTAACAGCCGTGTACCGCAAGTCTCAAGCGGAACGGAAGGTTCCAAATGATTGGAAACGAGCACAGGTAGTCCCAGTCTTCAAGAAGGGTCGTCGAGCAGATGCGCAAAACCATAGACCTATATCTCTGACGTCGATCTGTTTTAGAATTTTAGAACATGTTTTTTGCTCGCGTATCATGTCGTTTCTGGAAACCCACAATCTACTCGCTTTATTTGTTCATGAGACCCAGAAAATATTAGATACAAGCTCCCAGGTACATGCCATTTTCCTTGACTTCCGGAAGGCCTTAGATACAGTTCCGCACTGTCGCCTGATAAGCAAAGTAAGAGCCTACGGAATACCAGACCAGCTGTGTGGCTGGATTGAAGAGTTTTTAGCAAACAGAACACAGCATGTTGTTCTCAATTGAGAGACGTCTACAGACGTTAAAGTAACCTCTGGCGTGCCACAGGGGAGTATTATGGGACCATTGCTTTTCACAATGTATATAAATGACCTAGTAGATAGTGTCGGTAGTTCCATGCTGCTTTTCGTGGATGATGCTGTAGTATACAGAGAAGTTGCAGCATTAGAAAATTGTAGCGAAATGCAGGAAGATCTGCAGCGGATAGGCACTTGGTGCAGGGAGTGGCAACTGACCCTTAACATAGACAAATGTAACGTATTGCGAATACATAGAAAGAAGGATCCTTTATTGTATGATTATATGACAGCAGAACAAACACTGGCAGCAGTTACTTCTGTAAAATATCTGGGATTATGCGTGCGGAACGATTTGAAGTGGAATGATCATATAAAATTAATTGTTGGTAAGGCGGGTACCAGGTTGAGATTCATTGGGAGAGTCCTTAGAAAATGTCGTCCATCAACAAAGGACGTGGCTTACAAAACACTCGTTCGACCTGTACTTGAGTATTGCTCATCAGTGTGGGATCCGTACCAGGCCGGGTTGACGGAGAAGATCCAAAGAAGAGCGGCGCGTTTCGTCACAGGGTTATTTGGTAAGCGTGATAGCGTTACGGAGATGTTTAGCAAACTCAAGTGGCAGACTCTGCAAGAGAGGCGCTCTGCATCGCGGTGTAGCTTGCTGTCCAGGTTTCGAGAGGGTGCTTTTGTGGATGAGGTATCGAATACATTGCTTCCCCCTACATATACCTCCCGAGGAGATCACGAATGTAAAATTAGAGGGATTCGAGCGCGCACGGAGGCTTTGCGGCAGTCGTTCTTCCCGCGAACCATACGCGACTGGAGGTAATGACAGTGACATGTAAAGTGCCCTCCGCCACACACCGTTGGGTGGCTTTCGGAATATAAATGTAGATGTAGATGTAGATGAAGTAGTTGTTGCAAAATCAAACATGTACTTCGAAAATCGATTGACAGAATACCACATACCAAATTAAATTTCTTATTTCTGTCACACTATTATTTTCAGTGTGTGGGACCGACTTCTTATATGTCTTCTGCAATGCATTGAAAGGCAACGTTCTGTTCTAGTGATGAAAACATTTACAAAAACGTCATACAGCCTCAAAAAAGAACAAACACTAAAAAACTAAATAGGAACCGCATGTAATCTACACTCAAATAACCAGTCCAATAGCTCGTATCGCGACTTCAAATGAGAAGCTTCTACAAGCGTTTCTAGGATGCTGTGGACTCGAAGAAACTCCAAGAGGAGGATCTGGAAGACCTTGAACTATAAGAACCGAGAAAGAGGATTAACTTTGAACAAATAGCGAATATATACGTATTTATGTGCGCAATTGGCTCAAATGGCTCTGAGCACTATGGGACTTAACTTCTGAGGTCAGCAGTCACCTAGAAATTACAACTACTTAAACCTAACTAACCTAAGGACATTACACACATCCATGCCCGAGGCAGGATTCGAACCTGCGACCGTAGCGGTCGCGCGATTCCAGACTGTAGCGCCTAGAACCACTCGGCCACTCCGGCCGGCTATGTACGCAATTACGAAAATTTTAACGATCCAGTTAGTAAATCAAACTACTATGGCATAAGCCTTAATTTCAACAATCATAGCGGGTTTTTATCAAAGACTACAGGCGTGTCAGCAGTGGTTTTCATAATAAAAGTCTGCACCAGTTACCTTTCTTTCACGCGTAGCACCGTGGTTTTCAGGGATTTATTCACATTTTCAAATTCTGTGGGAGTTCAAATTAGTCCTGTGTGTTATTTTCGTGGTTCTTCTGCTCCTCTTGCTCTGCAAATGTCTTTTTGAGGTATTAAGGTACTGTGCGTCAATGTTGCAGAAATTCACAGACTCCCAAACGGCCACTCCGGTTGCGTCACGTTAAATCGTAACATATTACATGCTAGTAATAGTTTGTGTGTATGCGAATTTCTGCAGAACAACATGCACATAGACACCAAATAAAATCCTAATATAACCTCCCACACCACATGAAAATGCAAACAAATTCCTAAAATGCTTTGTACCACGCTCTAAAGAAACGCAACTGATCTAGTTATCATCATAATGCGCTTCTGCGTCGGACAGACGTGGAAATTTTCTTTATCCTGTCTTTTTATTTTAAAGGACGGTTATTATATATACTCTTTGATTATTGCCTGTTGTTTTCCTGCTCACTTATACTGCAGTAAATCTTTTTCCTGAAGCATATTTCATGCTAACTAGCTCATTACATTTGAACTGCAAGCATTTGGAATATCTTCGTCGCGCGTGAATGTTGGCGCTCTTGTGAATGTGAACAATGTATTGTACGTGGGATGTGGATCGACAGTTGCCTAGCAACACAGCGCTAGACGTTGATTTGAGAGGGCTGCGGGTTGCACACCATTTACGGAAGCCGTGTCCTCCTCATTCTACGAGCCTGGAGCACCGCATCTGAATACGGCCAGCAGCTGAAGGGTGGGTACTACATTGTGCGGATTAAGACGATATGTAGTTTAATTACAAGGTGACTACAGTTTTTGTTTCAACTTTATACGTTTTTAGTGTTATTACATGTTGTATAAAATAACAAGGTGACTACAATTTTTGTTATCGTTTTTTTAGTGTTATCACATGTTGTAATGTGTCCACGTAGTGACGTACCATTGCTATTTTACTGTTGGGCATCTAAAGATACAGTTGAGTGTGTAATAAGTCGATAAATCAAACGTGGTTGTGACCGTAAATAGTGTTTACATACGTTGAAGTAATTTTAAAGTCTGTTCACCAGGCAACCATCTAATAGACACAGATGTATCCGCCTACCAAGTCAGTCCAGAAAACCATTCAGACTGCACCACAAACTAATGACGGCGTTGTTAGCATCGCTGAAATCGTCATCCTCTTTTGATCTATTATTATGGAGAGCCCCCCGAAATCCTGGAAACCAACTGTTACCGTCTCTCGACGGGTCATTGCGGCATTGCTCCGTGAGTCGAACTGCAACTGTAGTTCTGTGTAACAGCTGACAACATTTTCTGGTGATTTATTTCACTTCAGCGTTGACGGTCTTCTTTAGTTTATCAGAGTGAGTTTAATCCATCTACTCTGATTCTAACAAGTACATCAACGATTTGGAGCCTTCGGGCCGACTTACTCGGTGGCGTAGCCACAATGTGTCCAGCGTATCAAGTGTGTTGTTCAGAAACTTAACGCAAGTTTATGAAAAAAAAATTATCTGTTTGTCACTCTATAAATGTTGATCCAATTGCTTCTTTGCTGTGTAGTATGATGAGGACATGTTCTGGTCTATATTAATATTTCGTATTTGCTTACATTTGTGTTTTAGATCTTTTCATATGTGTCCTACGGGTTTGTTTTTCATTGTTACGTTTCTACGATTGACTTTTCCACCCAACCAAATTTTGTTTCTACCGTTACTGCTATGATTCTGGCAGCTAGTTCTTGTTACTTTGGTTAAGCGTTATTCGTATTTAACTTGGCCAATATTGACTGGAAAAACAGCAGAATTATTAATTTATTAATTTAGGAGTTCTCAGTCAGTTTTGTATAACTGTGGGTATAAAGTTTAATACATGAAATACTATCGCTAAATTTCACATTTCAAGCAACTTTTTTAAGTAACACGACAGTTTTTTTATCTGCGTCGTGCACTGATTTACGATTATATATTGGTGAATCGGTAAACATAAAATAGTACTGAATTTTTTGGGACTGTTTTATTTTGGTTAAGATATAGTCTATAGAATTGAGAGTAGAGAGTACTTGGACATCTTTAGTTCCATGTCAACTTTTATTGCCATGATACCTGTATTTTCGTGTTAGGTCTCCGATGGTTTCCCTTAACCTCTTAGGGCAAACGCTGGAGTGGTTCCTTTGAAAAGGGCGAGGTCGATTTCCTTTTTAGAATTGTCCTATCTGAGCTCAACCATTACTGACTTTGTGGTCGGCAGAATGTTAAATCACAATTTTCCTTTTTTTTCCTTTGGTATTTTAGTAAATAAAAAGTGTGTTTTGACATGGAAACAGTTTTACTATTTGCAAAAACAGTAGCTGGATTAGTGAAGAATAGGGAACGACAAAGTGTTCGAATTAAATGTCCCGTCGGTGCTAGGTTATTAGAAACGGAGCACAAGCACATGATAAACTACGGTGAAGAAGAAAATGCCACATGTATTGTTTCATCGGGCATACCTGCACTCCCTCAAATTAGTTTAAGAAGACCACGAGATCGCTTAAATCATGACTGTGTAATGGGTATCTCAAACCTGCTCCGTCCGGATAGACGTCTAGTTTCATAACTGCTGAGTCACTTTGACCTGATTATACAAAAGATTATTTATTAGTACCTTCGTTGTTTGAGAAACAACGCAGCTTACACTACAAGACACACAGGAAAATGATGTATACCAGCGCATAGGGCATCTCTCCAAATTTCGTTTCGTAATACGTGTTGTGGCGCAGTTTCAGAGCACACTACTAAGGGGTAGGCGTGCCAGAACATGTAGACAATTCATCTGCTCCCTACTGGCGCATGGAGTAATCACATTGTGCTACATGATTAAAAGGTCACGCTTTGGAAACCACATAACTGGCTCCCATCGCCACGCATAAGTTTGAAACTTTGCTCAAAGGTGCCTGCAGCCTTCGTTGTAATGGTGCGAGAACGTGACACCCTGCGACTTTAC
Organism: Schistocerca cancellata; assembly: GCF_023864275.1. Classification (NCBI taxonomy): domain Eukaryota; kingdom Metazoa; phylum Arthropoda; class Insecta; order Orthoptera; family Acrididae; genus Schistocerca; species Schistocerca cancellata. Next base: position 157,505,180 of record NC_064633.1, read on the forward strand.
CCTCGGGCTCGGCGACACTTCTAACAGCAGGGTGTCGACACACGCGATAGAAAAGGCCAGAGCTCAGAAGTTCATGTGAGGTGTAAGATTGGTTAATGGTGAAACATTGGCACCCCTTTCGTCACAATTCCGCCCAACGTTACCATGGACATCTCACTCGACGGAAAAGTCATCACACCCCTTCTTACCCATTTTTCACGCATTCTTCTGCGCCTCTCTTATGCAGGTCAAAACCGCAGCTCCCAGTGCTGAAATCGCTGTTTTCTGAACAGGTACATTTTTAAAGTGTTCCGTAAACATATCCGGGAGGGGTGCTGGGGGAGGGGGGGGTCGTCGAGAGTGCTGCCGAACTGGGGAGGGGGTGTCTTAGTGGGTCCCTTTGCCTTTTTATTCATGCATGTGTCAATGTCGCATCCAGACTTGATCGTGCCATAGAAGGGCGCGAAATAGACGCGCTGAAAAGGCATGCTCACCATTTGCTGCTACGGATAACGTTAAATTTTTGTCTAATTCTTTTGAACGATTCCTGTTGATTCCACTGTGTACACCAGAGAAAATATTACGGTCGCGCTACACTCCAAAAAGGTCAGATCACCTTCAGTGGGTTTTCAGGGTCACGGTGTTCTTAGAGAAGGTGCGTTATCACTGTCTAAGGTTGTTATAAATGTCACCCTGTTGCTCATCATACTGCGAACTGTGATATTTGACCGCGATGGGTGTGGGAATCAACGCCCCACTTAATGCTGAAGCCTTTTCGTGTCCTGAGTGGTCGTGAGTCTGAAATGTTGTCCTTGGCCAACCATACGAAATCAGCGTGATTTCAACACTGGTCGTCGGGTTTTTGACCTCAATGGCAGAGGCGTCGAAATAAGGAATTAAATGTAAGTAACAGGAGGTGCGACGACCTTCCCATCGCATGACAAGTGACGTTGAGCAGAATTGTGTGGGAATTTGGTGCCAATGTGACATCAGTAACCTATCTGGCATTTTTGTCGCACCTGTCGACACCTTGCTGGTTGCAGCGTTACTGAACCAGAGTGTGACGTCGCTGGGTGCCACGCTTTTGCACCATTAAAGAGGATACTTGAGCCCAATTTCAAACTCCTGTGTCGCAATGGGCGATAGTTACCGGGTTTAGAAAATGTAACCAGTTACGTTTGATGCGCCTCCAGTTAGGCCACTCAAAGAACAGATTTACAAAGCCGGCTGCTATCGTGTCGCCTTGCTGGGACTTCAGCGCACGTGCTCCTCATCCCGTGTTGACACTTGTCGCGTAGCAACCAGTGCCCGAATTGAGTAGCTGTAATGTGAGTAAACCACTAGAGAAATGCTGATACGTGTCTGTTTTCGATACTCTAGTAGTTTCGCGCAGTCGTCTTCTGAAAACTCCGAGATACATGCTAACTGACCAGTCCAATGTGCTGGTGTGTGTAGAACGCTGCGAAACATACTTCTTCCTTTTTTCGCCTTTCTTCTTTCTTGCTGCTATTCTTTCTTTGTCTTTTCCTCGTAGACTGTAGAAATTTATTATGGTAACGCATTTGTAACTTTGACGCACCACGGTAGCCAAGAGCGCTAATGCGCTGCTTCATGGATTCGGGTGGCCCGCCGCCACGGATCGAATCCGCACGCCGGATTAACGATGGTTCAAATGGTTCAAATGGCTCTGAGCACTATGGAACTCAACATCTTAGGTCATAAGTCCCCTAGAACTTAGAACTACTTAAACCTAACCAAGCTAAGGACATCACACACACCCATGCCCGAGACAGGATTCGAACCTGCGACCGTAGCAGTCCCGCGGTTCCGGACTGCAGCGCCAGAACCGCACGGCCACCGCGGCCGGCTCGGATTAACGGCGAGGGCCGGTCTGCCACCCAGCCTGGATGTGGTTATTAGGCGGTTTTCCACATCCCACTAGGTGAATACCAGGCTGCTCCTCACGTTCCGCCTCAGTTACACGACTCACAGCCTTTCGCACTATTTCATGGCTTAAACTAGACGCAAACAGCTGTGGTACACTACTTACATCCTGGTAGGGGGGTGGGGGGGAGGTGGGTTCGGGGTGGCGGCAGGAAAGGCATGCGACCACCCTCTGCTATCAACACTGCTAAATCCGTAATAACATGGCCGACCCCGCGTGATGCGGGACAGGGCCCAAAGAAGGAATGAATTTGAAACTATATTTCCACATACGTCGTGTAGATGCTATTTGTGAAGTCGTTTTTCTTTTCTGCGTTTAAGTTGTAGTTCTGTGTTTACATATGTATTAATGTACTAACTGAGTACTCGGCATTGGCCAGGAACGTATTTATTTCAGTTCCCTTTCCCCTCTGTCTGTCCAACTCCTCCTTTTTACTTTCTCTGTGCATCTCATCCTCCCCCACTCTCTGTGCCCTTTGGTGAAATACATTTGAAGGTAAATTCAGCGGCACGTGTGGATGCTGTCTGCTAAATGTTTTCTGAGTAGGAGTACTGTCAAGTAAGTAATAAATTCAAACGCCGTACACATGTCTCATACAAACATGTCTCGTACATAGATATAATTTTGCAGGGACATGCAACGAGATACATGAACACCGTCTGCAAAATGTGCTGGCAATGCAGTTAGTAGTAAAGAAGTAATAAATTAAAACGTCAGGCAGTTTTATTGCATGAACAAAAACACAGTAACCGATAAACTATTTTCCTTTCATCGTTTTGTGAGGACTGTAAGCGAGAGAAAATTTTGTAAAGGTCTGAAATTGTGTGTAAAGTTTGCTCAAACTCACTATGTACACTCTTTCTCAAATACTGGATGATTCGAATCTGTGTATTCGTCCGAGGTGGACTATATTTCTTTTTCACTGTCGTGGACTACACTTTTTTTTCATTCCCATCCTCACAGGTAGTTGGATCTTACTGCCACAACGATATTTTCCATATAGTAAGTGATACATCTACGAAGTTCGATTGTAATAGATCCCAAGCGTTCGGAGAAGATGTGGACACATACAGACGTATACACACTGACGAGCCACAGAATTACGACCACTGCTCACAGTGACTTCGGATGCAGCTTGGAGGTGTTGCGGGCGCGTGAGAGGATAATTAAACTACCACCATGCGCTAAATGTTTGGACGTCCACAACTCTTCATATAATGTGGGGCTCGGAGGCTTGTCTGCTGTGTAACGTAGGATAGATGGTGTGATCTGTGGCATCCCGGCCGAAAGAGCACAATGCTGGTGAAGGCACAGGAGTCTCGGAGCCCACCGTTCATCGTACACTGTTGAACATGGAGCCTCGCAGCAGACCATCACTGCGTGTTCTCATGTTGACACAACGATATCGTCAATTACGATCGAAGTGAGAACGGGACCATCTACATCTACATATACATGACTACTCTGCAATTCACATTTAAGTGCTTGGCAGAGGGTTCATCGAACCACAATCATACTATCTATCTACCATCCCACTCCCGAACAGCGCGCGGGAAAAACGAACACCTAAACCTTTCTGTCCGAGCTCTAATTTCTCTTATTTTATTTTGATGATTATTCCTCCCTATGTAGGTTGGGCTCAAGAAAATATTTTCGCATTCGGAAGAGAAAGTTGGTGACTGCAATTTAGTAGTAGATCTCGCCGCGACGAAAAACGTCTTTGCTTTAACGACTTCCATCCCAATTCGCGTATCATATCTGCCACACTCTCTCCCCTATTGCGTGATAATACAAAACGAGCTGCCCTTTTTTGCACCCTTTCGATGTCCTCCGTCAATCCCACCTGGTAAGGATCCCACACCGCGCAGCAATATTCTAACAGTGGACGAACGAGTGTAGTGTAAGCTGTCTCTTTAGTGGACTTGTTGCATCTTTTAAGTCTCCTGCCAATGAAACGTAACCTTTGGCTCGCCTTCCTCACAATATTATCTATGTGGTCTTTCCAACTGAAGTTGTTCGTAATTTTAACAGCCAGGCACTTAGTTGAATTGACAGCCTTGAGAATTGTACTATTTATTGAGTAATCGAATTCCAACGGATTTCTTTTGGAACTCATGTGGATCCCCTCACACTTTTCATTATTTAGCGTCAACTGCCACCTGCCACACCATACAGCAATCTTTTCCAAATCGCTTTGCAACTGATACTGGTCTTCGGATGACCTTACTAGACGGTAAATTACAGCATCATCTGCGAACAACCTAAGAGAACTGCTCAGATTGTCACCCAGGTTATTTACATAGACCAGGAACAGCAGAGGTCTCAGGACGCTTCCCTGGGGAACACCTGACATCACTTCAGTTTTACTCGATGATTTGCCGTCTATTACTACGAACTGCGACCTTCCTGACAGGAAATCACGAATCCAGTCGCACAACTGAAACGATACCCCATAGGCCCGCAGCTTGATTAGAAGTCGCTTGCGAGGAACGGTGTCAAAAGCTTTCCGGAAATCTAGAAATACGGAATCAACTTGAGATCCCCTGTCGATAGCGGCCATTACTTCGTGCGAATAAAGAGCTAGCTGCGTTGCACAAGAACGGTGTTTTCTGAAACCATGCTGATTACGTATCAATAGATCGTTCCCTTCGAGGTGATTCATAATGTTTGAATACAGTATGTGCTCCAAAACTCTACTGCAAACCGACGTCAATGATATAGTGAAACGTCCCCTTTGAAAAATTGTACATGACTGTGCTTAAACTGACACACAATATTTTTAGCGCAACGCAATCTGACTTTCAGAAAACCCTACAAATGAATGGCTCTGACTAACATTAATCTATACCTTTCACAAATCACTTACCTCACAAAAAATCTTCATTACTCGAACTACTGCAATACAGCGAGCGCCACTACTGCCAGCTAAATAAAAGATTCAAACTACGGAAGGCAGTAACTACTGATAGGCATAGTTAGCAAATGAAAGATTTTAATATAGAACAAACAATGTATTTACCTTAATAATCGTAATATATATATAGCAGTTCATGATATCCAGTATTACAAATTTCAAAACTCCGCCATCTCTCTCCCCACATCCACCACTGCTGGCGGCTCACCTCCAACTGCGCAACGCTACGCGCTGTTCACATCCAGCTGCCCAGCACTACAATGGCGGACAACAATGCAAACTAGCCACAGACTGCACACAGCACAGCCAGTGATTTTCATACAGAGCGCTACGTAACGTTGCCAATAAGGAAACATAAACAGCCTACTTACAATAGGTCTGTAGTTCGATGGATTACTCCTACTATCCTTCTTAAACACTGGTGCGACCTGCGCAATTTTCCAATCTGTAGGTACCATCGGGATTTACCGTCGATCACTGGAACCGTGCCGGCTCTTCAGGTGAATCACATCTTTGTTGCACTATGTTAATGGTCGTCTCCACAAACGCGGTCGTCTAAATGGACGGCGGCACGGAACGTGCAGAGCGCCACCGACACAGAGTGGTGGGAGCAGTACTATGCTATGGGAGACATTCTCCTGCGCTTGCATTGGGCGTGTGGTGGTAATCCAAGACACGCTCCTTCATGCCTCGTTGATGTCTCGGCGTCCAAAGTGAAGTCTCCTTGAAGTCACCAAATTCGCGTGATTTAAATCCTATGGAGCCCAACTGGGTCACTATCGGGTGCCATCACCGCGGTCGCAAATCATCGGCCAACTATTTACGCGAATTACATGACCTGCGAGTAGAGATCTAATGCCACATACAACCAACAAACTGTCGGATCCGTGATGTTCAGGATCAGAGACGTATATCGATCCAAAGACAGGCAAACAAGCAGGTGGTCCTAATCTTTTGGCTCATCAGTGTACATATATTTTTATAAAATGCTTAAATATCTTTTCCGTAATACGATTTTGATGAAAAAATGTATACGGGGCCCCAAACTGTGCCCAAGTTAACTGCGAAAACTCCACAAAAATCCGTAAAGTAATATGGAGATTAGCATGTTGAAAGACAAACAGGCAAACACGACGATTTTACAGATTTATTATTAATACAGATATAGATTATTTACCTTTTTTTCCTCGAACATAATTACACGAAATTATGGTTTTATGTGAAACTGTAAAACTTTGTTCTCTGTTTAAAGCTAAGCTAGATGAGTTGAGGGTTAGGAGTGTACTGAGACATCGACGGAAGAAAAAGGAACAAAGGAGTCTGTAGAGCGAGTAGCGTTGCCAATCGTAGCGACATGTCCCTATGAATAGGGATTTTTGGTTCATTTTTTTTCCAAAATGCAGGGACATATTTTCAATCCGTCTGTAAAACGTAGGGACTTTTTAACACAGAAAGAAGCCTTACAAAGTAAGAAATTAAAGAATAAAAAGTTGCAACACACCAAATGATGTCAGAAAACTTTATCAGAAAATTAACAAGGAATGAAGAACATTTAAGACGCGTATAAATAATACTCAACAAAAAAAGTTTTGCATCACCTCGGTTCCGAGAGTTCCGGAACATGTACAGAAAATTGAAATAGAGATCAACATAAACACCATTTACGCACTTTTTATTGCCCATGAAAACCACACATTGCATGTTGTACCACCACACACCGAGACTGCTGTACACACCGGTACCCCTAATACCCAGTAGCACGTCCTCTTGCATTGATGCAGGCCTGTATTCGTCGTGGTATACTATCCACAAGTTCATCAAGGCACTGTTGGTCCAGATTGTCTCATTCCTCAACGGCGATTCGGCATAAATCCCTCAGAGTGGTTGGTGGGTCACATCGTCCATAAACAGCCCTTTTCAATCTATCCCAGGTATGTTGATTAGGGTTCACGTCTGGAGAACATGCTGGCCACTTTGGTTGAGCGATGTCATTCACAAGATGTGGACGATGGGGGCGTGAATTGTCATCCATGAAGACGAATGCCTCGCCAATATGCTGCCGGTATAGTTGCACTATCGGTTGTAGGATGGCATTAACGTAACTTACAACCGTTACGGCGCTTTGCATGACCACCAGCGGCTTACGTCATCCCCCCCCCCCCCATAATGCCACCCCAAAACAGCTGGGAACCTCCACCTCACTGCACTCGATGGATGGTGCGTCTAAGGCGTTCAGACTGACCGGGTTGCCTCCAAACACTTCTCCGACGATTGTCTGGTTGAAGGCATATGCGACACTCATCGGTGAAGAGAACGCGATGCCAATCCTGTGTTATTGGATCCATCTGTAACGTGCTGCATGGTGTCGTGGTTGCAAAGATGGACCTCGCCACGTACGTCGGGATTGAATTTGCGCATCATGCAGCCTACTGTGCAAAGTTTGAGTCATAACACGACGTCCTGTGACTGCACTAAAAGCATCATTCAACATGGTGGCGTTGCTGTCACGGTTCCGCCGAGCTATAATCCGTAGGTAGCGGTCATGCACTGCAGTAGTCGCCTGTGGGCGGCCTGAGCGGGGCATGTCATCGAAAGTTCCTGTCTCTCTGTATCTCCTTCATCTCCGAACAACATCGCTTTGGTTTACTCCGAGACGCCAGGACACTTCCTCGTTGAGAGCCTTTCCTGGCACAAAGTAACAAAGCGCACGCGATCGAACCGCGGTATTGACCGTCTAGGCATGGTTGAACTACAGACAACAAGAGCTGTTACCTCCTTCCTGGTGAAATGACTGTAACTAATCGGCTGTCGGACCCCCTCCGTCTAATAGGCGCTGCTCATGCATGGTTGTTTACATCTTTGGGTAGGTTTAGTGACATCGCTGAACAGTCAAGGGGACCATGTCTGTGATGCAAATCCACAGTCAACGTCTATGTCAGGAGTTTTGGGAACCGGGGTGATGCAAAACATTTTTGCTGTGTTTATATCTAAAGGTAAAAATGGGAAATTACTAACTGACGACCAAGACAAAGTGAAACGTTGGGTATAGCATTTTTTAAACTGTTGGATGATCCAGAGCCCGGTATTGAAGAGATCCTAATCCACCCAGGAGAATATGATGGGGCCATAGAACAATGATGCACCATGTACTGATAATACGACATCAGAACTATTGAAAGTTGAGTTGAATTGCAGGATATACAAGATTTCGTGCCTCATCTGCGAAAAAGAAAAGTTGCCAGAAGAATTGAATGTAGGGATATTGTGTTTGATAATCAAGAAAGTGATATATTTAAATGCAGCAACTACAAAGGCATAACGCTCCTAAATACCGCATGTAAAGTATTGTTAAATATCTTGTTTAATAGACTCTCATCCATAGCATAAAACATAATCGGAAGTTATCAATGTAGTTCAACCCAGGAAAGTTAACTGTGAACCTGATATTTACTCTTCAGCAAACAGGAGAAAAGCCCAACGAACTTAATATTGGTGTGCACCATCTTTTCATCGATTTAAATTCTGCATATGATACAACAAATTAAGCTAAATTTCTTGAGGTAACACGGGATTTTCGGGTGCCTGGGAAGTTGGAGCATTTGATAGATGTCAGCGTAGGGCACCCCCAGTGTACTGTGCGAGTGCAGTCTGGGCTATCGCCCCAGTTTCCCGACACGAACTGCACTGAGACTAGGCAACGTACTCCCCTGCCTATTTTTCAATTTGGCACTCGAAAAAGTGGCGCGTGAATCTGATATCCAGAGAAGAGATACTATGTACTGTAAGTCCGTACAACTGTTGGAATATCCAGATGAAATGGACCTAATGAGCAGAACATTTAGAGAACTACAGAGTGTATTCTCAGCTCTAAAACTGAGTGCAGAGAAGATAGGCTTGAAAATTAATGAAGGAAAGACCAAGTATAAGTATAATGGTATAAATCAACACTTACACCCTACAGTAGCCCTTGATGAAATGGCTTTTGAACGAGTGGAATGTTTCACTTATCTAGGCGCAAAAATAGATGCAAATGGCAGCACTTCGACTGAAATATGGCCCACTTAAGTGCTTCTAATCGATGTTATTTTGGAATGCTGCGACATTTTAAAACCAAGTTTCTGACACGAGAGAATAAGTACCTCTATAAAACGCTATACGCCCAGTAGTTACGTATGGCTCAGAAGCATGGAGGATTACAAAGAAGGGTGGAAGCAGACATCACGCGAAAGAAGTATATTGAGGAGAATCTTTGGACTTTTGTATAAAAATGGTACTTGGAGAAAGTGAAGGAATGACGAGCTATATGGCTGCTATAAGGAGGACGTTGTGGTCCAGTTCATAATGTTGTGTATATTGTGATGGACTCGGTATGTAATATGACTCGATCAGACATATCCTGCAAGGAAGGCCTGCTGCAGTGAACTTGCAAGAAGGAGACAGATTGAGATACAATGACGAGGTTGGAGAAAATGCTGCCCAAGATGGTTGCCGTAAGTGGAGCTATACAGCTAAGTCCAGAGAGGAATGTCGGAAAATTATTGAGGAGGGCAAGCCCCATTTTGGGATGTAGTGCCAATGGAAGAAGAAATGTGACATACGTGATAAATAAATACTCAGTATACAGAAACAGAATAACCTACAAGTGTCAGAACAGTAGTATAAATTTCTTTGTGGTGGTGTATGAATCAGCATGTACCTTCTAGCATATGTCATAACATCTTATCAGCAAGCATTCCCTACAACTAACACAAATTATTAAATTTCTTCGTGTTAATTAAATGCCTTTTGCTCAATTGAAATCACATTTTACTTCCAGCACTTCTTGGGGTAGCACTTCACTAGTACAAACATAGCACATGCTCAATGTTCTGGCGTCGAAGTCCAGATTGTTTGCAGTCCAGCCACCTCTTCAAAATATCATGACCCCCTTGGCATGTCAACATGCGTCAATTCGCAGTCACTGTCAGTGCTGAAGAACGATAGTTGTCGAAATACGACTGTAGTATAGTTGCCTATATTCATATGACTTACCGAATCCCCATAGACCAGGTACTGAACGCTTTCCCAGTGGAATCGATATATTCACAAAGAGGATGCAAGCAAAATCTGATTTATCGCATTAGCAAAACACTTGATTCAAATCGACTTTTCAAGCACTGTCCATTTTCCCACTAGAAAACACCTCCTTTATGTTACGAAATTTGTTCAGCAATACAAATAAACTAACATTTTATCATTTCTGTACAATTTTCCCTATATACACTGTGTGGAGATGGCTCATTTAACTTTCCTTTCAAGTCGTCAGATAACTGCATCCTACATTCAGTAAATGTTCACACATATTTGCACTAAAACACCATTTATCTACAGAATTCTACATACAGAAATCTACTCAAAATTCCTTGTAAAATAACTTATACTAGAGAGTTACTTAACGAAATATACACCTAAACATTCGTTATAGTTAGCACGCAACTTCATGTTCTACTGCTACAAGCAATTGAAATTTTTATGGGTTTTTATGTCCTCCATACACAAAATTTTGTCAGAACAATAATTACAAGTAAACTATAAATATTACACGTGAAATCTATCCAAAATATTACAAGTAATACATTTAAATAACCCTCTGAAATATTGTCTTACGTGCAGTACAATTTAGTCCTCTCTTTCGCAAATAACGAAATTAATTATGTTCTACGACCACCCGCGCACGATGAATCGTGCGGCCAATGTCGACACACTCGTTGCACTAAGTTCTGCCTCCATACATCTTTCATTCATCTTAAATTCACCAAGTTTACCCTTTACACCAAACAGAAATAGCCCAAAAATTCTTATAAACTACACACAAAAATTACACATATACACACACACAGTTATTAATATACATGTAATTATTCTTTAGAAAATGCAACTTTGCCACTATTGCCTCTTATAGAATTTTCCTTGGCAGTCTGAGTAGCTTTTAAACCTCAACTTTCTGCGTTTTTTGACCCGCTCAAATTCGAGCCCTGTTTCCTCATTCGCAAAGGGACTGTTTCGTTTACAGACAAAATTTGTGACTACCGCTCGAATATTTTGCCTCAGCATCGAATTCTTAACAGCACTACCCAGCTAGACCAGTTTTTTTCCAACTTTTTTCCGAAATATTTTGCTACTGTTTCGACTTCAGGTTTAGCAGGCCAGGCTACTCAGTAATTTTGCCCACGCCTCTCCTTAAGAATTTTATATCAATAGCCCCTTCAAATTCTGATTTATTTTTTTCCACCTCGGCTTTTACATTTTCAATATTGAGGTCAGAATTTCACTGCTCGATTTTTGTAGTCCATGCCCCTATACTAGATTGCACTTTTAACAAAATTTGTATTAATTCAGACGTCATATTGTCTGAAAGATCACTTCCCCTCTCGATTTTGGACTCTCTGTCGGTCGTTAACTTCCGTTTCGACACTAATAACACTTTCAGATTTAAGACTAACTCGCCCACTAGCATTATGTACACCACTCAAACTGGACGGTTGTTCATTCGCTGTAGGCTCAACAACTGAGAATGACGCTGCAGGTTCACACATATTAATACTATCGGCACATGTATTTAACTTAGCGGTCATGCTGACTGCTTCTGCTGCACATCTGCGGCCGAATGTGTAGATGCTGCCGACCCCGATCAACGAAGTTGCCGCCAGTGGTCCGTGCTCTCGTTGACACCTTCAGACACCGTTGTTGCAGAATTCTGCAGACTCCAACTCAGCACGACCCTGCGTAGCTTCCTTCTTCTTTCTTGATGTTCCACGCCTAACATCCCCACATCCAACTTTGCTACCGTTCTTACGCACGCAACCGCTGCAAAAATCTTAGGCTCGGAGCCTCCACGCAAGCTGCTTATGATTCAATAGATTTGGGACCTGCATTACAGAATACTACAGAACTATATTTGTAATTCTAAATGGATTACATTAATATCCTGGGATTGCTCCGAAGCCAGCCGCTGTGGCCGAGCGGTTCTTGACACTTCAGTTTGGAACCGCGCGACCGCTACAGTCGCAGGTTCGAATCCTGCCTCGGGCATGGATGAGTGTGATGTCCTTAGGTTAGTTAGGTTTAAGTAGTTCTAGTTCCCATAGTTCTCAGAGCCATTTGAACCATTTGATTGCTCCCAACTGCGACTGTACCTAATGGTTACTACTGCGTAGTTGCTCTTTTAAACAGCAGCTCTTATGAGCAAATCGTGTTTGAGGTACTTTGGCTATACGCAGCTAACTGTGTGCACACAGTTTTGATCTGCCAGGAAGTTTCATGCTCATATGCTTTCGTGGTCCACAGTCAGTTCGCTACAAATAATAACATGGATCTGTGATCCTGCAATCAAATAGTTAATGTTGTTGTTGTTGTTGTTGTGGTCTTCAGTCCTGAGACTGGTTTGATGCAGCTCTCCATGCTACTCTATCCTGTGCAAGCTTCTTCATCTCCCAGTACCTACTGCAACCTACATCCTTCTGAATGTGCTTAGTGTATTCATCTCTTGGTCTCCCCCTACGATTTTTACCCTCCACGCTGCCCTCCAATACTAAATTGGTGATCCCTTGATGCCTCAGAACATGTCCTACCAACCGATCCCTTCTTCTGGTCAAGTTGTGCCACAAACTTCTCTTCTCCACAATTCTATTCAATACTTCCTCATTAGTTATGTGGTCTACCCATCTAATCTTCAGCATTCTTCTGTAGCACCACATTGCGAAAGCTTCTATTCTCTTCTAGTCCAAACTATTTACCGTCCGTGTTTCACTTCCATACATGGCTACACTCCATACAAATACTTTCAGAAATGACTTCCTGACACTTAAATCTATACTCGATATTAACAAATTTCTCTTCTTCAGAAACGCTTTCCTTGCCATTGCCAGTCTACATTTTATATCCTCTCTACTTCGACCATCATCAGTTATTTTGCTCCCCAAATAGCAAAACTCCTTTACTACTTTAAGTGTCTCATTTCCTAATCTAATACCCTCAACATCACCCGACTTAATTCGACTACATTCCATTATCCTCGTTTTGCTTTTGTTGATGTTCATCTTATATCCTCCCTTCAAGACACCATCCATTCCTTTCAACTGCTCTTCCAAGTCCTTTGCTGTCTCTGACAGAATTACAATGTCATCGGCGAACCTCAAAGTTTTTATTTCTTCTCCATGGATTTTAATACCTACTCCGAATTTTTGTTTTGTTTTCTTTACTGCTTGCTCAATATACAGATTGAATAACATTGGGGAGAGGCTACAACCCTGTCTTACTCCCTTCCCAACCGCTGCTTCCCTTTCATGCCTCTCGACTCTTATAACTGCCATCTGGTTTCTGTACAAATTGTAAATAGCCTTTCGCTCCCTGTATTTTAACCCTGCCACCTTTAGAATTTGAATGAGAGTATTCCAGTCAACATTGTCAAAAGCTTTCTCTAAGTCTACAAATGCTAGAAACGTAGGTTTGCCTTTCCTTAATCTTTCTTCTAAGATAAGTCGTAATGTCAGTATTGCCTCACGTGTTCCAGTATTTCTACGGAATCCAAACTGATCTTCCCCGAGGTCGGCTTCTGGTAGTTTTTCCATTCGTCTGTAAAGAATTCGTGTTAGTATTTTGCAGCTGTGGCTTATTAAACTGATTGTTCGGTAATTTTCACATCTATCAACACCTGCTTTCTTTGGAATTGGAATTATTATATTCTTCTTGAAGTCTGAGGGTATTTCACCGGTTTCACACATCTTGCTCACCAGATGGTAGAGTTTTGTCAGGACTGGCTCTCCCAAGGCCGTCAGTAGTTCCAATGGAATGTTGTCTACTCCGGGGGCCTTGTTCCGACTCAGGTCTTTCAGTGCTCTGTCAAACTCTTCACGCAGTATCGTATCTCCCATTTCATCTTCATCTACATCCTCTTCCATTTCCATAATATTGTCCTCAACTACATCGCCCTTGTATAGACCCTCTATATACTCCTTCCACCTTTCTGCTTTCCCTTCTTTGCTTAGAACTGGGTTTCCATCTGAGCTCTTGATGTTCATGCAAGTGGTTCTCTTTTCTCCAAAGGTCTCTTTAATTTTCCTGTAGGCAGTATCTATCTTACCCCTAGTGAGATAAGCCTCTACATCCTTACATTTGTCCTCTAGCCATCCCTGCTTAGCCATTTTGCACTTCCTGTCGATCTCATTTTTGAGACGTTTGTATTCCTTTTTGCCTGCTTCATTTTCTGAATTTTTATATTTTCTCCTTTCGTCAATTAAGTTCAATATTTCTACTGTTACCCAAGGAGTTCTACTAGCCCTCGTCTTTTTACCTACTTGATCCTCTGCTGCCTTCACTACTTCATCCCTCAAAGCTACCCATTCCTCTTCTACTGTATTTCTTTCCCCCATTCCTGTCAATTGTTCCCTTATGCTCCCCCTGAAACTCTTTACAACGTCTGGTTCTTTCAGTTTATCCAGGTCCCATCTCCTTAAATTCCCACCTTTTTGCAGTTTCTTCAGTTTTAATCTACAGGTCATAAACAATAGATTGTGGTCAGAGTCCACATCTGCCCCTGGAAATGTCTTACAATTTAGAACCTGGTTCCTAAATCTCTGTCTTACCATTATATAATCTATCTGATACCTTTTAGTATCTCCCGGGTTCTTCCATGTATACAACCTTCTATCATGATTCTTAAACCAAGTGTTAGCTATTATTAAGTTGTACTCTGTGCAAAATTCTACCAGGCGGCTTCCTCTTTCATTTCGTAGCCCCAATCCATATTCACCTACTACGTTTCCTTCTCTCCCTTTTCCTACACTCGAATTCCAGTCACCCATGACTATTAAATTTTCGTCTCCCTTCACTATCTGAATAATTTCTTTTATTTCATCATACATTTCTTCAATTTCTTCGTCATCTGCAGAGCTAGTTGGCATATAAACTTGTACTACTGTAGTAGGTGTGGGCTTCGTATCTATGTTGGCCACAATAATGCGTTCACTATGCTGTTTGTAGTAGCTTACCCGCATTCCTATTTTCCTATTCATTATTAAACCTACTCCTGCATTACCCCTATTTGACCCTGTTTATAATCCTGTAGTCACCTGACCAGAAGTCTTGTTCCTCCTGCCACCGAACTTCACTAATTCCCACTATATCTAACTTTAACCTATCCATTTCCCTTTTTAAATTTTCTAACCTACCTGTCCGATTAAGGGATCTGACATTCCACGCTCCGATCCGTAGAACGCCAGTTTTCTTTCTCCTGATAACGACATCCTCTTGAGTAGTCCCCGCCCGGAGATCCGAACGGGGGACTATTTTACCTCCGGAATATTTTACCCAAGAGGACGCCATCATCATTTAATCATACAGTAAAGCTGCATGCCCTCGGGAAAAATTACGGCCGTAGTTTCCCCTTGCTTTCAGCCGTTCGCAGTACCAGCACAGCAAGGCCGTTTTGGTTATTGTTACAAGGCCAGATCAGTCGATCATCCAGACTGTTGCCCTTGCAACTACTGAAAAGGCTGCTGCCCCTCTTCAGGAACCACACGTTTGTCTGGCCTCTCAACAGATACCCCTCCGTTGTGGTTGTACCTACAGTACGGCTATCTGTATCGCTGAGGCACGCAAGCCTCCCCACCAACGGCAAGGTCCATGGTTCATGGGGGGGGGGGGGGGGGGGGAATAGTTAATACACTGGCTAAAATTCACAGAAACAGAAAATAAACGTTAAATGAATAATTTATTAACGAGGGTTCTATTCATATGTCTGTAATTGGTATAGATGACAAAGAATTATGTTGAACAGTATCCTTATCAAATGCAATAAAGTTATGATGAGACCACAAGAATGGTAGCAAAATCCCCAAACTAAATGGTCATCAAAGATACACAGAAACTAAATGCATTTCATAATCAGTATAAACGAAGCATTCACCATCTCAAAACAGCGCAAAGTTAAACATGATTAATTACAAATTAACATACATGAGACCGTGGTTTAACAGCGCAATTCGGAGAATGCTCAGGAAGCAAAGACAGTTGCACTCGCGGTACAAGAAAGATCGGGAGAATGAGGACGGGCAACAGTTAGTAGAGATTCGTGCTGCTGTAAAAAGAGCGACGCGCGAAGCATACAACCACTACCACCGTCATACCTTAGCAAAAGATCTTGCTGAAAACCCAAGGAAATTCTGGTCTTACGTAAAATCGGTAAGCGGGTCGAAGGCTTCCATCCAGTCACTCACTGATCAGTCTGGCCTGGCAACGGAAGAAAGCAAAACGAAAGCTGAAATTTTAAATTTAGCATTTGAGAAACCTTTCACGCCGTTTGAGTCTCGTACAGATTCCCGTATGGAGGACATAGTGATAGACATCCCTGGCGTTGTGAAGCAGCTGAATGGGTTGAAAATAAATAAATCGCCAGGTCCTGATGGGATTCCAATTCGGTTTTACAGAGAGTACTCTACTGCATTGGATCCTTACTTAGCTTGCACTTATCGCGAATCTCTTGCCCAACGTAAAGTCCCGAGCGACTGGAAAAAGGCGCAGGTGACTCCTGTATATAAGAAGGGTAGAAGGACGGATCCTCAAAATTACAGACCAATATCATTAACATCGGTTTGTTGCAGGATTCTCGAACATATTCTCAGTTCGAATATAATGAATTTCCTTGAGACACAGAAGTTGCTGTCCATCCATCAGCACGGCTTTAGAAAGCATCGCTCCTGCGAAACGCAGCTCGCCCTTTTTTCACATGATATCTTGCGAACCATGGATGAAGAGTATCAGAGGGATGCCATATTCCTTGACTTCCGGAAAGCATTTGACTCGGTGCCCCACTGCAGACTCCTAACTAAGGTACGAGCATATGAGATTGGTTCCCAAGTATGTGAGTGGCTCGAATACTTCTTAAGTAATAGAATCCAGTACGTTGTCCTCATGGTGACTGTTCATCGGAAGTGAGGGTATCATCTGGAGTGCCCCAGGGAAGTGTGGTAGGTCCGCTGTTGTTTTCTGTCTGCATAAGTGATCTTTTGGATAGGGTGGATAGCAATGTGCGGCTGTTTGCTGATGATGCTGTGGTGTACGGGAAGGTGTCGTCGTTGAGTGACTGTAGGAGGATAGAAGTTGACTTGGACAGGATTTGTGATTGGTGTAAAGAATGGCAGCTAACTCTAAATATAGATAAATGTAAATTAATGCAGATGAATAGGAAAAAGGATCCCGTAATGTTTGAATACTCCATTAGTAGTGTAGCGCTTGACACAATCATGTCGATTAAATATTTGGGCGTAACATTGCAGAGCGATATGAAGTGGGACAAGCATGTAATGGCAGTTGTGGGGAAGGCGGGTAGTCGTCCTCGGTTCATTGGTAGAATTTTGGGAAGATGTGGTTCATCTGTAAAGGAGACCGCATATAAAACACTAATACGACCTATTCTTGAGTACTGCTCGAGCGTTTGGGATCCCTATCAGGTCGGATTGAGGGAGGACATAGAATCAATTCAGAGGCGGGCGGGCTGCTACATTTGTTACTGGTAGGTTTGATCATCACGCGAGTGTTACGGAAATGCTTCAGGAACTCGGGTGGGAGTCTCTAGATGAGAGGAGGCGTTCTTTTCGAGAATCGCTACTGAGGAAATTTAGAGAACCAGCATTTGAGGCTGACTGCAGTAAAATTTTACTGCCGCCAACTTACATCTCGCGGAAAGACCACAAAGATAAGATAAGAGAGATTAGGGCTCGTACAGAGGCATATAGGCAGTCATTTTTCGCTCGTTCTGTTTGGGAGTGGAACGGGGAGAGAAGATGCTAGTTGTGGTATGAGGTACCCTCCGCCACGCACCGTATGGTGGATTGCGGAGTATGTATGTAGATTTAGATGTAGAATATAACTCATACTCTGTCTACTCTCAGTTCTCTACATCAAGAGGAAACAGTTAAAGACCTACTTTAGAGCAGATTCATATCTCTCTTGAGTCAGAATCCCTTCAAAAGTTAAGAGTATTACAGCGGCCCTTCATCGCCCAAAATTTTTCAGCGCACGCCTGAATAAAGCACTGTTTCACAGGCAGGTCTGCCTCCTACGAGAATGAGCACCAAAGTGTTGAGCTCTTCACTCAAAAAGTTTCACTCTCCACTTGACTCCCATAGTGGTAAGTTTCTCTCCGCTTTTCCATTGGCTGAAGACCCTACTTTCTAAAAACGTCGTTTGTCTCACCCTGGCCACTTTCCCGCACTAAACTAGTATTTTATAGCAATATTTAAATAAAAAAATATTATAAACATTTAGTCAGACTCAAACCATTCGCAATAAATACAAGCAAAAGTTTGTCCATAAATAAATAAGCCAATATTCTGGCACTAGTGGACTCACAATAATTGTGATTGCGGTTATTATGTTCAAACAATTATCTAGGCCTGCATATTAGAAGTATCTTCTGGCACTCTTTTACAATGATGGTGTCAGCTAATACATATGACTGACCACTCCTTAAATTACCATGATTTTGTATTATCAGTTGCAATTCATATTTAAATAAAATTACTGGCAAAATAGTAAACTGTTCACTAAATAACAACACAAGCATGACAAAATTTGAAGTGTCGATGGTGCGTCTAATT
Source organism: Schistocerca cancellata (assembly GCF_023864275.1). Classification (NCBI taxonomy): domain Eukaryota; kingdom Metazoa; phylum Arthropoda; class Insecta; order Orthoptera; family Acrididae; genus Schistocerca; species Schistocerca cancellata. Next base: position 157,523,655 of record NC_064633.1, read on the forward strand.
CTGTAATAAAATGATATAAATGATGTAATAAATCAAGAAATAATATTCATGCAGGTAAATCGGTTTCAGGGATGATAGTTTGAACGCAATGCTATCATCTGAGATATCGTTTGCTGAAATCGCATGGATCGTTTAAAAGTTGTTAATTCAGAGGATCATTGTGAAAATGTTCATTCACTGTGAGATATTAATTTCGTAATTTTAAGGATATTGAAGCACTGCTGTGTCATTGGATGTGCCTCATTTTTTTTTAAGGTCGTAGATGTACCATATCTGCTCTAAAACTCCAGTGTGTATTATTACAGATTCTTGAAGAGCTGTAAGAAGCTATCTTTTTGCTTGAATGACACTCCACCATTTCTTGAAGCTTTGTCTGTTCCCTTAAGAAATCGACACATCGTCCAAATTGTCCACATGGGATTTTCTCACTTCCGGCCGGGCGCTCCTTGACTTTTCCTTAGAGTTTGCTTGGGGCTGTCACGCGATGTCCTCGTCCGCCGACTCACATCTAATCAAGCAAGCAAATTCAGCTCTCCTCAGTACCAGACCTAGGTGGATGAATAACTCACCTACATACTCACAATATTACACAGATGTTTCGGGACACATTTTGAAGTAAGACGTCTTTCAAAATCAGTACCGAATGGAAAGAACGGCATTTTTAACAATACGATATGGACTTTCATTTGAGATACTAACTTACTGTCATTGCTCAGTGTGTCACTATGTTTCCTTGTTTGATCGAAGACTCATATTACCGAATACATTGAGATTACAGAAGTGTCAGGATATTGACATGTACATATACAGATGGCAGTAATATAACGTATAAAACGGCATTTCATTGTCAGAATCAGAACATGGGACATTCCATTTCGGAAATCGTTAGGGAATTCAACATTTCGATATCAACAATATCAAGAGTATGCCGAGAATACCAAATTTCAGGCATTACTTCTCACCACAGACAACGCAGTAGCCGACGGCCTTCACTAACGACCGATAGCAGCAGCGTTTGCATAGAATGTCAGTGCTAACAGACAAGAAAAAGTGCGTCAAATAACCTCAGAAATAGCTGTGGAATGTACGACGAACGTATCTCTTGGGGCAGTGCGGCGAAATTTGACGTTAATGGACTATGGCAGCACACGGCCGATACAAGTGCCTTTGTTAACCGCACAACATCGCCTGCAACGCCTCTCCTGGGCTCGTGACCATATCGGTTGGGTCCTAGCCGGCTAGGGAACGGCAGCCTAATCAGATGAGTCCCGGTTTCAGTTGGCAAGAGCTGGTGCTAGGGTTCGACTGTAGCGCAGACCTCATGGAGCCATGGACCCAAGTTCTAAAGAAGGCACTGTGCTGGTTGGTAGTAGCTCCATGATGGAGTGGGTGGGCTGTGTTTACACGGAATGGACTGGATTTTCTGGTACAACTGAAATGACCATTGACTGGAAATGATTATGTTCGTCTACTTCGAAACCATTGGCAGCAAACAATGATGGAATGTTTATGAATGATAGTGCGCCCTGTCAAAAGGCCAGAGTTGTTCGGAATTGGTTTCAAGAACATTCTGGACAATTCGAGAGAATGATCTGGCCACACAGATTGCCTGCCATCAAATACTTGTGGGACATAATCGAGGGATCAGTTTTTGCACAAAATCCTGCAATCCTTTCACAATTATGGACAGCTCTAGGGGCAGCATGGTTCAAGATTTGTGCAGGGGATTTCCAACGACTTGTTGAGTCCTTGCCACGTCGAGTTACTGAACTAGGCTGGGCAAAAATGAGGTCCGACCCGATGTTAGGAGGTATCCCTTGACTTTTGTCACTTCATTGTATATAAATAAGTAAATAGTCGTGTGGACTTATTGCCTGGGAGGCCCTCAAGAGGGGTGTTCAGCTACCTGGTGCAAGTCTTTCAGTTGGACGATATTCCGAGGACTTTGGTGTTCCTGTCCTCACCTGTAATACTACCAGGGAAAGGGGACCTACAGCTTACCTTGAAATCCGAACCACGTATTATTCCTGGTATATCTACCGTCTTTGATAGATGAAGGCTACTGTAAAGACAGACAAACATTTCGAAGTCTTATCAGGGCTCCAACCCGCGACCTTTCAGTTCCTGGTATAACCTTTAGCACTAGACCACCAAGCACATTTCTATTTCTAATGAACACACGCCTGTTTCCGAAAGATGTTACACAGTCTTGTCGGAAGCAGAAGTGTTCTATCTTCAAATTTACAGTGGCCTGAATACGAGTATTTCAAATACACAGACAGAAATGAAAGTATTACATCAGTTGGAAAATCGCATTTGGCATCCTGATCATGAAGAGTAGGACAGCAGGGTTTACCACTGTTGCCAAATAATGACGACCATTCAGCCTCCCTTCAACCATCACCCAATCAGTCAGCATCCTTTCAACCATTATCACATCAGACTTATTGCCATTTCCAGTAGCTTTCCACATTGTGAATCTAGGGAAGTACGGATGTCGAGAATTAGTGACCTATACCTAGGTCGTTTACGTAGACCCTGGAGTTCGATACGACCGTAACAAGTAGACGCGAAACTAAACACTGAGCACCAAAGACTGCCAGTCTGTGTCTCAACTGTCTCTGGCTCTACGCGATGGAAGTCTCTGTTGTCTGTACTATAGTGTCACCCGCAAAAGATGCATGGTGCCTGAAGATATCACCCCAGCTCCCAGTAATACACTCCAACGATTTGTGGCGACACTCCGCTGTAATCGCTGCCCGGATTACAGCAGTTATCATCTATCTATCCTTACCGTATTACAGTTATTTTCGAAGAGCCAGGTCCAACCTCCTTGCCACACTGTTGTCCTGAGCCCATCTCGTAACCACTCGTTCTACTCTCGTTGCACTTCAACACTTTAACCGACTGTCTGTATGATTTATTGTTATGATGCTCCCGTGGCCCTCATGCCAATGATTTGGCCTTTTGGAAACACCGCAAAATGGTGAAAAGTTGCACATGCACGTCCTCTCAGCATGCTGTGTTGCAATTCCCATCTGAATAATCTCCAGTAACGTTATACTCACCCAGGCATCAAAAACTCACACCATTCTTCATCCGCAAGAATCACTTTATCTGTACTGTATAGGCTGAAAACGAAAGCGCGTATGCATGAAAAATTAATGAACATCTAAACACATCCCATAGGCTCGGAAATACTGGAGTATCAGTTTGGTAGCTCTTGGTTAAGGCGTTCTTCGTGTAGGATTTCGCTTTCTTCAGTGTGTATATGAGCAGCAAGAAGATACGATAACACTGAACTTCTTTGAGGTTTATGTGTATGTTCGTGGTGCAGTTCCTCGTTGCCATAGTGGTATCGCAGGCCGCACCAATGAGATGGACGTAACAAGACACGCCCAAAGAAGTTCTCAGCGCCACCGTTGACGGCCTGTCTTGAAGTAGACCGACATGATGTGGTGTCACCGCCAGACACCACACTTGCTAGGTGGTATCTTTAAATCGGCCGCGGTCCATTAGTACATGTCGGACCCGCGTGTCGCCACTGTCAGTGATCGCAGACCGAGCGCCACCACACGGCAGGTCTAGAGAGACGTACTAGCACTCGCCCCAGTTGTACGACGACTCTGCTAGCGACTACACTGACGAAGCCTTTCTCTCATTTGCCGAGAGACAGTTAGAATAGCCTTCAGCTAAGTCCATGGCTACGACCTAGCAAGGCGCCATTAACCATTTCTAGAGAGAGTCTCATTTGTATCATCAAGAACGCTGTATACAAATTATGGATTAAAGTTAAGTATTCCAGAAGCTACGTACTTTTCTTTATAGCATTCATTACGTATCCTGTTTCAGACCTCACGCCCATCTGCGTGAGCTTAACGCGTGCCTTTCGGCTACTTCCGAGTGGCGTGGCTGTCTTGCTAAGCCACAACACATGACTTCAATTCTACAGCAGTCTACATTCCAGTCAATGCCTAGCTCACAGCAAGCAGTGAGAAGAGAATCGTGTCCGGAGACTAAAGATCTTTGGACAACCAGTTAGACTCTTCATCTTCACGTCAGTTTCTGGGACACCATTGACCAGACGTTCTCAATTGGTGAAAGATCTGGAGAATGTGCTGGCCAGGGCAGCAGTCGAATATTTTCTGTATCCAGAAAGGCCCGTACAGGATATGTAACATGCGGTCGTGCATTATCCTGCTGAAATGTAGAGTTTCGCAGGGATCGAATGAAGGGTAGAGCCACGGGTCGTAACACATCTGAAATGTAACGTCCACTGTTCAAAGTGCCGTCAATGTGAACAAGAGGTGACCGAGGCGTGTAACCAGTGGCACCCCGTACAATCAAGCCGGGTGATACGCCAGTATGGCGATGACGAATACACGCTTCCAATGTGCGTTCACCGCGATGTCGCTAAACACGGATGCGACCATCATGATGCTGTAAACAGAACCTCGATGGATGCGACAAAAATGACGTTTTTCCATTCGTGCACCCAGGTTCGTCGTTGAGTACACCATCGCAGGCGCTCCTGTCTGTGATGCAGCGTCAAGGGTAACCGCAGCCATGGTCTCCGAGCTGATAGTCCATGCTGCTGCAAACGTCGTCGAACTGTTCGTGCAGATGGTTGTTGTCTTGCAAACGTCCCCATCTGTTGACTCAGGGATCGAGACGTGGATGCACGATCCGTTACAGCCATGTGGATAAGATGCCTGTCATCTCGATTGCCAGTGATACGAGGCCGTTGGGATCCAGCACGGCGTTCCGTATTACCCTCCTGAACCCACCGATTCCATATTCTGCTAACAGTCATTGGATTTCGAGCAACGCGAGCAGCAATGTCGCGATACGATAAACCGCAATCGCGATAGGCTACAATCCCATCTTCATCAAAGTCGGAAACGTGATGGTACGCATTTCCCCTCCTTACACGAGTCATCACAAGAACGTTTCATCAGACAACGCCGGTCAACTGCTGTTTGTGTATGAGAAATCGGTTGGAAACTTTCCTCATGTCACACGTTGTAGTTGTCGCCACCGGCGCCAATCTTGTGTGAATGCTCTGAAAAGCTAATCATTTGCATATCACAGCATCTTCTTCCTGTCGGTTAAATTTCGCGTCTGTAGCACGTCATCTTCGTGTTGTAGCAATTTTAATGAACAGTAGTGTACATCGGTATTCGGAATATCACAGGCACTGCAACATCGTATTTATCCGTCGACATGAATGAACAAGTACAGGTTATAGACACACGGTTGACGACATATGGAAGTTTGGGGCTGCCCATGAGTCGTGCTCGGATAGCCTAATGGTAAGGTGACCCCTCACGGTAGGTGGGTAATGCGGGTTCGAGTCCCGGTTCGGCACAAATTTTCGTTGTCATCGCTTCACTATGCAGCTGATGACTGTCCATATACGCAATTGCAAATGCATTTCATGAACGAACAGAGGTACGAGAAAGAGTTTCTGTTGAACAGTAGTTCGAGTTGTATTATCAACGACATGTCTGTTCCAGTACGAGTGTTAAACTGCTTCCACGTATGAATGTATATATGACCCACGGTCACAGCAAAGAAGAATTTGACTAACAGAAGACAAGTTTTCATTTTGACTGTGAATGTATTTCAAATCTTACACTTTACTGTGACAATAATCATGCTTTCTATCACCTGTTTACAGCTCTATTCATTTGTGACAACTTGTTACAACTATTTTTGTGCAAATAACATTATTGCAAATGTGACGCTAAACCTAATGAATATTTTGACAAACGAATTGCCTGTGTACGGGAGTAGGGTATAAGGGGAAAAGGGTAAGGGGATGAATGGGAGAGGAGCTTAGAACGTAGGAAAGGAAGCAGTTGCATGACAAGAGCGGTGAGACGGTTTCAGTGATTCAGTATGCACCTGAGGAAGAGAAGTGGACATTTCTAGTTACTTCCGGCTGCACGAAATAGTCTACAGCCGCTGGTGTATGGGCTAGATGAACTCTAGGCTAAACGTCTCGTTTGCCGCTTGACGACTTTAAGGCGTTTTCAAGTTAAAGTCATTAGGAGACTTGTTTATAACAGAAAGTGAAATTGGAAGATTGGTGTTGGCTTCCGTGATCCCTATGTACGATATAATTCAATTGGCCAATGAAAGTTAGGGGTGAGAGCGCAAGACGCGCTCTATGTAAGGCGTACTGTGGCTTCGAGAGGGGATAGACGCCTCTGCGTTAGGCTTCGTGTTGACGATCCTCACGCGTCTACCTTAGACTTCTACTTGAGCATTTCTGTGTGAAACTTAGTTCAAGCGTCACTAGCAATAATGATGCGACTAATAGCCTTTTTGGTACATTTGGTACGAAACACCTCCTGCTGCACCTCTGTCTAAGAAATTAGGACACCACAAAATATATGTACTATAACATTAAACAACACATTAAACACCATTTGACATATAGTTTCACGATCCATCCAGTCCGCGACGGCATCCATTAAGCGTTTATGGGAGACGTGTGCCTCCACCTTCCTAGAATTGCAATAAATCCTTGTTTCACGTCGAACAACAGTCTGATGAACGTGTTGCCACCACGTTCAAAAGTCAGCAAAGTAATCGTGTCTGTCCTGTAGGGCGTCAAGTGTTTTCGCTCTGCAATATCGGCAGATATTTTCTATTTTGTTTTTGCAATGGACAGCCTGAGTCCGCCCAAACAAATACTGCTCATTAAGATCTTCATGCGACGCCCAGTGCGGTGAAACCTCCATTTGTTTGTAATTAAGAGCAAAATTATTTTCAGAGAGGAATTACACGTGCCGTTTCGATTGAGCGGTCCCAAATTAATCTCCTGTCATGTTCATTTCAGCGACGTGTGTAAAGAGGGACAGCAAAACACGAGAGAGAGAGAGAGAGAGAGAGAGAGAGAGTGAGTGAGTGAGTGAGTGTATGTAAAATCAAAACATGGAAATGGGGTCATGCCACATAAACGAAAGTGGTGAGTTTGAAAGGTGATATATATTCAAATTTCGCGCCGGTCGCATTACAGCGGCGCAAGTAGCGCCACTTTGAGGATGCAAATCGGGTTTGCTTTAAACACACGCTCTAACGACCGTGAGCGTTAGTTACCTTTGAGACTGCCTGTGGAAAGTTGACATTAGTGAAGAATCCCTTTAAGGCAACAAAGCTGCCATTACCGACACCTCACTCAGTTTGACGAAGTCGTGTAATAGGGCTACGAGAGGCTGGATGTTCCTTCTGCGTTATTGCAGAAAGACTTGGAAGGAATGTACCCACTGTTCATGTCTGCTGGCAGCGGTGGTCGCAATCAGACTGGGCTCCGGACAGTCATTTGGCTCTGCTGAGAAGGAAGACCATCATGTTCGGCGTATCACTATGGCGCGTCGTACTGCCTCTGCAGCAGTAATCTGAGTAGCACTCGGCGCCACAGTGGTACAACGAACTTTTATAAACTGGTTACTTCGAGGAAAGCTCCGAGCCAGGCCCCTATTAGTGCATTCCACTGACCCCAAACCACCGCCATTTGAGAATTCAGTGGTGTCAAGCGAGAGTTCATTGGAGGTCAGGGTGGAGGTCTTTTGTGTTTTGTGATGAAAGCTCGTTCTTCGTCGTTGCCAGTGATGGCTGTGTGTTGGTTGGGAGGTTGTTGAGTGCCTGCAGCCAACTTGTCAACTTCTCTCCGTTCTGGACACACTGAACTCCCGGCAGGAGTAGAGGCCCCCCCAGTCAAATCGGCGATGACCTGATTCATAGCAGACCATGGATCACTCTGTGCCTCCGACGTGACCTCCGTTCGCCAAACACTTGCGGTGGTCCTGTGCGACAATTTGCGTGTGAGGATACATTCTCTCTAAAGCGCTGGAGATACTTCCTACACAGCGTTGAGCTCGGAAGCCTCACTTCTTGTGTGATCTTCTTTATACAGGGACTTAATGCTTCTTCTGCCGATAGAAATTCTACGTTGAAAGGCGATTAGTTCGCGACTTGGTGTGTTGTTCACCAGATGCCTGACTACTGTAACAGACAGCTCAGATTTCGTGTCTATACGGTAGCCATATGCAACGTCTACCTGTATCATTCAAACGTCATACACGACACATCTTCAAACGGGATTATTAAAAAGGTCTACATTGCGGCTAATAACTATTCAAATGTCCTGTAACAGATGAGGAGAAATATCCTATACAAACAACTGCAACTAGGATGAGATATTGAATTGACATAAACAATAAAGTACGCAGTTATGTTGTGCCAGATACTTATGAATCAGTCTATAAGGATTTTAAAAAAGATAATTTAATTGGATCCCTACGAACTTTTGTTTTTCAAACAGTTGATGTTTATTTGTGAAATGTTACACAAAAATTCTTGTTTGGTGTGCGTATTCAAAATTATGAATTAGAGTGCGCTGGTATCTTCCTCTCCCGTAAAGGAACTGGTGTAAAGATTTTACGATGTGTTTGGCTGGTCAGATGAGAACTTACTCTCTAGTCGTTTTTCCTAGGTGTAAAATCTTGAACAAATTATGTGAACGTTTTATTATTATTACTATGTTCTTGGAGGTACGATCAGTCCATGCAACTAAATAAAAGGCTGCTTGTTTTAATACTACTCACGTTTCGCTTCTTTACATTTGCAAATTATCCTCAGTGGCCCCATATTCATGTTCGTTGTATGTATATAATTAATGTATTTCCGGCTATATGATGATGTTGTGACTTGGCAAGACAGCCAAGCCACTATGATTGGTAGCCGAAAGGCACGCGTTAAGCTCACGGAGGCTGGTGTGAGGTCTGGAACATTTAAGGAAGTTAGATTTTAGCAAAAAGGGTCTTCGCTGTTGGAATACTTAACTTTAATCCATAATTGGTGAACATCGGTCTGACGGTGCATGCATCACAAGATAAATAGCAAATGATACTGGCGCCTTGCTAGGTCGTAGCAAATGACTTAGCTGAAGGCTATGCTAACTATCGTCTCGGCAAATGAGAGCGTAATTTGTCAGTAAACCATCGCTAGCAAAGTCGGCTGTACAACTGGGGCGAGTGCTAGGACGTCTCTCTAGACCTGCCGTGTGACGGTGTAGTATATGAAGATAGTAACTGCTCCCGGGCCGGCCGGAGTGGCCGTGCGGTTCTAGGCGCTACAGTCTGGAGCCGAGCGACCGCTACGGTCGCAGGTTCGAATCCTTCCTCGGGCATGGATGTGTGTGATGTCCTTAGGTTAGTTAGGTTTAATTAGTTCTACGTTCTAGGCGACTGATGACCTTAGAAGTTAAGTCGCTTAGTGCTCAGAGCCATTTGAACCATTTTTTAACTGCTCCCGAAAGAACAGATACCATTGATGACCGTGCTGCTTCTCTAGAATAAATGATAATTAATTGAAGCTCTCAGATGCAGATAGGTGTTGCTCATATACCTCGATGGGGACAGCTGAAAATGTGTGCCCAGACCTGGACTCGAACCCGGGATATCCTGCTTACATGGCAGACGCTCTATCCATCCTTTTTTTTTCGTTGTTGATCGTTGGCTTTGATCGTTGCGGACGTCACACGACATTTGTTGAAGTTCGTTTGTGATACCTTCCACTCAGTTTTTTATTACAGAGGCCAACCAGCTCTCTGACCGAACACGCTGAGCTACCGTGCCGGCGAAACCACCGAGGACACAGATGAGTAGCCCGACTGCAGGGACTTATCCCTTGCACGCTTCCCGTGAGATCCACATTCCCAGACTGTCCACAATCTACATACGTAATGTAGATACATGGGAATGTATGATCTTTTGGGGATTGTATGATATTTTGGGAAAAGGTGCGTATACGTACCAAATCTGTACCTAATTGTGTGAAGAAATTAGTGAACCTATATCAAGTTTGGAGGGAGTTGCAAAAAAATGCACAAAAAACCCAAAAGGTATTTGAGCAGCGCCAATAAGAGTTTGTCAACAAGCTGGATGATTTGTCCGACATTGCATACGCCGATGCACTTCGGTCAATGAAAATAAATGAAGATAAAATCTTTTTACAGCGACAGAGAGAGAGCCAGGTCGGCCTGGTCACTTAGCTGGAGTGGACAAGAAACCGGCTAAGAAAGAGGAAAGGTCGTGCATCAGAACTATTGAGGAAGAAAACGGACGTGCTAAATATTTTTCCATGTCAGCTCCTTCGACAGCATCTTATGAAGCATTACAAAATGACTCATCTTCAGATTGTAATGAAACTGGGATGTGTTTGCAAGAAACTTTCCCAACTGTGATTGAGAACATAAAATCTGGAACCAGTAAAACAACTACGCGGAAACATTTCATTGCTCCAAAATTAGTAGCAGCGCTAGATAGGTGTCAGTTGAGTTTGAGAGATTCAGTGTATATTCTTGAAGTTACCATTGAGGTACTTGGATGTAATAAGTACGTCCTCGATTCAACGAATTCGTACAGAGAAACGGAAAGAGCTTGCGGAAGCTATAAAAGTTGATTTTCAAAACGAGGTACCAGATGTTGTGACTGTTCATTGAGATCGCAAACTGTTGCTTACTACACATGATCGGGAATCAAAAGAAGAATGTCTTCCGATAGTTATTTCATATAGAAATAAAGAGCAACTTATTCCTGTGCCAAGGTTGGAAAACTCTTCAGGATGTGAACAGGCGAAAGCTTTTTGGAACGCGATTGTCGACTGGAATCTCGAAGACAAAGTGCAGTTTCTTTGATTTGATACTACGGCTTCAAATACAGGTCATATCAAAGGTGCCTGTGTGCTACTTGAACAAAAACTTCTTTTTCCTTGCCGCCACCACGTGTATGAATTAGTGTTAAAAAACGTGTTCCTGGTAAAAATCAGTTCGGTGACAATAAGCCCTGATATTCCACTCTTCATAAAGTTCAGAGATAACTGGAAAAGTGTAGATCCAGATAACATACAGTGCTACAAAGAAAATGTCGCAATGCACCTGACTGTTTCAGAAATTGACAATCTGCTTGAGTTTTATCGCACTGAACTGACAAAAGAAATAATCAGAGATGATTACCGAGAGCTGATTGAGCTTTCTGTTATATTTTTAGATGGAGATACAGACAGATAATTCAAGATACGGCCTCCAGGTGCCATTCACCAAGCTCGATGGATGACGAGAGCTATATTTTCCCTAAAAATATCATTACTTTGTGCTCAGTTAATAATTTTGAGCAAGGAGAAGGTAGCGCTGTTTGACGCTTGACTGTTCATCGTGACATCCTACGTCAAGCCATGGCTCCAGTGTATTTTGGCAGTAAAGGCACCCACCAAGATTTGTGCTTTTTGAAGTCAATGAAGGCATACGAAAAAATAGATAAATACATCTCAAAAGCAGCTCTACAGAAGATAAGCCAGCATTTATGGTATTTGACTGATGAAGTTTGTCTTATCACTGTTTGACGACGATTTGGATCTGGAAACAAAAGTAAAAATGGTTGAAAATTTAACCAAAGATAATTTATCAGCTCACCGTTACAACCTTTCGAAGGGAGAACTTTACGGTCCATTATATGGTGAGTTAAATAAATGAATAGAGACGTTGTTGCTTTAGTTTTCTGTTTACATCACAATTTTGTTAACTGGTTTGATCTCTCTTAATTACAGAGAAAAACATCTACGACTTCATTTTAGTCAGAAGCAAGTCATTTTTCCATCGTCTTAAAACTGATAACAGTTTTCTACACGAATGTCCTGCCATAGGGTCAAACAATGCTTCCTTTCATGAATCCAGAAAGAAGGTTTCAGCGCTGAGAGCAGTGAATGGTACAGCTGAAATAGCGGTCAAGTGGTTGCAAGACTTTCATGGTTTAATCTCGGTTGAAGAGGAACAAAAACAATTTTTGCTACGTTGCGTACAAGAACACCGAAAGGTTTATCCTGACTGCAGAAAACAAACTTTGAAACGAAAATTTAGAGACTAATGGTTTTACATGCTAAATAGCGAATAAACACTATTTGGACAATTTGGTGTTTTATTTACCAAACAATCATTAAGTTCCAGAATCTCTCCATTCCCACATAGTGAAAGTTTTCAGGTCTCATGTTTAGCGTCAAGTCGGCACGTGTTATAATAATTTAATTGTAATCATATTTAGTATGTGAGTTATTCAGGTTAAATAGAAAAAAATAGAGGGTATGCGTTTTCGATTTAACGAAAAAAAATCCCCATTATATCTTGGGACACCCTAATATATATATATATATATATATATATATATATATATATATATATATATATATATATATATACAGGGTGAGTCACCTAACGTTAAAGCTGGATATATTTCGTAAACCACATCAAATACTGACGAATCGATTCCACAGACCGAACGTGAGGAGAGGGGCTAGTGTAATTGGTTAATACAAACCATAAAAAAATGCACGGAAGTATGTTTTTTAACACAAACCTACGTTTTTTTAAAATGGAACCCCGTTAGTTTTGTTAGCACATCTGAACATATAAACAAATACGTAATCAGTGCCGTTTATTGCATTGTAAAATGTTAATTACATCCGGAGATATTGTAACCTAAAGTTGACGCTTAAGTACCACTCCTCCGCTGTTCGATCGTGTGTATCGGAGAGCACCGAATTACGTAGGGGTCCAAAGGGAACGGTGATGGACCTTAGGTACAGAAGAGACTGGAACAGCACATTACGTCCACATGCTAACACCTTTTTATTGGTCTTTTTCACTGACGCACATGTACATTACCATGAGGGGTGAGGTACACGTACACACATAGTTTCCGTTTTCAATTACGGAGTGGAATAGAGTTTGTCCCGACATGTCAGGCCAATAGATGTTCAATGTGGTGGCCATCATTTGCTGCACACAATTGCAATCTCTGGCGTAATGAATGTCGTACACGCCGCAGTACATCTGGTATAATGTCGCCGCCGGCTGCCACAATACGTTGTTTCATATCCTCTGGGGTTGTAGGCACATCACGGTACACATTCTCCTTTAACATACCCCACAGAAAGAAGTCCAGAGGTGTAAGATCAGGAGAACGGGCTGGCCAATTTATGCGTCCTCCACGTCCTATGAAACGCCCGTCGAACGTGTACCTCACCCCTCATGGTAATGTACATGTGCGCCAGTGAAAAATACCAATAAAAAGGTGTTACGAGGGCAGTTCAATAAGTAATGCAACACATTTTTTTTTCTCGGGCAATTTTGGTTGAAAAAACCGGAAATTTCTTGTGGAATATTTTCAAACATTCCCGCTTCGTCTCGTATAGTTTCATTGACTTCCGACAGGTGGCAGCGCTGTACGGAGCTGTTAAAATAGCGTCTGTAACGGATGTGCGTTGCAAACAACGGGCAGTGATCGAGTTTCTTTTGGCGGAAAACCAGGGCATCTCAGATATTCATAGGCGCTTGCAGAATGTCTACGGTGATCTGGCAGTGGACAAAAGCACGGTGAGTCGTTGGGCAAAGCGTGTGTCATCATCGCCGCAAGGTCAAGCAAGACTGATCTCCCGCGTGCGGGCCGGCCGTGCACAGCTGTGACTCCTGCAATGGCGGAGCGTGCGAACACACTCGTTCGTGATGATCGACGGATCACCATCAAACAACTCAGTGCTCAACTTGACATTTCTGTTGGTAGTGCTGTCACAATTGTTCACCAGTTGGGATATTCAAAAGTTTGTTCCCGCTGGGTCCCTCGTTGTCTAACCGAACACCATAAAGAGCAAAGGAGAACCATCTGTGCAGAATTGCTTGCTCGTCATGTGGCTGAGGGTGACAATCTCTTGTCAAAGATTGTTACAGGCGATGAAACATCGGTTCATCACTTCGAACCTGAAACAAAACGGCAATCAATGGAGTGGCGCCACACCCACTTCCCTACCAAGAAAAAGTTTAAAGCCATACCCTCAGCCGGTAAAGTCATGGTTACAGTCTTCTGGGACGCTGAAGGGGCTATTCTGTTCGATGTCCTTCCCATGGTCAAACGATCAACTCTGAAGTGAATTGTGCTACTCTTCAGAAATTGAAGAAACGACTTCAGCGTGTTCGTAGGCACAAAAATCTGAACGAACTTCTCCTTCTTCATGACAACGCAAGACCTCACACAAGTCTTCGCACCCGAGAGGAGCTCACAAAACTTCAGTGGACTGTTCTTCCTCATGCACCCTACAGCCCCGATCTCGCATCGTCGGATTTCCATATGTTTGGCCCAATGAAGGACGCAATCCGTGGGAGGCACTACGCGGATGATGAAGAAGTTATTGATGCAGTACGACGTTGGCTCCGACATCGACCAGCGGAATGGTACCGTGCAGGCATACAGGCCCTCATTTCAAGGTGGCGTAAGGCCGTAGCATTGAATGGAGATCACGTTGAAAAATAGTGTTGTGTAGCTAAAAGATTGGGGAATAACCTGGTGTATTTCAATGCTGAATAAAACAACCCCTGTTTCAGAAAAAAAATGTGTTGCATTACTTATTGAACTGCCCTCGTAGCATGTGGACGTAATGTGCTGTTCCAGTCTCTTCTGTACCTAAGGTCCATCGCCGTTCCCTTTGGATCCCTACGTAATTCGGTGCTCTCCGATACACACGATCGAACAGCGGAGGAGTGGTACTCAAGCGTCAACTTTAGGTTACAATATCTCCGGATGTAAGTAACATTTTACAATGCAATAAACGGCACTGATTACGTATTTGTTTATATGTTCAGATGTGCTAACAAAACTAACGGGGTTCCATTTAAAAAAAAACTTAGGTTTGTGTTAAAAAACATACTTCCGTGCATTTTTTTATGGTTTGTATTAACCAATTACACTAGCGCCTCTCCTCACGTTCGGTCCCGGTGGCGCAATGCTGGTGCCGCACAAGTGTTTCGAAGCACACTGTTCAGCATACGTTGTTGAATATGGAGCTCCGCAGCAGACCACCCCTACGTGTTCATATGTTGACCCAGTGACATAGTCAATTACGATCATAGAGGCGACGGGACCATCTGAATTCAACCGCTGATCAATGCAAACGTGTCGGCTTTTCTGGTGAATCACCTCTTACCTGCAGTAGGTCGATGGTCGTCTCCACAAACGCCGTCATTGTCGTGAACGGCGGCTCTAAACGTGCAGCTCGCCACAGACACAGGATGGTGGGAGCAATGTTATGCTATGAGAGACATTCCCCTGCGCTTGCATTGGACCTTTGGTAGTAATCGAAGACATGCTGACAGCTCTGAACCTAACTATCTGCATTCCTTCACGCACGATGTCTTGCTTGATGGCGATGTCATGTTTCAGCAGTATAACTGTCCGTGTCTCGAAGCCATAACCGTGCTACAGTGGTTTGATGAGCTTTAGCACTCACCCTGATGTCTCGGTGACCAAATTCGCCTGATTTAAATCCTATTGAACCCACCTAGGTCGCTATTGGGTGCCATCACCAAGCACGCATAGTAGCGGTCCGTCATTTACTCGAATTGCATGACCCGTGGATGGATATCTAATGCCACACATCTCCATAAACAAACCCAGCAGCAAAATGTCGTATCCTTGATAAGCAGAATCAGTTAAGTCTTTCGTTCCAAAGACGAATGAAGAAGCTATTAAGCCGATGGCCATAATGTATTGACTCATCAGTGTATAGGCTATGTCCGTCCATATGGTTATTAGAGCACTGTGTAAAAATTGGAAGTAAATCGGTCAAAAACGTTTTGAGATTTTTATGATAACATTATACAGTTTGAAAATACATCGTTTATGTTCGTCTGAACGTTTATTAGAAATAGTGTAAGTTTATGAACTAAGTCGGTGAAGAATTTTCGAAATCTGTGCTAACAATATTCCCCTGTTATATGATAAAAATACAGTTATGTACTATATATACAATCAAAAAATATGTACCGTTCACTCATGCACATGTTTGTTCAAGCATCGTGTAAAAATCTGAATTAAATCAGTCAAGAGCTTTTCGAGATTCTTGGTAACAACATTAAACAGTGAGTTGTCTTTATATCTTATATCTGGGACTTGAATATACGTCCTCATCTCCTTCTGCCCTTCTCTCTGTCCATTTCCTCCTCAGCCCTCTCTTTGTCCATCTCCTGCTCCTCCCTCTTCTCTGTCCATAACTTCCTCTCCCTACCTCTCTCCATTTCTTTCTTCCTTTCTCTCTTTGCGTCTTCTCCTTCCCCTCGCTATGTCCATTTCCGCCTCCCCTCCCCCATCTGTCCATGTCCTCTTCTAACCTCTTCCTGAACTGGAGCCTTGGTCATTTTTATTGCAAGCGTTGATTTGGAGTCGAATTCGCTTAAAAAATGGGAAAATGATTGATATCATTCGTATGCAGGATATGAGAGAGAGCTCCCACCTGCTGGACCTGTGAAATGCAGTAGCTTCGCCAGGCAAAGCCAGATTTATCATTATCTAAAAAATGTACCAAAAGTTTTACAGGTAGGCATTGGTAAAATAGAACAACTCAGAAAGATCAAGTATCTAGAAAAGATAATAAAATGTGAGAATAAAAGATAATAAGAGATGCTAAAAAGTGTATCCCAAGATATGCAAAGGCCAGGAAATAAAAAGGTGACACATCAAAATGAGGCAGAAAAACCAGAACGCCTCTACAGAAATTAATGACTTACACTGAACTAAAAATTAGACAAAATATAAATATTAGAATGAATGTTCACGGGGAAAATCTTAGATCCAGTAAGAAGAAAATAAGCTTATGACTAAGATGCATTGATGGAATATCTCAAAATACAGTAAAAATAACAGAATCAATAAGAAAGGAAAGGCTTACAGTTTGTGAACATTTCTACAGACTGACTGGAAATAGGCTGAAAAAACACATTTTTATTATTTAAATGAAAATAAATTAACAGCGACCTGGATCCAAAAGCTGAAAAAGTTTTAGAAATACATAACATAAACCAGCACAAAGAGATGTTTTCAGAAGTAAAGTGTAAAATTTTGAATAAATCGTGGGCAGAAGCAGCAGAAGAACAGGTGTGCTGGATAGCAGGAGTGAAGTTGTGCGAAGGAAGATAAAAATGATTTGGAAAAGGAAAAGAAAGATAGTGAAAAGGTTAAAGACTACTGGAGCATAGGAATAAATTTTCATTTGGTCCCACATATAGGGAGAACGTTTTAATGGGTAGCAGAAAGAGAGAGTTGTGAATTATTAGCACACGGCCATCGTTTTCACTGAGAAAATATGCTACAATCGTGAAACTGAGTCGTTCCACATTATAGTGAGAGGTCGCAGTTATTATCCCCGAAATATCCAAGTAACTAACTTACTATTAAATTCTTTTTGCATGATGGGATGGCCCCTGATCTGTTCTATTACCGACGACATCCTATGACTGGCTGGGGAAGAAAAGTAATATTGGGCAGTATCTTGGAAAGTAGCACGCGGCACCTTTGTAATAATTAGTGCCTTCTATATTATCTTTTTCGCCAATGAAATGGATCCGTATTGGTAGAAATAGGAAGACGCTGAGTCACAAGTGTATGAGATATACTCCCTGGTTAATTTATCACCACTGAAGTGATCATAAGGCCGTTGCAGCATCCCTGAATATGGAAGTAAATAGGAATATAAAAAAAGGGAGGAAGGTTTATCTGTTTAGCAATAGCAATAGAAGGCAGATTTCAGACTACCTAACAGGTCAAAACGAAAATTTCCGTTCCTACACTGACAATGTTGAGTGTTTATGGAAAAAGTTCAAGGCAATCGTAAAATGCGTTTTAGACAGGTATGTGCCGAGGAAAACTGTGAGGGACGGGAAAAACCCACCGTGGTTCAACAACAAAGTTAGGAAACTGCTGCGAAAGCAAAGAGAGCTTCACTGCAAGTTTAAACGCAGCCAAAACCTCTCAGACAAACAGAAGCTAAACGATGTCAAAGTTAACGTAAGGAGGGCTATGCGTGAAGCGTTCCGTGAATTCGAAAGTAAAATTGTATGTACCGACTTGACAGAAAATCCTAGAAAGTTCTAGTCTTACGTTAAATCAGTAAGTGGCTCGAAACAGCGTATCCAGACACTCCGGGATTATGATGGCATTGAAACAGAGGATGACACGCGTAAAGCTGAAATACTAAACACCTTTTTCCAAAGCTGTTTCACAGAGTTAGACCGCACTGCAATTCCTTCTCTAAATCCTCGCACAAATGAAAAAATGGCTGACATCGAAATAAGTGACCAAGAAATAGAAAAGCAACTGGAATCACTCAACAGAGGAAAGTCCACTGGACCTGACGGGATACCAATTCGATTCTACACAGAGTACGCGAAAGAACTTGCCCCTCTTCTAACAGCCGTGTACCGCAAGTCTCTAGCGGAACGGAAGGTTCCAAATGATTGGAAAAGAGCACAGGTATCCCAGTCTTCAAGAAGAGTCGTCGAGCAGATGCGCAAAACTATAGACCTATATCTCTGACGTCGATCTGTTGTAGAATTTTAGAACATGTTTTTTGCTCGCGTATCATGTCGTTTCTGGAAACCCAGAATCTACTCTGTAGGAATCAACATGGATTCCGGAAACAGCGATCGTGTGAGACCCAACTCGCTTTATTTGTTCATGAGACCCAGAAAATATTAGATACAGGCTCCCAGGTAGATGCCATTTTCCTTGACTTCCGGAAGGCGTTCGATACAGTTCCGCACTGTCGCCTGATAAGCAGAGTTAGAGCCTACGGAATATCAGACAAGCTGTGGGGATGGATTGAAGAGTATTTAGCAAATAGAACACAGCATGTTGTTCTCAATGGAGAGACGTCTACAGACGTTAAAGTAACCTCTGGCGTGCCACAGGGGAGTATTATGGGACCATTGCTTTTCACAATGTATATAAATGACCTAGTAGATAGTGTCAGAAGTTCCATGCTGCTTTTCGCGGATGATGCTGTAGTATACAGAGAAGTTGCAGCATTAGAAAATTGTAGCGAAATGCAGGAAGATCTGCAGCGGATAGGCACTTGGTGCAGGGAGTGGCAACTGACCCTTAACATAGACAAATGTAATGTATTGCGAATACATAGAAAGAAGGATCCTTTATTGTATGATTATATAACAGCAGAACAAACACTGGTAGCAGTTACTTCTGTAAAATATCTGGGATTATGCGTGCGGAACGATTTGAAGTCGAATGATCATATAAAATTAATTGTTGGTAAGGGGGGTACCAGGTTGAGATTCATTGGGAGAGTCCTTAGAAAATGTCGTCCATCAACAAAGGAGGTGGCTTACAAAACACTCGTTCGACCTATACTTGAGTATTGCTCATCAGTGTGGGATCCGTACCAGGTCGGGTTGACGGGGAATACCCAAAGAAGAGCGGCGCGTTTCGTCACAGGGTTATTTGGTAAGCGTGATAGCGTTACGGAGATGTTTAGCAAACTCAAGTGGCAGACTCTGCAAGAGAGGCGCTCTGCATCGAGGTGTAGCTTGCTGTCCAGGTTTCGAGAGGGTGCTTTTGTGGATGAGGTATCGAATACATTGCTTCCCCCTACATATACCTCCCGAGGAGATCACGAATGTAAAATTAGAGGGATTCGAGCGCGCACGGAGGCTTTGCGGCAGTCGTTCTTCCCGCGAACCATACGCGACTGGAGGTAATGACAGTGGCATGTAAAGTGCCCTCTGCCACACACCGTTGGGTGGCTTTCGGAATATAAATGTAGATGTAGATGTAGATGAAGTAATTGTTGCAAAAACAAACATTTACTTCGAAAATCGATTGACAGAATACCACATACCAAATTAAATTTCTTATTTCTGTCACACTATTATTTTCAGTGTGTGGGACCGACTTCTTATATGCCTTCTCCAATGCATTGAAAGGCAACGTTCTGTTCCAGTGATGAAAACATTTACAAAAACGTCATACAGCCTCAAAAAAGAACAAACACTAAAAAACTAAATAGGAACCGCATGTAATCTACACTCAAATAACCAGTCCAATAGCTCGTATCGCGACTTCAAATGAGAAGCTTCTACAAGCGTTTCTAGGATGCTGTGGACTCGAAGAAACTCCAAGAGGAGGATCTGGAAGACCTTGAACTATAAGAACCGAGAAAGAGGATTAACTTTGAACAAATAGCGAATATATACGTATTTATGTGCGCAATTGGCTCAAATGGCTCTGAGCACTATGGGACTTAACTTCTGAGGTCAGCAGTCACCTAGAAATTACAACTACTTAAACCTAACTAACCTAAGGACATTACACACATCCATGCCCGAGGCAGGATTCGAACCTGCGACCGTAGCGGTCGCGCGATTCCAGACTGTAGCGCCTAGAACCACTCGGCCACTCCGGCCGGCTATGTACGCAATTACGAAAATTTTAACGATCCAGTTAGTAAATCAAACTACTATGGCATAAGCCTTAATTTCAACAATCATAGCGGGTATTTATCAAAGACTACAGGCGTGTCAGCAGTGGTTTTCATAATAAAAGTCTGCACCAGTTACCTTTCTTTCACGCGTAGCACCGTGGTTTTCAGGGATTTATTCACATTTTCAAATTCTGTGGGAGTTCAAATTAGTCCCGTGTGTTATTTTCGTGGTTCTTCTGCTCCTCTTGCTCTGCAAATGTCTTTTTGAGGTATTAAGGTACTGTGCGTCAATGTTGCAGAAATTCACAGACTCCCAAACGGCCACTCCGGTTGCGTCACGTTAAATCGTAACATATTACATGCTAGTAATAGTTTGTGTGTATGCGAATTTCTGCACAAAGAAGAACGCACACTCCATTAAGACGATAAACTGACGATTGCAGGACAAGAGAAGCAGAACAACATGCACATAGATACCAAATAAAATCCTAATATAACCTCCCACACCACATGAAAATGCAAACAAATTCCTAAAATGCTTTGTACCACGCTCTAAAGAAACGCAACTGATCTAGTTATCATCATAATGCGCTTCTGCGTCGGACAGACGTGGAAATTTTCTTTATCCTGTCTTTTTATTTTAAAGGACGGTTATTATATATACTCTTTGATTATTGCCTGTTGTTTTCCTGCTCACTTATACTGCAGTAATTTTTTTTTCCTGAAGCATATTTCATGCTAACTAGCTCATTACATTTGAACTGCAAGCATTTGGAATATCTTCGTCGCGCGTGAATGTTGGCGCTCTTGTGAATGTGAACAATGTATTGTACGTGGGATGTGGATCGACAGTTGCCTAGCAACACAGCGCTAGACGTTGATTTGAGAGGGCTGCGGGTTGCACACCATTTACGGAAGCCGTGTCCTCCTCATTCTACGAGCCTGGAGCACCGCATCTGAATACGGCCAGCAGCTGAAGGGTGATTACTACGTTGTGCGGATTAAGACGATATGTAGTTGAATTACAAGGTGACTACAGTTTTTGTTACAGTTTTATACGTTTTTTAGTGTTATTACATGTTGTATTAAATAACAAGGTGACTACAATTTTTGTTACCGTTTTTTAGTGTTATCACTTGTTGCAATGTGTCCACGTAGTGACGTACCGTTGCTATTTTACTGTAGGCCATCTAAAGATACAGTTGAGTGTGTAATAAGTCGATAAATCAAACGTGGTTGTGACCGTAAATAGTGTTTACAAACGTTGAAGTAATTTTAAAGTCTGTTCACCAGGCAACCATCTAATAGACACAGATGTATCCGCCTCCCAAGTCAGTCCAGAAAACCATTCAGACTGCACCACAAACTAATGACGGCGTTGTTAGCATCGCTGAAATCGTCATCCTCTTTTGATCTATTATTATGTAGAGCCCCCCGAAATCCTGGAAACGAACTGTTACCGTCTCTCGACGGGTCATTGCGGCATTGCTGCGTGAGTCGAACTGCAACTGTAGTTCTGTGTAACAGCTGACAACATTTTCTGGTGATTTACTCGTATTTCACTTCAGCGTTGACGGTCTTCTTTAGTTTATCAGAGTTAGTTTAATCCATCTACTCTGATTCTAACAAGTACATCAACGATTTGGAGCCTTCGGGCCGACTTACTCGGTGGCGTAGCCACAATATGTCCAGCGTATCAAGTGTGTTGTTCAGAAACTTAACGCAAGTTTATGAAAGAAAAAATTATCTGTTTGTCACTCTATAAATGTTGATCCAATTGCTTCTTTGCTGTGTAGTATGATGAGGACATATTCTGGTCTATATTAATATTTCGTATTTGCTTACATTTGTGTTTTAGATCTTTTCATATGTGTCCTACGGGTTTGTTTTTCATTGTTACGTTTCTACGATTGACTTTTCCACCCAACCAAATTTTGTTTCTACCGTTACTGCTATGACTCTGGCAGCTAGTTCTTGTTACTTTGGTTAAGCGTTATTCGTATTTAACTTGGCCAATATTGACTGGAAAAACAGCAGAATTATTAATTTATTAATGTAGGAGTTCTCAGTCAGTTTTGTATAACTGTGGGTATAAAGTTTAATACATGAAATACTATCGCTAAATTTCACATTTCAAGCAACTTTTTTAAGTAACACGACAGTTTTTTATCTGCGTCGTGCACTGATTTCCATAATTAGTTACGATTATATTGGTGAATCGGTAAACATAAAATAGTACTGAATATATGGGACTGACTGTTTTATTTTGGTTAAGATATAGTCTATAGAATTGAGAGTAGAGAGTACTTGGACATGTTTAGTTCCGTGTCAACTTTTATTGCCATGATACCTGTATTTTCGTGTTAGGTTTCCGATGGTTTCCCTTAACCTCTTAGGGCAAACGCTGGAGTGGTTCCTTTGAAAAGGGCGAGGTCGATTTCCTTTTTAGAATTGTCCTATCTGAGCTCAACCATTACTGACTTTGTGGTCGGCAGAATGTTAAATCACAATTTTCCTTTTTTTTCCTTTGGTATTTTAGTAAGTAAAAAGTGTGTTTTTACATGGAAACAGTTTTACTATTTGCAAAAACAGTAGCTGGATTAGTGAAGAATAGGGAACGACAAAGTGTTCGAATTAAATGTCCTGTCGGTGCTAGGTTATTAGAAACGGAGCACAAGCACATGATAAACTACGGTGAAGAAGAAAATGCCATATGTATTGTTTAATCGAGCATATCTGCACTCCCTCAAAGTAGTTTAAGAAGACCACGAGATCGCTTAAATCATGACTGTGTAATGGGTATCTCAAACCTGCTCCGTCCGGATAGACGTCTAGTTTCGTAACTCCTGAGTCACTTTGACCTGATTATACAAAAGATTATTTATTAGTACCTTCATTGTTTGAGAAACAACGTAGCTTACACTACAAGACACACAGGAAAATGATGTATACCAGTACATAGGGCATCTCTCCAAATTTCGTTTCGTAATACGTGTTGTGGCGCAGTTTCAGAGCACACTACTAAGGGGTAGGCGTGCCAGAACATGTAGGCAATTCATCTGCTCCCTACTGGCGCATGGAGTAATCACATTGTGCTACATGATTAAAATGTCACTC
This sequence comes from Schistocerca cancellata, assembly GCF_023864275.1. Taxonomy (NCBI): domain Eukaryota; kingdom Metazoa; phylum Arthropoda; class Insecta; order Orthoptera; family Acrididae; genus Schistocerca; species Schistocerca cancellata. Next base: position 157,547,094 of record NC_064633.1, read on the forward strand.
TTTGGAAACCACATAACTGGCTCCCATCACCACGCATAAGTTTGAAACTTTGCTCAAAGGTGCCCGCAGCTTTCGTTGTAATGGTGCGAGAACGTGACGCCCTGCGACTTTACCCTCGGGCTCGGCGACACTTCTAACAGCAGGGTGTCGACACACGCGATAGAAAAGGCCAGAGCTCAGAAGTTCATGTGAGGTGTAAGATTGGTTAATGGTGAAATATTGGCACCCCTTTCGTCACAATTCCGCCCAACGCTACCATGGACATCTCACTCGACGGAAAAGTCATCACACCCCTTCTTACCCATTTTTCACGCATTCTTCTGCGCCTCTCTGATGCAGGTCAAAACCGCAGCTCCCAGTGCTGAAATCGCTGTTTTCTGAACAGGTACATTTTTAAAGTGTTCCGTAAACATATCCGGGAGGGGTGTGGGGTGGGGGGGCGTCGAGAGTGCTGCCGAACTGGGGAGGGGGTGTCTTAGTGGGTCCCTTTACCTTTTTATTCATGCGTGTGTCAATGTCGCACCCTGACGTGATCGTGCCACAGAAGGGCGCGAAATAGACGCGCTGAAAAGGCATGCACACCATTTGCTGCTTCAGATAACGTTAAATTTTTGTCTAATTATTTTGAACGATTCCTGTTGATTCCACTGTGTACACCAGAGAAAATATTACGGTCGCGCTACACTCCAAAAAGGTCAGATCACCTTCAGTGGGTTTTCAGGGACACGGTGTTCTTAGAGAAGGGGACGTTATCGCTGTCTAAGGTTGTTATAAATGTCACCCTGTTGCTCATCACACTGCGAACTGTGATATTTGACCGCGATAGGTGTGGGAATCAACGCCCCAAAGGAAAGGGTGGTTTCATTGAAGCACTTAATGCTGAAGCCTTTTCGTGTCCTGAGTGGTGGTGAGTCTGAAATGTTGTCCTTGGCCAACCATACGAAATCAGTGTGATTTCAACACTGGTCGTCCGGTTTTTGACCTCAATGGCAGAGGCGTCGAAATAAGGAATGAAATGTAAGTAAGAGGGGGTGCGACGACCTTCCCATCGCATGACACGTGACGTTGAGCAGAATTGTGTGGGAATTTGGTGCCAATGTGACATCAGTAACCAATCTGGCATTTTTGTCGCACCTTGGTGGTTGAAGCGTCACTGAACCAGAGTGTGACGTGGCTGGGTGCCACGCTTTTGCACCATTAAAGAGGATACTTGTAGGCACCTTTGAGCCCAATTTCAAACTCCTGTGTCGCAATGGGCGATAGTTACCGGGTTTAGAAAGTGTAACCATTTACTTTTGATGCGCCTCCAGATAGGCCACTCAAAGAACAGATTTAAAAAGCCGGCTGTTATCGTATCGCCTTGCTGGGACTTCAGCGCACGTGCTCCTCATCCCGTGTTGACACTTGTCGCGTAGCAACCAGTGCCCGAATTGAGTAGCTGTAATGTGAGTAAACCACTAGAGAAATGCTGATACGTGTCTGTTTTCGGTACTCTAGTAGTTTCGCGCAGTCGTCTTCTGAAAACTCCGATATACATGCGAACTGACCAGTCCAATGTGCTGCATCACGGTACGGGACTACAAGTCCCACCGCCACACCTTCACCTGCCCATGTTAGGCAAAATTTTCTGCCTGACTCATGTAGTACTATGAAGTCCCACCGCCACACCTTCACCTGCCCATGTTAGGCAAAATTTTCTGCCTGACTCATGTAGTACTATGGGCAAAATTTTCTGCCTGACTCATGCAGTACTATCACCGTCAGAGGGTGGTACGGGACTACAAGTCCCACCGCCACACCTCCAAAGTGAATTGCAGTGACGCAGTCACTGCCCTGTGGAAATTTACTGCCTCACCAACACAGTTAGACCGCAATAGACCGGTGATGCTGTATTGTAACATATCACCCCGGACTACAAGTCCATTAAAAACACCAATGTGCTGGTGTGTGTAGGACGCTGCAAAACATACTTACTCCTTTTTTTCGCCTTTCTTCTTTCTTGCTGCTATTCTTTCTTTGTCTTTTCCTCGTAGACTGTAGAAATTTATTATGGTAACGCATTTGTAACTTTGACCCACCACGGTAGCCGAGAGCGCTAATGCGCTGCTTCATGGACTCGGGTGGCCCGCCGGCCCCGGATCGAATCCGCCCGCCGGATTAACGACGAGGGCCGGTCTGCCACCCAGCCTGGATGTGGTTATTAGGCGGTTTTCCACATCCAACTAGGTGAATACCAGGCTGCTCCTCACGTTCCGCCTCAGTTATACGACTCACAGACATTTACAGCCTTTCGCACTATTTCATGGCTTAAACTAGACGCAAACAGCTGTGGTACACTACTTACGTCCTGGTAGGGGGGTGGGGGGTGGGGGTTCGGGGTGGCGGCAGGAAAGGCATGATGCCACCCTCTGCAATTAACACTACTAAAGCCGTAATAACATGGCCGACCCCTCGTGATGCGGGACAGGGCCCAAAGAAGGAAAGAATTTGAAACTTTATTTCCACATACGTCGTGTAGATGCTATTTGTGAAGTCGGTTTTTTTCTGCGTTTACGTTGTAGTTCTGTGTTTACATATTTCTTAATGTACTAACTGAGTACTCGGCATTGGCCAGGTACGTATTTATTTCAGTTCCCTTTCCCCTCTGTCTGTCCATCTCCTCCTTTTTACTTTCTCTGTGCATCTCATCCTCCCCCACTCTCTGTGCCCTTTGGTGAAATACATTTAAAGGTAAATTCAGCGGCACATGTGGATGCTGTCTGCTAAATGTTTTCTGAGTAGGAGTACAGTCAAGTAAGTAATAAATTCAAACGCCGTACACATGTCTCATACAAACACGTCTCGTACATAGATATAATTTTGCAGGGACATGCAACGAGATACATGAACACCGTCTGCAAAATGTGCTGGCAATGCAGTTAGTAGTAAAGAAGTAATAAATTAAAACGCCAGGCAGTTTTATTGCATGAACAAAAGCACAGTAACCGATAAACTATTTTCCTTTGATCGTTTTGTGAGGACTGTAAGCGAGAGAAAATTTTGTAAAGGTCTGAAATTGCGTGTAAAGTTTGCTCAAACTCACTATGTGCACTCTTTCTCAAATACTGGATGAATCAAATCTGTGTATTCGTCCGAGGTGGACTATACTTCTTTTTCACTGTCGTGGACTACACTTCTTTTTCATTCCCATCCTCACAGGTAGTTGGATCTTACTGCCACAACGATATTTTCCATATAGTAAGTGATACATCTATGAAGTTCGATTGTAAAAGATCCCAAGCGTTCGGAGAAGATGTGGACACATACAGACGTATGTACACTGATGAGCCACAGCATTACGACCACTGCTCACAGTGACTTTGGATGCAGCTTGGTGGTGTTGCGGGCGCGTGACGTGGGGACTAAATTATGGGAGCGGAGCAGACATGGATGGTAAACCACACTAGCGAAGATATGGGCTGGAAATCCATTTAGACAGGCGACTTTGATAAAGGGCGGATTATTATTACGCAGAACCTGTGAACGAGTATCTCGAAAACGGCGAAGCCGGTCTAATGTTAACGTGCTACTGTCGTAAGCATCTACAAAAAGAGAGAGGACAATTAAACTACCACCGTGCGCTAAATGTTTGGACGTCCACAACTCTTCATATAATGTGGGGCTCGGCGGCTTGTCTGCTGTGTAACGTAGGATAGATGGTGTGATCTGTGGCATCTCGGCCGAAAGAGCACAATGCTGGTCCACGCACAGGAGTTTCGGAGCCCACCGTTCATCGTACACTGTTGAACATGGAGCCTCGCAGCAGACCATCCCTGCGTGTTTTCATGTTGACAGAACGATATCGTCAATTACGATCGCTGTGAGAACGTGACCATCTACATCTACAACTACATAACTACTCTGCAATTCACATTTAAGTGCTTGGCAGAGGGTTCATCGAACCACAATCATACTATCTCTCTACCATCCCACTCCCGAACAGCGCGCGGGAAAAACGAACACCTAAACCTTTCTGTCCGAGCTCTGATTTCTCTTATTTTATTTTGATGATCATTCCTCCCTATGCAGGTTGGGCTCAAGAAAATATTTTCGCATTCGGAAGAGAAAGTTGGTGACTGCAATTTAGTAAATAGATCTCGCCGCGACGAAAAACGTCTTTGGTTTAATGACTTCCATCCTAATTCGCGTATCATATCTGCCTCACTCTCTCCCCTATTACGTGATAATACAAAACGAGCTGCCCTTTTTTGCACCCTTTCGTTGTCCTCCGTCAATCCCACCTGGTAAGGATCCCACACCGCGCAGCAATATTCTAACAGAGGACGAACGAGTGTAGTGTAAGCTGTCTCTTTAGTGGACTTGTTGCATCTTCTAAGTGTCCTGCCAATGAAACGCAACCTTTGGCTCGCCTTCCCCACAATATTATCTATGTGGTCTTTACAACTGCAGTTGTTCGTAATTTTAACACCCAGGCACTTAGTTGAATTGACAACCTTGAGAATTGTACTATTTATTGAGTAATCGAATTCCAATGGATTTCTTTTGGAACTCATGTGGATCCCCTCACACTTTTCATTATTTAGCGTCAACTGCCAACTGCCACACCATACAGCAATCTTTCCTAAATCGCTTTGCAACTGATACTGGTCTTCGGATGACCTTACTAGACGGTAAATTACAGCATCATCTGCGAACAACCTAAGAGAACTGCTCAGATTGTCACCCAGGTCATTTATATAGACCAGGAACAACAGAGGTCCCAGGACGCTTCCCTGGGGAACACCTGACATCACTTCAGTTTTACACGATGATTTGCCGTCTATTACTACGAACTGCGACCTTCCTGACAGGAAATCACGAATCCAGTCGCACAACTGAGACGATACCCCATACGCCCGCAGCTTGATTAGAAGTCGCTTGTGAGGAACGGTGTCAAAAGCTTTCCGGAAATCTAGAAATAGGGAATCAACTTGAGATCTCCTGTCGATAGCGGCCATTACTTCGTGCGAATAAAGAGCTAGCTGCGTTGCACAAGAACGGTGTTTTCTGAAACCATGCTGATTACGTATCAATAGATCGTTCCCTTCGAGGTGATTCATAATGTTTGAATGCAGTATGTGCTCCAAAACTCTACTGCAAACCGACGTCAATGATATAGTGAAACGTCCCCTTTGAAAAATTGTACATGACTGTGCTTAAACAGACACACAATATTTTTAGCGCAACGCAATCTGACTTTCAGAAATCCCTACAAAAGAATGGCCCTGACTAACATTAATCTATACCTTTCACAAATCACTTACCTCACAAAAAATCTTCATTACTCGAACTACTGCAATACAGCGAGCGCCACTACTGCCAGCTAAATAAAAGATTCAAACTACGGAAGGCACTAACTACTGATAGGCATAGTTAGCAAATGAAGGATTTTAATATAGAACAAACAATGTATTTACCTTAATAATCGTAATATATATATATAGCAGTTCATGATAACCAGTATTACAAATTTCAAAACTCCGCCATCTCTCTCCTCACATCCACCACTGCTGGCGGCTCACCTCCAACTGCGCAACGCTACGCGCTGTTCACATCCAGCTGCCCAGCACTACAATGGCGGACAACAACGCAAACTAGCCACAGACTGCATACAGCACAGCCAGTGATTTTCATACCGTAACGTTGCCAATAAGAAAACATAAACAGCCTACTTACAATAGGTCTGTAGTTCGATGGATTACTCCTACTACCCTTCTTAAACACTGGTGCGACCTGCGCATTTTTCCAATCTGTAGGTACCATCGGGATTTACCGTCGATCACTGGAACCGTGCCGGCTCTTCAGGTGAATCACATCTTTGTTGCACTAGGTTAATGGTCGTCTCCACAAACGCGGTCGTCTAAATGGACGGCGGCACGGAACGTGCAGAGCGCCACCGACACAGAGTGGTGGGAGCACTACTATGCTATGGGAGACATTCTCCTGCGCTTGCATTGGACGTGTTGTAGTAATCGAAGACACGCTCCTTCATGCCTCGTTGATGTCTCGGCGTCCAAAGTGAAGTCTCGTTGATGTCACCAAATTCGCGTGATTTAAATCCTGTGGAGCCCATCTGGATCACTATCGGGCGCCATCACCGCGGTCGCGAATCACCGGCCAACTATTTACGCGAATTACATGACCTGCGAGTAGAGATCTAATGCCACATACAACCAACAAACTGTCGGATCCGTGATGTTCAGGATCAGTGACGTATATCGATCCAAAGACAGGCAAACAAGCAGGTGGTCATAACCTTTTGGCTCATCAGTGTACACAGATTTTTATAATATGCTTAAATATATTTTCCGTGATACGATTTTGATGAAAAAACTTATACGGGGCCCCAAACCGTGCCCAAGTTAACTGCGAAAACTCCACGAAAATCCGTAAAGTAATATGGAGATTAGCATGTTCAAGGACAAACAGGCAAACACGACGATTTTAAAGATTTATTATTAATACATATATAGATTATTTACCTTTTTTTCCTCGAACATAATGATACGAAATTATGGTTTTATGTGAAATTGTAAAACTGTGTTCTCTGTGTAAAGCTAAGCCAGATGAGTTGAGGGTTAGGAGTGTACTGAGACATCGACGGATGAAAAAGGAACAAAGGAGTCTGTAGAGCGAGTAGCGTTGCCAATCGTAGCGACATGTCCCTATGAATAGGGATTTTTGGCTCATTTTTTTTCCAAAATGCAGGGACAGATTTTCAATCCGTCTGTAAAACGTAGGGACTTTTTAACAGAGAAAGAAGCCTTACAAAGTAAGAAATTAAAGAAGAAAAAGTTGCAACACCATAAATTTTATATACTGTATACGTCTGTCACCACTGCGTACGGAAAATTGGCCTGTAAAGGCCTACCTCAGGGATGAAACAAGGGTTCACGATATAATAACCTGAAGATTGGGACTTTGTGGAACGCCGAAACTAGTGATTTGAGTGCTGGCCGCGGTGGCCGAGTGGTTTTAGGCGCATCAGTCTGGAACTGCGCGACCGCTACGGTCGCAGGTTCGAATCCTGCCTCGGCCAGGGATGTGTGTGATGATGTCTTGGGTTAATCAGGTTTAAGTAGGGGGAGACGGTGCACGTTTTCCACCTTTTTAAATTTTTATTTTTTTGAGGTAAACAGCGAATCATTGTATTTCCTATACCTTTATCTACAGCCTTGTACACATATTTTTGAAAATAGTAAATATCCTTCTTGTCAGCAAATGATTTTCTCTGACCATGTTGTGTTGGTAAATTTGCCCCGTATGCGGGACATGTTTTCCAGCTTACTTAAAATGTATAGGGGCAAATTTTCCAACTATACTTTAGATGGTAAAACAGAGATAATTATGTTGATTTCACTGAATATGTATTTTTATTATGAATTTACAATACGTTACAAAAGAAGGATAGCAAAAGCAACCACATTAAATAAAAACAAATGCTACTTAGAGGTTTTACAAAATATGTCACTTAAATGTTTTACAAACACAAACTTTTTTTAACAATACTCATACTCATTGTCTGAATCACAATGTAAGCAAACAAAAAATGCAATATTCCCTTTCGTACAATCTTCATGTGCCCATTTCTTGCATTTCGTGCACTGTACCCATTATTCATTTGCTTTAGACTTGGCGTAAGACTTAAGGCAATAAATTCATAAACAATCTTCATGTTCTTCATCATCAGTGGAATTTAGACCTTCAGTACCTTTGTGAGATTTTGTTTTACTGCCTTTTACTTTTGAAGAGGATGATACAAACTGTTTCCTGGCTGGGATTCGCTTTTGTTTTTCTCGTCTCTGTTATTTGCTCCCTTTTGCAGTTTACTTTTTTTAGATAAATCTTTTTCGATTTTCAGATGAATTTTAATTGTAGTATCAGTCAATATAGCTGACTTCCTTTTTGTTTCCTTCCATGTCGTGTTTGCTTCCTGGGTACCGCCTTCTCAAAAGGTCTAATTTCTTCTGGTGTTGGCCAAGTTTGTGTCGATGTAGAAGGAATGCCTTCTCGACAAACAAGAGGAAAGGTCTTTGTAGAACTCAAGGGAAAAGCTTCTTCGGAAATGCTAGTCTGTGTTGGTGTAGTAGGAGTTGATAAATTCGATGGGTTCGAATGGAGGCTGTGATCAGTCGTTTTTTCTGGCAAGTTTGAATCCCGTCCAGGACTGATAGTGCATTCAGAATTTGATAAAGTAGGAGCTTGTCTGTCTGTAAAGCAGGATGGCATAAAATCTGAGTCTATAAAAATTTCAGGATTAAATGGGAAAATTCCTGAAACTTTAAAACTTGCCATAATATTGACTGGTGTTAACGGCTGCGGCGCAGCTCTTGCCAAAATAGATGTGATATAACAAAATGTCATAGGTCTTTTGTTTGTGCACACCCATGCATCACAAGCTGTGTTAATTTGCTTTTTGAGAGGACGAAACACACTGCGATCTCAGGGCTGCAGCTTATGGCTGAAGTGAGGTGGGAAAGACAACAATGTGACACCGTTTCTTTGAAACAGTCCAATGCTTCTGCTGACAGATGGAAATCATGATTGTCCAGAAGAAGCAGTCTTGGTCGTGTTACAGAACAACGTGCATAACTTACAAAGTGCTTGGCGAAATTTAAAAAAAAATTTTCCATCATCCAGCCAGATGGGTACGCATCACTGTCACATCCAAAAGAGCCATCACGTGGGAAGTGTTGATGAAATTTCACCCTGGGGAAAATCAGAAATGGTGGGATGGCGTTTCCTGCAGCGTTTACAGCAAATGCTGCCGTCACCAATGTTCCTCTTTCTGCTGAGGTTAATTTACCTATTTGTTTAAAGCCACGACGTCCAACTACTCTGTCTGGTTTTTGAACCGTGGTCATCCCTGTTTCGTCCATATTCCATATGTCATTAGGTCCAAAGTTCGAGAGCTTTAATACATTTGTCAAATTATTAAACAATATATCAACATTTGTCCTGTTGAAGCTGGTGGCTCGAGACATGCTGGTGGCTTGAGGAGTTCTGATTGAAATTTGACGATTTCCTTTCAAAAACGAGCTGAACCAGTCACGACCATTTCATTTACTATCCAGTTTTCTGGAACTTTTCGCTTGAATGCAAGAGCATACGTGTAAGCAAATCGCCTGACTTCTTTGGGAGCATTTGCTCTTGTTCATGAGTAAAAACCTGTACAAACAAACCCATTTAATATTTAAAATGGAAATTATATATAGGGTGTCACAAAAAGGTACGGCCAAACTTTCAGGAAACATTCCTCACACACAAAGAAAGAAAATATGTTATGTGGACGTGTGTCATGAAACGCTTACTTCCCATGTTAGAGCTCATTTTACTAGCGTTCTTACTACATTAGTGTGGGTGCGAAGTGTACTTACACGCCATGGTTTTGCATATCCTATTGTCAGCGTGTTTGGTGGAGGCGTTGCGAGTGGTGCTAGTAAATGGTTCAAATGGCTCAGAGCACTATGGGACTCAACATCTGTGGTCATCAGTCCCCTAAACTAATTAAACCTAACTAACCTAAGGACATCACACACATCCATCCCCGAGGCAGGATTCGAACCTGCGACCGTAGCAGTCACGCGGTTCCAGACTGACGCGCCTAGAGCTGCACAGTGGTGCTACTTCTGGCAGTGGTAGGTCTATTTCTGGCACGGTTTCTTCTGCTTGTGGCAAGTCTGGGACAGGCGATTCCCATCCGACAAGAGGAACTGGCGTTCCTGATAGTTCTTCCAGTGGAGGCGGCGGGATCACAGCTGCTGATTGCACTGCTAGAGGGGGATTGTCTAAGGAACGGAATTTCAACCAGTATTTGTTCTGAGTCCTACGTGGAATACTGAAGTCCATGGATGCTCTTCTGACACTGCACCCGCTTCTAATGGCTAATAGTGCAGCATTTATTACTTCAGGAGTCTAAGAGCCTCTATCGGTCTTCTTTTTATAATTGCGAACCATATTTTTTTTTACAATTAACCATTTTAAAGAAGGCTATTTGGCAGAATTTGTTACACAGCAAATACATATTTAAAGTAATAATACCAGATGTTCTAGGACGGGGCACGTTTTCCAACGAGACACGTGCAGGAATGTGTGTCCTGTATGCTTTCGAAAAACATGCCCCCTCGCCATATTCGGAACTAAAACACTACGTCCATGAGTAGCCGTGTAAGCTATTTACAAAACAAATACACAGTTACCTAAAGAAAGAAACCAACTTTCAGTGCGTGAAATGTCAAAATAACAAGTTAAACGCTAGTATGTTTAAGTTTCAATAAAAAACGTGAAAGTTTACTCACCTTTGCAAAAATGACGAAAACAGCCCTGCCGACAATATGATTTCTGGTACAACACTGAAACTTTCGTAAATGAAGTGTGTTTTGTTGCTACTTCTTACAGTATTGCCGGTGGTACCATCTATCGTTTTTTTTTTTTTTTCGAAACTAAAGAGAGTTAGAAAACTTGCCCGTATGGAAAATGTGCCTCGGTCTCCACTAGTTCTAAGTTCTAGGGGACTGATGACCTCAGATGTTAAGTCCCGTAGTGCTCAGAGACATTTGAACCATTTAGCCATTTGAAGAAATAAAAATTTGCATCTGGGAGATGATTTTCTTTCTTTGTACAATCTGGAACATCCTCGTCGCGCCCCTACCGGCACCCTTGCGCTTCCAAAGTATCCGGTGGCTACAGTCTTAGATAAAGAGAACAGACAATAAAATTAAAAGAACGCAAAAAATTGAAACAAAAATCAAAACATGAATCTTTTGTTTTCAGACACTTCCAATAGAGAATAACTGTAAATAATGGGTCGTTTCCAAAAGAAAAACTCTCTTTCGCTGCGTATGCTGGCGCCTTTAGTAGGAAGCACAAAATGATGTACTGCGGCACATGGCATAGAGACTAATAGCAGCAAGCTTCCCAAAAACACTGTGAATATTTTGTTTGAAAACAGTGACCGGAAAGCTCACTATACAAAATTATTAATAAAGGGGGAATACTACTACCAAATACGTGATTACTTTATTTGCTTTTTTTCTTCTTTTTTTCTCGTCAGTCTAGAATGTTTCGTGTTCGTACGGACTTTCAAGGTGAACGTAGTGACTTTTCACATGTCATGTAGGGATAAAGTCGAAAATAAATTGGCAACACTGACAGATTGTCGTGTCGCGAGAGCGCGAGAATGCTGTGTTTGTGGTCGCTGTTATGGAATTGTGTTTTTTCCAGATTTACGCGTTTGATGGCGGTGCGTACCGCGGAGGTGTTGCGTTGTTTCTCTTTATGAACCGGCGTTTCCAACACTAATCTCCATAGACGAATATGACGACCGCAAAATCGCGTGATTCCTGTGTGTACGGTATTCAATGTGAACAACAGGGATTATTTAGTGCACACCTCGGACTGCGGACTGCGAGATTAAATTAACAATATGTTAACATACTTTCTCATCGTGAAGTGACTTTCTAAACATAATTCTTGACAAGACGACGTACTGATTTCCAACTTGCGTGGTTGCTGTGCATAGGGTTATCTAGTGTCAACAGCACGAACCGTTTGGTGCGCACTGCGAACTGCTAGATTAAACTGGAAATATGTCAATGTACTCGAACTTTCTCATCGTGGACAGATATTCAGAACGTTAATCTTGGAAACAAGGTGTGTGTACAGTATCAAGTGTGAAACAGCACGAACTGTTTGGTGCTTGCAGCGGACTGTCGAATTAAAATATAAACATATTAACGAACTCTCATGTCATGGACTGTGGTGCCAGAAGTGCTTCAAATTGTAATCGGACAGGAACTACAAAACCAGAATTGTGAAGTGGTTAACAAACACGGTTTCGTGGGAATACATCAGTTGCTAATTGAGTGAAGCATGTTTGATATTCAATAAAGAGGATGCTGTTAACATAACGCGCTTCTGCTGCGTCCACTAACGAGCGCTCATTATTAAGAGGACAAACACAACAGCAGTTATTATGTGGATTATTTGCTCATGGATCACGGGTCAGCAACGCGGACGAGGACGCACGCTTCAGCATCAGTTAAGTGACAATGGTTTTATAAACGTTAAGAAGCTCGACTCTTGCGGTCTAATGTTGGAAAGAGTTTTGTAACAAAATTATTACTTGGACTGAAGCTGTTTTCTTTTCTCATTGTTGTTGTTTTCACGTAAATTCCAAATCATTTTGAATAAAATTTTAGTTAATTTCAAAATTAAGAGAATAAAAATTATTTTCGGTCATTAAATGGCTTTCACTGCATTACACTTTTTGAAATTACATTATGTTCGACACTGGCCTCATTAGTCCTATTTTGACGAGTACTGTTATTCGCAGTGACAGATTTTTTCAGTTTTTACTTGTCACTTGCCTTTATTGAGTATATATGAACATATGCTGTGTTTGTGAATGTTATTTCTTCATTTGCATGTTGCACTGTTTTCGTGTTAATGTTGTTCGTTGCTGTGTGTTGGAAAAATAAGCACGATTTGCAGCCTTTATTTTTCCTTTATTAAGATTCGATTCCCCCCGTAGGGGGCGGGCTGGCAGCAACTTAGTATGCCGCTCTTCAGCCTACAGATTTTTTTAAAAAACATGAAGATAATAAATAATAAATGCAGGCGATAAAATCGGTGATTTAAATGGTAAAATGGCGGAAAATTGTGGCAGTGAAAACATAAAACAAAGGGTTGGCGATGCTAATAAAATACACAGGAACCAGACAGGTATAATAATAGACGGACAATTAAAAAACACGACGGCAGTCTGGCTTCTGTTCGCAAGAGGTATAAAAATCACACCCAGTGGCAGCATGATTTCTGTTCGCAACACGATGGAAAAGACGCACAACACTGAACACTCACCTGAACACTGCACTAAAAAGTTGGCACAAATATGAGACACCACAGCCAAGGGCAGATGGGGGGAATCTGGGCAGATGAGAAAGAAAAGGGGGGAAGGAGAGGAAAAATGAAAGTGGGGGGGGAGGCGCCGACGGAGGACGAGGACTCATAAGAGTGGGGAGGAGCTGGCCAGACGCGAGAGGGAGTGGGGGATACGATTTGCAGCGGCCGCTATTAAATTATGTGGCTGCAGTAAATCACAAAACAGCAGGTCTGCTGTTATCAATGAAGTACTTATAGCGCAGGAAAACTTTGCAGCAAGCACAGATGCATTGAAGCTGCCTCCGAATTTTTTGTTCTTTTCTCTATTGGTCGACTTTCCAGCTTCTCTGACGCTAGTCTGCAACCCTTTGCCGCTAGAGGACTCCAGATTGTAGCGTGTAACAACGCGGTGTGTAACTATGTCTGTGCGAGAGAAACAGGTCAGAAAACTGAATGAACGATTTCGAAGAGTACGTCCACACGTGGACGAGTACCTTCAGCATGACAATGCCAGACACATACGAGCGCGGCAACGTCTGTGACAATCCGACAGCTTGGGTTCACTGTAATCGATCATCCTCTGCACGAGGGCCAAATGCTGCACTCTGTACAAAAGTGCAGAAGTGCGGCACAGGTGCGCACATCTCAATCACTCTCTCACCTACCAGCACCCTGACGACATCACCCAGGCCGCCTCCTTTCTTCACCGGACTTTGTCGGAGGCCGGTGAGGCGCACGTCCCCACCAAAGCCCCGTCCAACCTTACCACCACAGGCCGTACTCCTCCTCCACGAATCCCGTCGTGTTTACCGCTCCTTCCTACGTACCCGGGACCGGGGCACACTCCTCCGCCGCCCGCAACTCCAACGCCATATTAGAAACTTGCTCACGGTCATAAAACGCCAGGCCTGGCGACGGACATGCACCTGCCTTAATGCTTACTACCTATTAACTCCTCCAAGTACCAGTCAGCCTTCCACCGCCTTACTGGCGCGAAACCTTCTCCCCACTATCCTCTCCTACACGATGACCACCCTTTCCCAGACAATACCGGTAAGGCCAATCATTTTGCCTCCCACCTGTCTGACTTCCTTTCCATCCCTGACGATCCCCAGTTTGATTACTCCTTCTTCCCTGACATCCAGGACCGCACTGACACCTCCCTCCCCCCCCTCCCACTTGCTCCTAGCTTCCAGTACTTGGCGGCCGCACCACCGTCCGATCTTAACACCCCCATAGTCACACAAGACATCGTCACCACACTCCGCACCAAACGCAAGACGGCTCCCGGTCACGACCGTATTACGTGCCGCCACCTCAGAGAAGCCCACCTATCCTTCCTTACAGTCCTAGCCACCCTGTATAATATTATCCCCTCCACCGGCTTCTACCCCGACCTGCAGCAGACTTCCCGGATCCTTATGTTCCCCAAATCTGCCAAACCCCCATCTGACACCTCCTCCTATCACCCTATCGGTCTCACGTCGGTCTTCATCAAGGTCCTGTAGTCCATCCTTACCCGCTGCATTTACCACCATCTCCACCAGCACCGCCTCCTTCCTTTGACCCAATGTGGCTGCCGACCTTCCTTCTCTGACGATGATCTCCTCCTTCACCTGACGCACCTCCTCTCCATTCACCTCAATTCCCATCGTTCCGCCACCTTTGTGTCCCTTGACCTTGAACGCGCCTACGACCGTGTATGGCATTCCGGACTCCTCTTCAAACTCCAGACTTACACCCTCCCCGTCAACTACGTTCGCCTGCTAGCCTTCCTCTCTCACCGCCCCTCCTATATTACCCTCGCAACTCCGACTCTTACACCTCCTCTCAGCAAGCGGGCGAAGCGGAACAGCGACATCTGTGACTGGACACCTATACCAAATGAGCGGCAACGTTTCTGCTTTCTTGTTTAGGCGGTATCAGGTGGACCGAAGCACACCCAGTCTTGCTACCCTCTTGCGACTGTGGCCTTACGTGAGACATACAGAGAAATGGCGAGTATTGCAAAAAACCAAATAACAGAGATCTGTGTTCTCAGTCATTTAAAAGCGAGTGGGAACTGCAATTCTTCATTACATCAGTAGGTGAAAAACTCACAGTGTTTGCTCTCCCACCAAATAATAGGCGGCCAACGCAATTTCACGATTGAAAGACACTACATTTCGTTTCCTAAAGACGAGTGTAGCGTACTGATCAGTGAAGAACAGCAATCCAAATTAAGTGCGCTTAAGGAAATGGATGAAGTACATCAACAGGATTTTAAAGTAAGTCGTAATAAATGGTTTAAATAGCTCTGAGCACTATGGGACTTAACTTCTGAGGTCTTTAGTCCCCTAGAACTTAGAACTATTTAAACCTAATTAACCTAAGGACATCACACACATCCATGTCCTAGGCAGGATTCGTACCTGCGACCTTAGTGGTCACGCGGTTCCAGACTGTAGCGCCTAGACCCGCTCGGCCACTAAGTCGTAATAATTGACACATCTTGAACTCCTCGTTTCCTGTGTTAACATTCGTTTCTGCTTCGGTACAACGTACTGTTTTCAGTTTTCCGGAATAACAGTGACAGTACATCTGCACTGCAAGTTTCAAAACTGCATTAAGAATAGCAAGATCTGTGAAACCGTTTTCCGAAGGGGAGTTTGTAAAAGACAGTCACACTGATGCTGGAGAATACTTGTGTCCCACGAACGTTAGTAGGTTTCGAGAAATCGGCCTTTCCAAACAAATAGTGATACGACGTGTGCTATGGTTGGCGATGTACACAGGCAGTTAATAAATAAGTGTAGTGTACTTTGTTGCTTTCTCTGTTGCGTTAGATGAAGCAACAGATCTTACAGATACAGCTCAGCATACGAGGTGTCAACAACGTTCTGTGTGTAACAGAGGAAGTTGCCCTTGAAAGGCACTATGATAGGTAGAGACTTACTCCCACCTATCGAGCAAATGATTGATGGTGTCGGTATGGACTGGCATCGACAAATCTCAGTGACCACGGATGGAGCACCGTCAACGCGAGGCCATCAGAGAGGACTCATAGCACTGATGCGCGAAAGGCTGGGATGCATAGAAGAGATGTTGTATGCAATTCACTGCATTCTACATCGAGAGGCGCTTTGTGTAAATTCCTAGCATTAGAAAACATCATGTAAATTGTTGTGCGTACTGTAAACTATCGGAGGACACATGGACTTACGCATCGCTAGCTTCGGCAGTTCTTGGAGAAATTAGGTGGGAGTACGGCGACGTACTTTACCGAAGTACGCTGACTCTTTCTAGGTAAAATGCTGAGAAGATTTTTTTGATTTACGTTTGGCCGTAGTACATTTCTTGCATGCGGAGGGAAAGAGTGAACCGAAATCACAAGACCCTTGTTGGATATTAGACCTTGCGTTCCCCGTGGACATTACGTCTCACATGAACAGCCTGAAAGTCAGTTTGAAAGGTAAAAATAATTTAATTTCTGACATGCTGGTAAAAGTAAATGCTTTTCAAAGGGAGCTCACTTTTTAGGAGAGCCGTTGTCTGGAAACGCTACACAGCTCGCTATCCTCGGTTTGGTCCATGTGCTAGATTTCAAAAATACGTGTCAAAAATTGCAAAAATTAAGGAGCAATTTCAATCCCGATTTGTAGATCGTATTAGAGTGTCTCCTATCATTCACTGCTTTGCACGGCTGTTTACAGCAGCAGTTGAAGATGTTCCGAATCATCCACAAATGGAACTGGTCGACCTGCAGTGCAATACAAGGCCGAAGGACAAGTTCTTTGCAGTACAAAGTGTAAGGATCTACTTATGCGTGTGACAGATTTTTCTCCATAGTGAAAATGAATAAATCTAGGTTTAGATCGAGTATTAGTGACGAGAATCTTTGCGTTGATCAATGTGCCGTGCTTTTATGTCCAACATCAACTTTATTTTCTCATCACCCATGTTAAATATGTACCGGATTTCTTTTTTTCTCTAATTTAAAATTGTTGTTTACTAACCGAGCCTCATAGGCTCATAGGCGAACCTTGTTATCTGAAAAAAAACTGACATTAAAGTGGTTGTTCAAGGCTTACTTTACATGCTTAAAAATTATGCTTTATTTGTTGGGAGATTTTTTTGGTATCCCTGCCATAACTAACTTGGCCGTAAACCCGATTCGGCATATTTATGCATCATTTGTTCCATTTTTGTCTTATAACTGTGACTTTTTTGATAGGGTGATGGAATAAAATGATACTTTCCCATAATTGCATTGCACACTGTGATAAGAGCACGAGAGATCGTCAGGTGAAGTGTATCCTTCGACCTTCAAAATGCCTATGACCGAGTAGAGGATCCCAGTCTACACTTTAAACTCCAAACCTACGCCCTGCCTATCAATTTTGTCCATCTGGTCGCTTCCTTCCTCTCACGCCGTCCTCCCTATGTCACCATCTACAGCACGAACTCCCACATCTTTTATCCCACTGCTGGTGTCCCCCAGGGCTCTGTTCTCTCCCCTCTCCTCTATCTCATGTACACTGCTGATATGCCCAAGCCTTGACATCGCCTTCCTTGCTCTCTATCCTCCCCTTTAACGGTCCAAATGCACCCTCCAAAGCCACCTTGACCATCTCACCGCTTGGTATAACCATTGATTCCTTAATCTCAACCCCTCCCAAACCCAGGCAATCATCACAGGCCACACCACCCACTCCTTCCGTCTCCATGACTACTACCTCACCCTTTATGGTTGCCCCATCCAGTTCACCCCCACCCTGATATACATTGGGCTCACCCTTGACTGTCACCTTACCTGGACCCCTCACCTCTTGACCATCCAGCAGAAAGCCCATTCCGACCTCCACCTCCTGAAACTCCTGTCTGGCCAGACATGAGGATTACATCCTTCCAACATCCTCCACATCTACAAGTCCCTCATCTGTCCTATCCTATGGTACACCAGCATTACCTGGATCTCTGCACCCACCCGCTTTTACAAAGCCCTCCAAATCCTCAAAAGCTATGCACTCCACCTTGCCTTCTGTATCCGCCTTCCTTCCCCCACACGGCTCATGTACGACCTCATACCCTTCCCCCACCTTCTCCTTTCCTTCCAACATCTCTGCATCCTTTACACTGTCCACAGGCTTGATCTCCCCACTCCCTGGTTTCCAACTTTCTCTCCAACCCCCACTTGGTGCCATGCCTCTATTGCTGTATCCCTCCCTCTCTCCACCTCCACACCCTCCATCTCCTTCTTCAGGGCAATTTCCAGCGCCTCCCCCTCCCAGATATTGAACTTCACTGTGACATCTACTCTTCCTTCCAACTGTAGCCTGACCTTGTTCCGTCCTCTCCCCAGGGCCCCACTTTTCCTCTCCCCTCCTTCTCCCAAAGCAGATTTTCCTCCTTTCCCTCCCCTGAGTCCCTGCACTCCCTCCTCAACTGTGTCCCTCCCACGTCCTTCCCTCTCCAGCCCTCTTCGACACACCCCCGCCCCTCTCCCCCCTCTACCCCTTCCTTCCCTTCTTCCCTGCTCCCTCATCTCCATGACCCTGGCAGAGTCTGTGTTTTGCTCATAGTCATCAGTGTGCTATGTCAGTTTTGTGTTTGATGCTGTTCTCCTGTGCGTCAAGGGCTGTGATTTTAATTGGGTGCTGGACTTGTACGTAGTGTTACTGTCAGCGATTGTTATGTGCTATGCCGTCCATTGATACTTTTATGCTGCAGCCATATTTCGCCTTATGTTCTTTTAATTGTCCCAGTGTGACGTCTTTGTGCACAATACTTTTTAACGGTTTTTATCTCCATTTTACAGTCGCACCCTTTTTATCTGTTCTCTTCCATTATGCTCCCCCTTTTTTATGTTATTGTCTACAATATTTTCTCCTTTGTAATTTTAAATGTCTTCTGTTGTATCATAATTGTATTTTGACTGAAGAGCAACGCATATGCTGCTGCCAGCCCGCCTCGGATGGGGAATTGAAGTACAATATATTGCATCCCAGTGGATAAAGCGAAGCGGCGACATCTGTGCTTAGGAAGATACACTAAATGAGCGATGACGGTTCCGTTTTCCCATTTACATGTCCGATAAGTTTGCACATTGCCATCAAGAAGTTGAGCATGTGCTCCGCACGTGTGCAAAATTTCTGTCCGGACCTGCTCTATACACTCGCGACTTGGCCCCATCAGATTCTCATCTGTTTCCAAAACTTAAAGAACACCTTCTAGTGACTTTACTCTGATAGTGATGAGTCAGTGCAAGCAGAGGTAAGGCTGCATACTCGTCAACAAAGTAAAACATTCTACAGCGACGGTATCAACAAACTGGTCTGCTGTACAGAGAAATGTGTTTGTTGCCAGAGTGACTATGTTGAGAAATGAATAAGCAGATATGAAGAATAAAGATATTGAATGGGCATAAAGATTTTTTTATTTAAGAGTTTTCTCATAAGAAATTCGGAGTCGTTGGTTTACGGCACTCTCTCGTATAGTAAGTATACTCTGCTGTGGGCTTCACAGTAGTATTCAGAATATCTATGTAGATGTGTGTAGTATCGTCTACTTTGGAGATCCACTTTTAATTTTAAAAGACGCCAAGAAAGATCACATCAGGCAGAAATTGATTTTAGCTACTGGTCTGTCCTCCTACGCTCTGCGTCGTCTTGCGGTTGTTTGTTTAAACTTTCTCGTTTCAAGTGTACGAAGTTAAATTGCGAAAGTAAGGTATTACCTTTTGAGTTTATTCAAGATTATGTATGAGACTGCAGAAACGTCAACGTTAAGAGCATCTTAAAAGTTTGGATTTCCTACTCATTAACAAACATATTTACAGAGGCAGTAATATTTTAAGATGTGCTTCATTTTAAATGAGGTCCGTTAATTTGGCCGTGAGCTCTGGGGGCGAGGGGTAGGTGGTGTGGCCACTGCAGGGTTAGAGGATGTGACAGGGGGAATGTTTTCTGGTTTTCTTCCAGAGTTGACAACTCTTGGGTGTGTGTACATCTTAACTGCTCAACTATTATGGTAAAATTTCAAACGGAGATAACACGGATTCGTAAATACACATTACAGAGGCCGTCAACCTCAAATGCGGTACATATCTGTAGAAAGAAACATGAAATAAAATTAACACATTTGTAATACAACAGAATAATTGAAAGAAAACTGTCATTCAAAACATAAAAATAAAGTTCGTGATAGTATCTCATGTTGCTTAACGCATTTAACAGAGGTAGAACTTAAAGACTACTTAACACAGATAGAAGGACAGTATTTTGGCCTAACACTTAAAGAACTTTGTGAACTTGCTTTTCAACTAGCTGAACGAAACAACATTAGACATCATTTAATACTGCAGCCAAATCTGCTGGAAGAGATTGGTTAAATGGGTTTCTTGCACGAAATCCTACCTTAACAATACGAAAACCAGTGGCCACATCAATCGCACGAGCAATGGGGTTTAATCGAGTTGCTGTAGATCGGTTTTTCAATCTGTTAGAAAGTCAATCAGACACATTCAAGTTTACGGGAGACAGAATTTTCAATTGCGATGAGTCTGGTTTAACAGTCATTCCAAAAGGTCACAGAAAGGTGGTTGCTTTGAAAGGCCGCAGACAGGTGGGAGCAGTTACTTCAGCGGAAAGAGGCCAGACTGTGACTGCAGAAATCTGTGTTTCAGCGTCGGGGTGCTACCTACCAGCTATGTTAATTTATCCTCGAAAACGAATGCAACAAGCGTTTGAGACTGGCCTGCCCCCTCGTGCCTGGGCAGAAGTCCAAGAAACTGGTTGGATGACGAAATAAGTCTTTTTGACTTGGTTTAAGAAGTTTATTGCATTTACTGGTGTTGTGAATGAGTCACATGCTCACACAGACAACACAACAGTACTTCGTCAGGCAATTACCTTCTCACAACTTTGGGGTCACTGAGGGTGGTAGCAGTCTGAAACAGCAAACAGTCGACTCGAAGTGTTCCGAATGATGCCGACTTTTAACGATTAGTACTTGGGCGTCGTCAGGCAACTTATCCCGTCCTTAGCACATATAGTCTGTTGGGCGTTTTATAGAAAGAGGGGGAAGACAGTCAATGACGGAAACTGAACTAACAACCGAACGTTACAAATGCAGTCAGTGTCCAGTGCACCATGCGCCCTCTACATACATCGACATCTACATCTACAGGTATACTCTGCAAATTACATTTAAGTGCCTGCCAGAGGGTTCATCGAGCCACCTTCACAATTCTCTATTATTCCAATCTCGTATAGCGTGCGGAAAGAATGAACACCTATATCTTTCCGTACGAGCTCTGATTTCCCTTATTTTATCGTGGTGATCGTTCCTCCCTCTGTAGGTCGGTGTCAACAAAATGTTTTCGCATTCGAAGGAGAAAGTTGGTAATTGGAATTTCGTGAGAAGATTCCGTCGCAACGAAAAACGCCTTTCTTTTAATGATGTCCAGCCCAATGTGTGACACTCTCTCCCATATTTCGCGATAATACAAATCGTGCTGCCTGTCTTTGAACTTTTTCGAAGTACTCGTCAGTCCGATCTGGTAAGGATTCCACACCGCGCAGCAGTATTCTAAAAGAGGGCGGACAAGCGTAGTGTAGGCAGTCTCCTTAGTAGGTCTATTACATTTTCTATGTGAACTGCCAATAAAACGCAGTCTTTGGTTAGCGTTCCCCACAACATTTTCTACATATTCCTTCCAATTTAAGTTGTTCGTTATTGTAATACCTAGGTATTTAGTTTAATTTACGGCTTTTAGATTAGACTTATTTATCGTGTAACTGAAGTTTAACGAGTTCCTTTTAGCACTCATGTGGATGACCTCACACTTTTCGTTATTTAGGGTCAACTGCCACTTTCCGCACCATTCCGATATTTCTTCTAAATCGTTTTGCAGTTTGTTTTGGTTTTCTCATGACTTTATTAGTCCATAAACGACAGTGTCACCCGCAAACAACCGAAGACGGCTGCTCAGATTGTCTCCAAAATCGTTTATTCATTCATCCTGTAAGTAGGCTGTTTAGGTTTTCTTAGTGGTAACGCCACGTAGCGCTCTGTATGAAAATCACTGGCTGTGCTGTGTGCAGTCTGTGGCTAGTTTGCATTGTTGTCTGCCATTGTAGTGTTGGGCAGCTGGACGTGAACAGCACGTAGCGTTGCGTAGTTGGAGGTGAGCCGCCAGCAGTGGTGGATGTAGGGAGAGAAATGGCGGAGTTTTGAAATTTGTAAAAATGGATGTCATGAACTGCTGTATATATTATGACTTTTGATGACTATTAAGGTAAATACATTGTTTGTTCTCTATTAAAATCTTTCATTTGCTAACTATGCCTATTAGTAGTTAGTGCCTTCCGTAGTTTGAATCTTTTATTTAGCTGGCAGTAGTGGCGCTCGCTGTATTGCAGTAGTTCGAGTAACCAAGATTTTTGTGAGGTAAGCGATTTGTGAAACGCATAGGTTAATGTTAGTCAGGGCCATTCTTTTGTAGGGATTTCTGAAAGTCAGATTGCGTTGCGCTAAAAATATTGTGTGTCAGTTTAAGCATAGTCTTGTATAATTTTTCTAAGGGGACTTTTCAATCCATTCATTCATTCATTCTTTCATTCATTCATTCTCTCCCTGCTCTGCATTAGCACAGATAAAATGAAACTGTCCCGTTTGTTACTGGAAATGCAGGTACCGCGAGGGGCCAATGCGTATGCAGCCACATCAATGTAGACTACTGAATTTTTTCTTGTCTCTGTGCAGATGTAGCAGGTAAGTGAGATGAACCTCTTTAAGCTAGTGAGATGGCTAAGGTTCTGAGTTCTACAACATTGTCTGTCAAGTTCAGTTTTATAATGTCAACAGCTTTTCATTTATTCATAACACAAGAAACAAGAAAACTCCGTAGAGGATGTCTTACATATATGAGCCTGCAAAATCGCACGATCACTGCCCATGTTAGAAACACTAGTAAGTCTTATATTAGGGATGTTCAGTAAGAAATGCAATACATTTTTTCCTGAAAGCGGGTTGGTTCTGTTAAGGATTCCAGTACACTCTTTTGGCTACACAACGCGATTTTTCAACAAAATCTCTGAATGCTACGGCCTTCTGCCACCTCACTGAGATGGCCTGTATCCCATCATCGTACCACTCTACTGGTGGACTGCAGCAGCTTCTCACGAAAATGACACTAAATGACCACTTTTTGTCTGCCTCCCGGTCCACTTCTGACGTCTACCTTGGTCAATGCAGCCTCAAACAAATTTCGAAGCGAAGATTGGGATGGAACCTTATAGCTCAAAAGCCAGAAATATATAACATCCTACTTTATGACAAATTTCCTGTTGACTTGTGTCTCCCGTCATTCGGCCGATGAGTGTCTGCGACTTTTCCGGCGTTTCGTCAGCATGACGGTGATGTCAAAGCTTGGCCCATGGTGAACCTTTGACAACGCCAGCCACTCGTGCTGCCAAAACGTCTGAAAAATCACCAAAACTACGTCGGCCGAAGAACTCGAGACGGACGTCAACGGGCAGTTTGTCAACAAGTGGCCAAGAAAGCCTTAACAACTTTACGCGAATTTATGTACGTTACCAATTAATAATATGATTGTTACATGTGCCACTCGAGGTGACACGGCAGAATATCAGCACTGGATCCTAAACACAAAAGTTTGATGACCAGTACTTTAATGGCTCGCTGCAAGCTCTTCACATCGCCACCCCGTTACCCACTGGGACGGAATATGTGTTCCTCATCTGCCTACGAGTAGAGTTATTCACGTGAAAGTGAGGGAAAGGTTTCTAAATGTTTGCGAATCGTATAAACGAGGCTTAAGTTGGAGACCATGGTGGTATTCACCTGGCAGGATGTCGAAAACCACCTAAAAGCCACATCCAGGCTCGCCTGCACACCAACTTTCGTTGTTAATCTGCCGTGCAAATTCGAACCGAGGTCGGCTCACAGCCCCGTCCCGTAAATGGCATTTTAACACTCACAACCGTCCGCGCGGATCATCGTGAGCCTCTCCTTGATAGCACTCCGTCTGCAGGCCACAAGTGGCCCATCGGAACCGTGTCATGCTCAGATCAGGATGCGGATAGGTGGGGCGCGTGGTCAGCACACCGTTCTCCCGGTCATCATGATGATTTTCTTTGACCGGAGCCGCTACTATTCGGTCGAGTAGCTCCTCGGTTGGCATCATGAGGCTGAGTGCACCACGAAAACTGCCAACAGATCGTGGCGGATCGGATGGTCACCCATCCAAGTGCCGGCCACGTCCGACAGTGCTTAACTTCGGTGCCCTGACTGGAACTGGTGTATCCACTGCGGCAAGGCCGTTTCCCTCTCCTTGATAGCTAAAATTTAAAATGAAGCAAATGCAAAAGCACCAATTTTTCCGTGTTCCTAAGGTTGTTGTTGTCGTCTTCAGTCCTGAGACTGCTTTGATGCAGCTCTCCATGCTACTCTATCCTGTCCAAGCTTCATCTCCCAGTACCTACTGCAACCTACATCCTTCTGAATCTGCTTAGTGTATTCATCTCTTGGCCTCCCCCTGCGATTTTTACCCTTCACGCTGCCCTCCAATACTAAATTGGTGACCCTTGATGCCTCAGAACATGTCCTACCAACCGATCCCTTCTTCCGGTCAAGTTGTGCCACAAACTTCTCTTCTCCCCAGTCCTATTCAATACTTCCTCATTAGTTATGTGATCTACCCATCTAATCTTCAGCATTCTTGTGTAGCACCACATTTCGAAAGCTTCTATTCTCATCTTGTCCAAACTATTTACCGACCATGTTTCACTTCCATACATGGCTACACTCCATACAAATACTTTCAGAAACGACTTCCTGACACTTAAATCTATACTCGATGTTAACAAATTTCTCTTCTTCAGAAACGCTTTCCTTGCCATTGCCAGTCTACATTTTATATCCTCTCTACTTCGACCATCATCAGTTATTTTGCTCCTCAAATAGCAAAACTCCTTTACTACTTTAAGTGTCTCATTTCCTAATCTAATACCCTCAACATCACCCGACTTAATTCGACTACATTCCATTATCCTCGTTTCGCTATTGTTGATGTTCATCTTATATCCTCCCTTCAAGACACCATCCATTCCATTCAACTGCTCTTCCAAGTCCTTTGCTGTCTCTGACAGAATTACAATGTCATCGGTGAACCTCAAAGTTTTTATTTCTTCTCCGTGGATTTTAATACCTACTCCGAATTTTTCTTTTGTTTCCTTTACTGCTTGCTCAATATACAGATTGAATAACATCGGGGAGAGGCTACAACTCTGTCTTACTCCCTTCCCAACCACTGCTCCCCTTTCATGTCCCTCGACTTGTATAACTGCCATCTGGTTTCTGTACAAATTGTAAATAGCGTTTCGCTCCCTGTATTTTACCCCTGCCACCTTTAGAATTTGAAAGAGAGTATTCCAGTCAACATTGTCAAAAGCTTTCTCTAACTCTACACCTGCTAGAAACGTTCCTAAGGTACGCCTCCATAAAGGCAAAACCCTAATATGAGAATCTGCGCTGCCCTGACACCATTGACAAACGTTCATTCATGCCAGTCATTATTGTGAAGATAATGAATGTGTTTTATCATTTGTACCTTCGCAATTGCGACACCGCTGTAAAGGTTTTGCATTAATGAACGTTTCCAATCGTTTCCGTGCATTGAAGGTTCCTGCGTTAAGGTATTTCTTATTATTTCGGCATACAGGTTCGCAACGCGTAAAAATTGGTGCTTTTGTGTTGTGTGTAGATGAGCGTCCGTTTAGCTTTCAGGCTATTATTCTTCAGCGATATGAAATCTCTTTCAGCTGACAGAGAGAGATGTGACGTATGGTGTTTTGTTTGCCTTGCGTGCCCGCGGGAGGTCACGTGATCGACCCTGACGCGCCTCGCTCGCGTTAAGTCGCGCCGCTTGCTTCTTCCAAAGCGTTATCTCGACGTCATGAATTGAAAAACTTCCCCCTCGCATAGAGCCTCTATGATTTACGGGGCCCCATCTATAGCGTGTCGTAAATGGCTTCCTTTTCTCGTGCATAAAATGAGATTGCGCTCCAGCACTTATTGCTGATCGAGTGCATACTATGTCTCGGCTTGTTCCAAAATAAAACTATGATAACCTTGCTATTCCGGTTTGAAACGTAGACGGTTGAATGACAAACACGTATTGTACGTTTCAAACAACTTTCCAGCCCTCTGAGTTTTCCTATTCAGATATGCGAGGTGCATTCAAGTTCTAAGGCCTCCGATTTTTTTTATGATTAACTACTCACCCGAAATCGATGAAACTGGCGTTACTTCTCGACGTAATCGCCCTGCAGACGTACACATTTTTCACAACGCTGACGCCATGATTCCATGGTAGCGGCAAAGGCTTCTTTACGAGTCTGTTTTGACCACTGGAAAATCGCTGAGGCAATAGCAGCACGGCTGGTGAATGTGCGGCCACGGAGAGTGTCTTTCATTGTTGGAAAAAGCCAAAAGTCACCAGGAGCCAGGTCAGGTGAGTAGGGAGCATGAGGAATCACTTCAAAGTTGTTATCACGAAGAAACTGTTGCGTAACGTTAGCTCGATGTGCGGGTGCGTTGTCTTGGTGAAAGAGCACACGCGCAGCCCTTCCCGGACGTTTTTGTTGCAGTGCAGGAAGGAATTTGTTCTCCAAAACATTTTCGTAGGATGCACCTGTTACCGTAGTGCCCTTTGGAACGCAATGGGTAAGGATTACGCCCTCGCTGTCCCAGAACATGGACACCATCATTTTTTCAGCACTGGCGGTTACTCGAAATTTTTTTGGTGGCGGTGAATCTGTGTGCTTCCATTGAGCTGACTGGCGCTTTGTTTCTGGATTGAAAAATGACATCCACATCTCATCCATTGTCACAACCGACGAAAAGAAAGTCCCATTCGTGCTGTCGTTGTGCGTCAACATTGCTTGGCAACATGCCACACGGGCAGCCGTGTGATCGTCCGTCAGCATTCGTGGCACCCACTTGGATGACACTTTTCGCATTTTCAGGTCGTCATGCAGGATTGTCTGCACAGAACCCACAGAAATGTCAACTCTGGAAGCGATCTGTTCAACAGTCATTCGGCGATCCCCCAAAACAATTCTCTCCACTTTCTCGATCGTGTCGTCAGACCGGCTTGTGCGAGCCCGAGGTTGTTTCGGTTTGTTGTCACAGGATGTTCTGCCTTCATTAAACTGTCGCACCCACGAATGCACTTTCGACACATCCATAACTCCATCAACACATGTCTCCTTCAACTGTCGATGAATTTCAATTGGTTTCACACCACGCAAATTCAGAAAACGAATGATTGCACACTGTTCAAGTAAGGAAAACGTCGCCATTTTAAGTATTGAAAACAGTTCTCATTCTCGCCACTGCCAGTAAAATTCCATCTGCCGTACGGTGCTGCCATCTCTGGGACGAATTGACAATGAACGCGGCCTCATTTTAAAACAATGCACATGTTTCTCTTTCCTGTCCGGAGAAAAAAAATCGGAGGCCTTAGAACTTGAATGCACCTCGTATTTCAACAGCCAGCCGAGGTGGCCGTGCGGTTCTAGGCGCCACAGTCTGGAGCCGAGCGACCGCTATGGCGCAGGTTCCAATCCTGCCTCGTGCATGGATGTGTGTGATGTCCTTAGGTTAGTTAGGTTTAATAAGTTCTAAGTTCTATGCGACTGATGACCTCAGAAGTTAATTCGCATAGTGCTCAGAGCCATTTTTTATATTTCAACAGCTGATAGACAACTATTTTCAGAGCTCCGCCTTGCGTCGTTGCTAATATTGAAGTACCATAATTTTCTGTAAACGTCGTTAGCTTTTGTCGTAATCAGTGCTGAAGTTAATCTCTGAGCATTTAACACTTCGAGATTCCATCAAATGTGAGGCTGGTTACGTTTGCACCAATAATATGAATCTGCAAGTGCACGTTCGTGCAGTTATAACCAATAAGAGGTGATACTAGTGAGTTGTGCACGAGGACAAACATTATATCGATGCACAACTTGCTGCCTTTGCTCATAGAGAATACCGTACGTCGAAATTTGAAACCAAACAGAAGTTATATGATGAGCTGTGTGGCGATGTTTGAGGATCTTCCTCAACAGGTATCTTCAGGAAAGTCAACGCGTACCAGAAACAGATCCAGCTACTTTCAATGAACGTAAAAATCAGCAAACTGGTTTGGAAAAATAGATACTGACGTATATAGAAATTTAAAAGTCGTAATTAGATAAAGTAAATTTAAGGTCTTTCACAGTGACTATGTTCAAATATTGATATAGTAGCGAACAGAAACGTGAATATTTTTTGTAGCCAAAATTCCTAGAAATACGGAAAGGTAAAGTTGCAAAACAGTCAATCTAAGTTGAAAGGAAATAATTTTGTCTCCACAATAGGAGAGAGTGTTGCAGAAAGGGAACAGGAAGTAGCGGAGCTATGAGACAGGATATACGTTACTGCAGTGACAATCTGACAGTCTACTGAAACATCTATTTCGAAAAAACGCCCCTGGGGTAAACTAATCCCCTTGGAATTATTGAACTCCTCGGTAGAGCCACCCATTCAGAGCTATTCCACCTATTAGGCAATATGTATGAAATAGGTGAAATACCCTCGAACTTCAAGAAGAATGTAATAATTCCAATGACAAAGAGGGCATGTGATGCTAGTGAGAGTATTTCAAAACCATCAGTTTAATAAATCATCGTTACAAAATACTGACGCGAATTATTTCCAGAAGAATGGAAAAACTGTTAAAAGCCGACATCGTAGAAGATTCATCTGTGCTCTGATCAAACGTAGGAACACATCTTATCTTCGTAGGCAAGTTAAAGAGTGGCAAACCTACGTTTATAGAATTTGTAGCTTTAGGTAAAGCTTTTGAAAATATTTAGTGGAATACATGTTGTGAAATTATAAAAATATCGGAGATAACATTGGGGAACGAAAGATTATTTACAAGTTGTATAGAAACCAGAATCGAATGATGTGAAAAGAAAGAAGTGGTTGCAAACGGTATGAGACACTAAGAGACAGTTATAGTGTATTCCCGATGTTATTCAATCTGTACATTGAGCAAGCAGTAAGGGGAATCAAGGAGAAATTGGGAAAGACAATCACAGTTCAGAGTGAAGAAATAAAAACGTTAAGGTGTGGCGATAACATTATAATTCCATCAGAGGCGGAAAAGGACTTGGAAAAACAGTTGAATGGAAAGTACAGTGTCCTGAAAAGAAATTATAAGATGAACAATTACATAAGTAAACCGACGGTAATGGAATGTAGACGACTTAAATCAGACGATGCTGAGGGTGTTGGGTTAGGAAATGAGACACTAAAAGTAGTAGATGAGTTTTGCTGTTTGAGCAGCACAAAAACTGGTAACGGCTGAAGCAGAAAAAAATGGTTCAAATGGCTCTGAGCACTATGGGACTTAACATCTGAGGTCATCAGTCCCCTAGAACTTAGAACTACTTAAACCTAACTAACCTAAGGACATCACACACATCCATGCCCGAGGCAGGATTCGAACCTGCGACCGTAGCGGTCGCGCGGTTCCAGACTGAAGCGCCTTTAACCGCGTGGCCACACTGGCCGGCGGCTGAAGCAGAGATGATATAAAATACATACTGCCTATAGCAAGAAAATCATTTCTGAAAAATTAGAATTTATTAGTATCTAATGTAAAATTAAATGTCTTTTTTTAACTTACTTACCTGGAGTGTAGCATTGTACGGAGGTATAAAATTGATCATAAGGAGTTCAGATGAGGAGAGAATAGAATTTTTTTTGGAATGTGGTGTTACAGAAGGATGTTGATGATTAAATGGGTCGATCGAGCAACTAACGATGATAGGTGAAAAAAGAGATTTGTGGCTCAACCGGACAAAAGAAAAGGGATTGGTATGTAGGACACATCCTAAGATATCAAGGAACCGTCAATCTTGTAATGAAGAGAAGGGCGGAAACGGGAGAAGAGAAAAACTGCAGGTGGAGACTAAGGGATGACTACAGTCATATGGTCGTACACTCCAGTCGCTGTTCTGAGATGGAGACGTCTGCTCAGGATACGCTACTGTGGACAGCCGCATGAAACCAGTTTTCGGACTAAAGACCACAACAAAAACAACATAAATTAAGAACAATAGCATAACTGTAATGCAAGACACACATTTCATTTCGAGATGTTGATACTCGACGTACATGTTTTTGTGTTTCATTGAATTGAAGTAAATGGGGTGTGCTTACACTACGAGCCTGACTTAGAACAGCAAATCAGTATTATCGAACACGATTAGTGCAAGTACTGAATTCAGCACCACCTTAACAAAACAGCATTTCATGCGGGCCCAGGGCTTCATCAATTACTCACTCGGTACGAAATATGCTAACAGCTTTTTTGCGCGCATCCACCCTGTTATTAATTTCAAAAGCTTTGCTAATG
This sequence comes from Schistocerca cancellata, assembly GCF_023864275.1. Lineage (NCBI taxonomy): Eukaryota > Metazoa > Arthropoda > Insecta > Orthoptera > Acrididae > Schistocerca > Schistocerca cancellata. The sequence goes on from NC_064633.1 coordinate 157,577,485, forward strand.
TAATGAATACTCTTGTTGTTTGTGCACCCGCAACAATTAGGAAATGTGAGTCCCCAGATGAGTAACACGTGTTAATAAATAGCAGAAGACGCATTCAGTGTATTGCACCACACGCAGCTTGGCAGAGTGCATTCCAGAATTGAATTCGAGATTCAATGTGCGCTCAGCTACTGTGACGTTTTTGTCTCTATGAATTGTTTATGGCCCTTCCACATACATGTAATTATGCCTGTAACCAACAGAACAATATAATTTTTCAATAATGGCTGCACAATGAATTCGGTTTAACGTTCACCGCCGTACTAGCGTATGCGTGTAGTAAATTTCTGCAATGCAGATGTTTGCTATTCTGTACCAGACACGTACGTCAGTGCAGTTTCAGTGTTGTGGCAGCACTCATTCATTTTCAACAATTATTTCCCCTACTCTATCTTCAACAGTGTTCCCTAGTTACAATTTACGGTGCCTGTGGCGTTCAGACTTTATAGTTCGCAAATTAATATCATACTCGTCATTAAAGGTACATCGCACAGAGTCATGTGGCAGATACTTAGTAACCAGCTCAAATTCGTAGCACCAAAATCAAAGACGTAAGAGATGAGAATCTCAACGTTCATAGCTGTTTCGTTAAAAGTTTTTTATGGTAGTTCAGTCCGTGAAGGTTGGAGCAGCATCTCCTGTTTAACGTAAAGACTGCCTTACTGAATGAAACGTTTCTAGTATATTCACATACTGAACCCGACCTACAGATGAGTGTTTAGCAACAGAAAATATGTAAATTTATGTTAAATTTATTGATTTATGTTTTCTGCGGTTTTGAGTATTTTGTATAAATAACTTTTACTTATAAGCTATGTGATGATTTAATGAATAGTACTTCGTGCTGTGAATAGACTGGGTACAATAAATTATAGTAAAATACGAGGCTATCCTTGCTGCAGAATTACAAAATATATCCATCATCTGCTTACATACATAGAAATATACAGAAATAGGACGTCGCGGAAGACGGTTGTAGCTAGATAGTATATTGCCTCTTTTTCTTTTTTCAGTGCCTGTCAAACAGTTTCACAAAAGCACACGTTCAGAAAACAGGAATGCATGAGAGCTTGTTTGAATGGAAGAAAATGACAGAAGTACGTTGTAGACTTTGATGATAATCCTTGGAAAATAAGGTGTGGAAGAGATACTTAAAACACGAACGTCCTCGTTAATGTAACCAGGAGATATTGATAGCAATCATCCAGTAGGAAATCAGTCCATTTTTAAATCAATAATTTAAAGCATATGTCTGAACTACAATTTAAGAAACAAACAATATTACTCCAAGACGCGTTCTCATGAAAGTAACGTTTCAGATTTGTTGGAAAGTTACTGGACTTTCGGCAGAGTAGACTCGAAAGTGTTTTCATGTAAATATACACAGTAGTAACAGAATGTATAGTCACATCGACAAAGTTCGAAGAGGAGCACTGCGTTCTGTATTATCACGAAATAAGTGGAAGAGTGTTACGGACATAATACGCGAGTTGAAGTGGCAACAATTGAAACAAAGGCACATTTCGTTGCGGCCAGGTCTTTTTACGAAATTTCAAACACTAACTTTCTCTTCCAAATGCGAATATATTTCGTCCGTGCCCACCTATACAGGAAGAAATGATGATCGTATAAAAACGAGAGGAATCAGAGGCCGCAGGTAAATATTTAAGTGTCCGTTTTTCCCTTTGCGCTGTTCGTGAGTGAAACGGTAAAGAAAGTCTGTAATTGGTTCGATAAACCTTTTGCCGGACACATATGTGTGAACTGCAGAGTTATCACATACGTGTAAGTGTAAGCATACTCCCACATATTTAGTGGATGTGATAGTTCTTGGTGATTCTATACCGTTGCGATTTCTTCATGGATTTCTCTATATTCAACATCATCTCTGATGTTACCCACGACGTTATCTGTATCACTAAAACCGTCCCTCGGTCACCCAGTTACACGTTGCGTATCTAACGGTTTCCAGGCGTAACCAAAATTTGGTTTTCAATATTTCATATAATTATTGACCGAATTTATAAATTTAAAATGCTTTCGTAATCTAACCTTCTACATCTACATCTACATTTATACTCCGCAAGCCACCCAACGGTGTGTGGCGGAGGGCACTTTACGTGCCACTGTTATTACCTCCCTTTCCTGTTCCAGTCGCGTATGGTTCGCGGGAAGAACGACTGTCTGAAAGCCTCTGTGCGCGCTCTAATCTCTCTAATTTTACATTCGTGATCTCCTCGGGAGGTATAAGTAGGGGGAAGCAATATATTCGATACCTCATCCAGAAACGCACCCTCTCGAAACCTGGCGAGCAAGCTACACCGCGAAGCAGAGCGCCTCTCTTGCAGAGTCCGCCACTTGAGTTTGTTAAACATCTGCGTAACGCTATCACGGTTACCAAATAACCCTGTGACGAAACGCGCCGCTCTTCTTTGAATCTTCTCTATCTCCTCCGTCAACCCGATCTGGTACGGATCCCACACTGATGAGCAATACTCAAGTATAGGTCGAACGAGTGTTTTGTAAGCCACCTCCTTTGTTGATGGACTACATTTTCTAAGGACTCTCCCAATGAATCTCAACCTGGTACCCGCCTTACCAACAATTAATTTTATATGATCATTCCACTTCAAATCGTTCCGCACGCATACTCCCAGATATTTTACAGAAGTAACTGCTACCAGTGTTTGTTCCGCTATCATATAATCATACAATAAAGGATCCTTCTTTCTATGTATTCGCAATACATTACATTTGTCTATGTTAAGGGTCAGTTGCCACTCCCTGCACCAAGTGCCTATCCGCTGCAGATCTTCCTGCATTTCGCTACAATTTTCTAATGCTGCAACTTCTCTGTATACTACAGCATCATCCGCGAAAAGCCGCATGGAACTTCCGACACTATCTACTAGGTCATTTATATATATTGTGAAAAGCAATGGTCCCATAACACTCCCCTGTGGCACACCAGAGGTTACTTTAACGTCTGTAGACGTCTCTCCGTTGATAACAACATGCTGCGTTCTGTTTGCTAAAAACTCTTCAATCCAGCCACACAGCTGGTCTGATATTCCGTAGGCTCTTACTTTGTTTATCAGGCGACAGTGCGGAACTGTATCGAACGCCTTCCGGAAGTCAAGAAAAATAGCATCTACCTGGGAGCCTGTATCTAATATTTTCTGGGTCTCATGAACAAATAAAGCGAGTTGGGTCTCACACGATCGCTGTTTCCGGAATCCATGTTGATTCCTACATAGTAGATTCTGAGTTTCCAAAAACGACATGATATTCGAGCAAAAAACATGTTCTAAAATTCTACAACAGATCGACGTCAGAGATATAGGTCTATAGTTTTGCGCATCTGCTCGACGACCCTTCTTGAAGACTGGGACTACCTGTGCTCTTTTCCAATCATTTGGAACCTTCCGTTCCTCTAGAGACTTGCGGTACACGGCTGTTAGAAGGGGGGCAAGTTCTTTCGCGTACACCTTAAGAGGTGTAATCTTACGTTAAAGGTTTAACAGAGTAACTCACGTAGGGGAAGGCGGGACAAGATGGGGAAGCTAACTTTAAACCCTTACAAAAGGGACAAAAATAAATAAATTCAAGTAGGTTTGATTATCATTTGTTTACTTAACCATTGAATTACAATAGCATGCAAAGAAACCTGCAAACGTGTTACATTTAGTTAGAAATATCTCGATTTGAAACATAAACTACCCATTCCCCGTCTTGCCCCATAAGCGGGGTAATATGGGGAACTAGCATGAATTCATCCCTAAAGCTTAAATAAGGACTGTAATAACGAAATCATGTGACGATAAGGTTTCGAAACATGGTTCTGCGAATTGTAGGACCAGGTATTACGTTTTATTTAGGCCTCTTACTTTCACATAGTACACAAGTGTGGACAGCCTCGTCATCATCACTTTCTATCCCTGCACAAGTGTCGTGGGCCCAGCGTCCGCAGCTAATACACCGTATCCAGCCTCCTTCAGAGAAGTCATAGCAGTATAAACATTCTTCACTCTCTTCCTCGTTGTCATTCGACCTCAGCTTATTATCCCTTGAGCATGAAGGGCTGGTTAAGACGTCAGTAACGTTCGTCATTTTTTTCGTTGTCATTATGTCCTTTTGGTGGTATCCCAGGTTTATTAAACGTCTTTGAGAAGAGTTTTCGTTTACATGCAGCACGTTTGGGTACTCCTTTTTGTTTAATTTCTTCTGAGAGTGCACTCCTATAAGAAGATTCGGTTAAAACAACGTGTTTTCCACGCCTGTTAGATGGTTTCCTTTTGGTTCTTTTCCACCTTTGGAACAGCTAACACCATTTCAGGGATGGTAACCTCAAAGTTAGACGAAACAGAGGCTTGATCGTCAGTTGTTAATTGTTCAGGTGTTTTACGCCTTGACAACGTCTCTGGTATTTGGTCTTCCGTTTCTGTAACTTCAGATGTGTGAGCCTGATGAATGTCTGTAGTTGAACAGGGAAGATAATCACTTTCTTGAAACACATTTCTGTTTACAGGCCAAATGTCTGTTTTCCGAAACCTGTTCACTGCTGTGGACATTGTAGCTGAATGAATGAAGGCTTTGTCGAATGAACTTGCGATCTGATGCAGCGTAACAACTTTTCCAGGATGGGTGCGAAGCCACGATCTTACTTCATCTTCGTAAAATTTACTGAGAGGTTTCATAAATGCCACGTCCAATGGTTGAAGACGGTGTGAGCAGTGTGGTGGCAAACACAGCAAGACACCCCCATTTTCGCGGGTCACATCTATCAGTTCTAAATTCTTGGTGTGGCCGTCCAGTATGAGAAGTTTTGGTCTTTCCTTTGACGCTCCAGTAAATGCAATAAACTTCTTAAACCAAGTCAAAAATAGTTCTTTCGACATCCAACCACTTTCTTGGACTTTGCCCAGGCACCAGGGGGCAGGCCAGTCTCAAACTCTCGTTGCATTCGTTTTCGAGAATAAATTAACATAGGTGGTACATAGCAACCCGACGCTGAAACACAGATTTCTGCAGTCACAGTGTGGCCTCTTTCTACTGAAGTAACTGCTCCCACCTGTCTGCGCCCTTTCAAAGCAGCCATCTTTGTGTGACCTTTTGGAATGACCGTCTCCCGTAAACTTGAAAGTGTCTAATTGACTTTCTAACACACTGAAAAACCGATCTACAGCAACTCGATTAAACCCCATTGCTCGTGCGATTGATGTGGCCTCTGGTTTTCGTATTGTTAAGGTAGGATTTAGCGCCTTCCATTGACTCCAATGACCAATCTTGCCTAGACATTTGTCGCCGATACTTGCGAACCATCTGAAATAAAACACGTGGAACGTACTATTGAGTCAGATCATTCCTGGTAATCTATATTATATAGTAAATACCATATTTCAAATGGTCTGTCGTTAAAGCATAGCAAGAATACTGACTTTGCACGTTTTGGGTAATTTTATTCACCATATAGCCTAAGGAATACTTTGTAATTAATTAGGAAACGTTGGAATAACGAATACCATGCTATTTACAATTGTATTCAACGTATAATGTACGTGTTCAAAACCCGCAGCGAGGTAAACACATGACACATTAAGGACGTAATGGTTGGACAAATAGTAGGGGCAAGACGGGGAAGCTCCCCATCTTGCCCCACCCCGTCTTGCCCCCTACCATGCTGTCAGGTTATGTTACGCCTACATGAACACTATTTAGTGAACATTGACTACTGACACAGCAGCTTACTGTTAACAAGACGTACTATTCAGTGTTATATATATACAGTCTGGACAAATGTTCACGAAACACATGTTTTAGGACCTCAAAAGATGTAAAACATTGCAAATCTGTATAATAATTTACTTACCTTCAAAAGCTCACAGCACCGCCGCGAAACTAAGGTACAGCAATGTCAACACACTTGGACCTGTGTATTGATGGTGCTGACGTAGCTATCCACAGATGGCAGCACACTAACTGTAGCTTATAGCCCTATCCCGTCTTACCCCACCTCCCCGTCTTGTCCCGCCTTCCCCTGTTAAAGTTAGAAAGGGTGTACATGGCCACAGGCAGCGTAACTTTCTGGGGCGAACATCACCGAAACTGTAACCCAGTATTTGAGAATGAGCGCAAGGAGAGCAAAGAGGGAAGCGTTCAGTGACTTTCAAAGTAAAATTTTGTCAAACACCTAAGTAAAACCACTAAGAGGTTTTAGTCTTAAGTAAAATTAATAAATCAAATTCTGGCCCGTGGAGGAAGGGCATATGAAAGGTGGCTACACAGAGCCACAGCGCCAGAGATTGCGCCAAAGAGTATTATTCAGCCGCCTCCACTGGCAGTTCTTGACGAGAAGCGGTGGTAGTCGGTTCTTGTTGAGATGTAGTGGAGAGTGCTTGTCGTGAAGTCTGAGTGGAGAGTTGTTGAGATGTCGTAGTGGAGAGTGCTTGTTCCATGTTTTATGCAGTTTTGATGGGCTAGACAGCAGATGTTGTTCGAATGGAGATATTGTATCGATCAGAGTGGTTTTCGTCAATATATATGAGGTAAAAAAAAAATTACCTTTTCTTTTTATTATTTCAATGTCTTAAATAATGCGTCATTACAGGTTCAGTCAACCACGCTTCTGGCTAGTGTTCTTGTGTTAGAGTGTAATTCTGGTTTTCTTGCGTAATTATAGTATTTCTATTTTTTTAAATTACTTCAATATAAATGGTACTTAAAATTTCTTGTCTTATTGAAGAAGAACCGTGCCAGATGTGTACGTTGAGTCACACTTCCACACCCAGAACAGCTACACTTGTGTTTGTTGTTTCGTAGGTTTTTATAGTTGCTGGGGACTTAATTAATTAATTTATTGTGTTGTTGCACCCAGCAATGTTGAACAGGTGCTACAGCAACAAGTGACACCATTTCAGTAGAAGCAGTTCCATCAGTGGCACCCAGCAATGTTGAACAGGTGCAGACACCAACAAGTGACATTATTTCACTAGATGCAGTCCGTCAGTGGCACCCAGCAATGTTGCGCAAGTGCAGACATCAACAGATGACATCTTTTCAGGAGAAGCAGTCCATGAGTGGCACCCAGCAATGTTGAACAGGTGCTACAGCAACAAGTGACACCATTTCAGTAGAAGCAGTTCCATCAGTGGCACCCAGCAATGTTGAACAGGTGCAGACACCAACAAGTGACATCATTTCAGTAGAAGCAGTCCATCAGTGGCACCCAGCAATGTTGAGCAGGTGCAGACACCAACAAATGACATTATCTCAGTAGAAGCAGTCCATCAGTGGCACCTAGCAATGTTTATTCACTATCACTAATCACACAGTTCATCAGCAGAAATTAAACATTTCTAAGTGTCCCACATCAATGTTGAACAGGTGCAGGTGTGAACAACAGTTTGAATGCACACACAATTGCTTTTACAAAATTATTCTCAATGCTCTTACACTAAACATACAAATTATAATAAACACACAAATGATATCAGATAATTGTCATATTAACTATTACAAATGCACAAATATCAGAAACCTATAATATGTATGGGCGTCAGTGCAAGCCACAACAAACAAGTAAAATAATATTTAGGAGATAGGTCGGTACCAATTATTTGGGATTAGGAAAGGAAAACACACAAAACGCACTCACTCATTTTTCATCCACATTAAGTACTATTGTGTAATTGAATGGTGTTAACTGTGTAAATGCAATTCTGTCCCAAAATTTTATGTTCAACTTGTGTATCAAATAGTAGTGGCAGCAATGTATAACAGTCAATAACAGTTAGTCAACGTCATAGTCATCATGTCAAGACCAATGTTTGCCAAGCCAAATCAACTGAACAACTGTCCGTGTGCCAAGATATGCAAATGCTTCCTCTCTCCAAAAAAAAAGTATGTACTGCTTAGTGATTTAACAAAGTGTGTGTGTAGACAATCTTCTTTCTACTTGAGTGTTCTAGTCTGCCAACTTCATCTTCCTTGTTCCATATAAACCAACAAAAAAAAAAAATATGCTCCTCACTTACTTTACCTCTTATCCACCAAAACTCCAATAATCATCAGCATCACATAATCTTAATACTTCAATAATACCTCTTACGTCGATACATATAAACCTGATCATCAATATCTTTTACCTTACCTCTTGTCCACCAAACCTCCAATAATCATCAATTTCACACAATCTCAATACCTCAATATTTACCTTACCTCTTGTCCACCAAAACTCCAATAATCATCAACTTCACACAATCTCAATACCTCAATAATACCTCTTCAATACGTCAATATATATAAACCTTATCACCAATATCATTTCACTTCCATAACAACTCTTTCCTCTAGTCAGTCTCCTCGAACAAGTACAGATAAAATCCTAGTGCAAACTTCAATTCATCATCCCATACAATACGAAGACACAATGTCCACACACAACCTCTGTGTAATCCACCTGAGCCAAATCTTCTATTCATTATGAATTATAAAATACATTTTGGTTACCTTGTCCATCATAAAATAAAAGAAATGCATACACGACCTCTAACAGCCTTTAGTTCGAATAACTTTCAGTAAGTAAGTACGAGTACAGAGACTGTATGATCATAATATTTCACAGTGTGTACACCACTTCAAGAATCATGGCAAAACAGAAGCAAACATGTGGAGTATTTCTTATGTCAAGTGTCACTTACTATTTCAATTGCTCACGAAGAATGCAGTGTAATAACTGTCAATAGTCTAAATCTAGTGTTGGTATGTCATGTCGTTAGCTTCCTTCCTATTAGCATAAATTTATATAGCTTCCATAAAACCTCCAGCTCATGTGACTACTATGACGTTTCTTGTACTAATGTCGTTCGTCGAATTATAGCAGCTCACTTTCTTATCTTAAAAATATAAGGCACTGAGCGTAAGCAAAACATGCAATAGCGAGTAAATATACCAGTAGAGAACACAATGTCAACAAGTGGATGCAGCACAATCCCTACAACGAGGCTCTGCCAAGCGAACAATAATTAATACCATAGTGTGACCTAAGCTCCATGTTTGTACACCGTATATCAGCATTTCTATATACCAAATTAAAGAGTAGTTATGACAACAAACAGAAATGTATAAATATGCAATCCATACGCAAAGCAGCAAATATGTATCTTACATAATAAACAGGTCATTAGCATCGTATCAGCGTAAGCAAATAAATGTTCATATGTAATCTTAATAAGTAAACATGAAGGCGCAAGCAGATAAATTACAAAGTATAACTTACATACATAACCACATCAGCACAATTAATCAAGTGACAATTATAATTTAAATAAATAAGCACAGCAGGCACATAATAGAAAAATATGACATCAGTGAAAAAGCAGTGCAGCCAAGCGATGCATAATATACACAAGTAACAACCCTGTTCATTAATCGATCATTGACAAATCAGTTAATGTACGCAAGCACGTCGCTTCACAAGTAAATTCATAGAACATGAAATTTAGCACAAAGTATGAATCACGTAATCGGGAGCAGCAAATTACGTCTAAAGTACGTACCTAAGTGGAAATATGTTACCTGAAAAATAAACTCAATTAATAGTTACCTTTTTGGTTTATTACTTTTTTTTCGAAATTACATTCTTCCTGAAATTTTCTCGATAGAAAGTCCTCCTAACGTCGGACACACACAGAATTTACCTGAAGGTCTTAAATATTTTATACAACCGTATCCTGAAAAATACTGAACGTTAATAACATAATTTATCAAGTCACTATAGCTTTATACTGAATTTAATCGGAGAAATTAGACTGTGTATTTGTTTACGGCTGTCAGTGCATTCGCACTGAGCGCTCGATCAGCTGTAGGCGCGTGACGTAGGAAGTGATTGTTTGCGGTCAACGACTGCTTTGTGCGGCGCGCAGACTTCACTGTTGCTTTGAGTATCTGCCGTCGCCGGAACACGGCGCGGTATCCTTGCATTCTCTGTGTGTGTACGTACAACTGTTAGTTTCTCAAAAGTATGTCATTCCACAAAAATTTTAACGTTAGATATATGATGTATTCCCTTAGAACGCCGAGATTTAAGAGTTTCTACTTCGACAGTGTTATCATGAATAATTTTGCGAACTCTATATGGACCGTTATAAAGCAGAAAAAATTTGCGACACAAGCCTTTTCCTTTGTGAGACAAACGATGAGACTTAATTAACACCTTTTGACCAACTGACAAGGTTTTTAAACGACCAGGACGATTAGCTGATTTCTCTCTTCTAGAAGCCGCAGATGCAATATTTTGTAGAGCCAGGTTGACAACTTCAGAATACCGCAGTTTCTGTGTAGGCGGAAAAGGAACGATTTCAGAAATGCAATTTGTCGGTGCTTTGTTTTTTAATATCACTATAGGCGGTAAAGAAGTAGAATCATTAGGGAGTTCATTCAGAATGTTTTGAAAAATATGAAGATACTGATCCCACGTTCTGTGATTCTGATGACAGTAAAGTCGACACAATTTATTGATTTCCTTCATCCATCTCTCTGAAGCGTTAGATTGAGGGTGAAAAAGTGAAATGAAAATTGGTTTAATCTTACGACGCCGTAGAGTATGAATCCAAATTTTAGAACGAAACTGTGATCCATTATCTGATATAACCTTATCAACATGACCCACTTCTTTAAGAAAATGTTTGATGAAAGCATTAGATACTGAACGAGCTGTTGCTTTGCGTAAAGGTGTAAAACACACATATTTTGATGTCAATTCCACTGCTACGAAAATGTACGCAAAACCAGTAGTAGAACGAACCACTGGACCGAACAAATCGACTGCAGCCATGTTCTTTAATTTCGCTGGAATGATAGGAAACAACGGTGCTCTGTGAGAAATAGTTGGCGGCTTAGCCTTTTGACGTAATTTGCATTTGGCAAGAACAAATCGAATACGTTTTTCCATATTACTGAAGTAACAATTTTCTCGCAATTTATGAAAGCATTTTCTGGGACCAAAGTATGCATAACTGAAATGTGTGTACCAAATCAATTTATTGACCCACTCATCAGGAATACAAACTAACCAAACAGAGTTGTCGACCGATTTTCGTTTAAAAAGAACTTTCCAGATAGATCGCAAAAACGAGGTGTGGCCAAATCGTCCAATTGAACAAAGCGTCTAAGAAAACTACAGACACCAAGGAAACTACGAACATCACGTTTTGTAGTAGGAACAGCATAATTACGAATAGCGTCTAGTTTCTCTGGATCAGGAAGAATACCTTCTGTAGAAATAATGTGACCGAGAAATTTCACCTGAGAACGACCAAATTCAGATTTTTCCAAGTTCACTGTAATGCCAACTCTTGCAAAAATACGTAATAATGAATCCAGGATTTTGTTGTGCTCACTCCGAGAACGTTTAGCAATAAAAATATCGTCAACATATGAAGTAATATTGTCACAAAGATAAACAGGTAAAATTTCGTTTAAACTACAAATGAATACTACAGAAAATATAGTAAGTCCAAACGGTAATTTCCGAAATCACTTTTGGGTTAAATAATCATATCCGGTTATTTTTTACACGCTCTCTAGATAGACTGATAGTCGAAGAGTTGTTTTGATAGATGCAAAGAATAGTAAAAGAGTAGGCAGCAGGGCAGAAAACTAAAAGAGAAATAGCACTACTACAGCTCGGGGCCCTGTGCACGCTATGGCACATATTCACTTAGTGTAGCGAATCCCCTGAGGACTTTAATAGCCGCACATAAATTCCAGTTTGTGGCTTAGTTGCCGATTTGGTGGAAGTGCGTACGTAAATTGATCTAACCATGAACATGGATGTATGTCGTTCTTAGAATTGCGAAAGATCTTAAATTTCTGAACAGTTAAGAAGTGTTTATAGTCAAAGTTTTCTCCTCGTGGCGACAAAGACCTACCTCGTATGTCCCAGTCCGAATGTCGATTATTGTCAAGTTCGCGCGCCTGGCGCTCTCTTGTTGCTTCTCGTAAATGAATTAAATTATTTTCTTCAAAGTCCTCTGCTATCTGTGATTCTAAATTTCTTCTACCGTCTTTTTCTACGATTTTGCTTTCAATTTGTTTGACTTGCTTTCCTAATGCCTCAAATTTCCTTTTAAAGCATTCATTAAATTTTCCGTGATTTTCAACATGCTTATTTATGTTCTGATACTCTTCGGTTTCTGCAAATGGCAATGGAGCTGTATCCTCCAAATCTCTGTCCCCATTTAAACTAAGACTTGTCAGTTTATCTGAGATCTCCTAACTCTTTCCGATGAGTCACCTATTTTTTCTTTCTGTTTATTTACGTCTTCCGTAAGTGTCGCGACTCGGGTTTCGGTATTGTCACATTTAGTAGTTAACTGTTCACACTGTTGTGTTAAGTTATTTATTCGGTCATTTGGTACGTATTCCTCGATTCTTTCAATTATTTCTTCCTTATCGTGTGCACGTTGTAAATTTAATTCTGAAAATTTTTGTACTATCACGCGATCTTTTTCTTCCCTTTCTCTGTCCTGTTCCTCTTGTCTAATATCTGTTGAAATTAAACTATTATTGTGAGCATTCTAAATCGGTTGTACTTCTTCTCTAATTTCTTCCTTTGATTCATCTTTCGTGTTTTTGAAACATGTCCCCATTCGTGAGCCTAACTGTGTTTCCCTTGTTTCTATCTCGGTTTTACTTGTTCCTATCTGTGAGCCTAACCGTGTTGCCACTGTTATCATTCCTCTTAATTCAGATCCTAGTGAGTCTAACCGTGTTTCCATTACTTCCATTTGTGATCCCAAATTTAATATTGCACTCATCAACTGCTCCATCTCTTCTGTCGTTAATCTCGTATTCTGAAAATTTTTCGATTGTGAAAAATTTTGAACTGGTTCCGGACTATTTTCATTATTAAATTGTTTTCAACTTCATTATTCATCATACTGTTGTCCTGTGTTGGTGAGTTCGCCATGTCAAAAATTTCGTCATTCTCACTGTACATCATTTTTGCCTTTTTCATCGATCGCGTAATCATTTGCAAAACAAACAAAACTCGTCACTATACAAAAATCACACACAATGAGACTTTATCTCCAACAATACCATTCACACGAAATTTTTCCCGACAAACACGCCTAACGAACAATTAGAACCTTCACAATTGCACAAAATTGTCAGACGTGTATACAAGACATCAAACATTAAATTCTGCAAAAATACCATTAGAAGAATGACAATTACCAAATCTACACATGCAATATAGACTACAATTACTAAACTACAAATTACTACAACAATACTACAGTCTGCTATTTTTACTATCAGAAGATTTCCAAGGGACGATCCTGGCAGGGTCGCCACGTGCATGGGGGCTTAATTGAATATTAAATGATTATGCAAATAATTTTAATTCTAGTAGCTGACTGTCCGGTTATGCTGTCTCGTAAACGGTTGGCCTTGACTGGTTTTAGTACGCAATCTGACTGCATAGAATAACAACAAAGAATAAAACAAAACTTCCGTTAACACAATTAATTAATTAAGTCCCCAGCAACTATAAAACCTACGAAACAACAAACACAAGTGTAGCTGTTCTGTGTGTGGAAGTGTGATTCAACGTACACATCTGGCACGGTTCTTCTTCAATAAGACAAGAAATTTTAAGTACCATTTATATTGAAGTAATTAAAAAAAATAGAAATACTATAATTGCGCAAGAAAACCAGAATTATTCTCCAATACAAGAACACAAGCCAGATGCTTTGTTGACTGAACCTGTAATGACGCATTATTTAAGACATTGAAATAATAAAAAGAAAAGGGAATTTTTTTTACCTTCATATATATCGACGAAAAGCACTCTGATCATTACAATATCTCCATTCGAACAACATCTGCTATCTAGCCCATCAAAACTGCATAAAACATGGAACAAGCACTCTCCACTACGACATCTCAACAAGAACTCTCCACTCCGACCTCACGACAAGCACTCTCCACTACATCTGAACGACTACTCTCCACTACGACTTCTCTACAAGCACTCTCCACTACGACATCTCAACAACAACTCTCCACTCCGACCTCACGACAAGCACTGTCTACCACCACATCTGAACGACTACTGCCTGTGGAGGCGGCTAAATAATACTCTCTGGCGCAATCTCTGGCGCTGTGGCTCAGTGTAGCCACCTTTCACTATACAATTCAATACAGCTAACGCAAAAGATTTCGCTTCATTTCTAGCAGCAGTTTATGGTAGATCGCTGGAGAATCGTAGGGTACTTATAGATGGGAGAAAAGCGCAGATCATTCTCGTTTTCAAGAAGGGTAGCAGAACATATGCACACAATTACAGGTCTAATACGCTGTCGTCAATCTATTGTACAGTTACGGAACATTTTTATGCTCAAGAATTATGATGTTTTTGGAGAACAAAAATCTCCTCTGTAAAAATCAACATGGATTCCTCAAACAGATATCTTGAGAAACTCAGCTCGCTCTGTTTTTCCAAGAGATCCATAGCGCTGTGGACAACGTCGTACAGGTTGATACGACTTCAGAAAGGCGTTGGAAACGGTCTCGTATTGCCATTTGGTGAAAAAATACGAGCTTATCAAGTATCAGGCTAGATTTGTGACTGGATTTGAGACCTCTTTGCAGATAGAATTCATCACGTCGCTCTTACTGGAACAAAATCGAAAGATGTAAAGATAATCAAGAAAGAATAGATAGTCTCTGTTTAATTTTTTTTATATATTTATTTAGCTTGTGAAGCGTTTCGCTCTCACAGGTTCATCATCAGACATCTGAGGGAGAAAACAAGATTCATTATTAAAAATTTATGAGCCAGGAGTCACCTATAAAGGTGCATTGCCATTTCAATAAAGCAGCTGGGAAACCATGAACTCAGTTGTGAAAAGAGCTTATTCAAAGACAAACTCACCGGGTAAAAACACTCGAGGACCATTGACAAGTGTACAGAAACTTCTGAAATAATCAAAAACGGCACGTTGTCCAGTAAAATTTACAGGACGAATTCACCGTGTAAAAACACTCGAAGACAACTGGAAAGAGTACAGAACGTCCCGCAGTCACTAAAAATGGATGTCGTCCAATAAAATATACAGGATATATCCCCTTACGCAAATAAGAACATGTTTCAAAGCGAAGAGCGGTAAGCAGAACAAACGTAAGAACCCATGTAAGCAAGGTTGCATATAAAGGAACTAATATTGAAGGCTAAGAGTCCTTGGCTCACAGAGTAAATGAGTAAAAGGAATAAAATCGTACGAGAGTCACACTTTACCTGTGTTTGCACGTATTCGCTCTTAATAAAACGTAGGGGATGTATACGATATAAGCCATGACTATACACAGGGGATGTATACGATATAAGCCATGACTATAAAGCGTCCTTACGGCACACGTTTACGGCTGCTACTACAGAGCTATGAATCAAAGTGACACACACCGTAGTAGGTGTTGCCACCAGACGTGAAAACAGAGAATGTGTTTATAGAGAACGATAAAACTAGACCCATTATATAACATAGAAACAAGGAAGTAGAACTAAACCACATCAATGTATATACCAAAGCCACATGTGCCCATAATTTATTTAAAAAGTAGCATCTTAGCCTCGAAGTAACCCTTGTTATGAGAGGTCAGTTGTTCGTTGAGCAGGCCCGGGCACCTAAAATGGACTCTCTTCGAAATTTCAGATTCTTCGAGGATGTTCATCATCTTGCCTTTTTCTACGACATGCAAAATTTCGAGATCATTTATGGATGGTGAGCGACAGCGAGAAGTTTTCAAATGTTGCAGCAAGGGAGAATATTCTTTCAAGTTTCTCTTTTTTTCTTAAAAGATGCTCATTGAAATGTGCTATAAAAGACCTTCCCTTATGGCCGATATAGTGTGCGTCACAATCAAATACTCCCGATCTTGAGAAGGGGGGAAGACTTGGGTTTCTTATTGTGAGGAGGCAAGAACTGTGTTTTCACATTTCTAGAGTACAAGCAGGAACTGTGTTTCCAGATTTCTAGAGTACACAATTTGTCCTTAGCGTTCTTAAACGGTTTGACCAAGTCACAACAAAAGATCCCAAAAAGGGGACAGCTAAACGTACATCAACGCCAACCATTTGTGGTTGTGAACTCGAGGCCTTAAATTCCACTCGTTCCTGGTATTCGTTGTATGAACGACGGACCAAAGACGCTCTAAAACCATTTTAGAATGCTGTATATGAAAGACTTCTAAGTTCTTTTTCAGTAGATTCGAAGGTGAGGGGAACTTCAAACATTCGAGCAATCGCAGACCTAAGAAAGCTTAACTTACAGTGTCTTGGGTGGTCTGATGTAGCGTGAATGATTGAAAAGCTAGTGGCAAGTTTCCCGTAAATACTGAAACGTACCTTATTATTAACGAATTTGAGGGATAAATCTGAATAATTCAGGACTTCTTGCTGTTCCAAGGCTTCATGGATAAAAAGCAATTTAGGGTGATGCTTGTTAAATTCAAGGAAAAGGGTATCAATATCTACTTTTCAGCCTTTAAAAACGATCAGTATGTCAACGAGATACCTTCTATAAAAAAAAGGATGTGGGAGTTCGAAGAAGTTACACGAGAAAACTGCCCGTCTTCGAGACTGCTTACGAATACATCAGCGAAAAAGGTTGAGAGACAACGCCTCTTAGCTAGACCATCGGCTTGCTTATAAATATTATTATCGAATGAAAAATAGTTGTGTGAGGTACGTAACTTGAGATTGGAGATTATCTCATCCGCTTCCTCACAGACGACAGATGCATTATTGAGCAGAGAATCCCGCACGATACCGATCGTTTCTATAACAGAAACTTAGTATAGAGACTTATTACATCAGGTGAAAGAAGAATACAACCGCCTGGAAATGCACAATTTTGGGGCAACTCGACTAGATGTTTCCTATTGCGTAACGAAAATGAGTCAGGAAACGTAACTCTATCTTTCAACATCTCGAGTACAAACTATGAGGTATGACATCCCGTGTCCCCAGTTCCGTTAACCATGACGCTCACAGGAAGATCAGGTTTGTGAGTTTTAACTTGTGCACGAAGAACAGGAGTGGAAACAAAGGACACCTATGATACCTTGATCGCTTTTGTCAGCATAGAAAAACACACGAAGGCATTTTCGTTTGGAAGAGGAGAAAACTGTTTATAGCAGTCCTTGAGAAGACTAGGTAGAAAATTATTTGGGACGAAAGAGGAATTAGAATAAATGGAGAATGTCTCACTAGCCTTGAAATTAGCAGACGATATATTAGTCCTAGTTAACAATATGATAGACTTGCAATCCTCTGTGAAGGATTTATCAGAGATAATTTTTCTCTTGATACGATGATTCATAACATCCGCATACAGTTGTATTAAGTTTTATTTTCCAATGCACGGAGAGAACAACCAAGTCTATCGACAACAGCCCCCTCTTCAGGTGCGTAGAATATCCATACGAGTCAACTAAGAGAAGGTAATAGACTGATTCTCTGCTTACATGCCAAGACAGCAGGAATCAAAGGGACATGGAAGTAGTACTGGTACTCCACGAGGCACGTTCGATGAGTAATGCAACACTTTTTTTTCTGAAAGCAGGAACTCAGTGACAGATCTCTGCTTGCAACGCACGTCCGTTACGTACGCCAATTTGAAGTTACGTATGGCGCCGCTACCAGTCAGAACTTCATAAAGCTATTGGAGCTGAAGCGGGAACACTGCACGATGTCCCACAACAAATTCCGCATTTTTTCAGCCGAAAAGGCCGATAAAAATATGTGTTACACGACTTAACTGAACGCCCGTCGTATTTGTTAACTTAAGACCAGTGCGGCTACACCTTGTAAAGACTGAATTAGCTGAACAACAAATAAATGAATAATTCTTCACGAGTCGGTTCTCTGAATATCTGCTCAAAATAGCTCCCACATTGGCCTCTTAGAAGCGTCACACGCATCCTATTTCCTGCTATCCACCGTAATGAGCCTCACAGTCTACAGTTGATAAGTTGAAATGTCCCTCCAGTATTATGCAGGAATCACGAAATAGTCCGTTGAACGCTCCGCCATATACCTCCTGAGGCAAGTGGGCCTATAAAAGCACCCTGTTATCCTTGAATTTTCTCACGCTGAGAAAACAGAAGGAGCGATCTGTTTTACTTGGTAAATACTTTCTAAAGCGAAGATTGCATAAATATTTATTTATTTACAGATAACCAGTTTCGACAGACTTCTGTGTCATCTTCAAGTCTGTAACATAGTCATAAGCATGGAATATATCTCATATCAAGCGTTAATATGTAATATTTGAGATACAAGTTTTGTTTACATTACAAGAAACAGAAATGGAACCGTACCTTCAAAAATGTTATGTTATACGAGGTGCATTCAAGTTCTAAGGCCTCCGATTTTTTTTTCTCTGGACTGGAAAAAGATAGAAAAATGCCCATTGTTTTAAAATGAGGCCGTGTTCATTGTCAATACGTCCCAGAGATGGCAGCACCGGACGGCGGATGGAATTTTACCTCCAGCGGCGAGAATGAGAACTGTTTTAAATACTTAAAATGACGACGTTTGCCCTACTTGAACAGCATGCAATCATTCGTTTTCTGAATGTGCGTGGTGTGAAACCAATTGAAATTCATCGACAGTTGAAGGAGACATGTGGTGATGGAGTTATGGATGTGTTGAAAGTGCGTTCGTAGGTGTGACAGTTTAATGAAGGCAGAACATTGTGTGACAACAAACTGAAACAACCTCGGGCTCGCACAAGCCGGTCTGACGACATGATCGAGAAAGTGGAGAGAATTGTTTTGGGGGATCGCCGAATGACTGTTGAACAGATCGCCTCCAGAGTTGGCACTTCTGTGGTTTCTGTGCACACAATCCTGCATGACGACCTGAAAATGTGAAAAGTGTCATCCAGGTGGGTGCCACAAATGCTGACGGACGACCACATGGCTGCCCGTGTGGCATGTTTCCAAGCAATGTTGATGCGGAACGACAGCATGAATGGGACTTTCTTTTCGTCGGTTGTGACAATGTATGAGACGTGGATGCCATTTTTCAATCCAGAAACAAAGCGCCAGTCAGGTCAATGGAAGCACACAGATTCACCGCCACCAAAAAAATTTCGGGTAACCGCCAGTGCGGAAACAATGATGGTGACCATTTTCTGGGACAGCGAGGGCGTAATCCTTACCCATTGAGTTCCAAAGGGCACTACGGTAACAGGTGCATCCTACGAAAATGTTTTGAAGAACAAATTCCTTCCTGCACTGCAACAAAAACGTCCGGGAAGGGCTGCGCGTGTGCTGTTTCACCAAGATAACGCACCCGCACATCGAGCTAACGTTACGCAACAGTTTCTTCGTGATAACAACTTTGAAGTGATTCCTCATGCTCCCTACTCACCTGACCTGGCTCCTAGTGACCTTTGGCTTTTTCCAACAATGAAAGACACTCTCCGTGGCCGCACATTCACCAGCCGTGCTGCTATTGCCTCAGCGATTTTCCAGTGGTCAAAACAGACTCCTAAAGAAGCCTTCGCCGCTGCCATTGAATCATGGCGTCAGCGTTGTGAAAAATGTGTACGTCTGCAGGGCGATTACGTCGAGAAGTAACGCCAGTTTCATCGATTTCGGGTGAGTAGTTAATTAGGAAAAAAATTGGAGGCCTCAGAACTTGAATGCACCTCGTACAATGTGTTCATTTTGTGTTGGACCTCAAGCCAAGTTGTCATGTATATAACATCTAGCAAAAAAAAGTAAAACACATAATATGAAGTAAAACAATAAACTGGTTGCCAAGATCGCAAGAATTCTTTTCATTCCATGATTAACGCTTTCGACGAAACTAAAGCTGCATTGCTGCCAAATTGGAATACTAATACCTGGAGGCAATCGCGTAATTTGCAATGCATTTGAGCGCCTTCTGGTAGATTCTGGCTGTGACGACTATGCATAGGGGCATCTGTTTACCACAAGAATAATAATTCTTCTGTGAATACTGACAACTCATCCCTGTCTGCCCCTGTGTTGCTGCCTCATCATAGCTCTGCCACTTCTTTGGGGTCGACTGAATCTGCCGATACCACGTGACACCACGTACTATATCAGAATATGGCTGAACGGGTTTGGTTGCAAGTGGCGTTCTGTTTGCATACGGTCCATAACGTGGAGATCAGGTGCGCACGGGTGCTGCCAAAGCTATGGTGGACGTGTCGGCAACGAGAAAACGCGGCGTGCTCGACCGGCGCAGTAGTCATCGGGCGTGCTGTTTTCTCCTCCCAAGTTCAAATGAAACGGAGGTGCTGTCATTTCCGCCATCCACGCACACAAAGACATGATTTATATTGATCATGTTTGCTCAACTGCTGTGCAAATTGTGAGAGTTGTAGAGGAATACGATGCATCACATTAAAGATTAGATGAATAGGACTCTGGTGATATGCTGGTAGGTTTTGTCATTAATGTATGTGGCGAGTTAGCAGCACTGAGAAGACTTAGCCAAATGAAATTTAATTTTCTGGCATAAACTGTGGGCATAAGGACAGACGCAAGTTGTCATTTAATCGTGACTTCTGTAGTTTCATAACCAGAAAAAGATCTGTCACACAAATATGTCTGTCGGAAAATGCTAGCACTTTTGCAATCTCATTATGGAGACTCGGAAAGTCTACCTAATGAAACCAATGTAGGTGTCCTCGTCAGTTTTTAACAAAAAGATTTTTCCTTATAACTGGAATTACCTTGCAGGCCAATCAACTACATTTGCACGTGCGCAGGGGCGCTTACAGCTGAAACGGCAACTGGTCTCGCAACCAGCTCGGAAAAGGATGTAAGATTGACAGTGTCCTCAAAACATTCATAAAACTATCCTTGTACTTCTTTGAAGGCCAGTCAAGTTTTCAAATTTCGCGCTTTCTTTAACGCTAATGAGTCCCTTCTACAACGACATTTTATCTTTAAATGCATTCCCATCAACTCAGAAAGAAGTTACCTTGCAAAGTCTTACTGTGGGCAGTGTGTAGCCAAGTGTGTTAATAATGTGGAGTCTGCAGTCCATTCCGCATCTTCTAATTTTCGTTCCTGTACTCCTTTTTCATTCTTAAATTCAACAGCAGTGAGTTTTAAACCGAAAAGTCGTTCCAGATATGCCCCCTGACGCAGCCACCGTACTTCGCAATAATATATGAAGTCACCATACTCTTCCTCCAGTACCACTGGAAACTGTTGCAACTGACAACGGAATAATGCGTACGACTTCAGAAATTTTAATGCTCATGTCTACAATTTCATTGCGTCCTCCGTGCCTGCAAATTTAACACGAAGTGTTTCTTGAAGTACAGAACACTGAATTCCGTCTATCGATCGTTGTAATTGTTTGCTCTCTTATTGTCAGCTGAATCTTTAAATTCTTTCTGGATGGTCGTTTCATAACTAATATGCAGCACCCGTCGCTTATGCAAACTGAAAAGTCTCATCATCCTCTTCTGTCATTCCCATTCATTTTAAACGATTCCATTCACTGATAGACAGCCTCTTTTTGTGCAAACAGCCAATGGACGTATGAACGTCGTTCATATCATGAATAAATAGAGGAGAGTAAACAGCGCTGAGACCACAATTCTGCCGAACTCAAAGAGCTGACCGAAAAATGCCGCACCGCAGTGGAAAATGAAATGTCGTGCTGTTTTGGGTACTTCCGACAAGTCCGAACAAAGTCGCGTGACAGCCCTTGCAAGATCACGCGCACGAGAAAGAATCGTAGGAAACAGCACACCACCAAATTCTCACATCACGAGAAACAACTTTGCAGTCGATCTACCATCCAGACTGGATAAGTTTGTTTAACTTAGCCACAAATTTTCAGGTTGGTTCCAAATTTGCCATGCATCGTCAAGTTGACGCATTTTTTGAAATTTCTTTATCTTACGTGTTCCAGTTCCGTAGCACTGTTCCGAGTTATACAAACATCCACTGCTTCTCTTGATATCACTGTAATCTACGTCACGCGCTGTTTGATGTGCATAACTTAGCAGGTCACTATTACGAACATCGTGCACGTTGTATCGAACATCCTTGAAACGCGCTAATACCAGGTTTTGTAACAAGTGTGCCTTATCCTCTTTTGAATATCGGTAGTTTTTCTTAAGCACTACACGGTCGTTTTGCTATGGACTTATTCGTAATCTGTTCATAATTGCTTTTTCATTGTGCCGCAGATGATCTTCTATGTACGTAATTATGATTAGTACCCGCTCCTTGGACAACAGCTGTCGTTTACTAAGTTTCACCGTAGACAGGTTTTGTGGATCCCTGTCCGACAAGGATGGTGAACTAAATAGCTCAACATCTGTTTCAGTATCATTTTCACTTGTTAAGCACGTATCGTTATCGTTGTACTCCTCGTTTACGTTGTCCGCACCGTCGAGCGTGTGTGGCACCGCACTTTACACAGGTTACATTGAAGAAAACCTAATATTTCATCTGCCACTTCTTTTTCATTCTGCGAAATTCCTTGTGTTCCTTTCTGAGGAAATGTCAAATTCGGCAGCCGTTGTTGTAGATATAACGCTGTGTTTCCTTTGCTTATCACTGCCATTGCTTTGGTTTGTATCAACACAACCAGAGTGGCGTTTACTGTCTTCAGAGGAGAGAACGTCTAGTGTGGAGTCGTCAACATGCCGCCTGGTCGTTCGAACAATGGGCCAATGTTCTTCTCAGAGATGAGTCCCGATTTGGTCTGGAGAGTGATTCTGGACGGATTTGCATCTGGACGGAACGTGTAACATGATTTCTGGACCCAAACTTTGTGGAAAGAACCGATACTGAGAAGGGTCCCTAATGGTGTAGACACGGATTATGCTGACAACCCAAATAGCTCTTCATGAAATTGTACGGGTGAGTCGTAACTGGCTGGGTTACATCATGATGTCACGTTCGGAGGTGGTGCGCCCTACGTTCATAGATTTTGCTTACGCTCTCTGTCTACCTTTCATAGACGATTGTCCCCCCCCCCTCCCCCCCCCTCCCCCCCCCCACCACCACCCCATCATCAACTTTAGCTACTAACTAAACTTAAGACTGAAAAAGAATTTGGAGTACTTTTATTTCTAAAATGATGAAATATGAATTATAGTTAATGAGTCAATGAAACGATTGGAACTACTTGTGTGTAACAACCTCTTTTATATTTGAGTATTTCACTCACTACGGATCATAAATCATAAATCATATTACGAATCCGCTCAGTCCCATGTATTTAGTTTAACTGCCATCATAGTAAAAAATCTACTTTCACATCTATAAATCTTGAATGCTACATTTGTTTTCCGTGTGTGTGTGTTTACAATGAATGATGAAGCAATTCCCGATGCATCGCGACTCACTGTAATCTACGTCACGCGCTGTTTGATGTACATAACTTAGCAGGCCACTATTACGCACATCATGCACATTGATGATTGACTTGATGCATTCCCTTGGATGCTGTCGGGCGGAGAAACAGTCGAAATACAGATATTTCGGACACCACAAGCATCGCGCAAATGCGGGGTTGCACAGCGATATTTCTTCAAGTGAACCTCACGCGATAAAGAAACATTGTTAACATCTGCGAAGCTTTCGCACATTGTCAATAATTTCGAGCCAAACCATACATAAAGGATCACTTTTCCGAAAACTGGCACTTGCAATTAATTATGAATGAAGGTACACAGTAGAAAATTCACCGAAAATAATTTTAAATAATTTTCTGATTTTTTTTTATTCATTCACATGACATAGAATTAGTGGACGAATAATTACAACGTTATATCAAGATACACTCGAAAACATTCATGTAGTAATCTTCTACAGACATGAGTACATAAATCAAAAACAAAAATATGAGTAATAATCGGGTTTCGACCAAGGAACGCAAAATTAAGAAGCTGTGACGCTAATCACTGTGCCACCGTTTCGTCTGAGGATACCGCTAAAAGGCACGTAAAGTAACTCGGAAAAAACTCTAAAACTTTGATCGTCGTTTATTCAGAAACGGTCAAGTGTCCAAGAATAAGGTGAGACACGATTTAGCATATTTTGATTCCTGTTCCACAGAGCTTAATTTCTGGGAAATCGAGTGGTGGCACTTGCCGTGTTCTCCTCGTTTGTAATATAATTACGACGGACAACTGCGCACCTGTGCTAATTGGGGATCTACCGACCACTTAAAATCAGCATGTCCTGTGGAAACAAATACCTTAACAGCGAGTACTGAGACACTTCCGACTGATCCAGTAACTGAAATTTCATTACGATGAATGAGCACTCAGATGAGTGCGTCCAGGTCGGAACGGGAAAAAGTGCAAACACTATCTCCTGTAATTGCCAAACATCTTCCGGAGGAACCCTAAAAGAAACCAAACAAACTTGTCGGGCTGCTTACCGGCTCTCCCCACGAGTCTCAAGTGCAAATAACAGCAAGGCCGACTACCATAACAGCATCAAAAGATGTCACACCTGTCCATGAGGCCACAAACATGACAATCACACAATCAGAAAAGCAACAACCCACCACAGAAATCTGAAAGACGAAAACGGCCTGCGCATTACCAAACGCCGGAAGAGTTACAAGACGTCGACAATAAATTGCAATGGATCCATAAAACTTTGATAAAAGAGGGGGAAATCACACAGACGCAAGGACGTGAGACAGGACTAAAATCTAACAAGGCCGATGAGATCGATGCAATGTATGTCGACTGGCAGAAAAACAAAAAAATTGCAAGGACTGACTCGAATGCATTAGGCACTATCCTGAACTTGTGCGAGGACATGGGAGGTTAAACAGATTCAATAGATAGCAGCATTAACATCATGCTGTATTATGAAATTGCGAAGTAAATGTCAACAGAATTGAGTCATAGTTTTAACAATTAAAGCATTAGCAGACTATCTACTTGGGGGAGTTGGAAAATAAGTTTCCCCTATCGACTGTGGTCAGAGTTGTGTGTGAAAGGAAAAAAAGAGAATGAGACATTAAAGATAAGACATATCTTTATTTTTCTACATAATTTCCAAGTACATTGAAACATTTGTCATACCGCTTTATAAGCTTCAAAAAGCCTTCCAGGAAAAAATCAGGGCGTTGCATATGGAAGAAGCGTTGAACGGCTTGTTTGACATCAGCATTACTGCCAAAGCGCCTTCCACCAAGGGTCTTCTCCAAAGCAGGAAACAGATGGAAGTCATTTGGTGTGAGATCCGGACAGTAAGGCGGATGGTGTAGGCGCTCCCAACCAAGAGTTTTGCTTTGTCGTCGCCGTGTGTGGTCTTGCATTCATCCAACAGCAGATCTGAGAAGGCCAGGCCGCTTTTTCCGAATCACCTCTTTTAATTTCGACAGAGTCGCACAGTACCGCCCAGCATTGATGGTTGCATCCTCCAGAAAGTCCAGCAGCAAAACTCTTTTGGCGTCCCAGAAAACGGTGAGTAACACTCTACCTGCAGACGGAGTGCTTTTGAACTTCTTTCGGACCGGTGATGACGGATGTTTCCACTCCATGGATACAGCCTTCGATTCGGGCCTGTAATGGTGTACCCACGTTTCATCTCCCGTGACCATCCGAAACACAAAGTCATTGCCAGATTCATGGTAACACATAAGCTGTTCCAGGCTGAACGCCATGCGTTGTTCCATGTGTGTCGGGGTCAGTTGGCGGGGCACCCATCGTGCTGACACCTTCCAGTATCGAAGAACGTCGTGGATAATCTTGTGAGCTCGCTCATGTCCGATTGCAACTTCTGCCGCTACTCCATCGATGGTGATACGCCGGTTCTCTTTAATCATGTCATCCACCTTCCTGACATTTGCATCTGTAGCGGCCGAGCACGTCCGTCCAGATCTCGATATGTCCTGCACTTGCTGACGTGCATCACTGAATAGCTGGCACCATCTCCGCACCATTAGATTAGATTAGATTAGATTAGATTAATACTACTTCCATGGATCATGAATACGATATTTCGTAATGATGTGGAACGAGTCAAATTTTCCAATACATGACATAATTAAGCTAATTTAACAACATACTTAAGTTAATATAACAACTTTTTCATTTTTTGTGTTTTTTTATTTTTATTTTACTTTTTTATTTTTTTATTTTTTTTAATTTATATCTAAAAATTCCTCTATGGAGTAGAAGGAGTTGTCATTCAGAAATTCTTTTAATTTCTTCTTAAATACTTGTTGGTTATTTGTCAGACTTTTGATACTATTTGGTAAGTGACCAAAGACTTTAGTGCCAGTATAATTCACCCCTTTCTGTGCCAAAGTTAGATTTTATCTTGAATAGTGAAGATCATCCTTTCTCCTAGTATTGTAGTTATGCACACTGCTACTACTTTTGAATTAGGTTTGGTTGTTAATAAAAAATTTCATAAGAGAGTATATATACTGAGAAGCTACTGCGAATATCCCTAGATCCTTAAATAAATGTCTGCAGGATGATCTTGGGTGGACTCCATCTATTATTCTGATTACACGCTTTTGTGCAATAAATACTTTATTCCTCAGTGATGAATTACCCCAAAATATGATGCCATATGAAAGCAACGAGTGAAAATTAGCCTTGACATCACACCTGAACCATACACCTCAACAAGGCGGTTATGAATTTTTGTGCCTGATACTCCACTTGCCCAGTCATAGCGGATAACAGCTCTCACTTCCGCCTTTGACCACGACTCCAAAACGCACCTTCTCTCCATAGCTCCGGGGGAAAAAAGCAGCTGGCCTTCGCTTTGCGCAGGCGCTGCGACGGCACCATCTGCTTGATCGCGGTCGATCTCTACCCAGTAGTGTATCGGTGTCTTGCACGTGAGCGTTCACCTGCCGTGTCGTCTTTCGCCCATATCACACAGCTCTGCCCACTGTCGACAGGGGAATCTTATTCTCCTCGTATACGCTGAGGATTTACGGATCATCTTCATCCAGGAAGTGATGACCCATAAAATCACCGATATCGTAGGGAACGATGCGGTTTTAAATACAGGAAATAAAAGCGGCAAAGATATTTTATTCAAGCAAGGCATCCAACCCAAAACACAGGCACTTTTACGATCAGCAGAGGAATCTCATAAAGGTTTTCCACGTAACTCTACTGTTGAACGCTTATGCACCCTCTGCAAGTACTGGACGAAGACTTCTGACATTACGCTACCATAATAACTTCGCTACCATAATAACTAGGGGAGATTTTAACTATGTGCTGAATATATTGGATCAAAGACTCATTTAAAATTTTTACCACGAGTTACAAAACTGCAGAAGGTATTTAGCTAAAAGGCTCCTGGATACATCTCCGTCCGAATACATCCGGTTTTACGCATCCAAGCCATGCATGCGCAAGTAGACTCGACAGGTTCTATATTCATAAGGATTTCATAAGTCAAGTTAAGAGTTGTAAAATATGGCGAGTTAGTTTCTCCGACCATAGTACATATCTTATATCTCTGAAACTCGCCAGATAAAATATATTTGTGGAAAGGGCCGTGTGGCATATGAATGTCTCCTTGTTAAAAAAAATACTTCTCTAACTCAAGCCGCTGGAGAAGCTTGGAACAAATGTATTCGACTGTTACCTACGTATACGTACAGCATATTATAGTGGACGCAACTAAGAAAACTAAGTCTACAAAAACGCACTAAGAACTTTACAAAAATCGCCCTGTAGGCGACATACACAAGAGTATTATTTTACTGTACAAGGATGAAACGAAAGCAATTTCAAATATTCAAGGAATTAATCGTACGGAAGCCAAATTAACTGCACTCGCTAGACCATCCTTGGATGGTATCCAAGCTAGGGCACGAAAGCTGAGTGATGTTCCTAATGAACCGACCTCCAGCGAAACTAAACAATCTAAAGAGCAGGTAATTAACAAACTTCTGGATCCACAAAAAAAATGTAATGGATAGGAAGAAATTTCAGTGGTACGGGCATGTACGACGAATAGAGGAAACCAGAATACCAAAATTGATACTGGAGTGGGAACCGGAGGGGAGAAGAAGATGAGGACGACCTATGACCACCTGGCTCCAGAATGCACAGCACACAATGAGGAGAATGTTCGCAGAGGAAGAGGACACACAAGATCGAAACACCTGGAGGAATATTTTGAGAATATAGTTTAACAACGTTTATTGTTTATAATTTCCAAGTAAATTATTATGTTGGAGATAAGCCTCTGTGATAAGGAAAAGCTCAAAAAAAAAAAAAAAACAGACCGCTATCAAGGACTATATTTTGAGCTATTTTACTGACCTTTCTATCGAATCGGAAAGCTTCCGCGGAAATAGAGAAAATAATTGTCGGTACCCCAAAACAAAAAACGCACTGGCTTAGATGGGCAGCCAATTGAGTTTCATGCTCATTGCTGGATCATCATTAGTGCAGAACTACAAAGATGCTCAACAAATTATTCTCCAACTAAAGTTCACCACCGACGTTCACAGAATTTTTAATAGTTCTTATATCAAAAAACCCTCGCTCTACCACCATGTTAAATTATCGACCAATCACGCTGCTGAATTCAGATTTGAAATTATTCAGGCACGTAATGAATAACAGGATAAAACCTATACTACAGTAAGTGACTGGGCACTATCACTCCAGCGCTGACACCAGACGTTTAATGCTAACTACGCTGGCAGAGAAGAGAGGAGTCGCACACTTCACGATGGTTTGCAAGACCAAAATAGCCCTAGTATTTAATGATTTCCATGAGGTGTTCGATAGAGTGCACAACGATTTCTTGCTCCGAGCAATGAAACGAAAAGGGTCTAACGATGCCTTCCTGCAAATAATGCAAAAATAATTACGGGGAACACACCCTAAATGCAAGGCCATTTAATAAAGCCTGTCCGCATAAAACGGGCGATAAGACAGGGATGTCCACTCTCCACGACCTTATATGCAAATTTCGCGGAGCCACTTTTAAAAAAGTTCTACTTCGAATTGCCAAGTTTATGCATTTTCGACAACAAAACTATCTGTCACGCTTATGCAGTCGACTCGGTAGAATGGTAACAAACAACAATGATGTACAAAGAGACCAGTTCATTATACGAAATTATATCAATGGTACTGGTGCCTAACTAAATACAAAAGAATCTCAGCATTTATTGTAAGGACCGCGGAAAGAACACATTCAAACAGAAAAGCTCAACATTGTACGCATTACGTTCAAAGATCATGCTGGAAGAAATTTAGATCGTATATATATAACCTCCTTTCTGCGTAATTGTTGTGGTGTTCAATTAATGTAGCTATTCCGTACACGTCAGTGCAGATTGCTACGTGCGGTTTGATATAGGCGCGCAGGCGTCACTCGCAACCTACAGCGATGATAATCCAACGTAGCAATTTAAATTATGAATATTGTTTCTCGAACGCCACGCGTATTTTGAGCGCGTGTAAATGCGTCTTAAATATACGTAGCGTGACAATCTCAATAAGCAGGCAAAAAGTTATTTATTATTAATGGAAATGTTGCGATCTCTTTCAGTGAATGACAACTCGGCAATAATGTAGAGCATGAAATGATTTCTTTTCCCAGCAGATTAATATAATGTTACGCATAAAGAAAGAATGGTACAAACACCTGCTTATTGCAAAGAATTTCTTTTACTTTATCTCTTTAAGAATTGAGTTAACTTGTAACCCTTGGAATTAAAGGAAATACTTTAAACCCGAGGTAAAGCCTCACCTAAGCCTTGCGGTGTTAAATCTCCGAATAAGTTTCGTAATCAAAAATATTAACTAACTTTAATATTGAAAACTGACTGTAAAAATTCATAAAAGCACTTAGAATTATTTTCCTTTGCGAGTGAAGCTCGGAAACACTGTAGTATTTTTTAGTACACGTAATGGCGGACTCAGAGCAACCAAACAGTCGACGCCAGACGGGCAATCGACAACAATATTATTATTATTATATTTAAATAAATTTCACGTGGAGGGAGAGGAATTTTTTGAAGGAGACGTAAGACACTTTCAATTAACAATATATTGTAACCTTAAATCTCATACAGGTACCTAGTTATACATACATCGATCTACAGGAGATAGAGAACAGACAGGCGAAAAACAGAGAACAAACAGGGGAAAGAAACATGGTTCTTGTGTACATACACTCCTGGAAATGGAAAAAAGAACACATTGACACCGGTGTGTCAGACCCACCATACTTGCTCCGGACACTGCGAGAGGGCTGTACAAGCAATGATCACACGCACGGCACAGCGGACACACCAGGAACCGCGGTGTTGGCCGTCGAATGGCGCTAGCTGCGCAGCATTTGTGCACAGCCGCCGTCAGTTTCAGCCAGTTTGCCGTGGCATACGGAGCTCCATCGCAGTCTTTAACACTAGTAGCATGCCGCGACAGCGTGGACGTGAACCGTATGTGCAGTTGACGGACTTTGAGCGAGGGCGTATAGTGGGCATGCCGGAGGCCGGGTGGACGTACCGCCGAATTGCTCAACACGTGGGGCGTGAGGTCTCCACAGTACATCGATGTTGTCGCCAGTGGTCGGCGGAAGGTGCACGTGCCCGTCGACCTGGGACCGGACCGCAACGACGCACGGATGCACGCCAAGACTGTAGGATCCTACGCAGTGCCGTAGGGGACCACACCGCCACTTCCCAGCAAATTAGGGACACTGTTGCTCCTGGGGTATCGGCGAGGACCATTCGGAACCGTCTCCATGAAGCTGGGCTACGGTCCCGCACACCGTTAAGCCGTCTTCCGCTCACGCCCCAACATCGTGCAGCCCGCCTCCAGTGGTGTCGCGACAGGCGTGAATGGAGGGACGAATGGAGACGTGTCGTCTTCAGCGATGAGAGTCGCTTCTGCCTTGGTGACAATGATGGTCGTATGCGTGTTTGGCGCCGTGCAGGTGAGCGCCACACTCAGGACTGCATACGACCGAAGCACCCAGGGCCTACACCCGGCATCATGGTGTGGGGAGCGATCTCCTACACTCGCCGTACACCACTGGGGATCGTCGAGGGGACACTGAATAGTGCACGGTACATCCAAACCGTCATCGAACCCATCGTTCTACCATTCCTAGACCGGCAAGGGAACTTGCTGTTCCAACAGGACAATGCACGTGCGCATGTATCCCGTGCCACCCAACGTGCTCTAGAAGGTGTAAGTCAACTACCCTGGCCAGCAAGATCTCCGGATCTGTCCCCCATTGAGCATGTTTGGGACTGGATGAAGCGTCGTCTCACGCGGTCTGCACGTCCAGCACGAACGCTGGTCCAACTGAGGCGCCAGGTGGAAATGGCGTGGCAAGCCGTTCCACAGGACTACATCCAGCATCTCTACGATCGTCTCCATGGGAGAATAGCAGCCTGCATTGCTGCGAAAGGTGGATATACACTGTACTAGTGCCGACATTGTGCATGCTCTGTTGCCTGTGGTTCTGTCAGTGTGATCATGTGATGTATCTGACCCCAGGAATGTCAATAAAGTTTCCTCTTCCTGGGACAATGAATTCACGGTGTTCTTATTTCAATTTCCAGGAGTGTATATTACTTGTTATCCGTAGGTTAGTTAGGTTTAAGTTGTTCTAAGTCTAGGGGACTGATGAACTCAGATGTTAAGTACTATAGTGCTTAGAGCAATTTGAACAATTTTTTTGGATTTCTCCGTAATTGAGAAATTTTGGAGCATTATAAACAGGGTCCTCCAACTGCCTCGGGATTTTGACGATACAACGTGCCAATTCGACAGAATTTGCATGAAATCCCTCAGGAGGACATCCAACAACTCTGTCAGGCAATGCCAAGCCTAAAATAATTTGCTCAATTTGTGAGGCTCTTCCTCTTGAATAAATTATCCAATTTTTGTGAAACTGTAACAATTTGTTTGTGTGCACATGTACATGTGCATCACATTTATCGATTTTTGTCTTATTTGGATAATTCCTACGTGATACATAATTTTTTTTCTTTTTTTTCTTTCCTTTAACTATTTCTTAGAGTTTTTCATTTTAGACTGTACACAAGCGACATGCCAAATACGAGGCGAATTGGTTGGCCCTGTCTGAGGTCTTCACCTTTAGAGTGAAACGGGCACTAAAAGGATCTATCAGAGATAGCCGATTAGTCGGACCAACATTAAGTTAAGGACCATGTTGTTCGCTACTTGCGGCAATCAAGTCATCGAGAACTTTTGTCGGCAACTGGTAATTACGACCGCATTCCGGCCACTGACTACTCCGTGCCACTGAGGTAATCTGCCACATTTTACTGCCGTATAACATCGTTAGTATTTCTCTCGTCTGTCCTGCGTTATATGCAATAATCATTCCTTCTGTGTTCTCTGATAAGTTATGTCTGCCTTTTCCTTGGTAGACCAAGTGTTATCTGCAATTAACATAACGGTTAATTCCGATAGATAAGAATAAACGATGAGCCGTATAATCTAGTATTGTTACCTCCATGCCTAGGAATGTTATTACTACAGACGCACAGCTCTGCGATCACTACAGCTATAACATAAAATTTCCGTGGAAGTAAACAAAGAGACCTCATTGTCAGTTGGGAGTTACTGCTTAAATACCTGATTCAACTAATTATGGGCCTGCTATCATTTTAAGGATGGAATATTTAGTAGGCACATTATGTGGTTTCCAGAAACGTGTTTATTTGAAATCGTGTCTTCTAACAGAAGGCTGTTTATCAGCGTACAATAAGAACCGAACTAGTCGAGGAGCCCAAAGTTATTAAAAATAAATAGTGCATACTGTATAATTTTGATGTTTTTACAACTATTTATAACCCCCATAAATTCTTTTGTTAACCTCTAGTTCCAGACAAGTACAGTGTATGTTCTTTTCATTACCTCACATACCATCGACTAATAAATTTTGCAGCAAACAGGTCTTTTAAGTTCTGGAACAAGGTTTATCAGCACTGTATATGGGATGTAGCTACAACTGACTAACGACACTCTGTTACACTAGACCAACATTCGTACATCCATCCATGCTGTGCAGACCAGTGTAAAGTGCACGGTACTAGCGTTCTCCCAGTGCGCCACGTTCCATTGACTTATGGACCGCAAGAAGAGGAACTGCTTCAATTGCCTTTCTACACACGGTGATTAGCCTTGCCTGTGTGGTACCTACAGAAGATATTCGTGGGGGGCTGTACTGTATTCATAAATCCTTTATTCAATACTGCTTCTCGAAACTTCGCAAGTATGCTGTCGTGGGATAGTTGACGTCTACCTTCAAGGGTCTGCCAATTCATGTTTTCTAGCATTTCTGTAATCTTCTACGGTGAGTCACTAAACCTGTGACCCACCATGCTGGTGTTATTTATATACGCTCAATATTCCCTATTAGTTCTGCCTACCATGGGTCACATATACTTCAGCAAATGTTCTAGGATCGGGCGGTAGCGTGTTTTGAAGGCAATGTCCTTTGTAAATTAACTGCGTCTTCCTACTATACTACTAATGAACCGTATCCCGTCACGTGCTTTACCAGCGACCTAGTCTATGTGATCACTCCATCTCATGTGATCACTTCATATCCTTACAAATTTTTCCACCCATGTATTTTTACAAGTTAAATGATTCCAGCTGTGCCTCATTGAAGATGTAATCATAATATATTTTGTTTTTACAAAGAGCGTTCAAAAAGTTTTGCACAGTTGTCTCCGATTTTTTTTTTATTTTTCAGGAGAAGGATTACATTTTTTGTGAACGTACTTGAAATATTTAGCTGTAAGTTGGTGTATAAAAGTGTTTTCTTTTATTTACAGATGAGCCATAGTGGACCGTGAAGTAGATGTCAGGTTGCGACAACGGTCGGTGATGATTCCTCTTCAAGACCGGCGATGACTCTGCCACATCGACTCACAGGAAGTGGCTCCCTGTTCATGGGGAGGACACAGTGGATCGCAGCAGTATCCAGCGGTGGTTATAGAGGTTTAAAGAAGGTGATTTCTCTCGACTGGACAATCCACGATGCGGTTGACCATCGACGGCAGTGAGTGATGTGAATAAGGAGACTACTGATCAAATCACCCAAAATGACAAATGTGTGACGACACGAAAGCTTGCTGAAATGACTCGTTTGTCATCGGGTAGTGTGGCATCACTGATACAGTCACTAGGGTACAGAAAAATCTGTGCACGTGGGGTGCCTAGATTATTGACAAGAGAAATGAAAACGATGAGGAAGAATATGTGCGAGGGTCTCATGAAGACCTTTACTGAAGAGTGGAAACAGAGTTATGACGGCGTCATTATCCGGGATGAAACATGGTTGTTTTTGTCCGAACCAGAGAGCAAAACGCAATCCATCGAGTGCCGTCATCCGGGTTCCCCTCGAAAGAAGAAACTAAGACTTTCACGAACAGCAGGCCGAAAGCTGATGGCCTCCTTCTTCTAGGATCACTGTGGTGTCATTTTCATTGTCTTTTTGCAATCTGGCTCCACAGTTAACCGGGACCGTTACTGTTGTCATTGGACAAGCTGCGGCGTGCCATCAAGACCCACAGACCACAGCTTCAGGGTCAGCTCATTAGATTACACTACGACAATGCCAAACTCTATACAGCCCTTATGACGCAGGAGAAAATCAGGAAAATGCGTTGGAAAATTGTTCCCCATCCTCCCTATAGTCCGGACTTGGCTCCGTCTGATTTTTACCTCTTTGGTCGTCTGAAAGCTCACCTGTGCCATTATACACATGATAGTGAGAAATATCTTATTTCCTGTAGCAAGCGATGGTGTAAAGGTCAATCCCCAGAATTTTACCAAAGTGCATTTAAATCATAGAAATAATGTTGGGCCAGATGTGTCACAGCTGAGGGAGACTACATTGAGTGGGCTCAATGTATAGGTAAATGTTCCAAGTATGTCCACAAAAATTTCATTCTCCTCCTCCAAAAAATAAAGAAATTAGAGACGACTGCACAAAACTTTGTGAACGCCCCTTGCACTTCCAGTGAAATGCACAAATTTACATTTCTGGAGCTTTAAAAGAAGGTACCAATCTTTGCACCACATTGAAATCTTATCAGGATATGTCTCAATCTTTGTGCAACATTGTTCACATGTTTGGCATTAACCTACCATCGGATAGTGGACACTGTCGACAGTGATGTGTACTTGAGACGGATCCACTCAGGCATCACTGAATACTTCTGAGTCTACGAACTCATTTATTTACTTTCTTTTTCAAAAATTTTCTCTAAAAGAAAGAGCTAATTAGGGCACAAGATCATGATAGAATGTGAACAAAAGTATCCGGACACACCAAAAACACACGTTTTTCGTATTCGGTGCATTGTGTTGGTACTTACTGCCAATGGGGCGCTCCACGGAACTCACGGATTTCGAACGTGGTCAGGTTATTGGGTGTCATAAGTCTGTCCGCGAGATTTCCACACTCCTAAACATCCCTAGGTCCACTGTTTCCGATGTGATAGATAAGTGGAAACGTGAAGGGACACTTACAGCACAAAAGCGTACAGGCCGACCTCGTTTGTTGACTGACAGAGACCGCCGATAGTTGAAAAAATGGTTCAAATGGCTCTGAGCACTATGGGACTTAACATCTATGGTCATCAGTCCCCTAGAACTTAGAACTACGTAAATCTAACTAACCTAAGGACATCACACAACACCCAGACATCACGAGACAGAGAAAATCCCTGACCCCGCCGGCAATCGAACCCGGGAACCCGGGCGTGGGAAGCGAGAACGCTACCGCACGACCACGAGCTGCGGACGATAGTTGAAGAGGGTCGTAATATGTAGTAGGCAGACATCTATCCAGACCATCACACAGGAATTCGAAACTGCATCAGGATCCACTGCAAGTACTACGACAGTTAGGCGGGAGATGAGAAAACTTGGATTTCGTGGTCGAGGGGCTGCTCATAAGCCACACATCACGCCGGTAAATGCCAAACGACGTTTCACTTGATGTAAGGAGCGTAAACACTGGTCTATTGCACAGTGTAAAAACGTGGTACACAATGTGGCGATCCGATGGCAGAGAGTGGATATGGCGAATGCCCGGTGAACGTCATCTGCCAACGTGTGTAGTGCCAACAGTAAAATTCGGAGGCGGTGGTCTTATGGTGTAGTAGTGTTTTTCACGGAGGGGGCTTGCACCCATTGTTGTTTTGCGTAGCACTATCACAGAACAGGCCTACACTGATGTTTTAACCACCTTCTTTCTTTTCACTGTTGAAGAGCAATTTGAGTATGGCGACTGCATCTTTCAACACGATCAAGCACGTATTCACAATTCAGGGCGTGTTGCGAAGTGGTTACACGACAATAATTTACCTGTAATGGACTGGCCTGCACAGAGTCCTGACCTGAATCTTCTTGAACACCTTTGGGATGTTTTGGAACGTCGACCTCGCGCCAGGCCTTAGCGACCGACATCGATACCTCTCCTCAGCGCAGTCCGTGAAGAATGGGCTGTCATTCCCCAAGAAACCTTCGAGCATCTGACTGAATTTATGCGTGCTAGAGTGGAAGCTGTCATCAAGGCTAAGGGTGGGCCAACACCATATTGAATTCCAGCATTACCGATGGAGGGCGCCACGAACTTTTAAGCCATTTTCAGTCAGGAGTCCGGATACTTTTGATCATGATGCCACCTATTGCAAAATGTCAGTATCTGTAAGTACTAGAGCATAAGGGAGAGAAGAGACACGAACACAGCAAAGACTGGAGCATGGGAGACCCATTACGGGAGCTGCCGCTGCTTCTGGTGGCTCAGCTGCATGTTGCACGCAGGGAAAATTTACGAGCCTTGTTCTTAGCGTTACGGCGAGGCTCTGAAACTGCCCTTATCCCTCGTAAAGCCGGCACGTAGCCGCAGGCCATTACAATTTGAACGTGGTGGTACACGAGCCAAGACTTTGAAGACCGTGCTTCACTGTGGCCCGCACGTGTCAAGACCG
The DNA here is from genome assembly GCF_023864275.1 of Schistocerca cancellata. NCBI lineage: Eukaryota > Metazoa > Arthropoda > Insecta > Orthoptera > Acrididae > Schistocerca > Schistocerca cancellata. The sequence continues at coordinate 157,614,557 of NC_064633.1, forward strand.
TTTCTGTGGAAGATTCTTGTATGTGTGTTTCTTTCATGTGCCTTCCACTTCCGTGTCATTAGGATGACCTGTATGCACCGAATAAATGTACATTCCCGGTACTGAAGCCGGCTTATTTTAATTACAAGAAAACATTCGTGCATGTAAAAACAGATAAACCACTTTCATCACGACTTAGTAACTACAGTAGCGAAGTTATGCCACAGAATGTGCATGGGAACAGTTTTACTCGCAAAAGTGCACATGAAATAAATGTCTCAGTTACTTGCTATTCCTTGCAGATGATCATACACTATACGTTTTTGGACAGGCAGCTCTGTTAGTATTCAGCAGTGACATATTGAGAAAAATAAATGAGAAGTAGAAACATGAAAACAGTGCTAAGAGTGAATAATTTCACTTCCTTCACGTACAAGTTATCTAAGTAACAGAAGCGCAGCGGAAACGGGCTTTTCTGAAAGAAGTGTCTTCCGAGTAGGCTCGTCACACTCTTCTTGAACTCTGTACCTTACGGCTGTAATAAGTTCAAGGTAGTGAGTGACCCCTGTTCTTTAGATACATTCTCCGTACGGTGAGAAGGAGTGCGCAAGAATTATACGAATACTTAAAGCTAATAATTGATTTTGGTAGAATGCGAAATAACTTACGGTGCTCTGCTCACTGTGGAACGTATCGTGAAATCGATGCGTTTGCAGTCATCAAATATACTTCTCAAGCGCTCTCCTACTTCTCTGTTTCATTCCCATTACTCCTTGTTATACCTAATTTACATCACATAGTTTTCAAATAAGTGTAGTGTCTCGCCTATAGCTTGACAGAAAGAATTTTCTTCCATGTGTAGAGTTTTATCTCCAGTATTGGTTTGTTTTAGGACGATCTGCACACTTATTTTCAGAGTTACGTATACTTGCCATATCAACACCCTAGTTGTCTTTAGCTTTTAACGGTAGCGCAAGTCGTTCGTATTTGCGTATTATTTTTTCTGCGCTATCCAGTCATGAATTTCACGTACAACAGTAGGTAACTAGTTGTATATGAAATGTAATTTTATTATATCTTACATTTTATTCTACAATTTTATCATCACAAACGCTCTGTTTGCACTGGAAAAAAGTCTTTTGTGCTGCAAGAAATACTATCAATGAAACTTCCTAAAAGATCGTAACTTTGTACCGAGCAGAGATTCGCACTTAGAAACTTTTTTTCCACATTCTCCTGCAGAGCGATTGATTAGAAACAAAATTCTGTTAGGCTTGCTGTTGCTGCTGTTCATGGTGCAGAACAAGGTGCTGGATATAAACGTTTTTAGACAGTATTGGAGCAAAAGTCTACGCCGGTTGACCGTAAAGTGCAGAATAATTTATGTGTCATTTTCACTAAGTGGAGTAGAAGATATATTGCTTGCCAATATAAACTGCTAAAAAAGAACTGCTCCGCCATCTACAACACTTCATTATTTTTGCCTCCTTGTATCAAAAATCTTTTTTCACCCTGTTTTGACCATAGTCATCCTACAAAAGTAACTGGACCAGTAAGTAATTCTTGTTGAGAAACGTCGTTAGGTGTAAGATCAAAGCTGCTAACAGTCTTGTGGACAGGCATTCTGGAACGACGATATGCTCTTCTCCTCCTGTACGGCATGGCTGTGTGCTACGTGCGGCTGCCTCGAGTGGAATGAGATGCTGCTGCCTTGCTAAGCCCCAAGCGGATGTTGCAACTGGTAAGGAGTGGGCGCGGCAGGAAGTAGCGCGCCGATAAACCGCAATGGCGGCGCCGGAAACGGAGCAATTCTGCGGATCGCCTTTAGTTAAAACTCTAGGCGATCCGCCGCGGCCTGGTGGCGCCGAGCGGAACCTCGTTCAAGGTCACCCGCCTCTAAGGCGGCGCACACAGCCATGAATGAATGGCTCTGTGTAACAGAGGTGAAAAATAAACCTGCATTTTCTGTGCAATTCATAAGAGTGAGCTGTACCTCCCATCTTGAATGGGACTTGTCATGTGACGCAATGCAGGAGATTTTCGTGACAGCTATGACAATAAGAAGATAAAGACAACACAACATCCAGTCCTCGAGCGCCGAAAGTCTCCGACCCGCATGGGAATCAAACCCGGGCCTCTTCGGTTGGCCATCTGCCGCGGTGAGCCCGCAACTATCGAGGCGAACCATGACGACAGTTCAGATCAGTGCCCAGCCATCCAGATGGTTTTCCGTGATTCCCCTAAATCGCTCCAGGCAAATGTAGGGTTGGTTCCTGTGAACGGGCACAGCGGATTTCGTTCCCCATTCTTGAAACATTCCGAGCATGTACTCCGTCTCAAATGTCCTCAATGTCGACGGAAAGTTAAGCCTCAGTCTTCCTTTCTTCTTCCCTCAAGCGCATGTGAAGAGGCAACTTAGAACAACAAATCTTCTCTGCTCTACTAACAAAGACAACACGAAAATTACCATAACCGATTTCCGAGAAACTTCGCTCGATGGGAGAGGAGTCAAAATAAGAGAAAACTTGTCTTGTCTTATCTGTAGACATTCGACCGTTTCTGACAAAATGAATGTCAAAGTTTTAGAGGTTCTTCAAATACCTTTCAGCGAATAATTCGTTGAGCTGAGAAGTGGCACAGCTGCTAGGTCGCAACTTCACACTTTTGCGCCCCGTGTTCGAAACTCCATTATTATTTTAATTTATGTTTTTCAAATATTCACCCATGTCCATAGAAGACTACTACACGGATGTTTTCCAATGCGTATTGAAATAATGTTGTCGTTACTCACTTACTAAATGTATGTCTGGTGAATGAACGAAAAAATGAAAAAAAAAAGAATGGAAAAGTTGTTTAAAATTGTTTTCAACGAGTTTCCTGTAGTGTATCTCGATTCATACGGTAATTAGTCCCAAGTGCCAACTTTCGGAAAAGTGATCCGTTATGCCTAGTTTGCAGCGCTATTATTGTCAATGCGTCATATCTTCAGCGATGTCAACAATATTTCTTTCCAGAGTGAGATTCATAAAAAGAACTGTCGCTGTGGCAAACCTGCCTTCAAGCGACGCTCGTGTTTTTTGGAAGTTCTATGTTTCGAATGTTCCTACGAGAGGTATCAACTACGGGACAACACCAAATCTCCTTAAAGAGTAAACATAAGGATCAAATGTAACAATTAAGAATTAACACAAGTATGGAATGTAATAATATGAGAATTTAAAGACTGTAATCGCCGATAATACCATCCACACATATATTTTATAATAAATACGTCGACGGGAAAAATTGCAACGCCAAAACGTAATTAATGTAGAGTAACGAAATTTCAGGAATACATGTGCCAAGGTAACACATTTAAGAGATTAATATTGCAAGATTACAGGTTAATGTAAGTGAGATAAGTCATTGTAAATGTGAAATGCTGGTACATTAATAACAGGTGTAATCGCCAGAATGTTGAATGAAAGCATACAAACGTGTATGCATAGTACTGTACAGGTGCCGGATGCCAGTTTGTGGGATGGAGTTCCATGCCTACTACCCTTGGTCAGTCAATACGTGGACGGTTAATGCTGATTAGGGACACTCTGTCGACCACGGTGTGTTACAACAGCGATATGTGGGCGAGCATTATTTTGTTGGAAAACACCCTCTGGAAAGCTGTTCATGAATGGCAGCAAAACAGGTCGAATCACCAGATTGACATACAAATTTCCAGTCAGATAGCGTGGGATAACCACGAGATTGCTCCTGCTGCCATACGAAATCGCAGCCAAGACCATTACTCGAGGAGTAGGTCCAATGTGTCCAAGCCGCTTAGAGGCTGGTTGCAGGCGCTCATCTGTCCTCCTCCTAACCAACACACGGCCATCACTGGCACCATGGCAGAACCAGCTTTGAACAGAAAACACAAGAGACCTCCATCCTGCTCTCCAGTGAGCTCTCGCTTGACACCACTCAAGTCACAAATATCGGTCGTCCTGCAGTCGCACTGCTGTCTGTGTCCTTGATGGCTCAGCTGGATAGATAGTGTGTCATGTAAGCTGGAGATCCAGGGTTCAAAGGTTAACATTATTCATAGTTAAAAAGATTTCCAGAACTTAAAATATCTTCTGTGTAATTAATTGGGTGATAAAGCAAAATGACTTCAAACTCGATAAGCCTTTTCTGTATCTGAAATTAAATCCACAAGTGGTAAATAAAATTTGCGCTTTTGTATTACGAGTAGGATATAATTTTCGCCTTATGAATGTTTCTCAGGCAAAAATTACAATTTCAAGATTTTAAACATTGCTGCAGCAGCAACTGTTGAAATTCTTCACGATAAAGGATGACAGCCAAACAGTTGCAGGATAAAAATTTATTAAAATTCTTGACCAAGGTTTCGGTATATATAAATATGCCTTCGTCAGAAGTAAAAATCCTGAACAGGAAGACACTTTCATTAGAAAAACCTTAGCATCCAAAGTGATTTTTTTTTCTTTATTGTGATTTTAAAACCCGTAGAACAGGTAGGCTGGCAGCACAATACGCCGCTCTTCAGCCAAAGATAGTACAATGATGAAAACAGAGAAGACACATGAGTTGGAACAAAACGGCGGTGAAAAAACCAGTAGACACATGAATATAAAAAAATTGAAGCCGTTCACACTTGATAACAATCCACACTACAAACTGTTGACACGAAGCACAAACACTGAAGATGTCGATGGCACTGGTGAGCGATGGAGTGTGACGGTGAACACTGAACACTAAACACGATGGCACACACGAGACACTGATGGCGATGATCTCCGGCGCGCAAATGTCCACTTAGCGTGTGAGAGTCCGCGGACCTGCCAAGAGGGGAATAAGGGTGAGGTGGGGGAGAGTGGAGAACAAGGATGCCAATGGCTGAGGAGATGGGGGGAGGAGGAGAGGGACAGGGGAGGGGAAGCCCGGAGGAGGAGTGGGGAGAAATGGAGGAGGGAGGGAAGAGGGAGAGAAGGGAGGGAGGGTGCCCAAAGGAGCAAACACAGGAAGAGGGTGGGAGGATCAAAGTTGGTAGGAGGGGTAGATGGAGGGGAGGAGGGCATCATCAGGGAGAGGGAGCTGCCGGAAGCCACCTTGGGAGAGGGTAAGGAGGGTGGAGAGATGGAGACCGGGTGGGACGTGGGAATACAGGCGCTGCAGCGGGCGGGGGTGGGAGAGGATGGGCGAGACAAGCGGGTGAGGAGGATCGAGTTTGCAGGAGGTTTACAGGATCTGTATCCTATCAAGGAAAAGGAGGAGGTGGGGGAACGGAATGAGATCCTACAGGATCCATGTGGGGGAGGGGAGACAGATGCAATAGATGAGGCGGAGAGCAAAGCGTTCAAGGATTTGAAGGGATTTATAAAAGGTGGGGGGGGGGGCGGAGATCCAGGCCAGATGGGCGTAACAAAGGATAGGGCGGATGAGGGATTGATAAGTGTGGAGTATGGTGGAGGGGTCCAGACCCCATGTACGGCCGGAAAGGAGCTTGAGGAGACGGAGTCGGGAGTGTGCCTTGACTTGGATTGTCTGGATATGGGGGGGGGGTCCAGGAGAGTCGACGGTCAAGGGTGACGCCAAGTACTTAAGGATGGGGGTGACGGCGATAGGACGGCCATAGATGGTGAGATAGGAATCAAGGAGGCGGAAGGAAGGGGTGGTTTTGCCTACAATGATCGCCTGGGTTTTGGAGGGATTGACCTTGAGCAACCACTGGTTGCACCAAGCGGTGAACCAGTCAAGATGGGATTGGAGAAGGTGTTGGGAGCGCTGCAGGGTGAGGGCAAGGGCAAGGAAGGCGGTGTCATCGGCAAACTGGAGAAGGTGGACGGGGGGTGACGGCGGTGGCATGTCCGCCGTATATAAAAGGTACAGAAGGGGGGAGAGGACGGAGCCTTGGGGCACACCGGCGGAGGGAAAAAAGGTGTAGGAATCCGTGTTATGGATGGTGATGTAGGAAGGACGGTGGGAGAGAAAGGAGCCGATCAGACGGACGTAATTAATGGGAAGGGCGAAGGTTTGGAGCTTGAAGAGGAGACCAGAATGCCATACGCGGTCATAAGCACGTTCAAGGTCCAGGGAGAGGAAGATTGCAGAGTGACGGGAATTAAGCTGTTCAGAATGGAGATGAGTGAGGTGAAGGAGAAGGTCATCGGAAGTGAAGGATGGCCAAAAGCCACACTGGGTAACGGGAAGGAGGTGGTGCTGGCGGAGATGCTGGTGGATGCGGCGGGTGAGGATGGATTCCAGGACCTTGCTGAAGACTGCGGTAAGGCTGATGGGATGGTAGGAGGAGATGGCGGACGGCGGTTTACCAGGTTTAAGGAACATCAGGATACGGGAGGTTTTCCACAGGTCGGGGTAGTAACCGGTGGATAGGACTACATTGTAGAGCCTGGCCAGGGTGGAGAGGAAAGAGACAGAAGCTTCATGAAGGTGATGGTAGGTGACTCAATCGTGACCAGGAGCGGTGTTGCATTTTGTGCGGAGGGTAGCAATGAGATCCTATGTAGTGATAGGGGCATTGAGTTCCGTGTGTGCCATGTTGTCCAAGTACTGGAAACCAGGTGCGAGGGGAGGGACAGAGGTGTCAATTCGATCGCGGACATCCAGGAAGAGGGAGTAATCGAACTGGGGATCATCGGGGATGGAAAAGACATCGGAGAGGTAAGAGGCAAAGTGATTGGCCTTACTAAGGGTGTCAGGGAAGGGATGATCATTATGGAGAAGAGGATAGTAGGGGGAGGGTTTAGTTCTGGTAAGGCGACGGAAGGATGACCAGAACTTGGATCAGTTTATAGGTAGGGTATCATTTAAACGAGTGCATGTCTGTCGCCAGTCCCAGCCTTTCTTAACCGCGAGCAAATTATGAATGTGTCGCTGGAGTTGCCGGTGGCGTCGGAGTGTGTCTGGGTCACGCGTGTGGAGAAAGGCACGGTAGAGACGATGGGATTCACGGAGGAGGAGGACAGCCTGTGGGGGTAGGGTAGGACGGTGGAGGTGGATGGCGACAGTAGGGACATGGGCCTCGACGGCCTCAGACAAGGTCTGCTGGAGAAAGGAGGCGCCATGGGTTACATCGTCAGGGTGGCAGTAGGTGAAGGGGTGGTTATCGACCTGGGTGGAGAGGGTATACCGGTAGGCATTCCAGTTGGCACGGGAATAGTCATGGACATACTTTGGGGGAGGGTCAGTATGAGGGTCGGGGCGGGGGCGACGACCGTCTGAAACGGTGAGGAGGACAGGGAGATGGTCGCTACCAATAGGCTCCAGGACATCCACCGTTATGTTGCCAATGAGGTTAGGGGAGGAAAGGATAACATCGGGAGTGGAGTTGGATTTGGGACGGGTGTGCTGGGGGATGGGGATGAGGTCGCCTTGAAGGGATGAGAGGAACCAATGCCACCGCCGTAACTGCGCGGCGGAACGACTATGGATGTTGAGGTCGGCGGCGATCACATAGGAGGAGAAGGTATGGTTAATGTGGTAGAGGAAGTCGAAGGGAACAGGGGCGTTAGTATGGACATAGATGGTGAGGCAGGTGATGGTAAGGCCAGGGAAGAATGAGGATCAGGTGTTCGGTGGGGTTGGGAAGGAGAGGTTGGAGCCAAACTGGGATCTGGCAGTGGTGACCAATGGCAACTCCTCCACGCGCAATTGGGAGGGGATTATCGGAGCGGTGAAGGAGTTAGGGCGACGTGTGGACAGTGTGGTGGGGTTTGAGGAAGGTTTCATTGAGGAGGAAGGCATCTACACGGTGGGTGGTAAGGGTGTGCAGGAAGAGGTTCTTCTGGGGGAGGGGGGGGAAGGGAGTGGATGTTGTTGAAAAGGTTACGGTGCTGTCGCGCCATGACAGGAATTTAGACAAGGGTGTCAAGACGGGAGAAGGTGAAATGGGCCTGGTTGTTGGAGTAGGTGGCATACATATTTAAGTGGAAAATGGAACGGGTGGCGAGGGAGACCTGTTGGAGGGTGTGAGGGCGCTGGAAAGGGTGGACGTTTTGTAGCACAATGGTGAGGAACCTGACGATGTCCTAAGCGGTGGGGGGGACGAAGGGAATTGCCAGGAGGGGTGGGGGCGTCCAGAGGACGGACAGGGATGGTGAGTTCAGGAGTGGTCAGAGGAGGTCGAGCTTTACACTTCTGGGAGTAGGTGGGATGGGAGAGATTGCAGGTATTACAGGAGGGAGGGGATTGAAGGTTAGGGCACTGCCGGAGGAAGTGCACTTGCCTACAATGCGGGCAGGTGGGGGCCTCGCAGCACTCGGCTGTTGGGTGTGCGTTATAGCACAGACACCTCTGGCAGCGCAGGGATTGAGGAGGGGAACGAGAGGGGTCGACCCTATAGCGCTGGTTGAAGGGGAGGGCACCAACCTTCAGGAGACAGTCAACGGAGGGGTCGTCCTCGGAGAAAACCCGCATAAGGCGGGTGGGGCTGCCCGAGTTGAAAATGTGGCAGACCACCCGCACCTCCAGTGCTGGTGGTCCGCCAACACCTCCTCCTCTGTGATCGTTGGACTGAGCCGAGTGATCACGGCGGTAAGGGTCGGTGGGCGACGAGGGGGTTGGGGTTGGCGAGTAGGAGTTGGAGAAGGAGCAGGGGTGAGGGAGGCGTTGGGGCCAAAACAGGTGATGGGGAGGCAGAAGAGGATGTCAGTATGGAGGGTGGGGCTGGGGGAGGAGATGAGAATGGATTCCCGTCTGGGAGTGAGGAGGGAGATGGGGGCAGCAGGGAAGTGTTGGCGGAGGAGGAAGGAGAGATTCCAGGCCTCAAGAAGGGAAGGATTGGGACAGGAGAGGAGGTATTTGTATAAAGAGGGGGGGAGGATGAGGAGGAGGTGGAGGGAGTAGGTCCAGGAGGAGAGACATCCATGGCATCCTGGGGGGGAGGACGGGGCGGGGCCTTTTTGGGAGCGGAGGAGGTGGTGGTGCCACTAGGGCGTTTAACGGCGGCAGAAGGGTGGGTGGTGATATGAGGGACGGGAGGTATAGGGAGGTGGCGGGAAGGGGCAGGTCCTGGCGTGGACACAGCAGTCGGCGCCGGAGATGGTGACGGTGAAGGCATGGCGACGGCGACGGTGGTGGTGGTGATGGCGAAGGCGATGGGGAGAGTTGGGCATGGGCAGTGGCCCGACAGGCCACCACCCTAGCTGGAGCTGCAATGACAGGCTGCGGGAGGGGGGAGATAGGATCAGAGGGAGAGGAGCGGGAGGAAGAAGCTGGAGAGGGAGCGGTAAAGAGCGAGGGCGAAGGGAGAGTGAGAAGAGGAGGGATGGAAAGAGGGGGAGGGTGACTGTGGACACCATGTAATGGCGGTGGTGGCGGCGGAGGGGGAAGTATAAAAAGTATAAACTATGGCTGTGGTGGTAGTGGTGGTGGTGGTGGTGGTGGTGGTGGTGGTGGTGGGGGCTGACATGACGACAGGGATAAACAAAAATGCACAGAATGAAAAGGAAAGGAAAAAAAAACTGGGGACAGGCGAAGACGGATGAAGACGAAGACGGATGAAGACGAAGACGGACGAAGACCAGAGTCCCACGCTGCTGGCGCTGGCGCTGATGCTGACGACGGCTGGCAGGAATGCCGCAGCTGCTGCTGCTGCTGCTGCTGCTGCTATTGCCGCGTACGCGGCAAACATCAAAAAATATTTTATTATGTTTGCTGTTTGTGATTTTCGATGTGTATGTGTGTTAATTGACTAGTATGTTTTATTCACAACGACAGATGGTTTCGTTTTATTGTAACATTTTGGTTCTTTTCGCTAGTATGTATTTCACCACCTACCTTACGCGAGATTCTCGCGCATTACACTAGTGCCCTCTCTCGTTAGATGTGCTCCATAGCGCAAGCTTCATCTGTTTGACACTAGGACACAGGTAAATTGGTTCCATATTTTCTATTTTACATAAATGTTTTTAAATGGTCTGATATGTTTTATTTACCAAGATAGAAAGTTTGAATTAGCACAACTTTTAATAATTTTGATGCGCTTATGTAGGTATTCATGGATTTTAATATGCGCGAGTGTCTGGCACATACCACAAGTGCCCTCTCTCGGCGAAACCATCTGCCCTAGTGCTTTCACACTCTTGTCTCGATAGTTCATAGGCTAAGTACTGGTGCTAAACTGTTCGCATTGACCCTGTGCACATAGTCATGTTGTACAAATGGAGAAGATGTCTTAATTATTGACGACGCCTTTGGCACAATTGTTTTATTAATCTCAATTGCATGATGTAATTTTAGTAAGTAACTAAAAGATTTTGTGCCTGTATTACGCTGGTAGTTTCACTGTTACTTAAGACTTTGAGTTTCTCACTTCTGAGAGTCACTCCGCCTCTACCGGTCTTTTCTCCGCACTCGTGACCGGGATACACTTACCCGCCACCGGCAATTACAACGACATATCCGCAACCTGCTTACTGCGAAGAAACGCCGTGGCTGGCGCCAGACATGTACACAACTCAACACCACGCTCCCCATAAACTCTTCCAAGTATTGGTCTGCTTTCCACCGCCTTACTGGGAACCGCCCCACCCCCCAGTACCCTTAATGACCATCCCTTTCCTGACAACCTCAGTAAGGCCAACCACTTTGCCTCCCACCTCTCTGATGTTTTTTCCATCCCAGATGATCCCCACTTTGATTATTCCCTCTTCCCTGATGTCATGGACCGTACGAATACCTCTGTTCCTCCCCTTGCTCCTAGCTTCCAGTACTTGGGCCACACACCACCATCTGAACTTAACACTCCCATCACTACCCAGGACATCAGCCTCACACTCCGCACCAAACGCAACACTGCTCCCGGCCACGACTGCGTTACCTACCGCCACCTCAAACACTGCCCTCCCTCGTTCCTTTCACTCCTTGCCACCCTCTACAATGTCATCCTTGCCACTGGCTTCTGTCCTGACGTGTGGAAAGCCTCCCGTATCCTGATGTTCTCCAAACGCAACAAGCCTCCATCTGATGCCTCTTCCTATCGTCCTATCTGTCTCACATCGATGTTCAGCAAGCTCTTGGAATCCATCCTTTCCCGGCGCATCCGTCACCACCTCCGCCAAAACCACCTCCTCCCAAACACCCAATGTGGCTTTCGACCTTCCTTCTCTGCTGATGACCAACTCCTCCTCCTCACTCATCTCCTCTCCCTCCAGCTTAACTCCCTTCGCTCCGCCATTTTTGTCTCCCTTGACCTCGAAAAGGCCTACGACCGTGTCTGGCATCCCGGTCTCCTGTTTAAACTCCAAACCTACGCCCTTCCTATCAACTACATCCGCCTGGTGGCCTCCTTCCTCTCCCACCTCCCCTCCTATGTTACTATCCATGATGCCACTTCCTACACATTCTACCCCTCTGCAGGTGTGCCCCAGGGCTCTGTCCTCTCCCCTCTCCTCTACCTCCTGTACACGGCAGATATGCCCCAACCCGCCCCTCCAGTACACCTCTTGCAATATGCGGATGACACCGCATTCCTCGCCCTCGCTCCTACCCTCCAACGGTCCCAACGCCTTCTCCAGAATCACCTTGACCTTTTTGCTGCATGGTGTAACCAGTGGCTCCTGAAACACTACCCTTCCAAGGCCCAAGCAATCATCGTAGGTCATACCACTCGCTCCTTCCGGCTCCTGGATTTCTCCCTTACTGTCTGTGCCCGTCCTGTCCGCCTCACCCCCACCCTCACCTACCTAGGCCTCACCATTGACCGTCACCTCACCTGGATCCCTCATCTCCGCTCCATCCAATCCAAAGCCCACACCCGCCTCCGACTCCTCAAACTCCTCTCCGGCCGGACATGGGGGTTGCACCCCTCTACCATCCTCCACACCTACAAATCCTTAATCCGTCCCATCCTCTGTCATGCCAGTCCTGCCTGGATATCTGCCCCCCCCCAAATTCTATAAGTCCCTCCAGATCCTTGAGCGTGATGCACTCCGCCTCGCCTTCCGTATACATCTCCCGTCCCCCATGCGGATCCTCTATGATCTCATTCCTTTCCCCCATCTGCTCCTATTCCTTGAACATATCCGCATCCTCTACACCTCCCGCCATCTTGAACCCCTTCACCCCCTGGTTGCTCCTCCCCTCTCCGATCCCCACCCCCTGCCCCGTCTTCACCGTTGTGTCCCCCCTACCCTCCATCTCTACACCCTACATCTCCTTTCCCAAGGTGGCTTCCATCAACTCCCCCTCCCAGATGATGCCCTCTCTCCCTCCATTTATCCCTCCTATCAACTCTGATCCTCACTCCCCCTCCTTTCCTCTGTCCTTTTCCTGGGCTCCCTCTCCCCCCTTCCATCCTCTTTCTTCCCCACCTCCCCTCTCTTTGCCCCCTTCTCTCCCCCGCGCCCTTTTACATTTCCCTCCTCTGCCTCCTCTCATTCCCTCTCGCGTCTGTCCTTCTCCCCCTTTATTAGTCCTCTCCCTCCTTGGTTCCCCCCCTTTTCGTTTTTTCCTCTCCTCCCTCCCTGTTTTTCCCCCTACTCCAGGTCCCCCCCCCCCCCATCTGCCTTGGGTCGGGAGTGCCATCTTTGTACCGCCTTTTTCGTGCAGTGTTTTACAGTGTGTTTTTCCAGTGCGTGCTCCGTGTTGTGTCTTTTGGGAAGTGTAGCGAACAGCCATCATATTATCGCTGGGTGTGCTTTTTATTACTTGCGAACAGAAACCAGACTGTCGCCATGTTTTTTAATTGTGTGTCTACTGTGTTACTTGTCTGATTCCTGTGTCTTTTATCTACATTGCCAACCCCGTTTGCTTTCTGTTTTAACTTTCCGCAATTTTGCGCCATTTTTCACTTTAAATCGCCATTTTATCGCCTGTTTTTCCTTGTTTCTTTCTTCTTCCTTTATTTAAAAAAAGTCTGTAGGCTGTAGAGCAGCGTAGTAAGCTGCTGCCGGCCCGCCCCCTTCGGGGGGAATTGAAAGTCAATAAAGAAAAAAAAAATCACTTCTGATGCTAAGGTTTTTCTAATGAAAGTGTCTTCCTCTTCAGGATTTTTACTTCTGATGAAGGTATATTTATATATACCGAAACCTTGGTCAAGAATTTTAATAAATTTCTATCTTGCAACTGTTTTGGCTGTCATTCTTTATCGTGAAAAAATTACTTCATTGCTTGCTGATCTTCAATGCAATGATGCCTAACGACGTGAGTCTGTTTTGAGTTCTCAACATAGAGCGAATTAAACAAGAGGGATACACATTCCCAAGTCTCTTCACCACTTTATTACGTCATTATTGCTCAGCCTAGTCCATCTCGATAACAATAAATTTTTAAACTAAGACAATAATTAAATAAAATCCGGCATCTTTGCTCACTCTGTAGGTGTCTTGATACGCGTGTCACTTAATTAATAAGTTGCCTTGAGTTTTAGTTCAGGTGTAAAGGTGTAACAATAAATCTGATGGCCACATATAACTGCACTTCTGTAGTTCGGATAACTGAAGACGGACCGTACTGTTGAGTATTGTACGTTAGACTGTATATAAGACGCTTCCTCCGCCGGAAAATGAGCTATTAGAAAGTTTGGGACATATAACAACTCTATCAATCAAGGCCTGGCCGAATAAATGCTTGCATAACGGCCAGAGTTGGACCAACAAATAAATGACTTTCTTAGTTGGTGAAGCTCTTTCTCATGACTAAATCTTCCAATTTTTCGGAAATTCTAAAAACTCTAATCGTTTGTTTGCCTGTATATGTACATCGCATTAACTGATTTCCACCACATTCCGGTAATTACTTCGTGATGCGATATTTTCTTTTCTTTTTTTAACTGCAGTATGCGCAGTCATCTCAAAATCGACGGAATTGATAATTGATAGTTAATTGACAAATGAACATTTTTCTCGTCGCAAATGGAGTCATCAAAGGCATATACACAAAGGGTAGACGCTCGTGAACGAAAGCACCTCTGGGGTGGGAAGCAAGGACTTGGGGGGGGGGGGGGGGGGGGGCACAGAAATCCTTTTCGAGTCCCAAACAAATTCACCAACTTTGATTGAAATTGTTTTCCATATCGAATCTGGTAGGAATAGCAGGGTTAAAACGGGGGTAAAAAAATCATAAAAAAATAGAAAGAAGGCAAATAGATTTCCGAAATGACTTTGATCAGTAAATAATTAAAATTTTAATGGTGGTCACTTTACATCGCTTATTTCACTCACTCTGTTACAAATCCTCACTTTTCTTCGAACAGTTATCTGAATGGACTCGGCACTTATACACTGGAAATAAAGATACTCGCGGCAACAAGAACATTTAACGAATCAAATCTTCGCGTAAATTCTGAAGATTTAAAGGAAAACAGTCTTGGTTTACATTTAAAATATTTATTTTTGGGAATTAACTTTGATGCGGACCAGACATACAACAACATCGGCTGAAAAATCGTTGCCGACAGTTGACAGTGAATTATGCTATGAATAGTTTTGCATCCGCGCGGCTGCGCAATTCCCGCAGGGTTTCCGGAAGCACTATGCAATTTTGAAGCCTCGAAATTAGATTCTGTCCGGCACCTGACTGTTAACAAGCCTAGCGCTACTGGCTGTCTGTGGTCCCTCGCGACAAATTCGCAGCGTCTTACTCGAAATTGTTTTCAATCACCAAGGCTTAAAATTTTAATTGTTTAATAAACAAAGTCCTTTCAGAAATTTTTTGTCTAATTTTTTTATTATTCGTGTCGTGTAATTTAGGGATGGTTTTCTCAAAACACCGGAGGGGTACTGTCCAAAATATCATCGAGTCTTTCATTTTATTTTGTACACAGACGATGTGCCAAATATTAGCCGAACCGGTTGGCCGTAAAACCTACCCCTTGTCACTTTTTTTTTCAACATGGCGCCTGAACGATAGAACCATGTTGACTGAGACTGACTGTAGCAGCCACGGAAAGGCACCGACGCTGCACAAGAACCTGGGTCCCCGTGCGGCAGAGCTCCTGCTCTGGAGGTTCTTTAACTGCTCATGGCCGGCCGCGGCGGCCGTGCGGTTCTAGGCGCTCCAGTCCGGGGCCGCGCTGCTGCTACGGTCGCAGGTTCGAATCCTGCCTTGGGCATGGGTGTGTGTGATGTCCTTAGGTTAGTTAGGTTTAAGTAGTTCTAAGTTCTAGGGGACTGATGGCCACAGCAGTTGAATCCCATAGTGCTCAGAGCCATTTGAACCATTTTTGAACTGCTCATGTACCGGAAAAACGGACGACTTCGCAGAGGGAACTACTTTTCATAGCCAACCTAACTCTGTTTTCCTGCACAGTTTTGGGCGGGCTGATTACTTGCGTTAGATGCCGGACGCTGTCTTCTGCTAATGGTCAGAACCACTTCCCTGGCGCCTCTGTGATTTATTCATGCACGTAGAACGTTCTAACACCACAAAGGTCTTCCTTACATTGCCATCTTGGCGAAAATGACTAACTTCTGAATTCACTGCCATTGCGACCAGCGAAAATTATACACAATACCTCTAATCGGGGCAACGTTACTGTCTATTTGGTTTCTACTCTCAGCAGCACACATAAAATTACACATCAAATTATAGGAAAATAATGAGTACAATTGTTTCCTTGAAGGCTTGTTAGTTTATATCTACCTTAATTACGTTGTGGCGATTATAGCTTGGAACTCGTGGTGAGTATCATATCACAAGGCGTTCGCGAATAAATATTGCTTGTGCAGAAAAAAGATGTTTACTTTGTTATTCATGTATGTTTTCAATTTCGTTACTAATGACAGCTTATTATTATTAGTTTTTGCGCAAGAATATAAAGCCTAACTTGAGAGTCGTTGTATTTACCCTCAACAATCTTGCGTTCAGTAGTGGATTTTGCCTTTTAGTCACAAATGTTGTTAAATATCACATGCTTTTCTGAAAGTCTGTTACATTGTTGCGGTCAACTAATGTGAAGTAATTTTACTATTCACTTCCATAACATAAGCATGCACGCTATAAGTTTTATATGTGATGTGCGAAATGTGTAACAAGACACATACGTTGCATATACACATTCATGGAACTTGCTCATAGCCGCAGTAATTACTTATCTGGGATACTAAACTCTGTACGATACTACGAAGCGATACGTTCAACTACACTCGCCATGTTGCGTTCAGTTGTAAGGTACGAGAACGGAAACACTGTAAACCGTCATACTGTTTCCCCCCACTTTGTTTTAAGATAATGCCCAAAAATGGCATCGTCTTTACAGATTTTTTATACACCAGCTGCTTGAAAAACCAGTTTTTCTTTGCTCACGAGTTACGACACTAGACCATGAAACACAGCTCATTGCCTTCATCACTATACAGTCAAATATGGCACCCACCACAGTCTGTTCTCTCTCAGTCAATCACATCAGAGATAACCAAGAACTATTAATGACCGCTAAAAATAATTTGTATTGAAAAATAACGGCAATGATTGACATTGCAAAATAGTTGTTTAATCCATATTTGTTGCGTTGGCTTATTCACACCAACCATTGATGGGTACCTGAAACAAAGGCTTTCTTTAACGTTTTTGCACTAATCTGTATATGCAGTCATTTATTCCTCCTCCATTTTTATTGTGTAAAATATCCCTTAAGCTATAAGTATATGCCTTCCATAAACTGTAGAATTATGTTCTATTTTTCTTGTCTTCACCTAATTATAACATGACTTGAAAACATTATTGTGTAGGTTAGGTAATATGATCAACCGATAAGACATACATTTTGTCCAAGCAAAATATTGCAATGACTCAAGAGATTTTGTTGTTGAAACAAGAGAACGAAGTTGCCGTGTCGGGAGGAGGATGCGGGAGAGGTGCGTAAGCGTTGCATGGACATTTTATTTTGAATGTGAAAAATGTTGGTAACGGATGTGAACTTGGACTGTAAGTACTTTCCGGAGTTCTTTCTCAGAGACCTTTGGGTTGCACTTTTCTAAGTGAATGCAACATGGAAGCTGATGTACATAAATTTCCTACTTCGTATCATTATGACAACGGAGATTAATGCTGCGTTAAGGCCGAAGATTATGAAAGATAGCGCTCGTAGGTTTGAACTGTGTAGGAAGTGGTAGTTTAATAAGCGAGACTTCCCTATAAAAACTGAACAACTGCGAACTGTAACATTTAGATGCTGAAGCGTATGGAACTGTGATCTGTTCTTTAGGGTCGTATTGTACGGCAGAGTGGCATTTAAAGAGACAAAAGCTGACCCCATATGTATATATAATTTCGCATTTTATGTGTTTGTGTGTTGGAACAATATGAATGCTCCCGCACTGATAAAATAAACTTGGAACGGACGTGTACTGTTGACTGTAATAACTGTGTATTGCCCAATGTGGTCACCAAACTTCCATCCCAGCATCCTTTCGTGACTGTTGGGACTTCAGAATGTCGCAAATTGTCAAACGGTAGACCACCAGCGCAGAACTCCATCACGCTGAGTTTTAATCTGCTGTTTGCCGCAATAAAACCTTGGTGGTACGCTATTATCAAAATCGTCCCTTTTGGCTTGGTATAGCAGCGGTCGCAGATTTTATTGGAGCATCAGTGAGGCTACGTCACCCCAATATATGTCTTCTCTCAGACCTTTCTCGTCTTTGACGGAACTTAGCGGTTACAAGAAAAGACGATGCAGCTACTGAAAATCTTGTAAGTCAATGTTTATTTATGAGTACGAACCTTATAACTGCTAATTTGGGATCAGAATTAAAGCTAGCAAAAAGGTAACAAGGTTATCACTTTCTAGAAAGAATTCGTTAGAAATTTTAAAAGACAAGAAAGATATAGTAGTAATTTATCTACTGTAGAAAGTTAACTTCATGTAAACAATCAACTTTTGATGGGAATGAAAATTCGATTGGCAACAAGGCAACAGCAGTAGACAAATCATTCAAACTGAATAGCATAGCCGTATCGTTCATAATTTCAGACAGATAGCTGAAAAAGAACAGAAAACAATTAATGCTTTTGAATTAGTTTTGTAATGTGACTCTTCAAGTTTTCCCGGCGGATGTGTTGTAAATAGTCTTCACGGGTTTGCCACCGGATCAGGTTGTGCATATTCCACAATATAGTTTTGTAATGTTCTTTTTTCTTTCTTTTAGTGTTCAACCCTGAGGTTGGTTTGCACCAGAGTGCCATTCTACTCTTCTGTCTGCCTTCCTGTTCATTTCCACGTATGCGTTACATCCAACGTCATTCATGATCTGCTGCATGTATGATATCCTTGGTCGCCCCCGCCGATCCCTTCCCTCAATAGCTCCTTGTGCTATTGTCCCAATTTGGTTGTGTCGTAGGACGTGCCCTCAAGTTTGTCTCGTCTTGTTTGGATGTGCCTCCAAAGAGATCTGGTTTCCTGTACTCTTCTAAGCACCTCTTCATTTGCTACTCTGTCTCTCCAGCTGATCATCATCCTTTTATAGCACCACATCTCCAGGGCCTCTATCCGTCTTCTCTCTTCTCTTCCAGTTGTCCAAGTTTCACATCCGTATAGGGCCACACTCCAGACGAAACCTTTCATGATACGTTTCCTTATTTTAATACTGATTTTGCTGGTGAATAAGTTCCTTCTCCGATTAAATGCAAATTTGGCCTTTTGTATTCTGCTCGCAATTTCTTTCCGGCTTCTACCATGCTTTGTGATTTTGCTTCCCAGGTAAGTAAATTCCTCTATTTTTCTCTAATTGATTTTCGATAACGAGTCTCAGTGCCAGAATTGCCTCCCTTGCTCCCAATCCCCTTCTGAAACCAAACTGATCTTCACTCATCATATCCTCCACCTTCCCTTCAATTCTCTTCAGAATTATTTTTATGAGAACTTTTGATGCATGTGATATTAGGCGTAGAGTTCGGTACTGTTCACATTTTGTAGCTGCTGCCTTCTTTGGTATAGGAACAATTACACATCTCTGGAAGTCTGTCGGTATATCTCCTGTGTTATAGATGGATCTAATAAGTTTAAGCAGCATAATTTTCATGCTGTCACCAGCATTCTTTATTAGTTCTGCAGTGATGTCATCAATACCCGTTGCTTTGTTGTCCCGTAGTTCTTTTAGAGCTCTGTCAAATTCTTCTTGTAATATTCGATTCCGAATATCCAATGGCATTACAGTGGGGTGACAGAAGTCATGGGATACCTCCTAATATCGCGTCGGACCTCCTTTTGCCCGGAGTTGTGCAGAAACGCGATGTGGAATGGACACTACGAGTCGTTGGAACCCCCCATGGAGAAATACTGAGCCATGCTCCTTCTGTAGCCGTCCATAATTGCGAAAGTGTTCCCACTGAGGATTTTTTGCCCGAACTGACCTCTCGATTATGTCCCACATAAGAACTCTGGCATTCACACAGTGCGATGTGGGTGGACAGATCAATCGCTCCAACTGTCCAGAACGTTCTTCAAACCAATAGCAAACAATTATAGCCCGCTGATATGGCGCATCGTCATCCATAAAAATTCCATCGTTATTCGGGAATATGAAGCAAGCGAATTGCTGAAAATGGGCTCCTGGTAGCCAAACATAACCATTTCGAGTCAATGATCGGTTCAGCTGGAGCAGAGGACGCATTCCGTTCCCTTTAACCACACCCCGCTCCATTACGAAGCCACCACCATCCTGCACAATGCCTTGTTGACAGCTTGGGCCCCTGGCTTCGTGGGGCCTGTGCCACACTTGAACCATATCATCAGCTCTTACCAACTGAAATCGAGACTCATCTGACTAGTTCACGGTTTTCCAGTGGTCTGATGTCCAACCGATATGGTAAAGAAAGGAAGAAAGATTGAGTTTAACGTCCCGTCGACATCTAGCTCATCACAGACGGTGACACATCAAACATGGAAAGGAAATCGGCTATGACCTTTGAAAGGACCGATCTCGGCATTTGCCTAGAACCATTTAGAGGAATCACGGAAAACCTAAATCTGAATGACCGGACGCGTGTTTGAACGGCAGTCCTCCCGAATACGAGTCCAGTGGGCTAACCACTGCGTCACGTTATGAAATTTTCACTCTGCAGCGGAGTGTGCGCTGATATGAAACTTCCTGGCAGATTATAGCTATGTGCCGGACCGAGACTCGAACTCGGGACCTATTGCCTTTCGCAGGCAAGAGCTCTACCAACTGAGCTACCCAAGCACGACTCACGACCCGTCCTCACAGCTTCAACTCCGCCACTACCTCGTCTCCTACCTTCCAAATTTCGCAGAAGCTCTCCTGCATACCTTGTAGGACTAGAACTCCTGGAAGAAAGGATATTGCGGAGACATGGCTTAGCCACAGCCTCGGGGATGTTTCCAGAATGAAATTTTTACTCTGCAAGGAGTGTGCGCTGATGTGGAAATTCCTGGCAGATTAAAACTGTGTGCCGGACCGAGACTCGAACTCGGGATCTATTGCTTTTGCGGGCAAGTGCTCTACCATTTGAGCTATCCAAACACGACTCACGACCCGTCCTCACAGCTTCAATTCTGCCACAACCTCGTCTCCTACCTTCCAAACTTCACAGAAGCTCTCCTGCGAACCTTGCAGAACTAGAACTAGAACTCTGTGGCTTAGCCACAGCCTCGAGGCTGTTTCCAGAATGAAATTTTCACTCTGCAGCGTAGTGTGCGCTGATATGAAACTTCCTGGGAGATTAAAAGTGTGTGCCGGACCGAGACTCAAACTCGGGACCTGCCTTTCGCGGGAACTGTCCCGAATTCCAGTCTTGCTCTTACAGTATGGTCGTGAGACAAGGAGAGGCGATGTAGGCGATATCATGCTGTTACGAAAAGCACTGGCGTCAGTATCATAGTACGTCCCACATTGATTACTGCGGTTATTTCCCGCAGTGTCACTTTTCTGTTAGCACTGACAACTCTACGCAAACGCCGCTGCACTCGGTTTTGAAGTGAAGTCCATCGGTCACTACATTGACCATTGTGAGATATAATGCCTGAAATGTGGTGTTCTCGGCACACTCTTGACACAGTGGTTCTAGGAACACTGAATTCCCTGCCGATTTCTGAAATGGAGTGTGCTGTGCGTCTAGCTCCAACAACCATTCCGTGTTCAAAGGCTGTTGATTCCCGTCGTGCTGCCATAATCACGTTGGAAACCTTGGAATCACATAAATCACCTCAGTACAAAAGAATCTAAGTCAATGCACTTTCAATGCACTGCCCTTTTATATCTCGTGTACGCGATACTACCGCCATCTGTATACGAGTATGTACATATCGCTATCCCATGACTCTTGTCACCTTACTGTACATCTCGCAGACATCTGCAATCACGAGTCATTTTACTAGGGACTTCTGAAAAGTAATGCCTGCGCATTTTTAATGAGATAGTTCTTAAAGCTTTTTTAAATAAAACATACGTTTTTAACTTCTACATATCTATTCTTCTACATGTTTATTCTTCTTATTCTTCATTTCTGTATATTTACGGGCCTCCATGTTACGGGTCTCCGAATCGTAGTGTACAACATGGTGGCGTGTAAAGTAACGACGTCGGTGTGTGAGAAAAAAAGCACTGTAATTGAGTGTTGTACCCGAAGAGTTTTTCCACATATGAAACATCTTTCCTTGAGCATGACAAAGCCAGATCACATACGAGCACTGCGACATCTACAACAATCCGGGTTCACTGCCATCGATCCTTCCCCATATAGCACTGACTTGGCTCCATCCTATTTTCATCTATTTTCAAAACTTACAGACTACCTTCGAGAACTTCACTCTGGTAGTGATGAAGCAGTGCAAGCAGATGTGTGGCTATGGCTCCGTCAACTAAGTCGAACATTCTACAGTGACGGTATCAACAAACTGGCTTCTCGTTAGGAGACATCTGTCCGTCGTCAAAGTGACTATGTTGAGAAATGAATATGCAGACATGAAGAATAAAGACGTATAATGTTAATAAAATTTGTTTTGTTTAAAACGCTTTAAGGAGTTTCCAGTCACGTTTCCATGTTTGCAGTCATCAACAGTCCAAGGTCGGTGTTGACGGGCCCAGGCGAATCGTGAAACTTTGTGTCGTGCTGTCATCAAGGGTATACGAGTGGGCCCGTATCGATGATGTTTCGTTGAATGGTTCGCACGTTGACACTTGTTGATGGCCCAGCAATTTGCGGAAGGGTTGCACTTCCGTCACGTTGAACGATTCTCTTCAGTCGTCGTTGGTCCCGCTCTTGCAGGGTCTTTCTTCGGCCTCAGCGATGTCGGAGATTTGATGTTTTACCGGATTTCTCATATTCATGGTACACTCGTGCAATGGTCGTACGGGAAAATCCCCACTTCATCGCTACCTCGGAGATGCAGTGTCCCAGCGCTCGTGCGCCAACTATAACACCACGTTCAGACTTACTTAAATCTTGATAACTTGCCATTGTAGCAGCAGTAACCGATCTAACAAATGCGCCAGACACTTCTTGTCTTATACAGGCGTTGCCGACCGCAGAGCTGTGTTCTGCCTGTTTACATCTCTCTGCATTTGAATACGCATGCCTATACCAGTTTCTTTGGCGCTTCATTGTATAATGCTAGGACAGAGATTTCAGAACATGGTTTTAAACTGTAAGGCGTTTCCAGTGGGAGATGAGAGGCGGTCTCTGACCACAGTTCATTGCTTATGAACTGTAAATATAAATTTAAGAAGTAGCAAAGAGGTAGGAAATTAAGGCGATGAGGCGAGGATAAGATGAAAGAACGAGAGATTATTGAGAGGGAGCATAGACAATGTCTAGCTGAAACTGGGATAACGAATAAGTAGAAGATGAACAGGCAGTTCGGAAAAATAAAATGGTGAGAGCAGCATATGATCAGATAGGTAAAACGGGTAGCAGAAATCCTTGGGCAGCACTTGAGATACTGACTAAAGGACAAAATGTCAAAAATGCTGCAAACAGAGCAGCTGAAAAAAAATACAGTCGTCTGAAAAATGCGAATTGCAGAATCTGCAAAATGTTTAAATGGAAATAACTGGAAAATAAATGCAAGATTGTGAAGAATGGATAATCAGGGAAAAGATAGATACCGCCAGTAGGAAGACAAAAGAGACGTTTCGAGAAAACAGAAGCATTTCGTCAATATCGAGGGCAAACCAGTACTAAGGAAAGAAGCGAAAGCTCAAAGATGGAAGATATATATGGGGGGGGGGGGGGGGGCTCTACAAGGGAAATGAACTGTAAGTCAGTATTATAGAAAGGGAAAAGAAGTGGTCGGAGAAGGGATGGAAGATATGATACTGTGAGAAGAATTTGACAGATCACTGAACGACCTAACAAGAAACAAGGCTCCTGGAGTAAACGAGAGGGACGGGAGACAAAATGGTAAAAAACTGTTAGAACAACAGAATTTCACAATATCCATTTCCATGACTAGGTACAGAATTTAACGCCGAAATTACTATCAATAAGACTCGTCACTTCATTTCATACTTTAGACGTTATGATGAGACCAAGCTGAATATATACGAAACATCTATGAATATTAATAACCACCATGCAAAAAGATGTCGCTGGATAACGTATGACAAGACCTACCAGAATGGCCGCGCTGAATTAGCCGAGCGGTCTTAGGCGCTACAGTCATGGACTGTGCCGCTGGTCCCGGCGGAGGTTCGAGTCCTCCCTCGGGCATGGGTGTGTGTGTTTGTCCTTAGGATAATTTAGGTTAAGTAGTGTGTAAGCTTAGGGACTGATGACCTTAGCCGTTAAGTCCCATAAGATTTCACACACATATGAACCTACCAGAATATGAGTTTCCATATAATATACACATTTGCTCGTATTTAGTCGCGAAACAAAAATACACGAGAATTAAAATAAACAAACATATGCAACAGCCTGCAATAAAGGCTTAACTAGATTTGGATGCTGACGTCTTCGTAGATAATAAGTAATTTTCTCTTAAATCATAAATCTAATGAACGTAATAACGAGGAAACTATGTATGTTAGCGTAGTCTTGACACACCCGCGGTAACAGGAAGAAGAATCTTGTAACATTAATATCTTACTTGCCCAGTAGACATTAGAACTAAGTGTTCTTCTTTCTATCATTTATATCCCAAAGATCAAGGTATTTACAAAGCTATGTCTTCAGTCATATTTGTAATAAAATACGACTCAAGATAGATTTTAAAAAGCGCGAATGACGACCTTATTGAGCTATCGATGAGCACTGTATCACAATAACTCAGGACATTTGGCATTTGAAATTAAATTTCTTTTATTCACGATCGGAAGTCTGTAGCTAGACGGGCTTCTACGAAGCCCATCCGCCGTGCAGGTGGACGCTAAAAATCACTGAAAGTGCGGCGGTTTGGGAGTGTGCCTCTGCGCGAATGTTTTACGACTTAGATTTGTCGGTGGCATAAGATCCGTAAAACTTATATCACTTAATTTTCTGCCTCTGACATGACTAGTTTCGATCACAGATGGTCATCTTCAGATCAATGTAGCTGCGCTGGGAACATGTCATATCTGTGTAGATGTAGATTGCCGGCCAGAGTGGCCGAGCGGTTCTAGGCGCTACAGTCTGGAACCGCACGGCCGCTACGGTCGCAGGTTCGAATCCTGCCTCGGGCATGGATGTGTCTCATGTCCTTAGGTTAGTTAGGTTTAAGTAGTTCTAAGTTCTAGGGGACTGATGACCACAGCAGTTAAGTCCCATAGTGCTCAGAGCCATTTGAACCATTTTTTAGATGTAGATTCGGCAGGTTGACTACGCAACTACATAGACTTGAAAATGACCTGTTGTGATCGAAACTAGCGGTGTCATAAAGATAAATGTGCTACTGAGCCGGAAAAATAAAATAAAAATTTTAAACATCAACATATTTGCTGAACTAATACGTTGACAGTAGTGAATATTGTAACGTTTCTGGAACATCGTTTTTAATATGCAGCTTCTTCAACATACTCTAGTGAGGGGAATAAGAAGAAATCCACCAGTATTTCAAAAACTGCTGATTTGATCATGTGGTAACCGTTGTGAACTGTATTATTTTTCACTGGGGCTTGAGCTAACTTGTAAAATTATTAGCGTGTAATAGCATTTCACTGACGTTTTGTGAACTTGCGCTCGATTTGGTTAATTTCACTCGTGGTAAGTAGACGCTAGTGAGCGTTTTATACGTGTATCCAGGTACTTGGCGGCGAGTTAAAACACTGTTTCTACTTCTACATCTACATGGATACTTTGCAAATCACATTTAAGTGCCTGGCAGAGGGTTCATCGAACCAACTTCACAATTCCCTATTATTCCAATCTCGTACAGAGCGCGGAAAGAATGAACACCTATATCTTTCCGTACGAGCTCTGATTTCCCTCATTTTATCGTGGTGATCGTTCCGCCCTATGTCGATCGGTGTCAACAAAATATTTTCGCATTCTGAGGAGAAATTTGATGATTGGAAGTTCGTGAGAAGATTCCGTAGCAACGAAAAACGCCTTTCTTTTAATGATTTCCAGCCCAAATCCTGTATCATTTCTGTGACACTCTCTCTCCCATATTTCGCGATAACACAAAACGTACTGCCTTTCTTTGAACTCTTTCGATGTACTCCGTCAGTGGTACCTGGTAAGGATCGCACACCGTGCAGCAGTATTGTAAAAAGAGGACGGACAAGCGTAGTGCAGGCAGTCTCTTTAGTAGGTCTGTTACA
The DNA here is from genome assembly GCF_023864275.1 of Schistocerca cancellata. Classification (NCBI taxonomy): domain Eukaryota; kingdom Metazoa; phylum Arthropoda; class Insecta; order Orthoptera; family Acrididae; genus Schistocerca; species Schistocerca cancellata. Next base: position 157,640,194 of record NC_064633.1, read on the forward strand.
TTTTCTAAGTGTCCTGCCAATAAAACAGTCTTCGGTTAGCGTTCCCCACAACATTTTCTATGTGTTCTTTCCAATTTAAGTTGTTCGTAATTGTAATACCTAGGTATTTAGTTGAATTTACGGCTTTTAGATTAGACTGATTTATCGTGTAACCGAAATTGTTCTTCTTAACAACACAGGCATTGCAATATCGTGTTTACCCGCCGATACAGTACGGCGACATTCAATTAAAATGTCCTTTCGTATAGGGAATTACATTATGTGTGTACGCGTACAGGTTGTGATGCAGGAACGACAACACACGAAAGTTTGCGTTTGTCCTTAGGTCGGGGACAGATAGCAAGCAGTTTGTTTTCGGCAGTGGTGAGGCGCCCACACCTTGTTTGCGTCTCGTCGGCTGTGCTGGTTGCGTAGAGGCATGCCTCAGAGTCCGACTTCATCGGCCATCATGGCGTTTTTGTACTGCCAGGGTACAATTGAATTAACTTTTGCTTTGGAAGACGAACGACCGAAGGCGTATGAAATAGAACGTTTTATGCGTCTCCCGCCACAAGATGTTTTCGGAATTCATTATTCAGTCCTCAGTACTACTGTGTACATAAAGCTGGCGAATGACGAGCTGTGCATCGACATTGTGCTGTGCCACGCTAACGCTCTCAGGTTCCGATACTCTGACGGACATACAGGGACTGTCGTGATTGATCACGCTGGTTTCGGCCTCTGAACGTTGCGGGTTTTCGAACTCCCGTTTGCGGTACCGTCTGACGTTGCTGTGGACGCCTTTAAACCTTACCGAAACGTCTTCAGTCACCTTGCTAAAACGTGGAAGACGTTCGGAACATACCGTGTCCTCAGTGGTGTCAGTCAGATCTAAATTGAACTATGGAAACTCGTGCCTTCTTTCTTGGTTATTGCCGGCTGCATGATCGTCGTCATGTGCGATGACCAGCAGCGTACCTGTTCAGGTTGTGGCCGAGGAAGCTACAGCTATTCTGAGTGTCTCCGACGTAGACTCTTCCTACGGCGCCCAATGCTTTACCTCTTGTCTTCCGCATTGAGGCGGTACTGCTGTAAGTAGGCTGTTTAGGTTTTTATGTTGGTAACGCCACGTAGCGCTCTGTATGAAAATCGCTGACTGTGCTGTGTGCAGTCTGTGGCTGGTTGAACTGATTGTTGGAATATTCGCTATTGCAGTGTTGGGTAGTTGGATGTGAACAGAGCGTAGCGTTGCGCAGTTGGAGGTGAGCCGCCAGCAGTGGTGGATGTGGGGAGAGAGATGGCGGAATTTTGAGAGCGGACGATCTGGACGTGTGTCCGTCAGAAAAAGGAAATTTGTCATGAACTGATATATATATTATGACTTCTGAACACTATTAAGGCAAATAGATTGTTTGTTCTCTAGCAAAATCTTTCACTAACTATGCCTATCAGTAGTTAGTGCGTTCAGTAGTTAGAATCTTTTATTTAGCTGGCAGTATTGGCGCTCGCTGTATTGCAGTAGTTCGAGTAACGAAGATTTTTGCGAGGTAAGTGATTCATGAAAGGTATAGGAACATGTTAGTCGGGGCCATTCTTTTGTAGGGATTATTGGAAGTCAGATTGCGTTGCGCTAAAAATATTGTGTGTCAGTTTAGTGATGATCAGAATAAGTAAAGAGAGAAATGTCTGAGTACGTTCAGTTTTGCTCAACTGTTTGAAAATCAAATAACGTAAGAGGTTTACCGGCATAGTAATTCATAATTTTTCTAAGGGGACGTTACACTGCCTGCCTACTGCGCCCCCTCTGAATCAGTCGGTACCGGCGTCGACTCCTCTCGACGACGCGACGGACGTTTCGCATGGTTAAAATGGCTCTGTGCACTATGGGACTCAACTGCTGAGGTCATTAGTCCCCTAGAACTTAGAACTAGTTAAACCTAACTAACCTAAGGACATCACAAATATCCATGCCCGAGGCAGGATTCGAACCTGCGACCGTAGCGGTCTTGCGGTTCCAGACTGCAGCGCCCTTAACCGCACGGCCACTTCGGCCGGCGGACGTTTCGCATGTCTCTCCTACACACCTGCCTGAGGCAATGCAAATGAACGATGACCGACAGCAGGGACGAGCTGTCTGTCCCGACCCCATGGTTGGTCATCATGGAGCTGTACCTTCCTCCTCTTTTCTGCCATCTGGCCACAGGTCGGACGATAGCCACCCGCCATCCGACACGGAACAGCATGTTAGGAAGCGACAGTCGCTGAGGAAACCGAAGAGACAGCGCTGTACGCATTCTGATAACTGCTTCCAACGGATGTGTGCACAGGTGACGACCCTGCTACTGATGGTGCGTTGTCATCTGACGCCGTGACACATGACGACGCGATGTCCTTCCACGTTTCCATCTCCAGCCAGCGTCCACTTCTGGACACCGACCTTCCCCCGTCTTCGTCTGACGCGGTTGCCTCCCCTTCAGTGGCTGATTCTAGCTGTGGGTGCACGTCTGATAGTGTGCCACTGAAATGGTCTGTTGAGACGTCTGTCTCCTGGGCGGCGACGTCGATAGATATTCTGGAGGTGTACCGAGTAATGGATCCCCCTTGATGGGATCGGCTCCCTCCCAGAGGGACCTAACAGAGAGTTCCCTGTGCTTGCCCCGTGTTTGTATCGCCCATCTTCCTGGCGATGACAGCTTCCCAGACTTATTCCATAGCCACGGTCAATCTCAATATCATTTGCTGGCACCACAAAATGGCTTTACTCCATGATATTCTGTATGGCGCGGACGTTGACGTTGCTCTCCTTCAGTAGTTGCACATTACAACTTTCTGTGCTCCCCAGGGTTTTACAGCACATCGCTCTCATGCTTTCCCTACAGGCAAAGGGGTGGCGAACCCCTTACGTGACGGTACCCTCGCTGATGCAGTTGTCTACCTCCCTGGTGCCAGAGGTTTGGCTCTAACGATTATTGGCGTCAGGACCGTCAATGTCTACCCGCCACCTGGTTCGATCGCCACTGTGAACGTTCCACCTTCGGAGACAGTCACCCTCTTTCCCTGGATCGATAGGATGCATTGATCGTGGGAGGCGATTTCAACTGCACCCAGGCACGCAAAGACCAACTACCACGTCACTTTCCGTGCGCAGTGCAAGCAACAGTTCTCCAGCACCTCAGACTTGTGGATTCTTGGGAGCATGTTATGCTAATCATACAGGGTTTATACATTTCGCTAGCCATTCTTCCAGCCGCTTCGATAGTGTTTACATTTCGCGTGATGTTGGCAGTGGGGTGCAGGGTGCTGACGTCTGGCCCATTGCGTTCTCTGACCACGACGCACATATCTTCCATCAAATGTTAGGACGCGGGCGTGGACCGTGGAGACTGGACGCGATCCACCTTACTCCACCCAACTGCCGGCAACTCATCGAGACCATGTAGACAGTTTGTCGTCGACGCCGTGATGCCTCTCAGTCGGCCCTGTCTTTTTAGGTAGCCTGTGAAAAGCCTGCCCTCCACAAGGCCTTGACTGGTTGCAGAAGGAAGGTTGCCTCGAGGCGGCGACGAACTCAGTAATTCTATTTTAGTATTCTCGGGGAATGTACTATGATGCTGTATTCGCCAGAGCGCCAGGCGATGGTGCATTGTGCCAAGGCACAGCTCATATCCCTCTCTCGCCACCGCCTTGAAGGAGCTATGGTCAGGGCACGCATACATGACGGGTTAGTGCAGGAGCATACATCTATGTATCATGTCGTTGCGGAACGACGCCACAGTCGGAGGACTTTGGTTAATGTTCATATGATTGATGATGGGCGGCGTTTTGACACCCGACGGGATTTAGGGTTGCCCTTTACGCACATTAAGTTATGCTGTACTGTGAAGAACGTCACCACCTTCACAACATTACGGCGGTTTCCAGATTCTCCTGTGGCTCAGTTCCCATGGATCTGACAATGTGTCTGCTCGCTAGCGTCACAGAGGACGAAGTCCATGATGCTGTACAGGCGGGTTGTACGAACAGGCCGCATGGGCCTGACGGCTTTCCATTGGAGTTGTGTCAGACACTTCGCCTCCTTCGTGCGCCAGCGTGGACGGAAATTGGTCAGGACCTTATGTCATCTGTCGCACGGATTTCAGATGGTTTCCTCGTTGGTTCCCTCATTCCCATCCACAAGTCTCAGGGTACCTCACAGATATGCGATTACCGCCCCTTGACGTTACTCAACAGTGACAGGAAGATCTTTACCTGGCTGTAGGATGAGCGGTTTAAATGGACTGCCCAGTACGTGGTTTCCCCCGATCAAATTTCTTTGGGAGGTGCAAGTAAGATCCAGACCGCCTTCTGTCGCTATCGGGGCATAATCGCTCTTGCTCACGCTCGTCATATGCCTGGACTTTTGGTCGCTCTTGACTTCAGCCATGCTTTCGATCGGACAGATCGCGTCTACGTATAAGTGGTGCTCCATAATATGGGATACCCTGATACTACCGTCGACGTCGTAATGCGTCTCCCTCGTGGAGCTCCGTCTCTGGTACTCTACAATGGCCGTCTCACTCTTCCCATCTCGATCGGCCGATTAGTGCGTCAAGGCTGTCCGCTCTCGGCAATGTTGTATGCTTTCACCATGGAACCGCTGCTCTGCAGTGTCCATGAATGCCTGTCTGGGATGTCTCTTGGTGACCATGTATTCAGCTGCACTGCTAATGCGGACGATCTCGTCATCGTTCTCCGTAGCGGTGCTTAGATCAAGTAGTCATTGGCGTGGGTTACCACCTACGGCGAGGCTTCTGGTAGCTGCCTTAACGTCCGCAAATCAAGCGCTATGGCTATAGGTGCAGGGCTTCCTGCGGTCAGCGCTGTTCCTTCGCATGTAGCTGATACTATCTCGTGCTTAGGACTCGATTTCGCTAGTGATCTGCTGCACACTATTAACTTCAGCTGCCGGCGCCCACTTTTCCAACTACGAGCTGGGCTCTTAGATGACCATTTACGAGCACTTGATCTCCTGCAACGGACACAGTATGTAAATGTGTATTTGGCGCCACATAACCCCCCATGTGGCACAGACTCTTCCTGTTCCGCAATCCATGGCCCGCTGCATGCTTGCGGTATTGGATTCATTTGTTTGCCACGGCTTCCTGTTCAAGATAAGGTACAAGATACTCAACCTTCCGCGGTGCAGGGGTGATTTAGCGGTTCAGGTCGGTGTCATGTACCTGCCAGAAGAATAGCCCTTTTCATTGGGTGTCACATGGCGTTGTGGCGACGTAGTCCTACATGCCTAACCAGTCTGTTGCTGGAGGCCCTTGCATCATGCTCGCTCTCAGCACCTATACCGCTTACGGGGTGTTCCGCCACCTTATTTTGCTCCAGCCACTTTCTCTTAAACCTGAGCCACTTCCATACTGCGACAATGCCAGCGCACTTGATATCCACTAAGGCGATCTATGGCTTTCTTCAGTAAAACAGGTCACTGAATGTGGTTGAAGGGAAGCATTCCCACGTCTACTGGCGTGCCGTTTGGCGATTGGTGTGCGATCCTTGTTTTGACACGGACACCCAGTCTGCACAGTATCTTACTGTCAGTGGGAAGTAACTATGTCGGTAACACCTTCACGGGATTCATCTCGCAGACACCTCATTGTGTGTGTCGACTGTGATGTTATGAACACAGCGAGCATCGCCTGGTGTGCGGATCGGCAAGAGGTGTCTGGTTATTAGTGCGACAGATGTTGTCCCTAATTACCCGTACGACTCTTCAGCAGATTCCTACTCAACTGTCCTCTTTCCGGACGCGGGATACTTCCCGCAAGCGAAGATAAACTCTGTGAAGTGGATTTGTGGACACGCAGCTCAATACTTGTTTGCTGATTGTGAGAAAAGTATCCTTGGTTTTTGGCAGTTCCTTAATGAACGCCATTGTGCAGTTGTCCAAATTCCAAAACACAGGCAATTTTTCTCCATTTGCCTTCGCAGTATCTTCTTCAACCCACGCCAGAGTTGGGGTTTTCTTGTCATGCAGCGTTGATCCGCTCCGCTTCCACACTTGGAACAGATATATTCTTCGGTCATCGGAATGTTCTTTCACGTTCCCTACGCTTTCCTTGTTTCCTGGAGTGTGGGAACGTGACATGGTGGCCCTGCCTACTTTGCCCTCACGTTCCTTTGAAAAAAATAACAAAAAATATATCCAAAACGGTGAAGGCTACCGTTGGCATAAAGTGGGAAATCCGGATTCGATTCCAGGTCCGGCACAAATTTTTATTGTCGTCATTCCCTTATACAGCTGATAGTTGTTCAAACCCGCATCTGCGAATACATTTCATATATTTTGTTTAGTTCGTTCCTGAGGCATTACAGGCACAGCCTAATGTTCGTTCATTGCAAAAAAATGTTCAGATGTGTGTGAAATCTTATGAGACTTAACTGCTAAGGTCATCAGTCCCTAAGCTTACACACTACTTAACCTAAATTACCCTAAGGACAAACATACACACCCATGCCCGAGGGAGGACTCGAACCTCCGCCGGGATCAGACGCACAGTCTATGACTGTAGCGTCTCAGACCGCTCGGCTAATTCCGCGCGGCCTCGTTCATTGCGCTCACGTGAGTAGTGAGCTGCGAATATCAGCAAAAAAGAAATCTATTAGATATGAACTTACACTCCTATATAAGAAAGATTTTTGGATTTTTCGGTCGTAGTCTGGACTTCAAGAACGTAATACGACGATGTGTGTCGTCCACTTAGAAGGATTAAACATCCATCGTCCCACCGTCCAGCACGTTAGGTGATTAATAAATAGAATCTATTTTTCAGAGTGACCAAGACTGAACAATACTGGCAGGTGGTAGCGCCATAAGCCACAACAGAGGACTACTGAAGTAAGATGTCAGATGTCAGTCATCAGACGACAGTAATACTTCGTCCTCCACTTAACCAGTAGGCTACGTCGTATACCAGGAACAAAACATCAATAATGGTGTATCACTTACGTATAGAAATTAATATTAGGATTGATACAGTAATGTATTAAAGCACTCTAAATGATCATCTTGCGACCAGCTTACGAATGAGCACATCGTGATATATTAACATAAAAATGGGGGTTACATAATAAGTTTATGTATGTATCGTGATTGAAACCGGTATTGTAAGAGCCTAATGCACAGCCACCCGTGTATCCTGACAGTCAGGTCAGACATCGTTTCATAGATAGTGAGAGCAAATCACAGAATTCTCATGCTTTGTGTTGGTTCAGTAATTCATAGAGCGTGAAATACGGGTCGGACTCGCAAATTAGTTGAGCTGCAGAGTGTTGGTGCAGACAATGGCGCTGCGGCAGTGACAAACGCCCCCGCCGCCTCCACGCCTCAACGGCCACACCCTTTTGTCCGGCCTCCGCGGTGCGCCAAAGCGAGCACGTCTCAGTTCACACATTAACCTCAATATGGGCTCCGAGTTGATAATATCAGCGCACCATTGTGTATTTATTGTTGCTAACGACAATGAATAATACTGTTGTTACTGTGGCATCGTGCCCTTCTGTTAGTGGTGTTACGTGCTTGACTTCTCTTGCACGAACCTGGCACGTTGTCGTTTGTCTGGCGCTGAAACTCAGTCAAAACTAAATGCCACTTTGGCGAACAAATAGGGAATTTTCAGACAGTTTTCAGTATTCAGGAAAGGAAATACTGATTTCTTTAACCTTCCTCATAAATAGGGATGGCGGTTATCGTGGAAACAACCGGTTTTTTCTCAAAGTTAGATTAAGCAGACTTTTAAAATCGCTTAGAATAACCAGTTTCTGAAATAACCGATTTTCGGTTTTTTATAACTATTATTTCCTGTAATAAATGCTGAAATCGAAAAAAAATTGAAAAATTTTAATTCCCTCAGTTTCAAGACAGATAGAATCAAGAAGTCAAATTAAATAGGCAAATAGAAGGAAACATATTCCGTCCATTGTTCCCTGTTTTTTTCGAACATTGATAACGGTTGATTACTGCAAGAAATCACTAGTATCCTTCTACTGGTTCTAATTTTTTGAAGCTCTGCTCAGAAATCATATTACAATCGGGAACCACACCACTATTGGAAATTACGAAGTCAGTGGTAGAAGGTGAAAAGTTAGGTTAAAGAACTCTATTTTTCGTGTTAATTTGTCCGTATTCAAGGGCTACTAATAGATGGAGGCATATTATGTAGACACAAGCAGCAGATCAGAGGCTCTCTATTTTTGTTGTAACTACGAATGAACTGTTAAGTTTTAAGTTTTCTCCTTACATGATGTCACAAGTTTGTTGTGGATTCTCCCGTTTTAAATCTTTTAAAGCAAATGGAACATTGTACTTCACGGATACAACACTCTGTAATGCAACTGACGTTGAGAAACTATCATATAGACCAGATGGGAGCAAGTGTTGCACATTGCGTTACACGTGAACCATCTAATAGACCATTCCACATGGTATCAGGTACATTATTATCTCAGTAATGTTTTAACAATTCTTATGCCTTGTGGTTTTAGTCGTTTCTGTTGGCACTTCATTGCAAGAGCACTTATCACATTTTCTAAAATGACACATTATTTCAATGCAATGCAAATTTTACGAATAAAAAGTCACCTTTTTTTTCAAAAAAAAAGATATACTTGAAAACGGAAAGTTATAACAGAGCTGCAATCGCTAATATATATTTCGGTTTTTTACTCGGTTATTGTAGAAAAATAAAAACACCTGTCATAGCCGAGACCAAACAAATACCGACAAATACCTGTTATTGAGAACTAAAATACCGAAATCCGCTTTAACCGGTAGTTTTTCCCATTCCTGCTTATAAATTCCTACGACGTAAGGACGATGCAGGGTGGATAATATTTTGAACAGCGACCCACGTAGAAAAATCCACCTTCTCTCCACGACAACAACATCAGCGAGTTAAATTCTGCCGAATTGTTGGATGACTCAACAACAGGGATTTAATTTGTGTTTCATAGCTATTACATTCTTAATCAATTGTTTTATGAGTTCAAAATATCTCGTAAAGGTAGCAGTAGGAGAAAAGACAGGAATTGTTTTAGGTAACAGAGGGTACCGTACGTCTTTTTACACTGGACGATGTTTCTACAGGGTGATTTCGTGATCGTGCTAGAAACTTTCAGGTATTATGGAGAGAGGTAAAGGTATCAATTTGAGGTAAGGGACCCTGGAGCGGAAACGACCGAGTCGACAGTACAAGCGAAACTCATTCTGATACTTTTGACACTGGATCTCTGCTCCTGTACTGTAAACTCTTTGCATTCCATAATTTGCGAGGACGTGGTGTAGACCAAAACAAGAGAAAGAAGTCCATTAAAAACGGGCTGTAATCAGTATACCTTAAGAGCTATGTGCACTTGTTCATCTTTGCTATTGTGAAACAAATCACTTCTGCTGCTACTGAGCAACTGCTGATAGCTCTTAAGGTATGCACTACTGAGATGGACTTCTTTTCTTGTTTCTTCCATACTACCGCCTCTAAAATACGGAAAGAAAATAGCTTGCAGTAGAAGAGGTACCCATGCGGAGGTACCAGAACAAATTAGGCTTATTATTTCTGGACCAGGTTTCCTTATCTGAAATTGATACATTACCTTTTTCCACCATCTCTGAAAGTTTGAACGTCATTCAGAATCACCTTGTAGATTAACTACTGGGTTACATATACAGAAACTGTTGCTCTTTCACTCACTAGATACGGGAGGCAGGAGTGGAGGTTTAAAAACTGCAAATAGAGATCGAGGCTTGCCTGCAGTAACAAGGTTCAGCTGGATGTGAGGTGAAGTATTTATGTTGCAACGAAAAGGCTGGCAAAAAATACGGTATTGTGGAGAGCTGTATCAAACCAGTCTTCAGACAAGACTACAACGGACCCATTCCCACAGTCCATTTTTTTTTTAATTTTCGCTAGATTCTCTTTATACATACGACTTAAAGCCTATAATATACTGCAGACCGTGGTTCTCAGTTATTATTTGTAAGAACCACAAAACATTAATAAATCGTTCTAATCTTTCTCAAATACACTGCTGGGAAAAAATTAGTACCCCCTTTTAGAGGTTTCCAGTTAACTCAACATTCATTGTTGCAACAGTGCATATTGTAACGAAACTAGCCGGCCGAGGTGGCCGTGCGGTTCTACGCGCTGCAGTCTGGAACCGCAAGACCGCTACGGTCGCAGGTTCGAATCCTGCCTCGGGCATGGATGTTTGTGATGTCCTTAGGTTAGTTAGGTTTAACTAGTTCTAAGTTCTAGGGGACTAATGACCTCAGCAGTTGAGTCCCATAGTGCTCAGAGCCATTTCAACCATTTTTTGTAACGAAACTACTATTATTAATACGTGGGGAAGACAGTTAAATTTTGCTGGGACGAAAATTTTCAACATCGAAAAGAGACTATTTGATTTAAACAAAAACCCTCAAAAATTTGTTGTTATTCTTGTGTTCCGTAGACATCATGAAACGTGTGATCATGGGGATGTTTCTTACTGATCACATTGACCTCCACCACTCAAAGAATTACTTTGATACAAATGCAAATGTATACTGCTAGAACAGTTTCCAAAATATTACACTTTAATAATTAGTTCTGCAGTGACACTTATGTAGTTCAGTTGATTTTTTATACGTAACTTAGTTCGGTGTAACTCGGAGTAATCTGCTTCCTATTGCTGCTGCTGCTGCTACTGAAGTAGTCTTTGCCTCGGTCCATTTCATGTGCTAAGTGGATCAAGTTACGTGAATTCCATGAAATACTCCAGGTACCAAGTGGTTTATTTCTGACAAGCTGCACCATTTCTTCTTAGTGGGAGCCCACGCCACGTAACAGGCTACATAGTCACAATACTGTATTACAACAATTACATTATTGCACAGACGTGCGACACAGTGGTTGCGTCTCAAAACTGTCTCCAACTGACCAACCGTAAGTCTTGTGCTCATCTTATTTATACGTTTGTTAACAATCAAGTCAACAAAACTACAGTGTAGATTTATTAAATTAACAATTACAAATTTAATATTTTTATGAGTAACTAACCACAAAACCTTGCTTATTTTATGCTGAAACTGGCGTATACAATAGAAAAGACTTTTACATAGGATATACACGATATGATATAAAATACTGAAAGATAACAAAGCTAACATAAATTTTCTTAATTACGGCTTCATTGTAAATGCAAAATATTGCGAACATACACTCCTGGAAATTGAAATAAGAACACCGTGAATTCATTGTCCCAGGAAGGGGAAACTTTATTGACACATTCCTGGGGTCAGATACATCACATGATCACACTGACAGAACCACAGGCACATAGACACAGGCAACACAGCATGCACAATGTCGGCACTAGTACAGTGTATATCCACCTTTCGCAGCAATGCAGGCTGCTATTCTCCCATGGAGACGATCGTAGAGATGCTGGATGTAGTCCTGTGGAACGGCTTGCCATGCCATTTCCACCTGGCGCCTCAGTTGGACCAGCGTTCGTGCTGGACGTGCAGACCGCGTGAGACGACGCTTCATCCAGTCCCAAACATGCCCAATGGGGGACAGATCCGGAGATCTTGCTGGCCAGGGTAGTTGACTTACACCTTCTAGAGCACGTTGGGTGGCACGGGACACATGCGGACGTGCATTGTCCTGTTGGAACAGCAAGTTCCCTTGCCGGTCTAGGAGTGGTAGAACGATGGGTTCGATGACGGTTTGGATGTACCGTGCACTATTCAGTGTCCCCTCGACGATCACCAGTGGTGTACGGCCAGTGTAGGAGATCGCTCCCCACACCATGATGCCGGGTGTTGGCCCTGTGTGCCTCGGTCGTATGCAGTCCTGATTGTGGCGCTCACCTGCACGGCGCCAAACACGCATACGACCATCATTGGTACCAAGGCAGAAGCAACTCTCATCGCTGAAGACGACACGTCTCCATTCGTCCCTCCATTCACGCCTGTCGCGACACCACTGGAGGCGGGCTGCACGATGTTGGGGCGTGAGCGGAAGACGGCCTAACGGTGTGCGGGACCGTAGCCCAGCTTCATGGAGACGGTTGCGAATGGTCCTCGCCGATACTCCAGGAGCAACAGTGTCCCTAATTTGCTGGGAAGTGGCGGTGCGGTCCCCTACGGCACTGCGTAGGATCCTACGGTCTTGGCGTGCATCCGTGCGTCGCTGCGGTCCGGTCCCAGGTCGACGGGCACGTGCACCTTCCGCCGACCACTGGCGACAACATCGATGTACTGTGGAGACCTCACGCCCCACGTGTTGAGCAATTCGGCGGTACGTCCACCTGGCCTCCCGCATGCCCACTATACGCCCTCGCTCAAAGTCAGTCAACTGCACATACGGTTCACGTCCACGTTGTCGCGGCATGCTACCAGTGTTAAAGACTGCGATGGAGCTCCGTATGCCACGGCAAACTGGCTGACACTGACGGCGGCGGTGCACAAATGCTGCGCAGCTAGCGCCATTCGACGGCCAACACCGCGGTTCCTGGTGTGTCCGCTGTGCCGTGCGTGTGATCATTGCTTGTACAGCCCTCTCGCAGTGTACTGAGCAAGTATGGTGGGTCTGACACACCGGTGTCAATGTGTTCTTTTTTCCATTTCCAGGAGTGTATATTGGACAAACATGACCTACTAGCAACCAAATGGAATAATATATTTTATGAGATTTAATGTATTACGCGAAATCACTTATTAGATACCACTGGAATTACAGAACTCTCAAAACAGGGATGTAAAACAAAAGGGTTGTTTTATGTCAGTATGGATCACACGATCCGGCCGGTGTGGCCGAGCGGTTCTAGGCGCTACAGTCTGGAACAGCAAGACCGCTACGGTCGCAGGTTAGAATCCTGCCTCGGGCATGGATGTGTGTGATGTCCTTAGGTTAGGTTTAAGTAGGTCTAGGGGAATGATGACTTCAGAGGTTAAGTCCCATAGTGCTCAGAGCCATTTGAACCATTTGATCACACGAAATGACTACATTTAGAGATCAATAGTACCAGCGGTTCAGAGGTAGTAGGTGTCGACCCATGCTGAAACACCCATTGTCGTACATGGTGTAGCTTTCACGAGAGACAATGCAGGCGCTGACGCTTGCATCCAGTCGATCGTACAGATGGCGAATACTGTCCCGGGATGCATTATTCCACGTCTCATCGTCCTGTTCACGTAGTTCTGTAAGATTTGCTGGTTGTCGAGTAGCACAAGTCACGTCTCGTCCTATCACATTACAGACGTGATTGACTGGAGACAAATCTGGAGATCGTGCTGTAGCTTATCGCACCCCCGACCACAAGGCCTGGGGTGGGCAAGTGTGTCTTGGATGAGCGATCTGTACAAGAAAGCCCTCACCAGGTCCACGTCGTAAACCATCACTTGCATGCAGGCAGAATCTGCTTTCATCACGGAAGACCACGGCGCGCCATTCCAAGTGATCCTCTCACGGCACCAGTGAAACCGTGCACGCCGATGCTGACCCGCATGGACACCCATAACATCATCTATGGCTGTGAGAATGTTCACGTGAATAGTGCACAAGTGACGCAGTACGTCCAATTTTTATGGCAATTCTCCGAAAGGACCATACCACCACTCAGAAAGCCACGGTTTGATCCCTTTCAAACTCGCTCAGTTTGCTGCAAGAAGCACGGGTGTGTCTCAGTGCAACGGTTGACAGCTTGCTGCACACTTTTACACCATACTGAGCTCTCTCGCTGCAAGCATTACCTATTGAAACGTAGACACAGATGGCACTCTGGTAGCTATGCCACTACGCTATCTGTTGGCGGACGATGTTGAAACAATTATCAACACATCTACTGCCCACCAGTAGCCGGCCAGTGTGGGAGAGCGGTTCTAGGCGTTTCAGTCTGGAACCGCGCGACCGCTACGGTCGCAGGATCGAATCCTGCCTCGAGCATGGATGTGTGTGATGTCCTTAGGCTCGTGAGTTTTAAGGAGTTCTAAGTTCTACGGCATTGATGACCTCAGATGTTAAGTCCCATAGTGCTCAGAGCCATTAGAACCATTTGTCCACCAATATTAAAGGATCGAAATCGACGACGTCTTTCCAGGAATAACAATAATTTTCCGGCAGTTACCATTCTTCTTCTTTTTCTTGCCCATTTGCCCGCATCGGAGCAGGATAGGCATGGTTATTTACGGATTTGGCGTAGTTAGTTTCGAGAGTGGCAGTATCCTTGTGGCCACGCCGTTACCCCCTGGTGCAGTGTTATTCTCATGAAAGTGGACGAGATTTATCTATATGTTGGCAAATTACGTAAATGAGGCGCGGGACTCTGGTTTCAAACCGGTATTCATTTAGTGGTATATGGGAGACCACCTAAAAACCACATCCAGGCTGGCTTGACATCGACCCTCGTCGTTAATCCACCGAGAGGATGCGGTCCGAGGCCGACGCATCTCCCCGTGCCGGAAATGGCCATTTAACACGCATGGCTGTCCGGCAGGTGCAGCATACACTTACTAAAATAAAAAAAATAAAAAACTTAAAAAAAAGCAGATCTCTGTCTTCAGTCCGCAAGTGACCCATCGGGACCATCCGACCGCCGTGACATCCTCAGCTAAGGATGCAGATAGGAGGGGCGTGCGGTCAGCACACCGCTCTACCGGTCGTTACGATGGTTTTCTTAGACAGGAGCCGCTACTATTCGTTCGAGTAACTCCTCAATTGGCATTACGAGGCTGAGTGCACCCCGAAAAACGGCAACAGCGCATGAGCCATCCAAGTGCCGGCCACGCCCGACAGCGCTGAACTTCAGTGATCTGACGGGAACCGGTGTATCCACTGCGGCAAGGCCGTAGCCAGCAGACACTTACTACGAACATTTAAACTGCAAGAAAGTAATCTAGAGGAATGAGAAAGAGAGCCACTGGCGAAGGAGATAACGAGAATAACGTTGGGCTATGGGATAAACAATGGTTCAAATCGCTCTCAGCACTATGGGACTTAACATCTCAGGTCATCAGTCCCCTAGAACTTAGAACTACTTAAACCTAACGGCATCACACACATCCATGCCCAAGGCAGGATTCGAACCTGCGACCGTAGCAGTCACGCGGTTCCGGACTGAAGCGCCTAGAACCGCTCGCCCACCACGGCGGGCCTGGGATAGACAGAAAGACATGGGAGTATGCTAAAAAAATCACATTATCAATGACAAAAGTAAAGAGAAGGCCGAGTATGCTCCAGAGAACAGCAGCTAATTTGAAAGTAAACATTGTCACAAGGTATACAGCAAGTATTTCGAGCTTTACCGTTTCGGCGGTACTGATTGATAATAACTCCTTATAGTTTTATTTTTATTACTGCTTACATCACCAGAAAGATTTAAACGCGTTGGAAATAAAGGTCTGTTTAATAGCCGCTTGTGTTGTTATATGAAAATGACTTTAAATCTTTATTAGTTGTTGCGCATTGCAGCAGCAAAAGTATGTTTACAATGATTTAAATTAACACATCGATGATTCGTTACCGAAAACATTATTGTAGTGTCCACTGACGGTCGATGAACAAGGAATTATGTAATATTTGCTTCATATTTTGTTTAATATCTTATTTGTAACTACTCTACCTCTTTGCAGTAGATTTTTCATGATTTCGAGGCAATCTACTTTTTGTTGCAGTTTTCTTTCACCGGAGTTAGAGACGGCAGGTTCGAGCTCCAACTAGGATTCTGAATGTTGTGTTTACTGTGTGTGTGTGTGTGTGTGTGTGTGTGTGTGTGTGTGTGTGTGTGTGTGTGTGTATGGACATGATTGAAAATTAAAGAATACAAATCTCAGGAGAGGACTGGGTCTTGAGCACTGAGATGATGGCAGTTTTTTCTTATACCAAATAAGAATCAAATAAAATTAATGGCAAACGATTTAAAAACTTCTACAATTGCTGTATATTAATAAAGTTAGAATATACTTACCAAACTCAGAAGAATGAACGGCGATCAAGTGTCCAGTGACGCTGTGTGCCTCCAAATGACATCCAAAGCATCAACAGCTTAGCGGAACAGAATGGCAAATACTTACCCCAAAGCTTGCCAAATCATTGCAGATAAGATGAAACATCGCAAGGTAGCTGATGGCGGAAGTTCATGTGGCAGAGCCCACTGGCAGAACTTCTACCGCATAGGTAACGTACAGTGGATCATGTCTTCATTCGTGTGTACATGTTGTTAGTTGGGATGTGTCCTGTGCTCCTTACCTTGTTGGTGATTTACATTCACTTGGATTATAGTAACGGGATATACTCTTCCAAGATTATTAACAACACATATCTATGGATCTGAACTTCTGCTATCAGCTACCTTGTGATGTTTCACAATGATTTAGCAAGCATTGAGGCAAGTACTTGGCTGTCAGAGAGGTTGGTCTATGTGTTTTTCTCCGTACTTTCATTTTAGGAAGCACCTCATCAAACGTTAACTACTACGAGGGGACTAAAAAAAGTAACTAACATATGTCGTCCCACGCTACGACCATCGCTCACCAAGGACGGCACATTACGAGAAGAGGGTACATGTTCTGGGTTACCACAGACAAGTTTAGCTGTGGTACAGATAACAGGTCCATTACAGTGTGGGAGGGAAATGTTGCAGCAACTGGAAACGTACTCCAAAGTGGAAATACGAGTGATGGTACGATTCTTGTGGTCAAAACGTATAAATCGCGCACAGATTCACCACGAAACTCTGACGATATATGGAGCAAAGCCAGTGTCGCGTCTAGTCGCAGCGAATTGGTGTCAACAATTTGATCGTGGCCGCTCAGACGCGGGAGATGTTGATAGGGTAAGACCATCGGCATTGGCCACGGAAGATAATGTCCAGGCAGTCTAGGAACTGATTCGCAACAATCACAGGTTTTCTGACGATGATGACATTCACGCAATGATCCCCGAATGGCTCGATGATGAAAGAATGGATTTCTGTCGTCGAGGAACTGAAACATTAGTAGAACGTTCCTACTGTCGTTTACGGAGACTTTGTTGAAAAGCAGTGTCCTGCATCTGTGCCTCTTTGATGTTTAGTGCATTATCAAATAAACGTTACTTAACTAGCCAAAACAATTTTTTTGAAGTCCCGTCGTATTACTCTTCTTGACGTTACCTAACTACTTTCTTTACTAAGGGCTGACTTTGCTCCTCTTTTAGATAACTCTCTTCCGTTCGTTTCCAGTCGAATATTCTTAATTAACCCATGCAACGATATAGTATAGACAGCATGAGACTTCTTTGTCGTTTTACTGCGTCGCCGTTAACTCAAGTACTAACGTTTTATAATCCGCTATGCATACAGTTCTAAAACTAATCGATAGGCGACTATTCCCTGTGGAAATGCGCGTTCCGCGCATACTGTTAGCTGTCAGCAGAGCATCGCCATTTATCATTGCAATGTGATAACAAATTATTGAAATTACAGGTACACGAGACTAGACGTGGTGGTTATAAACGACATGGACGGGGGGGGGGGGGAGGAGGGGGGAGGCGTTAACGTCATCGAGCAGCGTGATGTCTGATATGCCGTGAACATAAAACATTTCCAGGCCATTCAGGAGGATGAGTAATGAAGCCGTCTCTGTCAGACTGATTTATTACGTTATTTTCCCGTCGCAGGGACGTAGTTCGTCTCGATCTGAAATTCCACCTCTAATTTCATATCTGTACCATGTTTCTGTAGGTCTGCTATCAGTGACACTTCATACTTCGTAGTATAACGAAAGACATACGTTCTTCTCTCAGTTACGACAGAGCTTGCGCGAAAGTATGCTGCCGTTGTTCCAATATTTAGATTTTATAACAATTGTTTTCAGACAAGTAGAAAATAACGCTCGTCAATAAGAAAAAGTCGTGAGAAAATCTCACGAGAAACTCATGAATCCTTCACTCATAAATAAACATAAATGGTGTCCCACACGGTTCCATAATTGTTCCCTACGTTTTATAATGTGTAGTAATGACCTCCTGTAAGTTACATTAACAGTTACTAAATTTTTGCACTGCAAATGATATAAATGTTGCAAACAACAGGAAATCAAGTGTGCCTTGAAACAATGAGAGGTACGGAATCCTTTACAGAATTTAAAATGAGTCATTGCTATTTTTTCGTCATTTTATAAGCATTTCAAATGTTAACCGATTCAGACGACCTGACGTAACGACGACGGTAACATACGGATTGGCTGAGATTAATGCTGGAAGTGGAAATGGGGCACAAGCATACAAGGCCATACCCCCTTTCTTATGGGTGTCAGAGTGGCATACTTTCTAGGTTACAGTCACGTTACACATAGGCAATTTTGAAACATATCAGAAGAGAGTACACCCACGAGATACTCGTATCTAACAATTTCCAGAAAATTAAAGTTAATTGGTTGTATAGGAACATTAAAGGTGTGGAAAAAACATTGATGAACATCTTGTATGTTTAGAACATTTGGAGCATTCTGAACAGATAGACGTTCTGTGCCTTTTCGAACACACTGTAAATGTAGTGATGATGAGTTAAATAAAATGCTTATAGACTAGCAGTATTTTCGTATAAGGACAATGCGGAATAGGAGGAGCTGTAACATACGAAAAACCTGGGACACCAAGTCAAAAATTTTGAAAATAAGAAGCTAGAAATATATGTTTCTTTTTCAAGCTTCCACTATGAATCTTTCAACTATATATGATAAATATACATTCATTGCTGAGCTACCTGATAGACAAGAAGAAAGAAATAATAGTTTACGAAGTTTTCAATGTAGATTTCTTAAAATATACAGACAGAAAAAAACGAGCTGGAAAACTTGTTAGGTTGTTACAATCTGGTTTCAGCTGTGAATTGTCCAACTTACACGCAGCAAGGTATACGGGGTGTAGCGGCAATTGTCCAGTGCCACTCTGGTACCCTGATAACATTCCTTTCAAAATGTTGTCGTATGAGAACAACATTCGTAGAAACTCGTTTATAAAGTTGGTGCATAAGGACGTAGTGTTTTTGTTTTGCACGTTTGTATTCCGGTTGCTATGGGTTTATTTATCGAGTGTCATTTTTTATTTCTAGTTCACTGTTGCTATTTGAGTTTACATATTTTCATCTTATCATTTGGAGCTAGTAATAGGACTAGTGGATGCTAGAAAATGGAGTACTAAGACGAGAAATAGAAACATTTACGACATATTCTTCTGTCAGAGTTCAGTTGAGGGGTACAAAAGCGGAGGCACCCAGAAATATTTGTGCCATGTATGGGGATAATGCCTTTGAATAAAGTACGGCAAGAAAATTGTTTTCTCGTTTTAAGAACGATCGTTTTGACGTTAGTGACTCTCCATGTTCAGGATGACCTTCAGGGTTTGAGGAAGGTCGTTTAAACGCGTTAGTCCACAATGATGCCCGTCAGTGTACATGATAACAGGCAAATGTGATGAACTGTGATCATTCCACCGTCGTACGACACTTGCATGCAATGGAAAAGGTTCACAATTCGGGAGCATAGGTACCGCATGATCTAAGCCAAAATCACAAAAATCAGGGGGCGCATTTATGCTTGCTCGTCATCAACCAACTTGTGAACAACACCGACTATTCGTATCCTGTATCGTTACTGGTGACGAAACATGGTGGCTTTATGCTGACGCAAGGAAAACAGAGGAATGGTTGATTCCAATCAAACCGTACGAAGACCTGCGCGCATCCGTAAACGATAATGTTATGCATCTTGTGGAACATGCACGGTGTGGTGCACTACGAATTACTTCCCGGAGATGTAACCATAACTTATAACATTTATCGTCAACAACTGAGGCGTCTTGCAGACGCAACCAAGAACAACAACCATGAAGCCTGGGTGAAGCGATACTACTCCACTATAACGCCCACCCGCATTCTGCTAGACTGACAAAAACGTACGTATAGGAGTTGGTTTCAAAAGTCACCCACCTTATTCACCTGGTCTTTCGCCCTCAGATTTTCACCTTTTCCGCACTCTGTCGAACAACCTTCAAGGAACTTCCTTTCCGGATGAAAATGCGCTAAGAACATGGCTAGACGAGTTCTTCGCCTCAAAGCATTTGACTTCTACAGTCGCCGAATCGAGAAGTTATCCCAGTGTTGCTAGACTCTTGTAAGTAGTGAAGGAGAATATGTTATTGATGACTAATGTCTTTGTTACGTGCATCTGTTGCGTTTATTAAACTGATGCCAAAACGCTACGAACTTACGCTCCAGACCAATATGTTCCACGCTAGAGGGGCATGATTAATTACCTTCGGACGATATGAGCCTTACCCCGCATGTCTGAGCACAATAGGACGTCCACTTAACGCTGGAGAAATTGAAATGCCGGACAACACTGAATTCATAAACGTAGTCGAATATGAAAAGGTGAAACGACCGTATACATCATCAAACGAGAGGAACCAAATCGTCACAATTTAAATAGATTTGTCGAAAACGTATTAAGGAGACGACCTGGAGGTATAGATTCAAGGGAAACAGAGGAGAAACAATGAACCACTACAAGCAAATAATTACGGTACAGTAGTCCTATAGTTCGAGTCTCGATAGTTCGAGTTTCCAATAATCCGAGCCCGACGATTAGCTCGCTGCCCTGTTGCACGAACATCTGTGGTCAGTATGGCACGAAATACCCCGACTGCTGCCGGCTGCTGAGTGCTGTAAGAAAAAAGAGGAAATGTGTGCCTTTGCATCTAAAATTAGAAGCACTAAGATGACTTGACAAAGGAGAAACAATAAAAAAATTGCTCTCGAATATGGTGTCGGTGAAGTTACTGTTGGTGACTGGCGAAGAAACCGACTTAAATTGGACACGAATCTCTCAGTCGAAGACGTATAAAGAAGTCAGACTTCGAAAAAACAAGTGAGGCATTGTTCACGTGCTTTACCCAACAGAGACAGAAGGGTGCTCCGATTTCTGGCCCAATCTTGTAAGAAAAAGCTTTCCTTTTTCAGAAACCAGCTGCAGGAAGGAGATGACAATTTCGCCGCTAGTGTCGGCTGGCTTGGCAAGTGGAAGAAGAGGCATGGAGTGCGTCAACTAGACGTATGTGGAGAAAAACTCTCTGGTAACGCTCAGGTCGTTTCAAAATTTATCGTCGAGTTTAAAAAAATCATAACTGACGAAAATTTGTCTAATGAACAAATATATAACTGTGACGAAACTGGGCTAAATTTTAAAATGTTACCAGCGAGAACATTTGCTTCTTGTGAAGAAAAAAGTGCTCCTGGGCACAAAAAAAGCAAAGAGCGGCTCACAGTTATCGCAACTTCAAATGCAACTGGAAACCACAAACTAAAACTAATTGTGATTGGGAAGTCTGCCAAGCTAGTATTGATGTGTAAAACCTCAGGTTCACATCTCACGTCAGGCGTAGATTTTTAACACACACTAGTAGCTCTCCTTCACCCCTAGTAACGCCAAGTGCAGAACGCCAGTAAGCTCCGTAGTTCAACGTCCGCAGTAAAGATAACATCCCTTCGATGCCGACTGGGCATTCGTTTGAGCTGTGACAGATGGAGAAACCCCGTAAGGCAAAGACTCTGTCACCAGCAAACCGTCGTGAACTAGAAAACGTATTTCATTTAATGAACCAATGGCCATGTAAGTTCACAAGGCTCTTACTTTATTTGAAACTGAGACGTTGAAAATTGTGGTGCTGGTCTGGGATTAGAATTCGATTTCACTGTGTTCCCGAAGATTGCAAACTCTTCTAGGCGTCCTCGAAAGGCACCTATCTGGTTTCGAATCCTGATCAGCACAAAATATTCATTATTTCATTTCAAGCCCTAGCATGTGCACTCCGAACTACTGGTGAAAAATAGTTGCATTTTCAACGTCTCTTCGTGCGTTGTCAGCTGTAACGTGTTCGTTCAACTCACAGCCACATGATGAGCTTTTTATCACAACATTACAAGATCAAACGTTTCCTTACATCTTTTCAAGTTCAAACATTCCTCTCAATCCTACAGGTGAAAACGGATTTGGGTTTGACGTTATGTTCGTTGTGATCACCAACGACGACATGTTGTGGATTCAACTTCTAGCCAGCAGAGTATTTTCCATCAGATCATTGAAAGTACAAAAATGCCATTCCTAGCTATTATTGGAAACGAATTTGATAGTTAAAGTTTCTTCATGACCACGTGTGCGGAGTTTGAATTCCATTCAGCACAGAACATTTCGTCGCCTGATGTCTAGCTAAATATGCGCCCATCTCGCTACTGGTGAACCAACAATAGCTATTTATCGTCTGTTCTTGGATAGAAAACGACGGTGCTAGATGCTGGGTTCGAATCCCAGTCAGGCAAAAACAATTCTATCGTCAATTAAGGTTCCAGCATTTCGCTATTGGTGAAAACATTTGATATTTAACTTCTAATTTTATGTACAGCCGTGCTCAAAAGTATCCGAACGACCTGAATTGCATTTCACCTGATTCCCATGCGACCTACATAACGCAGCTGCCTAGCAGGTCCTCTAATTGCTCCTTGGTACAATCGTTTGACTATTGAAAATGGTTCCAACAAATCACCACTAGAAAACACTGCTCTGTACCGCAATAACTAAAGATGTAAAGTAATACCACGATACTACAAATATCAGGGAACACCTCATCACAGATAAGACTGTCCTTAAGGCTTGTAAGCTCACATTTACTGCAAAAAATGACATACCTGAAATGTTAGCACTCTCATTATTACGTCAGATAGGTAATGCACGTAGTAAGTTCAAAAAATGGTTCAAATGGCTCTGAGCACTATGGGACTTAACATCTATGGTCATCAGTCCCCTAGAACTTAGAAATACTTAAACCTAACTAACCTAAGGACAACACACAACACCCAGTCATCAAGAGGCAGAGAAAATCTCTAACCCCGCCGGGAATCGAACCCGGGAACCCGGGCGCGGGAAGCGAGAACGCTACCGCACGACCGCACGTAGTAAGTTCGTCGTATTCATGACTTCCTCTTCAAAGTAACACACCACACTTGTTATTTAATACAAAAGTCATTAAAAATTTACGTTATTCACGAACAGCTAGTTGAGAATATGTATGAACTTCAAATGAAACGACGAACCGACTCGTTCTGCATATGGACTCAAACCCAGGTCATGCAGGCTAGGCCACGGTGGCCGTGCAGTTCTAGGCACTTCAGTCCGGAACCGCGTGACTGCTACGGTCGCAGGTTCGAATCCTGCCTCGGGCATGGATGTGTGTGATGTCCTTACATTAGTTAGGTTTACGTAGTTCTAGGTTCTAGGGGACTGATGACATCAGATGTTGTCCCATAGTGCTCAGAGCCATTTGAACCAATCATGCAGACTAAGATTTCGTGACTGACGGACATTAACAATCATTCATGACTAGGCATAAAGAGAGTGATGTGCCTCATTTTTGGACAGTATCAGTTAGCAAATATCAACTTTAAATTACATAACGTACACATTGTTAACGGACGCGACTTCCTACCCAGCATCTGTTGTCCCTGTTAACGAACTACGAGATATGTTAAATATTGCTACTTCACAAGTGACTTACTTGAAATGCAGTGAGGTAAAGCTTTGTGTTGGACAGGGATTCGAACCCAGAACATAATCGGATTGTTATCGAAGCACAATCAACTTTGACATATCGGATTTTCTCCGCAGTAGCCAGATGTATTAAATGAAATGACAAGACGTAACATTATTTTTTCCTTCCCAGGACTCCAACCCGGCACGTATCGCTGTTATATTCTAGAGAAAAGGAACGTTAAGTATGGGTTTGTTATACCAGCAGCGACATGTGAGCATGTTTGAACTAGAAATTATGTGACGAAGTGTTCAGCGCTGACTGAGAATCGAACCTCAAACATATCGTTGTTGACTACCCACAAAGGGACGACACTTAACCAATTTTTCTCCATCAGCAGCTCGGAATAACATCCTTGAACTTAAAGTGATCTCGCAAATAGTTCTGTGTCTCACTGGGAGTCAAAAACGTCAGATATCGTTAGTGTTGACAACGAATGAAAATGCATTAAAAATAAAAATTATTATATACCGGGAGATAGGTGTTCTCATGGTTCAAATGGCTCTGAGCACTATGGGACTCAACATCTTAGGTCATAAGTCCCCTAGAACTTAGAACTACTTAAACCTAACTAACCTAAGGACATCAAACACACCCATGCCCGAGGCAGGATTCGAACCTGCGACCGTAGCAGTCCCGCGGTTCCGGACTGCAGCGCCAGAACCACTAGACCACCGCGGCCGGTAGTGTTCTCATGGTAGAGCTCGATAATAAATAGTGAAAAGTTTAGTGCTGGACCAGGATTCCAACCCATTCATGCGCAATATGTGGATATGTTGAGGAATCTGCAGTTTTGAACAAACAACAAGTTGTAGTCGAGTTGTATTGTCACGAAGGGATCAAATTCCGCTTTAAGGGCGGTCTGAGTTGCATTCCCAGTTCAGAACCAATTTTATCGACATACAGAAGCTCAAATAAAAGATGGAATAAGTATCCTGTGACCATACACAGGGTTTGTTTCGTCACTAGAAATAAATAACTAGTATATGAAAGGTTACTGATGATAGAGTTTCTACTTGTCGCCATTCCTTACTTTAATGTTGTTCCACCTAAGGTCTACTTGGTAGAGAAGGAATATCATGTTTATTGTGATTTTCAGACCACAATGCCATTATACCTTATGCACTTGGCGTAATCACCAAAATAAAATAACGTAAGTACCACCTACACAGAACTACCAACAGTGTAGGACGCAGAAATTTAAATAGGAAGTGTTCCTTTCCATTTGAGCTACTCTATTGCGCTATCTGTTTGTTGAAACCATCGTGCAGTGCAAAAGAAATGCTGTAACTGTCTGTCTCTCAGAAGTCTATATCCGGCCATATGCATTATCTCACAGCACTGTGGAATGCCGAAGTTCTGGAGGAACTGTTGTTCACTTCCAGAGGTGCTGTAGCTATGTCACAGCTAGTAGCGTAACGGTAAGCGTCGCGCACTGTTGATAAGACGTCGCGTGTTCTATTACATTCGCTACTACATTTTTAAACGCAATTCTGCTGTCTGCTGAAGTTATCAATTTAATGGAACTTTGAACATAATTCTCTTCACTTCTCAACCCAAAATAGTCGCATGTGGAAAAAAGGCTAACTTCTGCGTAATTTTGTTCTTTTCAGGTTTAATAGACGGCCAGGCAGCAGATGCGCTAGAAGCTTTTGTATTATGTATGGGGAGAGCGCATCGTGCCAAAATAGTCAGAAAAGTATTTTCTACATTAGCTGTCGTCTGGTAGTGGCATTTCATTCTTCTTCAAACCTTGTTTGACAGCTTTAACTCAGAACAAGTTTTCTACATGCATGTAATCAATAAACTGCATGTGCGTTGTCAGACTGTTATAGATAACATCAGAGAATTCGCATATATCGTTGATGATTAATTTCTCTCTCATGTTTAGTATTGTTTTAACAACACTAAAAGAAATCTTACGAAAACTATGCACTGTATTGTAAGAAATGAAATAAAACTACCCACGATAACCTTACTACGAAAGTAAGTATGTTTTAACAAAACTAAGTATCTGTACACAAGCGTGCCTCTATCTGCACGAATTAGTAAAATACTACTCACTTAGATTTCGATTGGGTCTGTGTTTAAATGGTATGCTGTGTCATACTCAACAGGTATGCAAATGTGGCATTTCATAAATAAAGTTACGTATTCCTAGAAACCCAAAAATTGCTTGTCAGCAGCGGAAAGAGGCGTTACCTGTTGTGCAGCATTGTAAGTTTTTCACCATTGTACTTTGAGCTGAAAGTATTTTCTTGCGATTTGCTAATCAATTTATTTCCTTCATACTTATCACCCTGGCATGGGAGTCTTAAGTGAAGAACATTATTGAATTTCGTATCGTTGACTGTCGATTCGAATTTCTTCATGGACGCTTGTATTGTATAGCAGCTTGGCAGTCAGAAAGCCGAGCTCTACGACCGTTAACACAACTTACTCAGTCGAGCTGCCAAGAGGATTTGATGTGTAAAGGATTTCTTATGATTCTGTTAGAGAATTTTTTCTGCGAATTCGCAGTTCCATGAAATAATACACAAAAAAAAACCTCGCACGCGCTGCCCCTACCACAGTTAGAATTCACGATTTTCTTAACCGTTGGAATACGAGACACAGGCGGTACCACGGGGCTACGGACAAACTGCTGCAAGCACCCCACTCTCGTCATAGTATTGGTCGCTCAGCCTCATAACGCATCGTGAAAGATATTAGAAGTTGTCACTTATGTGAAGAATAACATTTCTTTAGCCAAAAAATTGAATTTCTGACTCAGTGTCTTAGTTCATGTGAGGATTATATACCACAAGTCATTCAAATGGAAAGGGAATATCAAGTGAATTTAACGAGTCAGTTCAGTACCATACGCAGAAGTGATTGTACTGTCACAGTGTTGCCAAATGTTTGTGACGATGTTGCCAATTCTCAGCTGTGCTAGGAACAGCTCTGTAGCGTTATAGGAGGAGAATCCTGTGCTCGTGTCCTATTAGGAGGATACGGAGAGGAGGTGCGGGGTTTGGTTAATATGCAGCGTTTTCTCCTACCAGCTGTGTCAAACATTCAGGTGTGTAATCTTCCATCAAGATTACTGTTTCCCACAAAATATATACGAATAAAACACTTACCTTGTTACTTTGTTACACAAGATTATTTCAGTACAATAAAAAGCCTTTGGAAATCAACTTTGCCAACCTGTCACGAAAAGTAAGATAATAAACACTTTGCACCTCGAAACCGATTGAATCTATGTGCAGTCTTGTGATCATACAAGTAGAATTCCATTAATTTCACGAGAACGTAGAAAAATGTTGGTGCGAATGGAAGCTGTAAGAAACACAGTTACCTAATTATTCTGTACCACGTAATAATCAATTCATTTGATAATTCAGAAGAGAAGGTACTAAAAATTATGCCCATTAAGACAGAAACTAAAGTGCAGATGCGGGCACTGTGCAGATCTGCGCTTTTTCATCTTCAGATCTATACAAATAATGTATACTGACCAGCGTATTCATTGCTTTCGTAATGTTTCCCTCTTGTTTAGTCTTCTTATGATGAAATGGATCCACACCCATGAATCTGCATTTTCTTTGTATCCTTCCATCTACTATCTTTGTGTGTTATTGTTCGGTGTTCAAAAAGCAAAATATTATGCCTGTTCCGACGAGGTATTAAAATGAGGACGAAAAAGGCTAACACGTCATGGTGTTAAGTGGACAGAAATAGTTGGGTGTTATTGTCGTCTTTTCTTATTGAGATTTTCATATTACCCTGACACAAGACGCCGTGATAAATGTGTATATTCTCCGTGACGAAACATCCCACATTCCATTCATCCTGATCCATTCGTTATGCGCATCGGCGGCAATGAGTGATAGGAAAGCTTTTGTGGGGGTGACGAATAACAATAACAATGGTAGTAATTACAAATCAATAATCAAGGATGTTTACTGCATTACAGACGATTAACAAAATAACCAAGAATGGCTGAGTGTTTAATTGGCGCACTGAGTAGGTGTTCTTACCACTTTGTTACTGAATTCTGTTCTAGTTGTTTGCAGAGAGAAAACAAAGAACCCCTTAGCCATACATATCGCTAGTACAACGAGATATTGCCTATCAACTATCCTTGCTTTACATCACGAGACGAACATGGCGTCACTGAGCTGATATTTGAAATACATTTCTGTTTTCTCTCTCTGTCTCTCTCTCTCTCTCTCTCTCTCTATTTTTATTTTAATTTTTTGAGGAAAGCATCGAGAAGCGCGATAATAAGCAAGTAGGCATATAACCTGTTTACAGTTATTTTCATCGGGATACATAATGCAAAAATACATTTTTTAAGTGTGTTATTGCGTAATTCCAGTTATTGACAGTCTATTCGTGAGCTTGCTCGCATTCAGTGGGGTGAAACCTATCACAGAAGCAAGCAAAACACAAATATTTCTTGCACCATGCGCAACACATAAACGAAATCTCGCTGCACTGACGTGTTGTCCGATATATTGCACGGAAAACATATCTGATTCATGTTGCTAAATACAGCTCTATCAGATATCAATTTGGAAGCGACCAACTGTATAAAAGTATATCTTGAAATACGCAGAAAGGCCCATAGAGGTATTCGACTGAAACATAGTCGTGACCAAAATTGTAACTGGGGTCGACAGCATCGTCGTCTACCACCTTGACAGCTCGAACGGTGACAGTGCTCGGCCGGTTACTTACGTTTACTGGTATCAATGCTACAGTATGAAAACACAAAAATGTTAATAACCCGAAGATCATTAGTTATGTTAATAACCCGAAGATCATTAGTTTTGGAACCCATAGAAAGTAAAGCAGTCATCAGTCGCAAGAGTGGTTTGAATACCACAGTGCTTTAATAGACACGGTCTTCTTGGAGGTGGTATGCTGCTGCTTTCATCCGACCTTTGAGTTGACTTAACTAGCCAGTTAATAGGAGAACCTACAGTTTTACGTGGCTTTCGGACCACAGTGCAACTCGGCATTTTTCACATCAACAAACACTGCCCCAGGGGAAATATGTGTAAAACGGCACATAAAAATCGTGGGACTTGTGAGGGATCGAACCTGAGACCTTCGTATCGATAGTCTTGCTCTTTATCACCTTGCCACCATGCAGCCAACATTGTGGTTTCTGCTTGCCATTAAAATTAAGGATCTCTCGTTTGTGCCTGCGTTGGCACTTGCGTGTCCCTTAGGCGACCTTACCTTTGGGATTACCCTCGTATAAGTGTGTAAACGCCTTCCAGTGCCCACTCAGGGAAGACAAGGATACACAGTCTAGCTTCAATATTACAAATACGCCTCTGTTTGTGGATGAACGCCGACTTAGGTTGATAATCATTTCGAATATTTATCAGTACTGTACCCATTGGTGTGAAACTCGTTTTCTACCAATGATTCCCACAGCTACAGGAACACTACTTTAATACCTCTTACACAAAATACTTACGCAGTGCTATCAGACGAAAAGATCAACCTGACACAAACTGTGGGAAGTTTGTTTTACAACCTTCGTACCTGGATAAAGAGCTTTTCATATTTGAGATATCTGTGAACGTTGCTGCATAAGACGATTTAAGAAGAAACTTAATTCCTTCAGCTACACCAATGTTTAAAGAAATCGTGCTAACGGCTCTAAATCGTGGTTTGTAAATCGTTTACCAGCCGTACACTGCCGCATTTCGCTGGTTCGAAGGCAAAAAGCTTACTGACAAATTTCACAGAAGGAAAAGGGGGACGAAATGTCTCCCACTCGAAGGTCATGTTGTTTTTCTTAAATGATAAAAAAATCGGGTAAAACGAACAATGAGGTTGTCAGTATAAGCACATTACAGTTGTCAATATGATGTTGCACCGCCCAGGGCCTGTAATGATAAAGGGCCCGTTTAGGTCAGGCATATTGTACACAGAAGTGGAAGAGATGGCACCACTAAATTCTACAATCCGTATGCATTGCATACACACTGAAATTACTGTTACAGTGTACTTATTTAGCCCAATGAGTGAATTGCATATTTTCCGGTGAGAAAGAGCACTGGCAAACAGTCTTCGCTACATTCGGTTACTTAAACTGCCGTCACTTTGAGCTAGAATTTATGGCTAGCGACTAAGTGTAAGGACAGTGAGTCGGATGCGGGTTTTGCAACTGTGGAATACTATCCTTACATTATGGAAGCGAATATTAAATTTGAACTAATATTGTGAAAATTTTGGACTTGGATAGCTTAGAATGAAAATCTTTCTGGTTATTGCAAAGGAAAACAATTGATTTTCTAAAACATTATGTGTCATACACAACTTGAAACAGGTCAAGTGAACCAAATCATATGGAAGAACCGACTGTGACGTATATTGGAAGGCAGTAAGATCCCTTGGCTTTTGGTTTGGCAGTATTCGACAGCCATTTCTAGGCGCAAGTACATGAAGAAAGGCAGCGCGTTTTCGTTATCAAGTAACGTCTTCATCAATTACTTTAGTTTTAATGTGATCTACGAGTAATTGCTGATGTTTGATATTAACATGAAAAGGATTCCGTAGACAGGGAAAGAACTTGTTCTTGGGCAACTACTTCTATAATGACAAAAACGACTTAAATGATCTTCAAGCACATGAGTTCCAGCAGTGGTATGAAGAAAATGATAGTAATAATGACGGTGATAATCGAATTATCCGGTAACTTCACACTTCACAGTGGATTTTCTGGAACTAAGAAATTTCCTTATTTAGTGAAAATCGCAAAATGGCTTCAAAAATGGTTCAAATGGCTCTCAGCACTATGGGACTTAACATCTGAGGTCATCAGTCCCCTAGACTTAGATCTACTTAAACTTAACTAACCTAAGGACATCACACACAGCAATGCCCGAGGCAGGATTCGAACCTGCGACCGTTGCAGCAGCGCGGTTCCGGACTCAAGCGCCTAGAACCGCACGGCCACATCGGCCGGCCAAAATGGCTTCAAATCGAGGCTATGACGCCTAGAAGAGTCTTTACATCCTGCTGACATGAGAAAGCATAATCTCCACGTCAGTAGCTTGCTTCTACTTAACCATTTAATAGACTCGCGTTTTTTTCCACTGTGACTAGTTTAGTAAGCTAAGCACATCATCCATTACAGCACACTCCTGGGGCTGGGAAAAGTGGTCACAATGGTCTGGTGGAACGAACTTTCACAAGTGCAATGCGTGGGTTCAGGCATTTACTTTTAAGAGACACAAACAGATTTACTTTACCTCTGGTAACCTCAAGAGAAAGCTGTTATAATCCAGAATCCACATTAAACATCACGTTCCTTCATTCCAAACTGGGCAGAGCCGGTTTACGTTGGAAAATGACATAGGTGGAGGTCAGCTGTCACCAGTAAACTTACTTACATTAGAAAATTTTATTTTACTTTTACTTGATTGAACCAGAGACGTTGAAAAATTTGGTGCTGGACTGGGATTCGAATTCGTATCTCCTCTTTCGAGGATCTGAATCTCTGGGAATAGTATAGTTCAATCATTTCATTCCTTTTCCCAAGACTGCAGTCTTCTCTACGTCTCCTCTAAAGGTAAATATGTGGGTCCGAATCCTGATCCAGTACAAAAATATTCATAATTTCATTTCAAGCCCTATCACGTTCACACCGGCCTGCTAGTGAAAATTAACGTGCATTTTTAATGTCTGTTCATGTTGCCAACAATTTCTGGACAAACACGCACACATCTTACTGTTGGTGAGTAAGCAATTGATACTTAAGCGACATTCGTGGACAATAAAGAAGAACGATAGGAGTGCGGTGCGATTGTCGCTCAGCACACAAATTTGTGTCCTTATTTCAGATTAAACACCTAGCAGCTGGCAAGAAAAGCCGATACGTAACATTTGATTTTACT
Source organism: Schistocerca cancellata (assembly GCF_023864275.1). Lineage (NCBI taxonomy): Eukaryota > Metazoa > Arthropoda > Insecta > Orthoptera > Acrididae > Schistocerca > Schistocerca cancellata. Next base: position 157,671,725 of record NC_064633.1, read on the forward strand.
TAGTTAACAGTCCGATTACGTCTTGGGTTCGCATCTCCGTAGCAGAACTTCACATCATGCGCTTCATCTTTAAATTCATACACACTTCGTTACTTCTGAATTGAGGTATATCAGACATCATTCATGGTTAGTTAACAGGGATGAAAGGGTCTTGATAGGAATCCCGATTTATTACAAAAACTGTCGTCTTTTATTTTCAAGTTTAGATTTGGTTACTGATGTAGGCGAAAATTTCGGTACTACAAGACTCTTCATGGATAGTCAGCAATATGATATGATTAGATTAGATTAATACTTGTTCCATAGATCATGAATACGACATTTCGTAATGATGTGGAACGAGTCATTTAAATGAAAGATTTCCTTACATACCAGTATTCAATTTCTTTACAACAATTTTTTACTCACACACACACACACACACACACACACACACACACACACACTCATTCTCTTTTTATTTTTATTTGTTTGTTATGCTTGACTATCGGCGAGGCACGAAAACGTCCCTGAATGAGTTTCTTAGTTTTGAGTACAGTTACGAAAGAAATATAAAAACAACTATGAGAGTTACTGATTTGTGATGCTTAGTAGCAGTCAGTTCTGAGTATTAGTAACTAAGCTCCAGTCCCTAAACCTAGTTACAGAAATGCGAATCAGACGCATTATGTATTCCAGGCGGTAGCAGCAGCGTCTTTGAGGCGCCACCTATGGTCACATCCCAGCCCGCTGTAGGATCGCATCGGTACGTCTTCTTCCTGCTCGTAATGGAACTGAGATTTGGCAACAACGCAAGGTATGTTTGGCAACTCTGTGATCGACGAGTTACTTCCTGCTGCGCATGGAATTAAGCCTCAAAGTTCACTTGATTTTTCCTGTCATTTCCAATGAATAACCTGAGGTGTTATCGCTTGAGGTGTAACAGAAGATTGTAAATTTACGGTTTTCAGCCCAACAAAGTCATTGAACGTGGCAATCGCAACTAATCTCGTCCTGTAAATAGCGTTTTACGAATTCTAGCCACTATTGGCCTCCTAAGAGGAAGGCGCAAAACATATCTATCCGCCAGCTCTGTGTTGACCTGCTGACCTGTGGAAACGCGACTGTTATGGTTCGCGGTTCCAGCCTTGCTGAATTTAACGTTTTTATCCCTTCTGTGGAAGAGCCGCAAGCAGTCAGATCAAACATCGATAAGCAAATCGTAAGAAAATACTTTCAGCTCAAAGTGCAATGGTGAAAAACTTACAATGCTGCACAACAGGTAACGCCTCTTTCCGCTGCTGACAAGCAATTTTTGGGTTTCTAGGAATACGTAACTTTACTTATGAAATGCCACATTTGCATACCTGTTGAGTATGACACAGCATACCATTTAAACACAGACCCAATCGAAATCTAAGTGAGTAGTATTTTACTAATTCGTGCAGATATAGGCACGCTTGTGTACAGATACTCAGTTTTGTTAAAACAGACTTACTTTCGTAGTAAGGTTATCGTGGGTAGTTTTATTTCATTTCTTACAATACAGTGCATAGTTTTCGTAAGGTTTCTTTTAGTGTTGTTAAAACAATACTAAACATGAGAGAGAAATTAATCATCAACGATATATGCGAATTCTCTGATGTTATCTATAACAGTCTGACAACGCACATGCAGTTTATTGATTACATGTATGTAGAAAACGTGTTCTGAGTTAAAGCTGTCCAACAAGGTTTGAAGAAGAATGAAATGCCACTACCAGACGACAGCTAATGTAGAAAATACTTTTCTGACTATTTTGGCACGATGCACTCTCCCCATACATAATACAAAAGCTTCTGGCGCATCTGTTGCCTGACCGTCTATTAAAAACGAAAAGAACAAAATTACGCAGAAGTTAGCCTTTTTTCCACATGCGACTATTTTGGGTTGAGAAGTGAAGAGAATTATGTTCAAAGTTCCATTAAATTGATAACTTCAGCAGACAGCAGAATTGCGTTTAAAAATGTAGTAGCGAATGTAATAGAACACGCGACGTCTTATCAACAGTGCGCGACGCTTACCGTTACGCTACTAGCTGTGACATAGCTACAGCACCTCTGGAAGTGAACAACAGTTCCTCCAGAACTTCGGCATTCCACAGTGCTGTGAGATAATGCATATGGCCGGATATAGACTTCTGAGAGACAGACAGTTACAGCATTTCTTTTGCACTGCACGATGGTTTCAACAAACAGATAGCGCAATAGAGTAGCTCAAATGGAAATGAACACTTCCTATTTAAATTTCTGCATCCTACACTGTTGGCAGTTCTGTGTAGGTGGTAGTTACGTTATTTTATTTTGGTGATTACAAAATAGAGTCGAATGTATGCACTGGGTAGCCAAGGCAGCTAGTTCATGGCGATTCGGTCAACCAAGTAAATGAATGTACTGAACACATCCTGCAAACCACTAAAGGGAGCCTGTGTGTCACAATTCTCATCTTGTGTGCCGCAACGGTGTTATGAAAGAGAAATGAGTTGTAGGGAAGAGGGTTTGGTGGTCTGATGGACTGATGACAGTTTTATATGACGGTGGTCTCGGTTCGATTCCAACTTATGCCGATGTTTTTTTATATGGAGAGGCAGATTCTATTCTCTTCTGGCTACGCCAAGTGAAGAAGGTATAATGGCATTGTGGTCTGAAAATCACATTAAGCATGATACTCCTTCTCTACCAAGTAGACGATAGGTGGAACAACATTAAAGTAAGGAGTGGCGACAAGTAGAAACTCTATCACCAGTAACCTTTCTTATACTAGTTATTTATTTCTAGTGACGAAACAAACGCTGTGTATGGTCACAGGACACTTATTCCGTCTTTTATTTGAGCTTCTGTATGTCGATAAAATTGGTTATGAACTGGGAATGCAACTCAGACCGCCCTTAACGCGGAATTTGATCCCTTCGTGACAATACAACTCGACTACAACTTCTTGTTTGTTCAAAACTGCAGATTCCTCAACATTTCCACATATTGCGCATGAATGGGTTGGAATCCTGGTCCACCAATAAACTTTTCACTATGTATTATCAAGCTCTAGCATGAGAACACCTATCTCCCGGTGGATAATAATTTTTATTTTTAATGCATTTTCATTCGTTGTCAACACTAACGATATCTGACGTTTCTGACTCCCAGTGAAACACAGAACTATTTGCGAGATCACTGTAAGTTCAAGGATGTTATTCCGAGCTGCTGGTGGAGAAAAATTCGGTAAGTGTCGTCTCTTTGTGTAGTCAACAACAATATGTGTGGGGTTCGATTCCTAGTCAGCACTGAACTCTTTGTCATATTATTTCTAGTTCAAACATGCTCACATGTCGCTGCTGGTGTAACAAACCCTTACTTGACGTTCCTTTTCTCTAGAATATAACAGCGATATGTGCCGGGTTGGAGTCCTGGGAAGGAAAAAAAATAATGTTACGTCTCGTCATTTCATTTAATACATCTAGCTACTGCCGAGAAAATCCGATATGTCAAAGTTGATTGTGCTTCGATAACAATCCGATTAGGTTCTGGGTTCGAATCCCTGTCCAACACAAAGCTTTACTTCACTGCATTTCAAATAAGTTACTTGTGAAGAAGCAGTATTTAACATCTCTCGTAGTTCGTTAACAGGGACAATAGATGCTGGGTAGGAATTCGCGACCGTTAAAAATGTTTACGTTATGTCATTTAAAGTTGTTATTGGTAACTGATACAGTCTAAAATCGTGGTATATCACTCTCTTTATGCGTAGTCAGGAATGACTGTTAATTTCCGTCAGTCACGAAATCTTAGTTTGCATGACCTGATGACCTGGGTTTGAATCCATATGCAGAACGAGTCGGTTCGTCGTGTCATTTGAAGTTCATATATATTCTCAACTAGCTGCTCGTGAATAACGTAAATATTTAATAACATTTTGTGTTAAAGTATGGTATGTTACTTTTGGGGTGTCACCGCCAGACACCACACTTGCTAGGTGGTAGCTTTAAATCGGCCGCGGTCCATTAGTACATGTCGGACCCGCGTGTCGCCACTGTCAGTAATCGCAGACCGAGCGCCACCACATGGCAGGTCTAGAGAGGCGGACTAGCACTCGCCCCAGTCGTACGACGACTTTGCTAGCGACTACACTGACGAAGCCTTTCTCTCAATTGCCTAGAGACAGTTAGAATAGCCTTCAGCTAAGTCCATGACGACGACCTAGCAAGGCGCCATTAACCATATCTGGAGAGAGTCTCACTTGTATAACCAAGAGCGATGTACCACAATGATGGAATAAAAGTTAACTCAGCTACGTGCTTTTCTGTATAGCATTAATTACGTATCCTGTTCCAGAATTCACGCCAGACGGCGTGAGTTGACGCGTGCCCTTTCGGTATCTCCGCCTTGTGTCTAGACTGTCTTGTCTAGACACAACAACTTTTATGAGGAAATCATGAATACGACGAACTTACTACGTGCATTACCTATCTGACGCAATAATGAGAGTGCTAACATTTCAGGTATGTCAGTTATTGCAATAAATGTGAGCTTACAAGCCTTAAGGACAGTCTTATCTGTGATGAGGTGTTCCCTGATATTTTTGGTGTAGTGGTATTACCTTACATCCTGAGTTATTGATATACAGAGCAGTGTTTTCTAGTGGTGACTTGTTGGAACCATTTTCGATAGTCAAACGATTGTATCAAGGAGCGATTAGAGGACCTGCTAGACAGCTGCGTTATGTGGGTTGCGTGGGAATCAGGCGAAATGCAATCCAAGTCGTTCGGATACTTTTGAGCATGACTGTACTTTGTTAACAATCCGATTAGGTGCTGGGTTCACATCCCTGTCACAAGCTATATATGATGGCATTTCAATTTTAAACATGATCATACCTTGTTCCTTGTGAATGACACCATATTAAACGTCATTTGGGGTAGTTCCCAGGACGGTAACTGTTATGACAGGATTCCCAGTTCAGTACAAACATTTTCGTCATTTATTTTCAGGATCTGAATTGATAACTGATGCTGGTGCAAACGTCTATACTTCACGTCTCTTTATTCCGAGTGACCCGGGCTCAATAAGGCACAAGCAAAGCTTAGCTTAGTTAGCAATGGCTATAGGTGCTGGGTTTGAATCCAGGTCCAGAACGACGACGTTGGTCATGTCATTTAAAGTTCCAATTTGTGTACACGTAGCTGTTGATGTGTTACAAGAACAATGATGATTCGGTGTTAATGTTGAGATTTCCTTAGAGTGCTTGTTGCCGTTAATCGCGTTTTTCTACTGGTTCGTCCAATATCCAGTTTCCAGAGCCACTCGCCGTTGAGCGACCTTCAGCACGTGGATGGAAAACCTTGTAGAGAATGAAAAACTTTTTTCCAATTGCCGTACAGCTTTGTAACTTCATATATAGTCTCAAGTATTTAATTTTGACTAAGGATTACTGTACGATATATGTAAAATAATCTGTTTTCTCAGAACTTTTGGAATGTCACTTGTTGTAATTGAGTTTAGTTTATGAGTGTTATGGGGTGTCTCATCGCTAAGAACGTGTTTTCTAATATGTTTTTTATGACGATATTAGTTGACGCTTAGACTGACTGCCATAAAGCCCTTTGGTCTCTTAGTAGTCTCTTGCGGTACCCATCGTGTGTAGTCAAACGACTGTACCCCACGGGGTTTTGGTGTTTAGAGGACCTGCAACACAGCCACGTTATGTTGGTTGTATTCGGCAGTGATTCACTTTTTTTGCTGTCAAGCGTACATGAATAACAGTGGCCCTTCAAGAACCCGTTTCATATTTACTTATGCACATAAGTGAAAGTGATGAGAAAAGATAATATCCCTGTGAGAAAGAATCATTGCTCATCGATAATGCGTCCTCATATCCAAGTGCAGGAGAACTGCAGTGCGATGGTATCGGCGCCTTGTTTTGCCCACCAAACATTACCTGTCTCATTCAGCCCATGGATCAGGGCGTTCTGGAATGTCTAAAAAAATAAGTAACGACGCGATTGCTACAGTCAATCCTGCATTCCGAAGACAACGAAAGCATTGAAGGAGCTTTGAAGAAAGTGACTTTGAAGGATGTCGTGTACTGGATTAGCGAATCTTGGAGCGAAATAAAGTCAGACACAATTTCTAAGTCATGGAGGAAAATTCTACTGGAAAGTATGCCAGACACAGAAACTGAAGATTTAACAGATGAGGACGATCAACCATTGTATAATTTAATCAGAAGATTGCCAGGTTGTGAAGAGGCAGAAGAGGTGGAAGTAGGCGAGTGGTTAAATTCGGACGAACAGTTGGAAGTGACAGACTCTTCTATAATTGACATGGTTAACATTCCATCGCAGTGTGAGAGCGACGAGGATGACGAGGCAGAGGCAGCACCGATGATGAGTCACACCGATGGCTGCGCTGCTCTCGAGGCCGCCATATGCTACGTGGAACAACAGCCTGAGGCGACACCAGCTGACCTACTGCTCCTGAGACGGTGGCGTGACATTGCCGCGAGGAAACGTTGCAGTTCACCAAACAAAAGACACTTCACTATTACTTGCCTAAATAAATAATTATTGTTATTCTGCCAATGCAAATGCATGTGTAAATACTTTTATTTTAATGAAGTTCATATTTTGACCTGTATTACTTACAATATCGTAATATTTCTTTTTCCCATTTAAATTTCGATAGTCCGAGTTTTCGATAGTTCGAGGTGGTTCCGGTCCCGTTCACCTCGAACTATCGAGACTCTACTGTATATGAATAAACATGTTATAAATCAAAATACCCAGCCGCGGTTTCCTGTCTGTATGCTATGGTTAATCTTAGGAATTACTGTACAGACTTTGATACGATTTTCACAAAGAGATACTGTGATTCTTCGGGATGGTTTGTGCGTACAATTTTTTGTCTCTAGTGATGATGAATTTTTAATGATATGTTCTTATCTGTTCCATATTAAATTAGCTTTAAAAGTGACGTCTCCTAGCCATTATGGGAGTTATGAGCTGGTCGCTTAGACAGGAGGCAGTATCTTTTGGGAAAAGTTGTAAACTGCCACCACAGCTACAGTGAACGGCGAAGCTCGCCCAGAATGTATCTATAAGTGCTGTAAACCAAAGTCGTCCGCCACGTTTTCCTGCCTGTTCATGGAAGCTAATCTCAGAAACTCAGTTAGGGATTTGGAAACGACTTTCACTTATAGAGAGACTGGTTTACTGTGTGTGTAATTTATTCCTACTACGCCGTACAAGGCGTTCGGCTGTGAATACTTAGTGCTCCCAGTGCGAAATTGGATGCTTGTAGGTACACTATCTCATCAAAGGTATCTTGACACCCGCTCTGTAATGCGGAATTGCATACGATATCTCACAAGAGTGATGCAAAAGAAGGCAGGGAGTAACGCATTGCTAGTAGAGAAGCAGCAACAACAGGATTTGTCAATCAGGTGAACTCAGTGACTTCGAACGTGGGTTGGTCATTCGAGTACAAATCCTTGAGAGACACTTCAGTCCCTTTAAAGCTGCGCAGTCGACTGTTGTGGAAGTGAGTTTGAAGTGGAAACGCGGAGGAACAGCCACACCTTAGCTTCAAGAGACATACCTCACATACTGAAGACAGGGATCATCGAGCGTTGCGGAAAGTGGCAGTAAAAAAATCTTGTCAAATCAGAAGGAGGTATCATTCATGAGGTCCGGATTGGTACCAGCAGTCTAGCTAGGACAGTGACTGTGCGTAGTGAGTTAAAAACAACGTGCTACGATGGTCTCACAGCTCCTCATAAGCCTCACATTTCTTCTGTATTTAGTGTTAAGCGATGCTTGATGTGGTCTCAAGAGTGGCGCCACTGAACAGTAGATGATTGGAAACGAGTGATTTGGAGAAAAGAACCACGTTGTAGCGTATGGCAATCCAACTGAAGGATTTGGGTTCGACGAACGCTCGCCATCAAGTGTAGTGCAAATAGGAGGTGGTGTTACGGCATGGGGGTGTGTTTCGTGATTAGTGGGCGATTCCCTTATTGAACTTGGGAAGACGTTAAATTCGGAAGAATATGAACACATGTTACGATATCGTGTACTGCTTACAGCAGAGAAACAGTACGGAAACGATGACTATTTGTATCACGTGATAAGGCAAACTGTCTGAAATCAGCATCTTTGAGGCAATGGTTTGTTGACTATAGCACTTCTAAAATGGATTGGACTTCACAGTGTTCTGACTTGAACCAAATGGTACCCCTTTGGGACGAGTAACAACGTCGGCATCGCTACCCACTCCGGCGACGTATATCATTACATTTTCTGATTATGGCTGGTGAGGAAAAATGGGCTGCCATTCCTCCATAGACATTCAGACACGTCCTTGAACGTGCCCACACCAGGGTACTAGTAGTCATAAAAGCGAAGGGGGTATCAACGACATATTAATGTCCACCGATAGGTGTCCTGAAACTTTTCATTACATAGTGTGTGTATACAGGACAACAATTGGACGAAAAGAGTAGGGCAGAAGAAACAGCATCAAACTATGTATTTGAGTATACGAACTAGAGGTCGCAGTTGCATATTTTCGGCGCTTCATAAACGTAACTGAAACCTGACATTTTTCTTAAGTCGCCATTCTTCTGACTGGTTTGATGAGGTCCGCTACGAATTCGTCTCCTGTACCAACCTCTTCATCTCAGAGTAGCATTCGCAACCTACGTCCTCGGTTATTTGCTGGATGTATTCCATTCTCGGCCTTCCTCTACAGTTTATTCCCTCTAGAGCTCACTTTAGTACCATGGAAACTATTCCCCGGTATCTTAACGCAATTCCTATCACCTTGTGCTTTCCTCTTGCCAGTGCTTTCCACATATTCCTCTCCTCTCCGATTCTGCGGAAGAACATCCTCTTTCCTTACCTTACCATTCCAACTAATTTTCAGCATTCTTCTGTAGCACAGCATCTCAAATGCTTCAATTCTCTTCTAGTCAATAAAAGGGAGGGGGATGGTCTTCAAACAAAATGAAAAGTCCAGAATGAGATTTTCACTCTGCAGCGGAGTGTGCGCTGATATGAAACTTCCTGGCAGATTAAAACTGTGTGCCTTACCGAGACTCGAACTCGGGACCTTTGCCTTTCGCGGGCAAGTGCTCTACCAACTCATTCTGGAAACATCCCCCAGACTGTGGCTAAGCCATGTCTCCGCAATATCCTTTCTTTCAGGAGTGCTAGTTCTGCATGGTTCGCAGGAGAGCTTCTGTAAAGTTTGGAAGGTAGGAGACGAAGTACTGGCAGAATTACAGCTGTGAGGACGGGGCGTGATTCGTGCTTGGGTAGCTCAGTTTGTAGAGCACTTGCCCGAGAAAGGCAAAGGTCCCGAGTTCGAGTCTCGGTCCGGCACACAGTTTTAATCTGCCAGGAAGTTTCAAAATGAAAATTAATTCACAGAATATGCACAGTAAACGCAAACATAATGTTTGGATTAGCTCATCGTCACGATGAGAACAAGAAAAACATTAAGCGTTACTTACACATGTATCGTATTTAGCTGACGTACAATACATTTCTTTAGAAAAGAAAATTATCACTTGTCCGTGTTTCATTTTACAACATGTCCAAAAATGATCACACAGTAAGTGAAAATGACTGTGCTCTTGTACACAGACTTGCCGCCGCTTAATTGACAAGAGTACGTCGCAGCAAATGCTCAAACTGGCCAACGTTTTTACGCTAGCATAGAGCGTAACGGCGATGACGGGACTTGGGTGTTCTCTGAATTACACCAGGATTAGTCTAAATCCCTTCTGCTGCTGCCATAATGAGAACCATCAGTTCCTTCCCATCCTCAGTTGGTGTCACATACATGCTGTTTTTCGTTGTATCTGAGAGGAAAAAATCCAGCAGTATCAAGTCTGGTGAATGTGAGGGACACCACGTTGGTCCACATCGTCTGATACTCCTGTCAGAAAATATCTTGTCTAGGTGACCTCTCAGAGAGCCTGTGCAAAATGTGGAATTCGGCCGTCATATTTGAACCAGAGGTTCTGGCTAACTGCAATCGGCCCATCCCCCAGGAGTAGAGATAATACTTGTTACAAAAACACAAGACACATGTGAGCATTCAACCTTTGAGGTAACATGTGGTGGCCAATGAGCGAGTCATTCACAATTCCGGCGCATTTGTTTTCAGCTAATTGCTCTTGATGGCCTTGGATGTACGTTGCATGAGGATTCTCTAGTGCCCAAATGTGGCTTGTTTGAATTGAAAATGCCTTCACGGGTAAAGCAAGCCTCGCCAGTAAAGACGCGTTCAGTGAAATACGGCTGTCGTGCTGTTGCTGGTTTTAGGAACCAGTCAACAAATTCGAGACGTCCGGGAAAGTCATCCGGAACTACAACTTGTACCTTTTGTCACTGGAAAGGATGCAGAGCAACCTTATGATAGACATTGCTGACACGACGCCGATCACCGCCAAGTTCATGGGTGATTTGTCTAGTACTTGTCTTATATCTTGCTCTATAGAATGTAACGCATCTTCGTCAAACTCAGATGTAGAGCAGTGCGTCTCCTGCCTGTATCATGCTTATTAGTCCGCAAAGATCCTGTCTATCTCATACGTCTGTCAACTGACATAAAAGTATTTTTCTGGGGCAGCCTGCGATGTGGATAATGTTCGCGATAAATCTTATGAGCCGCTGTTGCACTGCCATAAGCAGCGCCACAGGCCAACTTCATGGCACTAAGTTCATTCCGTTTGAAACCATACTCCATGTTTCTCCTTCACAAAGCCAACTAACCCACTGGTACCTATTCTAGGTGGACCACTTTTTCTACTGAATACGATGAAAGGGTACTTAAAACCAACGTTCTGTCCGCCTCCGCAGCGTAGCGGTAGCGTTACCGCCTACCACGCAGGGGGTCCGGGTTCGATTCCCGGCAGGGGACTGGGTGTTGTGTGTCCATCATCACTTTCATCATCATTGACTCGAAAGCCGCCGACGTGGAGTCACCTAAAAAAAGGACTTGCAATACGGCGACCGAACTTCCCCGAATGGGGCCTCCCGGCCAAAAATGGCATACGATCATTTCATTTAATTTACCAACGTTCTGCATTGCACATCAGTCCCACCTAGAGACAGTGAACATAGCGCAGTTTGTTTGCATCCGCCATACACAAACAAGTTTCAGACTTGAAGACCGTCACACGGCTGGAGTTGATGCATGTAGTGCCGTAAATATGAAACTGCGACCGCTAGTTCCTGTACTCTAATCGTTGGTTTGATGCTGTTTTTGTGCCTTACGCTTTTGGTCAGATGGTTTTTCCGCACCCTGTATATACAGGTTGATGAAAAAACGCAGCGCTTGGGGACTGGCATGCGATTCTTCATCCCAATTCAAGACAAAAGTGTATCTAACAGAACGTAGTCCATTCAGTAGGTTTAATAGTAATGCTGTTTAAAAAAAGAGGCTCTGACAACGATTTAACTGCGTACAATGTGGCCAAGAACAGGTAGCATGAAAGCAGCAGTGTGCCAGAGCTGTGCCATTACCTTAGTGAGATGAGGCAATGTCCTGGGGAAGAATATACAGTATCGCCGTTGCTCGAGTCGCGTTCACGTTAAATATTTCTTTCAGTTGAAGCATCAAATCGTATCCACTTTACTTCTTTGTGTTACTGTCACCTTATGTAAACATTTTACATAACATTAATTTGTTACAGACGTAAAGGACCACTTTGTTTCATCCATACCACGAATAAAGCCAACAGAAATTAATAGTAGGTACAGTAACATCGTCTGTGTGCAATGAGATACACAAAACCGCAATAGGTAAGCAACAAAATATTATACATTATGCTACACACAAGTAATTCCATTCTATTCATTTGAAATCCGGGCTTATCTCCACAGAGCCGGAACGTATACATACAACCAATATTCACTTTGGAGAAAACGCTCCAAGCGGCCACCTTTTATTTGCAAACATTTCGACACTTTCCGGATCATGCTTTTCCTGGACCCTATGCAACACATTTACATCCACCATTGCCGAAGCGGCATGGACGAGAGTTGTTGGGCCGTGTACATTTATGGTTGGAGTGCTATAAAGTTGTTCCTTTAAATGTCCCCCACAAACAAACAAAAATTTAGTGGATCAAGGTTCAGGGAATGTGGATGCCAGAACATGGGACCTCCACGACCAATCCATTTTCCCGGAAACCCTTCACTTAAATAGTTACACAAAAAAATGTTCAAATGTCTGAAATCTTATGGGACTTAACTGCTAAGGTCATCAGTCCCTAAGCTTGCACACTACTTAACCTAAATTATCCTAAGGACAAACACGTACACGCACGCCCGAGGGAGGACTCGAACCTCCGCCGGGTCCAGCCGCACAGTCCATGACTGCAGCGCCTCAGACCGCTCGGCTAATCCCGCGCGGCAAATAGTTACACACATTCATTCCAATATGTTGCGGTACACCGTTATTCTGAAACGACATCTGTCGCCGAACGCCAAGTGGAACATTTATAATGCGCCAGGCATAGTACTGGAAAAAAAAACTGGGACGCTTTCAACTTGCCCGGTATTACGTAATGACCTAAAAACACTCCTTCCACGATTCCAGACCACAAGTTTATGCCAAATCGTGCCTGAAAGCCACGTTCACAGGTGACATGTGGGTTTTGTTCTGATCATTAACAGCTGTTGAGGATGTTGAAAATACCTTCGCGAATGAAGCTGAGATTCGTCTGTCCACGTCACGTTACTTATATAATGTTCGTTATCTTCCGCTTGGTGTAAAAGTCTTTCACAGAAATGTTCCTGTCGAAGCGGTCTGTTTAATTAACGTGTAATGATACGAATGCAGTTCTTCATCGTGCAACACTTTAACAACCAGTCTTTGAGATACGTCGAACTCCCTTACAATGTCACAGGTACTTCGTGGAGGTGATTGGTGAACGGTCTCAAGAATCGTGTTTGCTGCTTATAGAGCACGTCTAGTCCTAGGACGATCTCTGTTCTGCACCCCTTGACGAGGATTACCGGTTTCCCGAAAGCGTTGCTCCAGGCAACGAAAAACATTCTTATCGGGATGGCGCCTGTGAGGGTGCCGTGCTTCAAACACACAAGCATCAGCAGCAGCTTGGTGCACTTAGCACCAAAGGCATATTGACGTGTTCATCGTTGTGTATTCCATCGGGAAGCCGCCCTACACGAATTTGACAGGACTGTGAGATTAGTAGACACGTGCATGCAGTTTAATGGATCCCACTGTAGTGTGATAGGCTATTTTGTCATGTGTCAAAATTATGTGTTGCTTATAAACAACGAGAGGTAGAGAACGGACGTCTAAACAATAGAAAATAAAACTGAGTAGGTTTCGAAACATAGCTCCATTGCGGATGTGAGCTTGATGTCCCAGCAGTCTACTTAGTGAGCCACGACGGCCGGTACGTTAGTGTGGCATGATAAACGTTCCTCTGTACATTTCGATGCGCTACACGATGTCAAATTGTTGCCAGATCCACGTTTTCACACGTGTGTTTTGAAAAAGCACCCGAGTTGATTCTGCTAGATAAACTTTTTTCTTGAATCTGGATGAGGAATCTATGCCGACTTACAAGTGGGGCATCTTTACTTCACCCTGTATATGTATCAGCAGGTCCAAAGCGTAGACAAGTGTTGCGCTGGATGTGATTGGATTATAGGCGTCATTCCTCGGGAATGCCCTGCTGCCAGCGATGCTGCGGTAGTGACCGAAGGACACAAAGGAAACACCTCATACCCTCACTGGTTACACTGTGTATCCATACTGGACTCGTGGAAGCAATTTCTGAGCTGGAGGACGAACGACACTGATGACAGTAGAATCAAATGAGAGTTTTAAAATATTGGAGAAGTTACGAGATTTGTTCTGTTTAGTGTGGTCTTGTAGATTCCACAAAGATTACGCTAGTGGTGGAGGCTGTACTCATGATGGCATCTATTGGGTAATGACTTGCACCTGAGAAGGGACCGAGCTCTTAACAAATAATTGCTAAGTAGTTAGTATGTTAACGAATTCAGTGAGTAAAGTATGTTTTCTTATTACTTAATGAATTAAGTGGCACATCCTCTGAATGCAGGAAAAATTTTTCAGCTACAGGTCTATGACCTGGGACAATACGTGAGGCAAGACTGTGGATTCTACCTGGCAGTAGGTACACGGAACGACATCACTGCAGTATCCACTGAGGACGTGGCCCGGACTACAAGGCGGCAGTTGCCGAATGTAATTAAGGGAGAGTGCTCCACAGAGGGCTAGCGGCCGGCTGCCGAGGGTCCGGGCATCAGATAAGCAAAGCAGCCGCCGACGTCCGCTTCCTCGCCAGCGACCCAGGGCAGATCTTCACGTTCCGTGTGGCTGCCGTCACGGATCATGTGGCAGTGTAATGTCTTCTAGCTCCCACTGTCAGCCGTTCTCCGACACTTAAAACTTCACGCAACACCTGTCAACATATTCCAGTTTAGTAGCCAGTTAAGTAAATTAGTCATCAATATGCATCTACATGCGATCCTCTTAGTAGCAGATGACGCACGCTAGAACGATGGCCCTGCTCATGTAGCTACGAGGGGCGTTTGGAAAGTTCGTGCAAAGTCCGAGAGATGGCACCACCGGCGCGGTCATGTCTTCGACCATAAATGTAATAGACTGGCCCTGACGTCATTTTCGTGGCTCCAACATCTCTGGGCTAAAGTCACGTGACTGTTGGCAAAACGTGGTTGTTTCGTGTTGCACTTATGGCTGTACTCAGCGTTTTGTCGGGGGAAATGGCATTACATTTCACGTATAAGTGTTTCTATGATAGTACAGATGCGTTTATTGAAATCTGCTGAAGTGACTTTTATGTTTTTTACACTTGAAATAGAGAATGACGTAAATTAAAGTGTTTAAAGTGATGCCTGTAAAGTCAGACTCATATTACATTTTGGAAAGTGTCTGTGATAATTCGGTTACAGAAGTAAGTATAACTGTTTTTCGTTCCTACTCATAGTTTCCCTAAGGATGAAAACCGAAGGCACATTTGGATACAGGCCCTGAAACGGAAAAACTTTAAGCCATCTGCACATACGCGCCTTTTTGTATATACAAGTGAGATTATAATAAGGTAGAGCACCTATAGTCGACACATGAAGAGAATTTTTTTCTACCGTCTAATACTATTAAATAAATGTAGGCTCCAAAATTATTTTCTGAAACATCAAACTCTCACCTTTCATCTAAAATATCATTTTTTTTTAAAAACTGATAGTTTAAACTTTTGTAAAAATAGTAGGAACTGTACCTTTGAAGTGCACCTAAAATTGATACTCTAAAAGGACCTGCTCCTAAAGTCGACAATTTTGTCACCTATAGTTGACATAATTCCCATATTCCGTTTTCTTTTATAAGTGACTAGAGCTCAAAACGCGGCGAATCCAATTTTTAAAGTTTTGACACGATCCCACTCTTACTGTCTGAAAGAATTTCAACGACATTTTACTTTAATTGATAGTTTATAGTAATTTCGTCCCGCTGCCCACCAGAGGGGCGTTCGATGTATTTGTTAGATTTTATAAATGGTACTGTGAACAAATCCAGGTCAAATGTAGTTCTGACATAATTTTTCGCAAATGAAAAAGCAATTTTTGTTGGAAGCGTTTGGCAGTCAATTGAGAAATGTGGGTAAAATACGATACAAACTTAGGATGGCAGACCGCTGGTTTGAAATCCCGCCACTTTTTGCCAACAGTCACGTGGTTTATGTTGGAGCCACACCAGCCCTATAGCTTTTGCACAGCAAGGCCAGTCTACTAGTATCTATGGTCGAAGGGTCATGTTTACTTATTAGCATCTTTGGAAAGAACGCACACCAACTTTCAGCCATATTGGTCTATTTCTTTGTGTTTGGCATTCGTGTGAATAAGGAAGTCGAGTGATTGTCAAAAAATGGACGGAAAAGAATTTCGTGTAGTGAATAAGCATTATTTTATGAAAGGCAAAACGCCTCAGGAGACTAAAGAGAAGCTTGATAAACATTACGGTGACTCTGAACCTTCGATTAGAACAATTTATAAGTGGTTTCAAAATTTTCGGAGTGGCCATATGGGCACAAGTGATGCTCAACGTTCTCGACGCCCTGTGGAGGTTACGACTCCAGAAACCATTGATAAAATCCATGAAATGGTGATGGATGACAGAAGAGTTAAGATGCATGAGATTGCTAGTGCTGTGGGCATCTCTAATGAATGGGTACCTAATATTTTGTATAAACATTTGGACATGGGAAAGCTATTCAGAAGATGGGCTCCACGATTGCTCACGCTTCACCAAAAACGGAATCGTGTGAAATATTGCAAGGATGGTTTACAGCTGTTCAGGAAGAATCCGCAGGACTTTAAGCTTCGTTTCTTCCCTGTAGATGAAACATGGATACATTACTATACTCCTGAGACCAAACAACAATCTAAACAATCAATTACCAAGGGAGAATCTGCTCCAAAAAAGGCGAAGGCCATTCCTTCGGCCGGAAAGGTTATGGCGACTGTCTTTTGGGATTCGCAAGGGATAATCCTCACGAACTATCTGGAAAAGGGTAAAACTATTACAGGTGCATATTATTCATCGTTATTGGATCGTTTAAAAATCGAGCAGCAAGAAAAACGCCGGCGATTGGACCGCAAAAAAGTCCTTTTCCATCACGACAATGCACCAGCTGACACCTCAGCAGTTGTGGTCGCAAAATTAATGAAAATAGGATTCCAACTCGTTTCACATCCTCCCCCATTCTCCAGACTTGGCTCCCTCGGACTACAGTTTATTCCCCAATTTGAAGAAATGGCTGGTGGGACAAAGATATTATTCAAACGAGGAGGTGATTGCAACAACTAATAGCTATTTTGCAGACTTGAACAACTGCTATTATTCGAAATGGATCAACAAGTTAGAACAGCGTTGGACGTAGTGTATAAGTCTAAAAGGAGACTATGTCGAAAAATAAAAAACGTTTACCCCAAACATGTAAGTAGTTTTTATTTTTGCACGGACGTTTTTGCCCCTCGTAATCAGTTATAATGAGGGATGAATAAATGGACGTGTTTACAGATTTGAACGCCGTTTTGTTGCTACTCTATAACATTTAATTTACAGACACGTTTGGACTTTGATATTACGGAGTGGATTTTTTTCTTTAATAATATACTGCTGAATCACAAAACTATTTGTTTCTTGTCTCTTAGCGAACAAATAATGAAATATTATCTTATTTATAGTCAGTCATGAAAATGTAAAGAGAGAAAATAACAAAAAATATTGTAACTATAAGGAGAGTTGAAATGAAAAGACATAAAACGTCGTAAACCGGTAGAAATTTGCAAAAGCCACTCTGAGATAACGTAGGGAGACATGCGTGCAATGGAATGTGTCTTCACCTCCCCAGAAAAAAGTCCCCAAGCTGTACCCTCAGCAGGCAAAGTGATGCTTACCGTCTTTTTCGAGGTCCGAGGTCCTACACTCGAGCACAGAAAAACCATCAACAGTGACGTGTATTGTGAGACTCGCCGTAGCCTTCGCAACTCCATCAAGAGTAGATGACTTGGGCTGCTCACGGAGGAAACGATTCTGCTCCAGCGTAACGCGCGTCCACACGACTCCAAGGTCACCCGAAGTGTAATTTACAAGTTGGAGTTGGAGCAGCAGCTTCAGCACTAGTCTTGCGCCGGCCGCGGTGGACGAGCGGTTCTAGGTGCTTCAGTACGGAACAGCGCGACTGCTACGGTCGCAGGTTCTAATCCTGCCTCGGGCATGGATGTGTGTGATGTCCTTAGGTTAGTCAGGTTTAAGCAGTTCTAAGTTCTAGGGCACTGATGGCCTCACATGTTGTCCCATATTGCTCAGAGCCATTTGAACCAGCCCTGCTGCACGGACACTTAGCTCTGCCGCTTCCATCGGTCTGGTCTGCTGAAAATTCGTCCCACAGGGACGCGTTTCAACACGGACGACGAACTGAAGGAGACAGCGGAAGACTGGCTCCTGTCCCAGCCACAGGAATTCTGGGAACAGGGAATCTTTCGGTTGTTAAAACAGTGAGGTAGTTGTGCTCAGGTCTCTGGTGATGACTTCTGAATAAAGACTTCAATTATAACCACAGTGTTGTTTCGTACCTTTTAATTTCAACAATTTCCATATTTTTATCTAAATTTCGGAAATCCGTTTAAAAATATAATTGTAATCATTATTACTTCTGTATTTTCTCAAGATAATTTAAACACATTTGTAACATGAACTACTGATCTCTCGCAAATTAATGTATTTTTAAAAATCGATCTTTGAAATTAATTATCTATGTATTGGTCGCTTTGCATCTTTGGTGCGGTTTTGAACTTTGTACTTTTTGGCTGATAATATGTTGTACACATTTGATGCGAAGCGATACGTGTTGTTTGGTTTTGTTTTACGACCGTGTGGAGTTTTGATTATAAATGGTAGACTGAAGTAATGTGGATTAAATGTATGCAGAACACCTGCAATTTATGCTACTCATATTAATAACCACCAATAAAATTAAAATACAATTATATACACTACTGGCCATTAAAATTGCTACACCACGAAGATGACGTGCTACAGACACGAAATTTAACCGACAGAGAGAAGATGCTGGATATGCAAATGATTAGCTTTTCAGAGCATTCACACAAGGTTGGCGCCAGTGGCGACACCTACAACGTGCTGACATGAGGAAAGTTTCCAACCGATTTCTCATACACAAACAGCAGTTGACCGGCGCTGTCTGGTGAAACGTTGTTGTGATGCCTCGTGTAAGGAGGAGAAATGCGTACCATCACGTTTCCGACTTTGATAAAGGTCGGATTGTAGCCTATCGGTTTGCGGTTTATCGTATCGCGACACTGCTGCTCGTGTTGGTCGAGACCCAATGACAGTTAGCAGAATATGTAATCGGAGGATTCAGGAGAGTAATACGGAATCCCGTGCTGGATCCCAACGGCCTCGTATCACTAACAGTCGAATTGACAGGCATATTATGCGCATGGCTGTAACGGATCGTGCAGCCACGTCTCGATCCCTGAGTCAACAGATGTGGACGTTTGCAAGACAACAACCATCTACACGAACAGGTCGGCGACGTTTGCAGCAGCATGGACTATCAGCTCCGAGACCATGGCTGCGGTTACCCTTGACACTGCATCACAGACAGGAACGCCTGCGATGGTGTAGTCAACGACGAACCTGGGTGCACGAATGACAAAACGTCATTTTTTCGGATGAGTCCAGGTTCTGTTTATAGCATCATGATGGTGGCATCCGTGTTTGGCGACATCGCTATGAACGAACATTGGAAGCGCGTATTCGTCATCGCCATACTGGCGTATCACTCGGCGTGATGGTATGGGGTGCCATTGTTTACATGTCTCGGCCACCTCTTGTTCGCATTGACGGTACTTTGAACAGTGAATGTTACATTTCAGATGTTTTACGACACGTGGCTCTACCCTTCATTCGATCCCTGCTAAAACCTACATTTCAGCAGGATAATGGACGACCGCATGTTGTAGGTCCTGTACGGACCTTTCTGGTTACAGAAAATGTTCGACTGCTGCCCTGGCCAGCACATTCTCGAGATCTCTCACCAGCTGAAAACGTCTGATCAATGGTGGCCGAGAAACTGACTCGTCACAATACTCCGGTCGCTACGCTTGATTAACTGTGGTATCGTGTTGAAGCTGCATGGGCAGCTGTACCTGTACACGCCATCCAAGCTCTGTTTGACTCCATGCACAGGCGTATCAAGGCCGTTATTACGGCCAGAGGTGGTTTTTCTGGGTACTGATTTCTCAGGATCTATGCACCCAAATTGCGTGAAAATGTAATCATATGTCAGTTCTGGTATAATATATTTGTCCAATGAATACCCGTTTATCATCTGCATTTCTTCTTGGCGTAGCAATTTTAATGGCCAGTAGTGTACATATCTTCAACCAATCAATACCAATGACAAATTTTTCTAGACAGAGTTAATACAAAATGAAGAACTACCATTCTGCGCATTATCTATGACAAAGATTATCGTGTGAATTGTTTCAAATCAAGTGTTATGTGTAAAGTCACTAATGTATATTATTATAGAAACGATCGTTTGAAGATGCCTTTAACATAAAAGTCGAAACGACTGTGGATATTAATTACATTACCACAAGAAGAAGGCTGATTAATTTATAAAACAGTTGTTTATACAGGGAGTTAAAAGAAATATCCAGTATTTTGAGAGGTGGTACTACGATCCAAAGCCGAAATAGAAAATTGTATCCATTCATAGTGAGGCATGCTTGTGTTCCACGTCTTAGAGATCACGGACTCTCTGAAAAACTGCAAGCTGGTCGCGGATGTGTTGCCAGACGTTGATTACGTGTTCCAGTAGTGTTCGTACATCATATAAGGGACCAAAGATTTCAGGTTTCCCCACAACTAAAAATTCACAGAAGTTAAGATTTGGGGAACGATCTGGCCAACGCACTGGAGCCATCAGATGAAACCATTGCGCATTAAATGATTGCGTGTGAGGTGTTCTCAGACGTTTAAGAGCAAACGGACTGGTGCTCCATCATTCATGAACCACAAGTCCAGCCGTTGTCCGAAGGGCACCTCCTCCAGCAAAAGTGGCAAATCATTTGATTCAAACTGACGTACTTTGCACCAATGAATCTGTTTAGTTGTATGTAAGGCCCGATTAGTATATACTGTCCATACTGTTGTGAGTTGGCAGGAGAGCCAACACCGGGTATGAGAGGAAGCCGAAAGGCACGCGTTTTAGCTCACGCAGGCTGGCGTGAGATCTGGAACAGGACAAGGAAATTAGACTTTAGAAAAATGGACGTAGCTGGTGGAATACTTAACTTTAATCCATTAATGATGAACGTCGCTCTTGACTGTACATGACTCAGTATCAATATTAACTGGTAATGGCGCCTTGCTAGGTCGTAGCAAATGACGTAGCTGAAGGCTATGCTAACTATCGTCTCGGCAAATGAGAGCGTATTTTGTCAGTGAACCATGGCTAGCAAAGTCGATTGTACAACTGGGGCGAGTGCTAGGAAGTCTCTCTAGACCTGCCGTGTGGCGGTGCTCGGTCTGCAATCACTGATAGTGGCGACACGCGGGTCCGACGTATACTAACGGGCCGGGGTCGATTTAAAGACTACCACCTAGCAAGTGTGGTGTCTGGCGGTGACACCACACATACATTAATTGAAAATTGCCTCTGATGGCTTGCTTCTTGAGCTGTGTGTGGATCTGCTTCAGCGTCCGCAGCTCGTGGTCGTGCGGTAGCGTTCTCTCTTCCGACGACTGGGTTCACGGGTTCGATTCCCGGCGGGGTCAGGGATTTTCTCTGCCTCGTGATGACTGGGTGTTGTGTGATGTCCTTAGGTTAGTTAGGTTTAAGTAGTTCTAAGTTCTAGGGGACTGATGACCGTAGATGTTAAGTCCCATAGTGCTCAGAGCCATTTGAACAATTTTTTTTCTGCTTCAGCCTGCACATGTTGGTTATGAAACTTGACAATCCCATCTCGCGATAAAGCAGCTTCACCTCTGAACAGTATCTCTATCGTGAAAGGTAGATCTTCACTACATCATTGCAACATTTATTGGCAGAACTACCTATTGATAGGCTGATCTTGTGGCTGAAGAGCTTACAGAGGCCTTACGTGATGTGCGTATAGCAACTGTTCACGCAGGATCGCCTAGACTAACAGAGGAGTAACGGCAATAAATGCTTAAACTGTACGTGCACTAATTTCTGAATCTTCTTCGACTCGCTGCAGTACTTGTTCCCGCACAACATGATTACGTGTGGTGCGAGGTCAGCCACGATCCGCCGTTGTTGGAGCTACGAATCCGGGGCCTGCTAGTCACTGACTGAGACAGCTGAATAGTCGTGCAGATGGAACCCCGCGTTCTGGATATTTTTCAGCACACAGGACACGAACACGACAGTTGCTTTCATTTACTAGGCCATAACTGAAGATCATGTTTGCCATTTCCAGTGTGGAATTGGAGGCTTCCATTATGCTGGTAAGTGCAAAGGTAAAACAACTATGTAAAATAAAATTGTTCCGCAACTGAGGAACATATTTATAGAAAAAAAATCCGCATGGGGTCGTAGTACCAGCAACCACAGCGCCCGCTTGGACAACACGACACGGGTGTGACTAGTGGAGCAAAGGAGCCAGAGTCTGCAAGTCAGTGGAAAACACACCCGGATATTTGTGCAGTTGGTGCCCCGCTTTCTGGACTGGTCACTTTCGTGTCGTGCTGTCCGGTGGACGCTGTGGTTGCTAGCAGTAGGCTCCCACGTGTGTTTGACGAGAGTGTGACTCCCCATGACTGACTGGTCCGACTGCCAAAAAATTTGTGTTCCCATAATTATTTGGTGGCACCTGAAACTGAAGCTTTATGTTTCGAAGCGGGTAGCGCAATAAATTAAGAAATTTCTGACAACTTGTAAGACGTGTATATTTCTATTGTCTATTGTCAAACCACAATTTATGAAAGATGTTTATATTTTATTAATAGGATTAAGCAGGAATAATTAATTTTTGCCATGTTGGAAATAATTGTGGTAGCAGGGAACGTCTGTACCAAACTATTGTTGATATAATTTTAAAAAGGGCAGGAGAAACCACGTACGGATACATTTTAAGAAAAGAGCGGGAAAGACCGCGCATTGATACATTTTGTAATGGTAGCAGGGAGTGTCTGCACCAGAAAGCATTGTTGGCAGGAGAGACCGCACTTTAGCGTTCGTAGGAAGTCAGTAGTAAGCGAGAAGTGAAGCGAGTCGGTAGCAGGTCTGAAGCGAGAGGTTGAGAGGAACGGTGTGCCTGCCAGCCACTAGCTATGATTTAGAAGAGATTATAAACGGATGTACAGAGACACCAGCTAACTATTATAATAAGAGGAACTAATATTATTGAATTAATTTTTTGCGAAACTCAAGACTACTGAAGGTATGTTTGCGCATTGCTAGTTGTAAGATTATTGTAAAAAGTAAGTCCGATTTGAACGTTTGTAAAATCATTTCATTCAGAATACAATTAACTTTTGCCAGCAATATTGGATTTCTAATTATAATCCATCCCAAAAACCATCAACGTAAAACTCTGCAAAATTTTATTGTTGTCAAGAAAAAGTTTAACTATGAATTACGTAGCTTCAGTCAAATTAATTAAAGAATAACGTCAGCTTTGCTACTAAAGAATAACGTCAGTTTTGGTAATAAATACAGCCACTTATTCAGAAAGCCCACCAGCAGCTAATAGAGTATAGTAAACCAGAGTAAGTATATTCATGTCGCAATTCGATGTAGCTGTCAGATGGCGATCCAGTAACAGTAAAAAAGGTAAGAAACAGTTTTGGGTTATTGCAGATAACGACTGAGGGCCACGACGACGATACATTCTATGTTTCGTCGAAATAGTCAGTAAATCACTTTTAATAAGCAGCAATTAAATGTGTATGCGAAGATTGAGAAAGACAATAAATTTCAAAGGGAAGATTTCATTTGTTATTATTAAGCAAGAGATAGAAATCCTAAGGAAAGGTTACATAGGTTATTGTAAAAGGAAAGGTTATCATTAACAAAAGAGGTATAGAGGAGACGGGAAGGTTTCAAATTGAAGCGGATTTTTTATTCTAAAACTTTGTAAAACGGTTACAAAAACTTATCGAAATATCAACTGGTTCAGTTAGAACTAACATATTGGCAGCACTCCCCTAGATTCGCAAATACGGTCTACAGTAATGAAACTAATAATTATTTAATATATGCTGTATCCATGGACAATAATAGAGGAATGTGTCCTCATTAATTTGCTGCATTCTGTAGGTCGTTCGTAGTAGCAAAGAGCTTGCAGTAGAAGAGATGTGTTTCACATTGGTGAAGAAGAACAAATACTCGTAACTCTAAGGTATACATTTTAGAGACCATGTTTACTGGATATTTTCGTCTTGTTTTGATCCGTATTACCATTCCTCAAATTATAGAATACTTTTCAACTCCCTTTAAATTTGCTGAAAAAAATTGCTACACCAACAAATTTAATGGATTTCGCTTTCAGGACGCTCAGAACAGCGGGCATTAAAATTTTTTTCAATGACGTTAAGATCGTTAGAACTGAAACTGAAAACTAAAAAAATTCTATTAAATTAAAAAAGTAGATGGCTGCAGAATAATCGTCATAAAAATACACCAAACTAGAATATAAAATAGAAAAAAATTACATTATTGAAGCGTTACTCGAGTGGTACTTACTTTACTTTTAGTGTCCAGGCAAGAACATCTAAGCTCTCCTCCTCCAAGACTCAATAGCTTTAATGGTCTTGTCATTCCACAAAAATAGATCTTCCAGAGTGCAAACAAACTCCATCCGTGGGCAAAAGCTCAGTCGTCTGTGTTTCTCCACATTCACACTGGTCGTCTTCAGACTTAACAATATTTCCTTAGTATTTTGCGACTCTCGTTATTAGTCTATTCAGTGCTGTTCATGTACTGTACTGTAGTTGCTGCCCTTGTGTGATTTCCTCTTTGGAGTGCAGGTTTGTATTTTGCAGGGAGTCCAACCATAAAAGCTATGAGGTGGGTCTCACGTTGACCTTTTAGCAGCGCTGTTCATTCGATAAAACTGTTCTTTGACTTAAGACGAGTTGTAAATATTTGGTGCTCATACGCTAAGTGCGATAGGTCTATTTGCTGCTTGTCTCCCTCTAACCCACAGGCTAATTGGGGTCTGATATTTGGTGGAGCTATGGCCGCAAGTGGGTAAATTTTCTGCAGAGGTGCCTCTGGCATCCGGTGTCACACCCCTGGCAGCATAATTAAAAAAAAAAAAAATCTGTTTGTCTGGAGTGGCTAGGTGCCCCCTATACTAATGCCGTTTATTCTCCGGCTGAAAAACATAGTCCCTTTGCTGATGAACGAAGAACTTCAGATAGCGCTCTCCATGTTGAACCAGTCAGTTTACGTGTAATATTGTTTCTTGTGCATGGTTTTCCTTTCAGATCAGTGCAATATTTTTTAAATGACATTGTACGGTTTGGGTGATTCCCAAGTTATAGTTCTGGGTGGAGATTTTAATTTGCCGGATATAGACTGAGAGACTCAAACGTTCATAACGGGTGGCAGGGACAAAGAATCCAGTGAAATTTTTTTAAGTGCTTTATCTGAAAACTACCTTGAGAAGTTAAACAGAGAACCGACTCGTGGCGATGACATATTAGACCTTCTGGTGACAAATAGACCCGAACTATTTGAAACAGTTAACGCAGAACAGGGAATCAGCGATCATAAAGCGGTTACGGCATCGATGATTTCAGCCGTAAATAGAAATATTAAAAAGGGTAGGAAGATTTTTCTGTTTAGAAAAAGTGACAAAAATCAGATTTCAGAGTACCTGATGGCTCAACACAAAAGTTTTGTCTCAAGTACAGATAGTGTTGGGGATCAGTGGACAAAGTTCAAAACCATCGTACATTATGCGTTAGATGAGTATGTGCCAAGCAAGATCGTAAGAGATGGAAAAGAGCCACCGTGGTACAACAACCGAGTTAGAAAACTGCTGCGGAAGCAAAGGGAACTTCACAGCAAACATAAACATAGCCAAAGCCTTGCAGACAAACAAAAATTACGCTAAGCGAAATGTAGTGTGAGAAGGGCTATGCGAGAGGAGTTCAATGAATTCGAAAGTAAAGTTCTATGTTCTGACTTGGCAGAAAATCCTAAGAAATTTTGGTCTTATGTCAAAGCGGTAGGTGGATCAAAACAAAATGTCCAGACACTCTGTGACCAAAATGGTACTGAAACAGAGGATGACAGACTAAAGGCTGAAATACTAAATGTCTTTTTCCAAAGTTGTTTCACAGAGGAAGACTGTACTGTAGTTCCTTCTCTAGATTGTCGCACAGATGACAAAATGGTAGATATCGAAATAGACGACAGAGGGATAGAGAAACAATTAAAATCGCTCAAAAGAGGAAAGACCTCTGGACCTGATGGGATACCAGTTCGATTTTACACAGAGTACGCAAAGGAATTTGCCCCCCTTCTTGCAGCGGTGTACCGTAGGTCTCTAGAAGAGCGTAGCGTTCCAAAAGATTGGAAAAGGGCACAGGTCATCCCCGTTTTCAAGAAGGGACGTCGAACAGATGTGCAGAACTATAGACCTGTATCTCTAACGTCGATCAGTTGTAGAATTTTGGAACACGTATTGTGTTCGAGTATAATGACTTTTCTGGAGACTAGAACTCTACTCCACGAGACTCAGAGGGCCATAGACACGGGTTCACAGATAGATGCCGTGTTTCTTGACTTCCGCAAGGCGTTCGATACAGTTCCCCACAGTCGTTTAATGAACAAAGTAAGAGCATATGGACTATCAGACCAATTGTGTGATTGGATTGAGGAGTTCCTAGATAACAGGACGCAGCATGTCATTCTCAATGGAGAGAAGTCTTCCGAAGTAAGAGTGATCTCAGGTGTGCCGCAGGGGAGTGTCATAGGATCGTTGCTATTCACAATATACATAAATCACCTGGTGGATTACATCGGAAGTTCACTGAGGCTTTTTGCAGATGATGCTGTGGTGTATCGAGAGGTTGTAACAATGGAAAATTGTACTGAAATGCAGGAGGATCTGCAGCGAATTGACGCATGGTGCAGGGAATGGCAATTGAATCTCAATGTAGACAAGTGTAATGTGCTGCGTGTACATAGAAAGATATATCCTTTATCATTTAGCTACAAAATAGCAGGTCAGCAACTGGAAGCAGTTAATACCATAAATTATCTGGGAGTACGCATTAGGAGTGATTTAAAATGGAATGATCATATAATTTTGATCGTCGGTAAAGCAGATGCCAGACTGAGATTCATTGGAAGAATCCTAAGGAAATGCAATCCGAAAACAAAGGAAGTAGGTTACAGTATGCTTGTTCGCCCACTGCTTGAATACTGCTCAGCAGTGTGGGATCCGTACCAGGTAGGGTTGATAGAAGATATAGAGAAGATCCAACGGAGAGCAGCGCGCTTCGTTACAAGATCATTTAGTAATCGCGAAAGCGTTACGGAGATGATAGATAGACTCCAGTGGAGGACTCTGCAGAAGAGACGCTCAGTAGCTCGGTACGGGCTTTTGTTAAAGTTTCGAGAACATACCTTCACCGTAGAGTCAAGCAGTATATTGCTCCCTCCTACGTATATCTCACGAAGAGACCATGAGGATAAAATCAGAGAGATTAGAGCCCACACAGAGGCATACCGACAATCCTTCTTTCCGCGAACAATACGAGACTGGAATAGAAGGGAGAACCGATAGAGGTACTCAATGTACCCTCCGCCACACACCGTCAGGTGGCTTGCGGAGTATGGATGTAGATGTAGAAGTAGGTTTGGTTTGGTACAGTATTACGGTCTAGCCCCATTCCAATCTATTTCCAACACTACTGAGGCTTCTCTATTACGCAGGAGAAATGCGCATACTTCCGCTATTTCTGGATTAGGTCGCAGATGATTTCCTTCATAATACCTCCCCAAGGTATGGAAAGTCTCCGTCAGCGTTCTTCCAACCTCTTCAGATGTACTTCCTTGAGCAGTAATGGCAGTCTTATGTGCATATATGAGTACCTTTATTTCCGGCTGGTACGGGTAATCATTTTTGTACTTACTATGCAGCATAAGGGATAGAACGTCTTTTGTGCTAATCCAGTCTTTCGGTTTCTCCACCTACTTTTCTTCCGCAGAATCTTCTATTCCCCAACATGCCTCGTAACGTGTAAGTCAGTCGAATATCCTTTGTTATTTCGAAGGGTTTCGCGAGAAGTCGTAGTTGGATCACTGTGTCACACGCAGCACAAAAGACGACAGCAGCAGGTATCAATTTTCTTTAAAAATCGTCTTCAGTGTGTTGAGTCAGATATAGTATTCCCTGGTCTGAATCCGGCTTGTCCAAGCTTTAGTAATGCCACTAGATGTGCTATCCTCCACAGTTTGGGACTCTGATATGTTTCCAAACATCCGCTCATCATCCTCACTAGCTATTCATTAGTCTTTGCAACAAACTGCTTTATTTGCTCAGTTCGCATGTCATTCGTTCCTGAATCTTTATTTTCTTCCAGTTCTCGCACTGCTCTTTCCAGTTCTTCGGGTGAGAATGGAGTTTCTAGAGATTTTCTCTCTCTTCTTATGATTCGCTTGAGTTTCAACCTAGTCGCCTTCTGTCTTGTCTTGCTGCACTTTTTGATCTATATTCCCCACTCACTGAACTGTGTTCCAGCGTCAAAGGAACCTTCCTCAAGCAGGGATACCCTTTACCTCACTTCATCCCATAAACGTCTACAACTTCCTCACGTTAGCACCAGAATTTGGCCTTGAATGAGCACAGATCCATCTACTGTACTGACACGTATAAGTTTCACAATTCATGCCTTACCAGTCCCATTTAGAGGTAGGCTGTGTCTAGTATAGCTGGACGCACGAATATCATCAACTGGCACCATCGAAATGTGTACCTTGTCAACACCGTTTTAAGTGCTATATTAACTCGCACCACACCACTGTCAAGATAGTATTGACCATAACATTGCAACATCTGTGCACAGCAAACATTAGTGGACCGAGTTCGAACAGCAATCTTGTCCAAGTCACCGCCTACGTTAAAAGCCTAGTCCCTACAAAGAGTATTGCCAGGCCATTCCCACTATCACCACCTGATCCGCTGTAGTAAATCCTAACACAAAGCTCCAAAGTCCTCTGTCACTTTATTGACAGTTAAAATCTCCCAATCTTGAAGTTTTGGTTACGAAAATTACTTGGCTTATGGAAAGTAACATCAGTATTACGTTGTTTGTGCACTGACGTAATACGCACGTAATAGCCAACTACAACAATATTAACGGTCGAGATACGACAGCATGGCTGCCACAATCATATAATCACGCCACCTATAAGACATAACAACAAAATCATTAGACATTGACAGTACCGATCGATGTTGCATGGATCTCAAAAACAGCTAGACGTATGTACTGTTGTATAATCACACAGTATTGGCAACAATTACTCTTAAGAATAGAAACAAAGGTTAACATTATCATTTATTATTCTCAGGCATGGTATTGTAGCTGAAATAGGTCTATCTCAAACCAATAAAGCACTAAACATAACGATTTGGATTTCTCTGCTTACCTGTTCTGCCACTTCATGATCAAGTAGCTTTACCTAGCATGGTCCCATGCAACCTGATAAATAAATAAATAAATAGGGTTCTTGTCCACTATCAGTCTTACGACTGGTTGGCACCTCTCCATGTAGAGCTATTAGAAGCTAATTTCTCCATTAATTAGAGACTCCTGCATTACGTATAGCTTGTTTTAAAAACGCCAGTCGCGGTCGCACTCGGCTACCTTTCCTTGTAATGTTCCTTGTAGGATACTTACAAGGAACTGGTTGTGTCGTATTATGTGACCAATCCGCTTACGTCTTCTCACTGTATTGTTGTCCGAAACGATCTTTTTCTGCCAGTTTTTGCAATACTTCCTTGTTTGTAGTTTTATCTGTCCATTTTCCTTTAGCATGCGTCTCCAGCATTGTTCCTCAAATGCTTCAATAGTTTTCATTTAATTTTTGCCTATTGTCCATGTTTCAAAGGCATAAAGGTCTACGTGTCAAACCTAAATCAGCGTTTCCTCAATTCAATTTTTTGTGTTATTGTAACAACTTATTGTTCTTTTATTTATGAACACTACTTCTGCTTCTCTAATTCTTCGTTTTATGTCTTCTTTCCTTCCATCTTCCATCATCTTACTTCCTAAATATTTGTATAATCTTATTTGTTTTGTTTCATTTACTCTGATTTCAATATTCATTTCTTCTTATTCATTGGGACATAAGTATTTCTATCTATTTTAGTTAATTGCCATTTTCAAAATTCTTTGGATGTTTCTTTCATTTGGAGCTATCATAGGTATGTCATCCTCAAACCTCAGCATCTGTATTCCTTATCCCTTTTTTCTAATACCTATGGCATTCTTTACACTCATTTACTGCATATTCTATCGAGATGTTGAATAGGGATGGAGCCAGATTGCGTCCTCGTCTAACGCCTTTAGGAATTATGACTTTTTGTTGTTTATTTCATATCCAAACAATCACTGTTTGCTCTTGAGTAAAGTTTCTGGAACTTCCGTTAGTTCATTCCACTTAACAATGTCGAATACTTTCTTGAGGTTTACAAACTCTGTGTCAACTACGCTGTTGACTATAAAGCTACCTTCAGTTATACTGTAAAAGCACAGTTAGGCTTTTCTTGTGTCCCTGTCTCGTCTGAAGCGAAAGTCGTCTTGAGTAAATTGGTTTCACTACTGTTCATAATACGTCTGCGTATTATACATGTTAATGTTTTCGAATTGTGGGTTACAATGTTCAGATTCCTGTGATCTTAAATTGTTGTTGCTCTGTTTTGCTTTGGATACATCTCTAAAAACACTCATCATTGATTAAACTATAGATCAGAGACTTTTTACTGGGTCTAATGCTTGCAGCATTCCACCTATGGTGTTGTTAACGACACCAGCCTGCTTTCATTTTAGATCATTTAATGTTTTGTCGAGTCTTCTTTTAAAATTTATTTCCCACTTCTCGTTGTTCTTTTTCCAATCGTCGCTGTATCGCATTTAATTGTTGTGTTTGTTGTGTCTCACCCGTTAGCTACATCCTCCTTTTTATAAGACTTACGTGGTTGTCTGCCTTGACTGTTTCCTTTTTTGTAGTTTTCATTAATTTCGTCACATATGGCTTCCTGTCATTCTTCTTTAGGATTTTTGTTTTCTTGTTAACTAAGTCCTTAGTCTATTGAATTCTGATTCATTTCTTCCTTTACGCGTTTTCTATCGTCTATTAAAAGTACTGTGTGATAATTTAATTATGGTTTCCTGAGTTCGTTTTGTGAGAGACCAGCTTTGTCCATTGCTACAGTTTTATTGCCTTTCTTAGATTTTGCCCCACAGTGGTTTATTATGTGATCTACACTGTCTTTTAGTTGCAAATTAATTTATTTTCTATAGTTTTCTGTTAGTTAACAATTTTTGATTTATCTATTGTCCACCTCTCAGTTTTTACATTGAACTTCCAATTTATTTTCGACTGTAGTTTGTACTCGATCACTGCATATATCAATCCAGGACAATATTTACTTTGTTTGACTTAGTTTCTTTATTTCCTCCTTACCATATTATTGTCAGTTTCATAACGTACTGCGGCCTCTGGTGTTATGCATGTACAACACCTTCTTGGATTGGTCTATAACAATCTTCTTGTGATCATCAGTATACTTTCCATGCAATTTTCATTTGATTTCTGGTTCGTACTCCTTACCTTCCCGCCTTTCCAGTTTCTTGTGTGTCATACCACACTCTTCCATTCGCCTGTAACCACAGGATTCTATCTGATGTCAAAATATTGCAGAGATTTGAAAGGATTTTCAGCAAATTTATTATTTCATCATGACTTTGTCCAGATGTTGGCATACAGGGTGAGTCGTAATTAATGTCATAGGTGTATACAGTTGAAAGTACATAATACTAGATGCAAAAAAGGCTCCATAAACATAGGTTCGCAAATGAAACATTTACGAGGTAATTGCGACTTTGTGATTACCAGCGACTCCTTACGTGATTCTGTATAAACACTGCATGCTGGTCCTTGGTGTGGCCTTTCTTTCCATTTTTTGGGGTATGGAATGAAAAACAGAAGGCATATGACAGGACAGTACACAGTCAGAAAGCCATAATGTCAGTTGATTCCAGAGTGCCAGCTGTTTTCTACGAGTGTTGTTGGAAACATGGAACTTTATAGTAATAAAGAGTATGCGGCAACGCACTTCAGGTCTCGTATGGCTAAGGTAATACACGGGAGGCTGCACGCTTTTACGAAGAAGCATACCTTTTTTAAGATGTCATGCTGAAGACGATCGGACGCTTTCCAGGAATCTCGAATAGGAGACCTTCCACACAAATTCCTGGAATGAACCAACTTATCAGTACCACCTCCAACGAGTTCAGTTTCTTGGTGAGGCGGACTGGCGTTTTGTCAGTGGTTACAACAACAAGCTGCAAGAAACCATACGCTTGATAATAGCGTTTTATTTACAGATGAAGCACGGTTCACTCGTGGTGGTATTTTTGTTTATCACAGTTCCTACGTTTGGAGTCATCTATGCTCTAACCCATATGCCGTGCAGGGGTCTCCACATCAGCGACGTTTCTCATTGAATGTGTGATAAGGGGCAGTGGATGATCGCATTATTGGGCCGTGCATGAAGCCAAACAAACTCAATGGACAGAATTACGTTAGGTTGCAGGGTTGCCTGAGGATGTTCCCTCAGAGCTACGTCAGAGGATGTGGTACATGCACGATGCAGCAGCACAGGCACATTTTGCTGCTATGGTGAGACGACATCCAACATACTGATATCGCCAAATATGGACGGGGCGAGGGGGATCTGTACAGTGGCCTGCAAGATCACCTGATCTGATGCCCGTGAATATTCAGTGTTTGGGGCCACCTTAAGCATGCAGCTAACACCACTCTAGTTAACAGCGTTAAGGAACTGGAGCAGAGACTTGTCAGTGCTTTTCAAGAACTCCGAAACGATCGAGGTGTGTTTGAAAGGATTCAGAACTCGTTGCTCCGAATTGTAAAGGCCTGCATTTGGGAATAAGAACGACACTTTGAACATCTCCTTTAACTACGAGTATAGTCTTGTAACCATTATTGCGTTCATTCACAAGAAATGTACTTACGCCAAAGTAACTCTAATAACTTTTCTTAATGTTGTACAGCATCGTTACGTATTCCTATCTGAATCAATTCAGTGGTGACTGACAACCACAAAGTCGCAAATGTCTCGCAAACGGTTCGTTCGCGGACCTATGCGTACTAAGATTCTTTACTTCTTGTACCGTGTACCTTTAGCTGTCAGTGTTTGAGCCATTAACTGTGATAGAGCATGTGTACAGAATGTCCTGGGAGGAATGCTAAATATTCAGGGACATGACAAGAACAATCATTCGAAGCAAAAAAGTGTACTGAACATAGGCTCTAAAATGCATACCGTAAGATTTACGAGTACTTTTCATCTTCGATAAAGTGAAACAAATCTCTTCTAACACAAGCGCTTTGCTTTTCATCTTTTACGAGCTGGTACTACGGATCAAAGCAAGACAAAAAGTGCAATAAATCTGGGATCCCACATACACACCTTAAGAGCTATGAGGGTAGTCACCTTAACTACTTTGTAATGTAACTCTTCTACTGAAAAAAGCACTCGTAGCTCGCAAGGTATGAATTTTAGAGCCAATGTTTTCTAGGCAGTATTTCTTGTTTTGGTCCCTACTACTTCCTCCCAAAATATAGAAAGCAAAGAGCTTGCAGTAGGAGAGATTTGTTTCACCTAATAGATCTAGGGAAACCAAGACAACTGCAAATATGAGTTGCCACACAGTGATTTGAACCCTACTTCTGCTGAATGTGAGGTCAGTGTCACGAAGAAGTGCTCTTACGGTAAGGTCAGTGTCACGAAGAAGTGCTCTTACGGTATTCATTTTAGAGCCCAAGTTGACTAGACGTTTTTGCTGGAAAAGCTCGTTCCCTGTAAATTGGCCATTCCTCCTGGGACACCATATATACTTGAATGACAGCTAAATCTACTAGATCTGCTTTCGCCTTGTCATTAACCGTACACTTTACAGACCTTGCGAGTCTTTATCCTCAATCCGAGCCAACACTGCGCCAACTTCAGTTATTTTGTTTTGATCACCTGACCATATTACACGGAAATGGTCGTTTCAGAAATCACCTTAGTCTTCCCATCTAATTTCGCTCATTCTTAATACATTTCTATTTGTGGCCCTACCATCCTCGATTTTACTAGCTCCAGATTACCACAAACTGCCTGTGGTCTAACATTTCACATTGGCACATTATTATACAGTTTCTTTGCTTTAATTTTATTGTTGACTTGGCTACTATTATCAATCACCTCTGGAACTGTCCCCACCTGGGGATCCGATGGGCGACTATTTTACCTCCGGACTGTTTAGTCCAAAAGGGTACGTCATAGATACAAATGGGTTGTTGTTGGGAGATGATCATGCCACTCCCAGTATTACTTCAGGTTCAGACGTGCAAGTAACTCCGTTAATTGATTCTTCTGTTTCTTCCAGCGTAATTCATGACGAAATAGCTCACGGGTGAACGGCCGAATGGCAATTCCCTAGTGCCTGACAGGGCGTGGTTAAATACATTCAAGAAAGCCTTGCATGGCTTTTTCGTGCTCTCTTTTTCAATAAACCATCCCATTGTCATTATGATCCAGAAACTGCTGTGACTCACAATCCAATCCAGACTGAAGTTAGAAATTGTTCTGTCACAAACATTTTCGTTTTTGTAAGCCAGGCAGGGGGATAAAATTCTCGGAACTTCAATTATTTATCATTCTCAGTTCTAAAATCTTTGGCGTTTATTTAGCACGACACACCGATTGACACTGAGATCGACTGCGCCGACTGCTTCACAGCGCCAGCAGTACTTCCTCGTTGGAGCGTTCTGACACCAGAGAATGATCACCTGAAGTTGGTCTCACCGCCAACTAGTAGCATCAACACGTTTATCTATGCCCGGCACTCGTGTCAGAAGTCATCATTATTCATGTTACGATTTAATTATGATACACCATTTTCGACATAACTGTCGTTACCATTACTCTAAGTTACACCCTCGCATTGATTGTTTTTGGCGCTCCGTTTACAAAATACATTCGATTATCTTTTGTAACCGTGGTAGAAGTCATCACCACTCATGTTAAAATTCGTCTGTGTCACAACATTTTTGTCGCGACCATCGTCACCGTTATTCTAACTTGCACCCGCGACTTTAATGTTTCTAGTGCTTCGTTTTTCCTTTAAACCTAAACATAGATCAGTTACAAAATTTATTTGATCGTCTTTTGTAACCATTGTTTAATTTGTAATAGTAGACATGTAATTCAAGACTGTGTTAACTTTCAGCATAATACGACGTTAGATACTTCATCACCTAAACCATTCCTGTAAAAATTAAGAAGTAAGATTAGGGTTTGAACTTCTTATTTCGACAAGAGGAAGCTGAATCTCTGCGCTTTCGCCCAATAGTTCTAGGGAAACCAAGACAACTGCAAATATGAGTTGCCACACAGTGTTTTCAACCCTACTTCTGCTGAATGTGAGGTCAATGTCATAACCACTTCGATGTTACTTTTGGATACCACCTGGCCCATCAGCACTTAGACGGTATTGTAAAATTATACAATGAATCAGTGGTGATGAAATAATTCTCATAATAACAATAATAATAATGGTGATAATTACAGTGAGAGCTCCTGGTGACTAAATGTGGGTAGTGTTAGAGGGAAATTTATTAGAAAATGACGTCGGATGTTTGCATGGGATGGTACTGATAGATGAGACATCGGAGTTGAAAAGCGAACAGAATTCTGGTCAGAGAGGTTAATATGAGCTACATCCTTCTTTTCGAGGTGTGAGTGGAGCTGTTTACAGCTGATAGAATGAGTATTTTTTGATGTATGATTTAGCAGTGTGCAAGGGAAACGCTTTCAAATTCATCAGGGGAAAGGATGCAAGTGGAGTGTTAGGAGGCAGAGACAGAAACTGAGAGAGAGAGAGAAGGTAGGATTGACGATAGGGGTGCAGCAGCAGACCATGGTATGTTGAATGGGATATATTGTACCATGAAGTCTTGAGATTTGTAAATATGAGAGATGCAAGACAAGGGAAAGTGTTCCAGGGGTTTGAGGAGGTGAAGAACTTTGTATCAAATGGTATGGAGTGAGGGTAGGAAAAGGTGATCGAATGTGGAAAAAAAAATTGATATAGTTGCTATAATTTTGTTTTCCCCTTGTAATTATGCATCTACATGATACCTCTTTCAGTAACTACTATGACTTCTCATTAACAGTATCAAAGCTCTAATGAGAAGATTTCTGGAGTGTATCTAATTATGAACTTTAGTTAAATCAGAATTATGTACTTTCTATTTCAGGGAAGGATATTCTCCAGGTTCTAACATCAATAATTGCGAAACTACATGCATAAGTATGTGTGATGAGATTAAAGGTTTTGTGATGGGCACCAACCTTAATGACTTATTTACAAACATTAAAACAGAACTTTGCTAAAGGAGATTCCAACAGCTGTACTCATTAAATTATAAAATTACGAACGCTGGGGGTATATATTAACTCCTATGTTCCTAAATATATTACAAATCTTTGTCATAGTTTGAAACACAAAATTGTGAACTTTAATATTTTGATATAAAGAAACAAAATTTACACGTTGAAAGGAAAACTACCTTCTATGATGATGGTATTAAGGTAAAATAATTTTTTAGATATTGAAATGCATACGTTTCAAATCCATTGTTAAACTAGTAACCTCCTCCTTCTCCCTCAAACCCAGATAAAATATAAATGTGTATCTTGAAACATCCCCTGAATTACAATGTCGTCTTCTCCACAAAGTGTATATCCAAGAATTGATATTTTAACCCTGTCTGACTGCGCTATTTCAAGAAGGAATAGAATAAGAGTACGATAGGAATAGCTTACTTTGTGCAACGTAGTAATGAAGGTACAAATGAACAATGTACTGAATTCAAAAGATGTACCTCTGAACCGCAACCACTAGTAAGTAACACAGCTTATAGACAACCTATGTGCAGTAAGCTTGCTGGTCTCAGTCTGTCCATCTAACTCTTCCATTCAGAAATTTGAATTTTAAAGATACAAAGAATTAAAATCCTGTATAAAGTGATGAACCATCAGTTCTCTCTGTATTTCTATCTGATGGTTATCTTTGGTTCTGAAAAACATGCAAACGAACGATCGAAGTGTACTGGTGGCTGAAGCTTTCAAAAAGGTATGTGCTGATTATAGAGCTCATCACACCAAACAACGAATGTATCGTGGAAACATAGATAAGTGCTCGTTAAAGTGCTGGAAATGCTGGGAATACCGTGCACCAAACCTTCCAACATAAACCAGAACAAACATTTTTTTATGTGATCTGAGAATGAGGTATAGAAACCGAATTCAGTTTTGCTTCGTATCTTGCTCACATATAGCAACATTTCTGCACATCAACCCACGTGGACTGGCAGCATCGAACTAGAACACGCTTTGTACATCTAATGTAAACTGTCCCACTAAACCATGTGGCCCGGTGACCCCTTTTTGGCTGCCGCCACATCACGTCAAAGTGTTTCCTTATGTTTCATTCCTAGGGAGTGTGTCAAAGATTTTGCGTCCATGAATCGATAACTCGCCACAGACAACGTCTTTACAGAGCTTTTGCAATATAGAATATGCAAAAGAAAAAATCGAGTACTAAAACTTGTGATTGTGACAACGTTTAAACATTTATTCAAGCACAAAACTATTTTTTGTCACTTGAAAGAAAAATAACGTAAAATTTTGAATATTTAAATTAAAAATGCCTCATTTGTAGCTATCATTATCATAAGTTACTTCGGCATCGGGAATACCAATGTACCGTCAATTGGTGAGACAGAACGGAGTTATTCCGTCTGCAGTCTGTACTAGTTCCGGTTGAGTGGCAGTTAATCGCCATAACTGTGATTATATATTAATAAAGGTATCAAGTCTTTTATTTGGTAAGATTATCTAGGGATCTGCAGCAATATCACAGAGAAACAGTAGAAGGAAGAGACAGTAGAATGAACCTTCACAACAAAATGTTCCAAATGAATCAACAATGAGTTAAGTATATTTTATTTTTGCTTCGTATTTTCACGTAATCTAATGTTAAGTACAGTAGAATCATAGAGATAACGATAAGATGCATCATGTTGAGCACAAGTGGGCCCTTTGTAACAACAACGCACTCTAGCCTTTTATTCTTAAATACTGTAAGCTGGGTTGACCAGCAGCGGGTAGTCCGGCAGTAGTGTGTCTCGCATAGCTCTCCCATTGGTGGAAGTTCCAAGTACGTGCATTACACTTGAGCTGGTCACAAAGGTGTTTTGTTTGTAGGCGAAAAAAAAGTGTTTTTGGATTTCTTGGAAACTTTCTTCTATTACATACAGTTTTGAGGAGGTGATTAACTGAAGGTATGTCCACATACATAAGTTGTATGTGCTGACAATTCTGTATAAGAGTTAAAGTTCATCTGTGACAGCACACATATTTGCACAAACAAGTATAACAACTGAAATTATAGAAAACAAGTCTCGTTGCTGAAATTGCAAATATTTGTGAATGGTTTATTAAAAGAAAAAAAAGACTTTGTAGCTTAGTCCCAATTATAAACTAGAGTTGTTCAGAATATTGCGTTAAATGTAATGATTTTGTTTTCTCTCATAGCATTAAACACTTTTATGTTATTACCTTTCTTAGAGAATGTGGTGTTAACTGCAAGTGTTGTGATCTCTTTTTCCTCATATACTTCCATTGAACAGATACTAAATAAGTGTGTAACACCTTGGTTTAATTATTTTGCTTAATTCATGTCTTTTTTCTTCATTCTTATTTTGTTTCACTTTGTGTAGGCCTATAATTATTTGGATTTAAAAGAATCAAAATAAATCTTTCCAAATTGTAAAATTTACTGTTATATGTTTTCTGCAGTTGAATAAAACAAAATGCATAAAATTGGGCAAATTTGTTACTAAGTTGTAATACTTGTAAATTACAGATTTCAGCAATCAGTCGTCCTTTTTAAATTTTATTGGCAGATCTAGATTTCACCTAGAAGCTAGCCATTCTCAATGCATTATTATTTTTTCTCAATGCATGTAGTGCCTGTTGGTCGGGCTTCATCCACAGTTTATTGAATATTCAATGAATACGAGGTGCGACAATAAAGAAATGACACTGAGGTGAAAAAAAATTTTGCTTACCATTTTAATCAAGTTTAGTGTTGAAACTTCCTGGCAGATTAAAACTGTGTGCCCGACCGAGACTCGAACTCGGGACCTTTGCCTTTCGCGGGCAAGTGCTCTACCATCTGAGCTACCGAAGCACGACTCACGCCCGGTACTCACAGCTTTACTTCTGCCAGTACCTCGTCTCCTACCTTCCAAACTTTACAGAAGCTCTCCTTTCTTTCAGGAGTGCTAGTTCTGCAAGGTTCGCAGGAGAGCTTCTGTAAAGTTTGGAAGGTAGGAGACGAGGTACTGGCAGAAGTAAAGCTGTGAGTACCGGGCGTGAGTCGTGCTTCGGTAGCTCAGATGGTAGAGCACTTGCCCGCGAAAGGCAAAGGTCCCGAGTTCGAGTCTCGGTCGGGCACACAGTGTTAATCTGCCAGGAAGTTTCATATGAGCGCACACTCCGCTGCAGAGTGAAAATCTCATTCTGGAAACATCGCCCAGGCTGTGGCTAAGCCATGTCTCCGCAATATCCTTTCTTTCAGGAGTGCTAGTTCTGCAAGGTTCGCAGGAGAGCTTCTGTAAAGTTTGGAAGGTAGGAGACGAGGTACTGGCAGAAGTAAAGCTGTGAGTACCGGGCGTGAGTCGTGCTTCGGTAGCTCAGATGGTAGAGCACTTGCCTGCGAAAGGCAAAGGTCCCGAGTTCGAGTCTCGGTCGGGCACACAGTTTTAATCTGCCAGGAAGTTTCATATCAGCGCACACTCCGCTGCAGAGTGAAAATCTCATTCTGGAAGTTTAGTGTTGTCTGCTTCAAAGTAGTTCACTTCTGATTGCACACACTTTTTCCAGTGCTTCTGCCATTAATGGTAACATTTCTAGAACTCATCTTCTGTAATGTCCCCCAAGTCCCTTGTCACAGCTTTTTGGACATCTTGTGTTGTTTCAAAATGGTGTCCCTTAACCGCTGTTTTGACTCTTGTAAATAGAAAAAAGTCTCACGGAGCGATGTCTGGTGAATAAGGGGACTGTGGTAGTACTGAAATAAGTTTTGTGGTTAAAAAATGCTGTGCTGACAAGGCAGTGTGGAATGGCGGATTACCTTCATGCAGAATCCAATTATCAGCAATTCTGGCATGACTGTTTGTCCAGGAGGCACGCACTCTTTACGAACAATTCCCTCGGAATCAAAGAAGCACACAAACATGCGTTTCACTTTTGGCTTTGACATGCGAACCTTTTTTGGTCTGGGTGATCCCTTTGAGCACCATTGCGAACTTTGTCGTTTTGTCTCTGGATCATACTGAAAAAACCAACTTTCATCGCCAGTGATAACAAGGCTCAACAATTCTGGATTGATCTCCATTTGCTCTAACAAATCAGATGATACATTCTTCCGTGTTTCTCGCTGTTGTGGTGTGAGATTTTTGGGGACAATTTTTGCACAAATCTTTCTCATATCAAGATCTTCAGTTATTACTAGACGAACCGTTTCTCGATTGATGTTCAATTCTTCTGCAATCATTTTCACGGATAATCTTAGATCAGGTCATACGAGTTCACGCACCCTGGCCAAGTTGATATCTGTCTGTGAGGTTAATGGTCGTCCACTGCAGTCTTCATCTTCAACCTTCGATCTGCCTTCAGTAAATATTTTATCACAACAAAAAACTTGAGCATTTGACATAACGTCCTCTCCAAAAGCCTTCTGAAGCTTACCGTAAGTTGTCACGTTTCCACCCAATTTAACGCAAAAGAAGTGGCATACCATTGCACAATATTATGCGGTTCCTTTCAGTGGCGAGAGACACAAACACGCGTTAACTTATTACAGCACAACTCACGATTGAGCAGTTGCATCAATGTGCCGCTTGGACTAGAAGCAGCTTATAGACCAGAGTCAAAGATATTTTGCCTACACAAGCCTGCAGAGTTGCCACATCTTTCAAAGAAAATCAGTCTCATTACTTTACTGTTGCACCTCATATAACCATTACAGCTACACTACTCTCATTTGACATTACATCATCTGACGTTTGATAACAAAATAACACAAAGAATAGGAAATATCACAAGAAAACAAGGTTTACATGTGGCATATGAAACAAACAACACTCTGGAGAAAAGATTAAAAATACCTAACACTTTCGTAGTTAAATTAATAAAGCAGGTATATACCAGTTAACCTGTATAGACTGTGATTCATTATACATCGGCCAGACATGTAGAAATTTCAGGGTAAGATACTCGGAACATTTAAGAGGACTGAAAAGGGACAGCAAACATCCCACATATGCAGACGACCTCGCAACAAACAAAACTAGAAATCCTACGACGCAGTAATCATCTGTGCCAATTTTTAACAATAGAATAGAAATACGACATTCAAAAAGCTACCATACAGAACAAAAAAGTTATCAATGGCCAAACAGTACTATGTAATAAAACACGCGGCAAGCGCATGCAGAACAATAGAAAACGGAACAGATTCAAAATTCGCACACGTAAAACCAAAACAAAAAAGTAAACTAACGACAGTCTGAATCGCAGCAGAAACGTAAATTTGTGTAGTGAAACTTGTATCCAAGCCATAAAAACATAGCGAGAGGCATTATTCATAAATGAGCAGGAGAAAATGCTAGTAAACACTGTGAAAATACGAAACGTAATCCATGAACTACACAAAATAGTCCTCCACTCCTACGCTTAGCCAAAATTTTACTGATGTCCACAGGTTAGACCAAATACACAAAAGCACGTCGGTACACAAAAACAAACTTGGCACAGCTCGGGATTGGCCAAATACTACAATCCTAAGGCCAAATTTGAAGATTACATTATAAACGAAAATTAAGTGCACACGATATCCTCACATCCCTCATGTAAAATATAAGGTAAAGTGCATATATAATTCAAATAACGACAAAATTCGATGTAACATATTTGTTAACCTACATATAATTTATATGTACAGGTACGTATTTCAGGAAAATAAAAGGAAAAACCCACTGATCCTGCCACAATTCTGGTAAAACATGTTTGAGTGTTAAAATAAAACATTAATTTTGTGTATTTGCAAGACGGTGGACCCATCATTAACTCGCCATTATTAAAAATACATTTCTGTAAAATTAATTTGCATGTTCCAGTCTCTTTCTGACGGCTTCCTTTGCAAGTGTAACCCTACATCACAGGTAAGACTTCTTCAGTGGAAGACTTTCAGTTATTAAAGTGTATGATGCATAGTGCGCAGCACAGTTAAAGAGCACTTTCCCGAAAGCACTTTACTGTCTCCCATTGTGGTACAGAGGTTTGAAATTTAATTCAAAAGCGGGTACTACCTCCTCTGTAATGGTGCAAAAATGTAGTGGCCAGTGACGCCACCCTCGGGCTCGGCGACACTTCCGACATCAAGGTGTCGACACATGCGGAAAGAAAAGGCCAGAACGTAGAGTTTCATGTGAGGTGTAAGGTGAGTTAATGCTGTCACGCTGACACAAAATTTTGCCGCAATTCTGCCCAGCGCCCCCGTGCACTTGTCACACGATGGTAAGGCCGTCACAGCCCCTTTTACCCACATTTCACCCCTTCTTTTAACGCCTCTGAGAGAGAGGTCAGCAAGTGACCCCTAGCACTGAAATCATGCGGTTTGCTTACGAATGACCGAGGATAACATTTCAGACACACCGTCGCTCAGTATTTACACGAACAGACCTCAGGGGTAGTATAAAGTGCGTCGACGAAACCACCCCTTTCCTTTGGGAAGACATTCCCAGACATTTCGCGGTCGAAATCGACATATCGCTACGCAGCGAGCAACAGGAACGCGTTCTTGACCATCTTTGACACTGCTGACACCCTCTGGACGATTCAAGCCTTCTCTAAGAACATCATGGGCCTACAACCCCACTATAAGTGATCACACCCCTTTGGAGCGTAGCACGACCACAATCTTTGCAGTGTGGAACCGTTCCACACTGGAGCCGTTCAAAATCATTCTACTTAATTTGAACGTCATCTGAAGCAGCAAAGAGTGTTTACGCTTCTTCGGGCCTCTGTGGCGTGATCGTGGCTAGGTGCGACACTGACACACTCTTTACTAAAACGGCAAAGTGTCCACCTAAGACACCCGAGTTCGGCGACATTCTTGGTACTAAACGCGCATCTTTGTTGAGCACTTCAGAAATGCCCTTGAACAGAGACAGCGTGCGATTGATTCTC
This sequence comes from Schistocerca cancellata, assembly GCF_023864275.1. Classification (NCBI taxonomy): domain Eukaryota; kingdom Metazoa; phylum Arthropoda; class Insecta; order Orthoptera; family Acrididae; genus Schistocerca; species Schistocerca cancellata. Next base: position 157,714,968 of record NC_064633.1, read on the forward strand.
GGGAGCCAGAGCGATAGACAGGCGTTTGCACTAAACTGAGTGGCCGTATGACGCGCCTGCTGGTCACATGTGAAACCTAAGGGGTGTCGAATCGGATGCCTGTCACGCCGACGCCTAGTAATCACTGGCTGTCTCTGTAGAGGAATATTTTTGAAGTGCCCAACAAAGATGCGTGGGTGACATTAAAGGATGTTGCCAAGCGGGGGTATTTAGAACACACTTTGCCTCTTTATTCACGTATATGTCAATGTCGCACTGCCCCGTGGTCACGCCACAGAAGGGCTGACAACGCCACTTGCTGCTTCTGGTCACGTTCAAATTTCGTCGAATGTTTTTGAACGGTCCTAGTGGTACACCAGAGCAAAAGCTGCCATCGAACAATACTTCGAAGGGGTGCCACCACGTTCAATGGTGTTGCAGGCCCGCGACGTCCTTAGAGAAGGTTTCAATCGTCCTTGGGTTCCTGCATTGTCAAAGGTTGTCGAGAACGTCGCCCTGTTGCGCAAAGCACTGCGAACTGTCGTTTTCGAAGGCGAAACGTGTGGACATCAACGCCCCCAGGGATTGGGTGGTTTCATTGGTGTCTTTTATGCCACCCCTGAGGCCTTTCCCTGCCGATACCGAGCGGCGGTGTGCTGCCTTACTGACCTCTATCACAGAGGCGTCGAAACAAGGGGTGAAATGTTTGAGAGAAGAGATTTGACTTCTCTCCCTTCGAATGACACGTCGACGGTGACGTGGACCGCATTGTGGTGAAATCTGCTGGCAATATGACCTCATTCACCCAACTTACACGTCACATGAATTTCTGAGCTTTGGCCTTCTTGTCGCACGTGACGACACTTTTCTGTTTGAAGCGACGTCGAGCCCGAGGCCGAAGTTACAGAGTGCCATGCTTTTGCATCGGTACAGAGGAAGGCTGTAGGAACCTTTGAGGCGATTTTCACACTTCTGCATCGTCATAGGAGTTTCGAAAAAGTGAGCCTTTAAGTGTGTGTCACAGTGTTTAATGAATTTCATTTTAAAATTCACTTGAGGCCTTCCTAAGAGACAATCGCCACTCCTTCCAAATTAACAATATAAGTGTACACCAGATATGGCTTAAATTCAGATAAATAGTATCGACAGCAATTGAGAAACGGACATGATTCCCCATGGTATACCAAACTCGTTTGAGTATAGATTTCTCAATTTCCAATTTAGTGTTTTTCCAGTAGTTTTAATCGTTGGACTATACTCAAACGAGCCGCACACCATCGAAACACCCAAAAAATGGCAACTTTATAATGGCTACCTAGAGTAACAAAATTAAGAATAGCTTTCCAATTTAGTGTTTTTCCAGTAGTTTTAATCGTGCTTTTATATATATATATATATATATATATATATATATATATATATATATATATATATATATATATATATATATATATTGAGAAATCTATACTCAAACGAGCCGCACACCATCGGAACACCCAAAAAATGGCAACTTTATAATGGCTACCTAGAGTAACAAAATTAAGAATAGCATGCTTATAGACTGTCCAGAATAAAGGAATAAATAATACATACACGGCTTCTGACGGCCGACAAACTGTGTTGGGCTATTGAGCAGTGATTAATTTAAGCTAGCCACAACGTACGCTAACCACTTTAGTGGCGTATTTAAAGACAAGCGTCGAGCAAGAACCCTGGTTAGAAGGTAATGGAACCAGTACTAATTTACGACTAACTACAACAGTGAAATCAACTGATGACAGGTTGACCATTACCGATGTGGCGTACGAAGGCCAGTGAATAGACTGAACACTCAGCTGAAACCCAAGTATAATGGTGAGGGGCTAATAGGTTAGACTCTGTTACTGATGCCACGCAAATGAGGTAGCAAGTTAAGGTTTACAGTTCTACTTTTCCATTTAACACGCGTCGTGACGAGGAAAGAAAGAATCCATCTAATTAACTGAAAGTCACTACTAGATTCAGTATTTGACGATACGCTTAAAATCAACAGACAAAGGTGAACGTCAAGTTTACACTCTCAAGCAACACACGCAGAACACGAGCATAAGGTGAACATTAAATAAACTGCTCCTTGTTCAACCATTTACACACCGACGAAACAAATAATGTTCACCGAATTACTGTAGACGCTGGTATCCCCAGTTGCTTGCAAAGGAGGCAAATAATGGTCAAAACGTCTTACTTTAAGTCCGATGAAATCCGTAGGATAGGAGTTTCAATGGACAACCAGGCCTCATTCCCTTGGATCCACCTTCGACCAGGACAGTAACATTGGCTGCTATCATGGTTTTAACGATGCATTACACCTGACACGAGTCACGCCAAACCATCAACAAAACGGCGTGGTCTCCTGTACGCTCACAAATGTCAGCAATCAGAGTTCCTCCTCCCGACCGACGCTCTCTCGCAAACAAGACAGGCAGCCGGCCGCAGCAACGCCACAGCGCCCTCTGGCTAGGCTAAGGAAACGGCAGGGCGCGAAGCGGGAATTTCAAAAGGAACGCGCTACAGACAAGGAGGAAACGCAGAGAACCTACCGTGACGTTTCGTCACGGTTCCAGCACTGTTCCAGAAACAACGAAAAAAACAAGCCAAATTTAAACGAACGCAAAATCTCCAAGACGATATTTTACAGAAGCTCGAAATTTAGCGCGGACTTCAATGCGAGTTGCTTATAACAGTTTCCACAACGAAACTTTGTTTCGAAACCTGGCAGAAAATCCAAAGAGATTCTAGTCGTATGTAATGTATACTAGCAGCAAGGCACAATCAGTGCCTTCTCTGCGCGATGGCATTGGAAATACTATCGACGACAGTGCTACCAAAGCGGGGTTACTAAACGCAACCTTCCGAAATTCCTTCTCCAAAGGAAACGAAGTAAATATTCCAGAATTCGAATCGAGAACAAATGCCAATATGAGTAACTTAGAAGGAGATACCTTCTGAATTGTGAAGCAACTTAGATCACTTAATGAAAGCAAGTCTTATAGTCCAGATTGTATACCAGTTAGGTTCCTTCTATAGTATGCTGATACAATAGCTCCATACTTAAGAATTGTACACAACATCTCGCTGGACAACGTCCGTACCCAAACACCGGAAAGTTGCCTAAGTCACACCAATATTCAAGAAAGGTAGTAGGAGTAATCCATTCTATTACAGGCCCATATCATTAACGTCGATATGGAGCAGGATTTTGGAATATATTGTGTTCGAACATTCTGAATTATCTCGAAGAGAACGGTCTATTGACACACACTGTAATGATAGAGAATTATTGTGATGGAGGTTCGATGAGAGGCACACAAGTGTGATTTTCGGAGTATCCACGTAAATGCAGATGTAGATGTAGAAGAGAGGAATAACAGAGAATTGTGAAGGTTGTTCACTGATACCTCCGGCAGGTACCTGAATGAAATTTTCAGAGTATCCATGTAGATGTACATGCAGACGTTGGTTTTCGTAGATTAAAGTTAATGATGTCTCTTCATTCGCATTTTAAATAGCGCAAAAGTATTTGCTTCAACGAGAAAGATTTTTTTTAAAAAACCATGATATAGAAATATCTCTGCCACTTTGATAGGGATCTACTACGGTTTCGTATTGCCAAAAGGAGACGGGGATCTTTCTCGACTATCCAGGACATGAGAAAACTTTTAGGGGTCCAGAAAAAAAATCAAAACAGTCCTGCACCCCTGACGTCGAAATCTTATCAAAATTATTATGCCGTTGATTTTTCTATATTTCGGAGTAAAAGTTAACAGTCTCTGTTAGAAAGAACAGGCCCAATAAAATCATCTCTAATTCATCTGCCTCCGAACTTTATCCGCATTGGGCTCGGGATGTCGAACATCTTAGCACGCTTTCCAGCGTCAAAGGCGTTCTGTGGCTTAATGTCATATCTGAAATTCTCTGTGAAAGGACGTCGTGTAAAGGAGCCGATAATTTTTGGTCACCATTGCGATTACCTTGCTTTCCAACTGAGCCCAAACAGACCACGCATTTCTTTGTTCGAAGGAATACCAGGACGTGCCCACAGTTCGCCTTCATTTCTCTGGAGGCTTACGGAACGGGCATTACCTGAGTTTATTTATTCCCTACTGCGGCTTATCCGCTGTCGTCCAGAACGGGGAGCGAAATTGCGGGTAGGAAAAAGCCACCATCTTCTTTAAAGGGGAAGGGAATCTTACTCGCTACCACTGTTCACGCACAGAAAAGAAATAAGACGTCTTCCTTATAATTTCTGTACAGACTGTGCGCACTGCGATGCATGCAGTATGAAAGAGTAAGAACTGAACACACCTTCTAGAGACTATAAATCTAACCGTCAACGAAATATCGAGTAAGATGTTTCCAGGATATTTCTGTCGGAAATCCACATTTAAGTAATAAGCGTACGTGTTTGGCTGGTGTGGTCTCTCTACATATTAAGTGTAGAATTGCAGAGTCACTATCCAGTTGTAATTTATTTAACACATTTGTATTGTATGTCACAGACTAAAATTGTGTACTTTGAATGCTGGAGAATCAGTAAAGTTAGACACCGGAGAGTTAGGGCAGAGTTGTAATTGCTGTCAAAATATGACTGCGGGACTCGTAGCTCACGTACTTTTTTTCGTTTTTCTTGTTTCCTGATAGCTGTCTGAAAGCTATGGGAATTGCACATGCAATATTACACTAGTTAAAGCAAATTTATTAGAATTATCTCAAAAGAACACGTCTTTCGTGCTTCTCTATAAGCCGGCGTTCATGTTGCAGTATTTGCACTCTATGGGGAAAAGAGCCTCACACGACGAAGGAATTATCCGAATAGAACGAATATCGATAGATGTGATGTACGTTTACGGACAAACAACTGATTAGAATTTCAATAAAAATTTGATGTTTTATTACAGAGGAAGAGATTCGCAGGTTGAGCAAGTCAATAAGACGTTGGTCCACCTGTGGCCATGGTGCAGCAGTTATTCGGATTGTCATTAACTGCTAAAGTTGTATGTCCTCTTAAAGAATATCGTGTCGAATTCTGCCCACTTACGAGTTATATCATCAAAATTTCGAGCTGGTGGTGGGGGTGGGGGGGGGGGGGTGAGGAGGGGGGGGGGGTCGGGGAGGAAGGGGGACGCTTGCCCATAATGCTCCAAACGATCTGAATTGGGGAGAGATCCAGAGACTTTGCTGGCCAAGATAGGTTTCCACGATGATATGCTACAGGAACTCTCGCCGTGTGTGGGTGGGCATTATCTTGCTGGAATGTAAGCCCAGAGTGGCTTACCATGTTACCATGAAGAGCAGTAAAATGGGGCGCAGAATATAGTCGACGTAGTGGTGTGCTGTAACGGTGCGGCAGGTGACAACACAATGGATGCCGCTATTAAATGAAATAGCACCCCAGGCCATCACGCTGGCTGTTGGGCCGTATGGCGGGCGCCGGTCAGGTCGGTTCCCCATTGCTATCCAGAAGGTCTCCAGACAGCTCTGCACTCGTCATCGGGGCTCATTTCGAAGTAGGACTCATCACTGAAGACAATTTTAATCCATTCAATGAGATTCCAGGTCGAATATGCCCGACACCATTGCAAACGGGCTTGTTGGTATGCATATGTCAGTGGTAGTCGACGCAAGGGGTTCCGTGATCCCAACCCCCTTTTCTGTGAGCCGCTGGTTAAAGGTCCTTGTCGTCACTGAAGCACCAGTAGCACGTAGAATCGATGATAATGATAAATAAGGGGGCTCTGAGTGCCTCTCTGTGACGACTGCTCGGCCCTCTCGTCTGTCTAGGTCGACCACTTCCTTCTTGACGCCGTACTCAGCCATGGTTGACCCATTCCTGCCAACATCGTCGAACAGTGGTATTGCTCCTGTTCAAATGTAGAGCGATTCGCCGATTATTCCAACCGGCTTCTTTGAGCCCAGCTACACGTCTGTCTGAAATGCTGACATTTGCAGGTATTGTTCCCGCTCCCCTCTGCGCGGCATAGTTACTGTCCAACGGAATGAAATTCGTAAAGACTTCGAACCCTGGTACCGACATGTCCCCTTCTTACAATCCTTATCAGCTGTGCGGTGAAACTGCGCTGCAACGTCAGACGTTCATCCATCGGCCGCCAAAGTCTACAATTTTGCAGTTTTCGTCGATAGCTATATTAATATCAATTTGTAACCAATTTGCACAACTTCTTCATGGTGCGTCGGTATTATACCTCTTAAAAACTTTAGAAAGTTCCTCTTCATAAAATTATGCTGTAATAAATGCCAATACGTTTGAGATTTTTTGCCACTAAGCAACCGTGTTAGAGACAAGTATTTCTCAGTTGCAATGCTTGTTTTGAACGCGCACTATAGGCAAACGCAAAGCACTGTGACTCTCTCGCAATTGCAATTCTATCTACGCTTAACTACTGAATGAGATGAGTCAGAGTAGCCTCTGTCCCGTTCATCACTATTTCCCATACTACAACAAAACGAAATTCTTCCAATAATATTCGTGTGAAACCAAACGTTTGTTAATCCAGGAGGCACTCAAAATCATTAGATACCCGTGTAGGTGGAGAAGTTCCTGAATTCATTGTTAGGTTAAGTCACGTCATGCCCGATACGTAACGAGATGACTCGACGACGACAAAGCCATTTATTAGTCCTGTAGAACTCACCAGGATAAGATTATTTGTTGTTGAAGAACCACAGATTAGTTTCGAGGTGAGCGGTCTTGATATTGCCTGAATAATTTCAAAAGAATTTCTCTGTATCGATTTAGAACAAAGTGTTCAATTCTGCGTTTTGGCCGGCCAGTGTGGCCGAGCGGTTCTAGGCGCTTCAGTATGGAACCGCACTACCGCTACGGTCGCAGATTCGAATCCTGCCTCGGGCATGGATGTGTGTGATGTCCTTAGGTTAGTTAGGTTTAAGTAGTTCTAAGTTCTAGAGGACTGATGACCTCTGACGTTAAGTCCCATAGTCCTCAGAGCCATTTTCCTGCGTTTTGCAACAAAAACAAATTAGACCAAACAAACGACTTCTATTTCCATTAATTCGTAGGGACCATAAATGCATAATATCCCCATACGACAAGGAATATTTCAATGCAGCTCCAAATCGAAGACGAAGTTATTCATTTAATAATAAGATTTTAAACTGAGTGTTTAATTTTTAAATGAACATGAGATTTTAGGAATTAAGTCACTTCCGTTATTCCCGTCTCAATATGACCTGATTTTTGCACCATAAGTTACATACAGATTTTAATGATCCACGCTAGTTTTCGGTGAATTCTTGATACGTGCAAATATTAACTGATATAGAATACACAGAACAGAAACTCTGCAAAAGCACTACGAATACGAATTTGGTTGCAGGGTCAGCAGTCCGCCTGACATGGAAGTGACCTACACGCAAACCTCCAGATGTCAGACGCTCAGATCGCCACCAAACGTTGTGTGTCGGTAATCAACCAAACACCGATCTAGTTTGTGCTGTGTACTGTTGCCTAGCAGAAGGTGCGTAAAGAGTAATTAAAAGTAACGCCAGAATTACGGAGTATAGGCAAACCATATCTGTGAGCTATAACTGTGAAGTTAACTGAAAGATGAGCTGGTAGAGCGCAAGATTGTCGTGCTAAAGGGCGAGAATTCGAAACCTATTGATGGCGGTTTTTTTGACAGATTATGCGTGAAATTTTTGTATGGGAAATCATTTTTCTACCATGTAAAAGGACGTTTCGAAGTTTGAAGCAATGTACTTTTGGCAGTCTTCTTTCGCTTCGTTAGTTAAAAGTAGCAAAGCTATAGTGTACATTTATACAGATAATACCACACCTATCTACGCAAATGCACTCTATAGCTACTTTCGACTATCGAAGCGAAAGCAGACTGCCAGAAGAATATTGCTACAAACTCTGAAACGTCCTTTTACATGGCAGAAAAATGTTCTCCCGTACAACAATTTCACGCATAATCTGTTAAGAAAAATCGTTATCAGTTGGTTTTGAACTCGTGGTCTCTAATGAAACGAGCTGACGCCCTACCAACTCAGGTACCACAGAACTTTAGTTTCAGAGCTCAAATTTATGTTTTGCCTATATTCCGTAGTTCAGGCTTTATTTTTAATTACCATTTACGCATCTTCTACTTGACGACAGTACACAGCATGAACTAAATCGGTGTCTTTGTTGATACTCTATCCACGCACAATGTTCGGTACCGATCTGCTTGTCTGACATCTGGAGGTTTGGGTGTTTGCAAACGTGAAGAGCTTAATGAGACGTTGAGTTTAAAGATCTTTTTAAGATAAAATCAAAATTTATTGTGTACAAGGTAAGTCATGAGGAAAGGTACATGCTTTGAAGGATGATACTAGTGATGATTCTAAAAAAAAAAAAAAAAAAAAAAACCATATGCCCTCTTCTGAACCGTCTACGGGTAAACCAATGAAAACAGCTAGGAACGGGAAAGGTGCAGGTGACGGTAAACTAAGATACTCTTATGTTATGGTTTGTTTAATTGCGTACGTTTCCTCACAGAAGATGTTCAAACAGTCCACCGTCAACTCCAATGCATGTTGCTGCTCTTGTAGACAGGTGATGCGTCGCCGATCGGAGCTCAGTTTTGCATTCCTTTACCTGGGCACAAGCACGTAAAATACGAGCGAGAAGTTCCTCTCTTGCGTCCCTTCTGTGCTTGTAGATGTCGCTCTTCAGCCACTCCCACAAACAGTAATCCAATGGGGTAAGATCGGGTGACCTCGGTAGCCAAGCAATGACACCACGGCGACCGATCCGACGACCAGGATAGGTTGTGTTGAGATACTGTGTCACTGGCCGTACGGAATGTGTAGGGGCCCCGTCACGCTGAAAGCACATACGATGTCGTGTTGCCAAAGGGATATCCTCAACGTATTCTGGTAACACAGTTTGAAGAACTTCAAGATACCTTGTCCCAGTAAGACGGTGTATCTAAAACAACTGGACCGATGAGTTGGTCATCAAGAATAACGCACCACACGTTGACTGGGAGGCGTCGTCGTAAAATTCATTTCCACAGTAGCGTGCACATTTTCATTTGGCCATACATGAGAGTTGCGCGTTTTGTCGATTCCGTTGCGGGTAAATGTTGACTCATCAGTGAACAGGTTACGTGGAATTAATCGATTTTTGACAATGATCAGTTGACAGAATTCTTGCCAGGTTGCAGCATCTCCTTCGAGCAGATGTTGTACACTCTGCCAATGAAAGGGACACAGACCGTGCTCGTGTACTGTGCGTATCACTCGTGTTTGTAGAATACAAAGTTGGACAGCAATTCTTCGAGAGCTAGTAGTAGGGTTGCAGGGTTGCATTCCACTATTTGAAGAATGTTCTCAACTTCATTAAGAATTTGTTGTACGGGACGTTCAGACACAACATTTACGCTGGGAAACGTACCACGCTCACGTAATCTGTGAAATACCCTCCTAAACACCCTGTTATCTGGCACTCTGTGATTCGGAAATCGTTGTCAGTATTCGTGCACAGCAGCTCTGGAATTCTCATTGGACAAACCATAGACAAACACCATGTCAGCATACTCTGCATGTGTGAAGATCTGTGGCATTTTCATTACACAGTGCTGTGTTCGCTGTTCACGTAACAACACTCTAGTACCGTGCACTACGACCAACACTGACGGACTGAGACTTGAGGTAAACAACTGCACCATGCGCAAGTAAACTGCGTACTGACACGGTTAGTAAGGACGACGCTACACGTTTCCCGTTCCTAGTTGTTTTCATTGGTTTGCCCGGAAACGGCGAAGAAAAAAAAATGGTTCAAATGGCTCTGAGCACTATGCGACTTAACTTCTGAGGTCATCAGTCGCCTAGAACTTAGAGCTAATTAAACCTAACTAACCTAAGGACATCACACACATCCATGCCCGAGGCAGGATTCGAACCTGCGACCGTAGCGGTCGCTCGGTTCCGGACTGTAGCGCCCAGAACCGCACGGCCACTCCGGCCAGCGCGGTGAAGAAAAGAGCATATGTTTATTAGGAGTTTTTTGTTCAGAATAACCACTAGTATCACCCCTCAAAGCATGTACTTTTCCTCCTGACTCTCACTGTATGTTCAGATTGTATAACTGCATTCTGACTTGACGCTGTTATTCAGTCGAATAGTTCGCTTCAGTTGTTTATTACGCAACAGAGGAAGGAGAGGATCCACTTATTCATGCCGATTCACAGCAGTGGGATCACTTCTCCGCAAATACACGGATACAAATGTCACTGGCACGCATAGCACTGCATATCGTGGACTGTCATTTTTACGAGGGACTTTCAATAAGTAATGTAACACTTTTTTTTCTTGGCTAATTTCGGTTGAAAAAATGCGGAATTTGTTTTCATACATCGTAGACTATTCCCGCTTCAGCCTCTATAGTTCCGTAAAGTTCTGATACGTGGCGGCGCTGTACGTAGCCTTCAAAATGGCGTCTTTACCGGAGGTGCATTCCAAGCAGACAGATGTCACTAGTTTTCTTTTGGCGGAAAATCAGAACATCGCAGACTGCAGAATGTCGACGGAAACCTGAACAAAACCACTGTGGTGTCTGTCAACATCACAACAAGGGCGCGCTAACCTGTCTGATCTCCCGAGTGCCTCAAACTGAAGAAACGATTCACAGTGTCCGTCACCTCGAAAATGCAAACGAACTTCTTCTCTCTGTACGACAGCGCAAGGCGTCAAACAAGTCTTTGCACACAAGAGGAGGTCACAATATTTCATTGGACTGTTCTTCGTCATCCACCCTGCACCTTGAGACTCTCGCACCTTCCGACTTCCATCTGTTTGGCCCAATGACGGATGCACTCCACGAGAAGCAGTACGTGGATGATGGTGAGGTTATTCATGCAGCCAGACGTTGGATTCGATGTCTACCGGCGAGTGGTACCATGCAGGCATACAGGCCGTCGCAGTTAGGTGGCACAAGGCCGTCGAATTGAATGGTGATTTTGTTGAAAAATATGGTTTTGTAGCCAAAAGAATGAGGAATAACATGGTGGATTGGTATCCTCAATAAAACCAATCTGCCTTCAGAAAAAACTGGCTTGCCTTACTTATTGAAAGCCCCTTGTATGAAGAAAACTCTGTTGGATACATTAACAGTTGCTGAAAACTGTAGCTGAAGGGATGATAGGAAGACATAGTAGTAGTGGCCAGCCGACTACTAGTACAGAGCGTAGACTGCCGAAGAGGCAGGATGCAGTGGTTACACTGAAATGAAGAGAACTTCAGGAAAACCAACAGCAAAACAGAACTGCATCCAACCATCCTTACTGTTGCTGACCGAATCAGGAACAAACTCTCCAGACGTTACGAAATCAGAAAAATTACTTATATTTGTGGCGTTGTCACGGCGTACATTGTCATGGTATAGTTGGGCCGAACGTAATTTTTAGCGTTCCGTGCGTCACTCGGTAAGATCGGAACCCTCGTAGGATGGCTTTGTTGTCCGCCTGTTAAGACGCCTTCTTCTCAGCAACGGCTGGAGATGTCAGTTTGTAATTTGTTACATACTAAGGACTACAATTTCCTCACGGTTTACACATTTCAAGCTGCTAAGTCAATACAATATAAAGATACGGCCATTTATGTCACATATTTTGATAGAAACTCACACATCAAAATTTGTGGGGCATTTCTCGTTGAACTATATTCATGAAATTTGTCAAGAAGCAAGGCTTCATAGTGGATGAAAAGGAAAAAGACGAAAAGTTGTTAATATATTATTATATCACATAAAAACTATATTTTACTGTTTGTTGTCCGTCTGTTAAGACTTTTCCCGTAGAAAGCGCAGAGGTATAAGTTGAAATATGTGTCAAATACTAATGTCTGCGGCCCCCGTGGAGGTCTAAAAAAGTTTCTTAGTCAATGCACTCAAAAGATACGGCCACTGATGCCATTTATTTTCGTTCTTTCAACATCTTTTGTAACACAATGAGAATGCGTTAGGAATGAATGTACCCTATAATATGTATCTTCTCTCCATATGTAAATGCGTGGGCATCGATTGCCAAAAATTGTAGATACTTCATGAGAGAGGCGGGATCTATGAAGAATACCGTGAAACAGCAAAGGATAGGAGTTCGTAGTAATTGTCAGCAAAGAGCAGCAGCTGATCCGAAGATGATTTTCCAATTTTACGTAGAAGAGCGATAAGCTCAAGGAATTCTTGCGTAGGGGAGATGTTGGTTTGTTCTGAAAAAAAAGTAGATCTAACAGTTACAAAAGACTGAAAACGATGTATGTGAATAGGAATATGACTGGTAAAATTATGCAAAATATGAAAATTATATCCTGGGTTTATTTTATTTACTAACGTGTGAGTAATTCCAAAAACTATATTTCTAGTCAGTAATAAATATCAAAAGATGTGCATTAATTGTGGTTTTAATGCAGGTATTAAGAAACTGACGTTTTATACGTTTTAATTACGATTGGGAACTTTGAAACAAAACATACCAATGTACTCTGAGCCCGATGAATGATCATTAATATGGTGTAAGAGTAATCGCATGAAATTCGACGTGTCCTTGACGCAGTACAAGTGGACTGTGAATGAGGCACGGCCACATTGCATCATAGAGATCGTACTTTTGAAGCAGATTCTAGTGCAACCGGCATTTCATACATCACACGTACAAATAGGGATGGCGTTGATTTGATTTTCACGTCTAACTACGAGATGCCAGGGTTGAGAATTATTCGGTAAGAGTGTCAAAAAGTGACCTTAACGTCGTTTTTCATAGCTGTGATTGTCGGGTGCATTACGTAACAGCTAAGATTGTCACAACTTTTCACGTTTTCTGGAGTGACGTGATGGCGCGAGCAACAAGTACATTTCCAAGTGCGTATGTTGTTTCTCGCAGGCGGAGAGGATTGAGAATTGAACAAATATTGTACGTAAAGAACTTACCAGCGTGTAGTAGTAATTACAATGCTGTGCGGTAATCAAATAAATCACCGAATTGTCTTTGTTTGCATGTAACTTATCTTAATCGAACCCGAGAAAACAAGTCATCGAATTCACTTTCTCTGACAGTAACGGGACGGCAGTGTAGAAGTCATTTAGTCATTGAATTTGCAATGCAGAAGTCGAATGAGTCATCGAATTCACCTTGCTTACATGTAATCAAATTTCACAAACAAGTCATCGAATTTCCTTTGTATAGTGATAACGGGAATGCAGTGCAGAAGTCAAATTAAGTGATCGAATTTTCTTCCTTTACGTGTAATCAAATTTCACGAAGAAGTCATCGAATTTACTTTCTTTACATGTAGTCAAATCTCACTTTCACATATAAAATGTTTAAAAGTCTAAGTAGATAATAAAACAAAGAATAGATCCAGGATGGAATAAGTCGTCGAATTTACTTTGCTTACATGCCACCATATCCCACTTTCACGTAAAAATGTTTTAAGATTCTATGCTGCTAATAAAACAAAGGAAAATCCAGGATGGAATAACAACAACATTACGAAAAGGATAAGTTGCTACTCATCTTATAGAGGAGATACTGATTCGCAAATAGGTATAACAGAAAGGCTGTCAAACAATTAAGCTTTCGGCCAAAAAAAGGCCATCTTCCGAATTAGATAAACTAAATACGCACACAAACGTACCTCACGCACACGTGACCACCGTTTCTGGCTTCTAAGGCTAATAGTGCATCAACCAACGACTACTGGTCTATCAAAGTTTCAAACTGTAACTTGCTAATAGTGTGTCATCTGCGATTATTGTAGTATGGTCTGATGATGGTTACTACCAGGTGCTTATAAAGTGCAGCTACTTATGGAGGTCCAGCAAGGGCTGTCATTATAGTGTTGTTGTTGTTACTGTTGTTGTGATCTTCAATCCGAAGACTGGTTTGATGCAGCTCACCATTCAACTCTATACTGTGCATGCCTCTTCATCTCCAAATAACTACCGCAGCCTACATCCCCCTGAATCTGCATACTGATTCACCTCTTGGTCTCTCTCTACGATTTTTACCCTCCCACACTTCCCTCTAGGATTTTTTTTCTTTCCAGTTCTATTCAGTACCTCTTCATTACTTACGTAAGCTACCCATCCAATCTTCAGCATTCTTCTGTAGCCCCATATTTCAAAAGACTCTGCTCTCTTCTTGTCTAAACAGTTTATCGTCATGTTTCACTTACATAAATGGCTACACTCCGTACAAATACTCTCAGGGTGGTCCATTGATCGTGACTGGGCCAAATATCTCACGAGATAAGCGTCAAACGAAAAAACTACAAAGAACGAAACTTGTCTAGCTTGAAGGGGGAAACCAAATGACGCTATGGTTGGTCCGCTAGATGGCGCTGCCATAGGTCAAACGGATATCAACTGTGTTTTTTAAATAGGAACCCCCATTTTTATTACATATTCCTGTAGTACGTAAATAAATATGAATGTTTTAGTTGGACCACTTTTTACGCTTTGTGATACATGGCGCTCTAATAGTCACAAACATATGGCTCACAATTTTAGACGAACAGTTGGTAACAGGTAGGTTTTTTAAATTAAAATACAGAACGTAGGTACGTCTGAACATTTTATTTCGGTTGTTCCAATGTGATACATGTACCATGTGAACTTATCATTTCTGAGAACGCATGCTGTTACAGCGTGATTACCTGAAATATCACATTAATGCATTAAATGCTCACAATTATGTCCGTCAACCACAACGTATTTGGCAATATGTGTAACGACATTCCCCTCAACAGCGAGTAGTTCGCCTTCCGTAACGTTCGCACATACATTAACAATGCGCTGACGCATGTTTTCAGGCGCTGTCGGTGGGTCACGATAGCAAATATCCTCCAACTTTCCCCACAGAAAGAAATCCGGGGACGTCAGATCCGGTGAACGTGCGGGCCATGGTATGGTGCTTCGACGACCAATCCACCTGTCATGAAATATGTTATTCAATACCGCTTCAACCGCACGCGAGCTATATGCCGGACATCCATCGTGTTGGAAGTACATTGCCATTCTGTCATGCAGTGAAACATTTTGTAGTAACATCGGTATAACATTACGTAAGAAATCAGCATACATTTCACCATGTAGATTGCCGGCCGGAGTGGCCGTGCGGTTCTAGGCGCTACAGTCTGGAACCGCGCGACGGCTACGGTCGCAGTTTCGAATCCTGCCTCGGGCATGGATGTGTGTGATGTCCTTAGGTTAGTTACGTTTATGTAGTTTTAAGTTCTAGTGGACTGATGACGTCAGAAGTTAAGTCCCAGAGTGCCCAGAGCCATTTGAACCCTTTTGAAGCATTTAGATTGCCTCCCATAATGCCGCATCATACATTAACCCGCCAAGTTCGCTAATGTTCCACATGTCGCAGCCATCTTGGATTTTCCGTTGCCCAGTAGTGCATATTATGCCGGTTTACGTTACCACTGTTGGTGAATGACGCTTCGTCACTAAATAGATCGCGTGCAAAAAAATCTGTCATCGTCCCGTAATTTCTCTTGTGCCCAGTGGCAGAACTGTACACGACGTTCAAAGTCGTCGTCATGCAATTCCTGGTGCACAGAAATACGGTGCGGGTGCAATCTATGTTGATGTAGCATTCTCAACACCGACGTTTTTGAGATGCCCAATTCTCGCGCAATTTGTCTGCTACTGATGTGCGGATTGGCCGCGACAGCAGCTAAACCACCTACTTGGGCATCATCATTTGTTTCAGGACGTGGTTGACGATTCACATGTGGCTGAACACTTCCTGTTTCCTTAAATAACGTAACTATCCGGCGAACCGTCCGGACTCTTGGAGGATGTTGTTCAGGGTACCGATCAGCATACATAGCACACACCCGTTGGGCATTTGCATCACAATAGCCATACATCAACACGATATCGACCTTTTCCGCAATTGGTAAACGGTCCGTTTTAACACGGGTAATGTATCACGAAGCAAATACCGCCCGCACTGGCGGAATGTTACGTGATACCACGTACTTATACGTTTGTGACTATTACAGCGCCATCTATCACAAAGTGAAAAAATTGGTCCAACTAAAACATTCATATTTCTTTACGTACTACACGAATATGTAATAAAAATATGGGGTTTTCTATTTTAAAAAAACGCATTTGATATACGTTTGACCAAAGGCAGCGCCATCTAGCGGGCCAACCATAGCGCCATCTGGTTTCCCCCTTCAAGGTAGACAAGTTTCGTTCTTTGCAGTTTTTTCGTTTGACGCTTATTTCGTGAGATATTTGGCCCGGTCACGATCAACATATATATATATATATATATATATATATATATATATATATATATATATAATGCCATGAGAAACTTGGTATTTTGCGTGTGCAGGTGCAAATCTGACGCTGTACACTGTTTGCATAATGGTATCACATCCAGCTGTCATCTGAAAAGATAAAATGTGAGTGAATAACATGGCTATGGAGAAGAGAAACCGAGTGAAAGATGCAAGGAGAGATCCGATATCATTAAATACTTAAAAGATTATTATAATGAAATTCGAAGACACAGGTGAGTTTCGTGTGGCACCTGGAAGAGGAAGGCTTCCTATCCCTGTGGAAGTTATTGACGAGACTGCTGCTGCTGTAACTGACCACGCAGCACCTGCCCCAGGCAGTGCTAGTGCTCGTGCAGAGGCACGAGGAATGTCCATCCAACAGTCAACAGTACGGAATGTTCTGAGGGCTATTCTACACTGATACAAGTTCCAGACGGTGCAACAGCTGAAACCTTATGATCAGCAGCAACGTTCTGAATTTGGTTTCCGGTTTCTGGCACGGATAGAAGTTGATGACATGTGGCTGGGTGATATTCTGTGGAGCAATGAGACACGTTCTACACCACATGGTGCAGTGAATACACATAACTGGCGAGTATGTGTATGTGTGTGGGTGTGTGTGTGTGTGTGTGTGTGTGTGTGTGTGTGTGTGTGTAGGTGTGTGTGTGGGTGTGTGTGTTGAGGCTTATGGGCCCTCAACTCCGAGGTCATCAGCGTCCTGACACACATTAAAAGAAAAGAATGAAGACAAAATTTGTAAAAGGGGTGAATACATGCAAAGAAAGCGGAAAAATACGAAAAATGCTATACAAGAGAATAAAACGTAAGTGAAACGAGAAAGGAGCTTCAAGGATGCCACAGGAAATTGTCACTGGCTGGCCACTTACGTAAAATATGGGCGAGCCAGTCACCCTGTGAACAAATTAAAACCCTCTCCCTAAAATGTTTGTAAAAACACTGGACAAGTCACAGAACTTTAAAATTCTAAAAACATTCGTTTTATTATTACCTAAAAGAGATGGCAGATCCACCGGTAAGTCAGCCGCGGCCAGCTGGTCATAAAATAAAACACAATCCAATAAAACGTGGCGCACAGTGACCTGGACTTCACAAGCACCACAACACACTGGAGGGTCCTCTCGCCGGAGCGGGAAGCCATGCGTCATTGGACTGTGGCCTATACGAAGACGAGTTAGGAGAATCTCGTCCCGTCTACGTGGGTGGAAGGAAGTACACCACACAATCGTTGTGGGCGTGACTAAACGGAGCTTATTGTCAGTCACTTCCAGCCACTCATCCTCCCATCGATTCAAGACTCTTGAGATCAACTGCAAGGTGAGAGCATACAGGGGGATGGCACACTGAAATACTTGCGGATCGAGACACACCTCCTTGGCGGCGAGATCTGCCCTTTCGTTCCCAGCAATGCCGATGTCCCCTGGAACCCTGCAGAAAGCCACCTCCTTCCCCTGTCGTTGTAGTTGGAGGAGGGCATCCTGGATTGTCTCGACCATTTAAACTGCTGGATACAAACGTTGAGAAGTGTGAAGGGCACTGATTGAATCAGAACAGACAAGAAACTTAGGATGAGAAGAGCGTCGCATCTGCTCCAGTGCCCACAAGATCGGAGATAATTCTGCATCAAACACAGTAAACTCTAGAGGCAGTCGGGCCTTGAGGACAAAATTCAGGAAAAGGAACAGAGCAACCAACAGAATCCCCCTGTTTCGACCCATCCATAAAAACTGCTACATAGTCGCTGTGCTCAGATAAAATGTCAGAAAATGTCGCATTAAAAACGGAAACAGGAGTGCAATCTCTCTTGTACTGCACCAAATCTAAAATCACTCTGGGCCTCTCCAGCAACCAGGGTGGCAGGCGGTTAAAATCCTCGATTTGAGGCCGTATGGGCTTCACACCGAGGGACTCCAGCACACGCTGCACTCGGATCCCAAATGGCATCGTGGCTCGGGGACCGGGGGAGGAAAGACGGTCCAGAGGTGGATGAGCAACAGTACGGTGAGCGGGTGAAGTTGGAGCTGCGAGAAACTTACACGCTTGGCGCATCAGGAGGAGCTGCCGCCGGATGGTAAGTGGCAGTTCCCTGCCTCAGCACAGAGGCTGGGTATGGGAGTGGTCCGGTAAGCACCCATGGCCAGCCGAAGGCCCTCATGGTGGACAGCGGCAGTAATCTTCATATAGGAAGACTTCGCCGATCCATACACTGTGCACCCATAGTCCAGACTTGAACGCACGAAAGCCCTATAAAACTGGAGGAGACGCGCCCTGTCCGCTCCCCAAGACCTGTGACTAACGCACTTTAAGATATTCAGTGCCCGTAGGATTCTGGCTTTCCGGTCTCTAAGGTGTGGCAACCATCACAATCGGAAGTCAAAATGAGGCCCAGAAACCGCACTGAATCTCTAAAGTTTAGGAGGGTGTCCCTCATATGCAAGGCAAGTATATGAAAAATAATACGAGAACGATTAAAATGAACACACACACACACACACACACACACACACACACACACACGCACGCACGCACGCACACGCAGACTTGTCTGCAGGAAGCTGGAAACCCGTCTTTGCAGCCCACTCCTCTTACTGCCGTACAGTAAGTTGTAACTGACAGCTTGCTGATGCAACACTCGAGGAGGAACAGAAAACAACAAAATTGTCCACAAATAAGGAGCACTGCACTGGACTCCGCACCGTAGACGTGATACTATTGATGGCTATGGCAAAGAGGGTAACACTTAAAACGCTGCCCTGAGGGACATCAATCTCCTGATCGAAACGATCTGACACCGAGTCCCCAACTCGGTCTTAAAATATCGCTGAGACAGAAAGGACCGAATGAAGATGGGGAGATGGCCAAGAAAGCCTCATTGATGCAGTTGAGCGAGAATACAGTGTGGCCAAGTAGTATTGTACGTCTTGCTGATATCGAAGAATATTCCAATGCAGTGATGTCTATGTAGTAAAGACTCTTGAACAGCCGCCTCGGGCAGAGTCAGGTTGTCAACAGTGGACTGTAATCTTCGGAATCCACACTGAGAGCGACTAAGAGTTGCCTGGTCTCTAACAGCCACACGAGATGCCGGCTAACCAGGCTCTCCAGGGTCTTTCCTACACACCTCGTTAGGGTGATACTCCAATAAGTACTGGGAGATGTGCGGTCCTTTCCTGGTTTGAGGAGTGGTATCAAAATTGCCTCCCTCCCCGAGTTGGGGAAGTTACCCGTTTGTCATATAAGATTAAAACATACAAGGAGGATTTGTTTCGACGCTGCTGGCAAATGTCGAAGCATGCAGTACCAGATCTGATTCCAACTCCCACATGGAGAAGGGAGAGTTGCAACTTTCGGAATCGTTGGAACCAAAGCCCAATTTACTCCGCTCTGCAGTCGCACGGTAGCGATGAAACGCCAGATCGTGGCTGGCATATGCAGTAGTTTGTACAAAGGTCTCCGCCAGCGTCTGGGCGATGTTTGGAGACATGCACGTGTCAACACTGCAGCTATTGGTGAACGACTGCGCTTACCAGAAATCCTCCTGATGGCTTCCCATACTTTCGTAGAACAAGTGGAACTGTTGATGGAGTCTAGGAGCGCTTGCCATGATCTTTTCTTGCTCTCCTTAATCGTACGTCGGGCATTTGTTCTCACGACTCGAAAAG
This sequence comes from Schistocerca cancellata, assembly GCF_023864275.1. Lineage (NCBI taxonomy): Eukaryota > Metazoa > Arthropoda > Insecta > Orthoptera > Acrididae > Schistocerca > Schistocerca cancellata. The sequence goes on from NC_064633.1 coordinate 157,734,992, forward strand.
CTATAAGGCTGTCTGCCGTAGGGCGGCACCCGCCTGTTCGGAATGGTAGAACGTCACTCATCCGTCCACTAACGCCTCCGAAGAAAACCTGAGGACTTTGGGATGGATAAGTCAGCGGCATGATCACTTGTGTGATATGCTCCACCCATTCCTGGACGCTGTCGCAGTGTTCAAACACAGCCAGCTGGTTGAACAACTTCTTGTTAGCCATGCTGACCAACCATGTCGGTGGCTGCTCCTCACATTTATCTCTGTCAAATAGGTGAATGCGGAGTGGCAAGTGGTCACTGGAATTAAGGTCGTCAATGAACCCCCACTGAACAGAGTCGGCGAGGGCTGGAGAACAGAAAAAGAGGTTGGTGGCGGAGAAGGGCCCAGTAGCAGTACAAAAGTGAGTGTGAATACCTGTGCTTAGGATGCACAACTCGTGAGACGTCATGAGGCTCTCCATAGCTCGACCCTGAGGGCAAGTAGAGGTCGAGTCCCACAAATCATGATGAGCATTGAAATCTCCCAGAAGAAGAAAAGGTCGAGGGAGCTGTTCACGAGAGCTATAAGAGCCTCAGAGTCGATCACATCTTGTGGAGGGAGATATAATGAGCAAACAGTGATCCTCCGACACCCACAAATTTCGACAGCAACTGCTTGCATGTAGGTAGCCACAGGGGAGAGCAGAGGAGTGATGCACATTAATGACAAACACAGCGACACCGCCCTTGACCTTGTCCCCGGCCAAGTCATCCTTCTGGGAAAGGGTACAGCCACATAGCACAATGGAGTCAGTGGCTTTAAAATGTGTTTCTTGTAAGCATAGGCACAGAAGGCGTTCCTCTCCTAGGATTTTCAGTTCCTCCACATGTGTCCTGAATCCATTAACGTCCCACTGTAAATTGGAAGCCAACTATCATAGGGGTTTGTACTTTTACCCTGTCTTTGCGCCAGGGTGGGGAGCAAGTAATGGTTGGGGACTCAGTCTTTGGGCGACATGATTGCTCCTGTCCAACCGTGAGCTCCATTAGTTCAACCGAGGAGACAAGGAGAGACTTCAGAGAGGACATCAACATCATCGGAGTGTTTACGTCTCAACTCCGGCGTTGGTGGACACTTGGCCTTTCATTTTTTGCCGTGGGTAGGCTTTGGGGCCAAACTCGCGGTGGGCGTAATGGCAGCGCTGGAGGTGGACAAGACTGAACCTTTGAGGGAGCAGGGAGCACCAGTATGTCAGCAACAACAGACTTTTCTGATGTTTTGGGAGTGGACTTTGAGTAAATGGCAGCAGCACAAGTGTACTGGCACACGCAAATGCTAGCGCTGATACTAGCAACCTCTGTTTGGATAGCAGCATCAGTCTTCGGAACTGGTTGTTTCAGAGCATACAAAAAGGAGGTAGCAAACTTAAAGGGCTGCATGGCCTTATACATCTTTTTGGCCTCTCCATATGAATTACGTCTAGTCGTTTTGATTTCCTGTATCTTCCTTTCTTCAAGGAACACACGGCGATCTCTACTTCAGACAGGGTGATCAGCAGAGCAGTTGACACACTTCGGAGGAGATGCACAACCAACACCACGTGGGAGGCTCTACCGCATTTGCCACACGTGGCAGCCCCCTTACAACCTGAGGTGGTGTGCCCAAAGCGCTGGCTGGAAAAACAGCGCATCTGGTTAGGGAAATAAGACCGCACACTAAGACGGAAGAAACCAGCCTTAAGCCGGCCGGAGTGGCCGAGCGGTTCTAGGCGCTACAGTATGGAACCGCGCGACCGCTATGGTCGCAGATTCGAATCCTGCCTCGGGCATGGATGTGTGTGATGTCCTTAGGTTAGTTAGGTTTAAGTAGTTCTAAGTTCTAGGGCACTAATGACATCAGCAGTTAAGTCCCATAGTGCTCAGAGTCATTTGAACCATTTTTGAAACCAGCCTTAATGTGCTCAGGAACTTTTGTGTTGCTGAACGTCAGTATAAATGAGTCCCACTTCACGAGGTCACCATCCACGTTAATAATGTTCTGGAGATCAACGTTTCTTCCCTGGGACCACTCAGCTTTCAGTTCTTCTCGGGGAATGTCAACCAGACCCCTGCAAGTCACAAGACCTTTGCTATAGTTTAAGGTGTCGTGCAGTTCACCTTTGATTGCATACTCCGCAAGGCACTGAGTTTTCTGGATGTTCTTGACCTGTTGGGAATTGGACGTTTCGATCAACGGGGTCCCATTCCGCAAGCGCTTGGCAGTTTTCAATGTTCCAACTATTTCCCTAACCCTTTTTGAATGTAAAAAGGTGAAACTTTCACAAATTTCCCCTTATAAGAAATACATTCTCGCCACCAGAATGCGTTCTGTTACTCTTACCTGAGAGATTCTGTGTGAATCCCGAGTCTAGAGGACTGGCTACACGAGCCCTCTACTTTTGTTTGGGTGTTGATACCTACCAGCGGCCCACCCTTTCCACTGGGAGGAGGAAGAGAAGATTTCGAAGGATCCATCTCGGTCCCCAAAGGAGCTAGGGAACTAGAAGTCCACCTAGACAGAGCCCCGCGTGCCTAGGTAACCCTTGTACAACTGACGTGCGGCAGGTTCCCGAGAGGTTGCCCACTAACAACAGTTCCACCTCAACAGCCTTGCATCTCATCAGCGCGCAGCAAACCTTGAGATTGGTTTTTTTTAATAGAGATTTATTCCATCCTCGCGATCTGGACGGTCAAGACAAGCCTTTTGGCTCTGAGGGTATTTGAAAAAACGCTTTTACAAGTGCCATGTTCGGTCTCTTATCTGATCTGAATGCCAGTATAAAGAAACACGTTGCTCAGATTTCACCATAAATGCTGCAATGAACCATTGATAATGTTTTACGGATGCAGCATCTCGTCGAAGTCTCCGGTGCAATATTGTGTAGTGGCGATTAATAATAAAATCAACATTATGGTTTTCTCACTTGTTTCGTCCGTACTGCCCACGATCCAATACATACAGAAACATTTCTGTGCTGCCGAACCGATTAACTGCAAATTAGAATTTTTCACTTCGTGACTAAAATAGTAACTAACTTTTTACAGCAGTAATAGGTTCGGCAGTTTCACTGCCATACGATGATTACAGTCCACAATGGACCTCTGTGTGCAGATGCACTTTAATTATAACCACCCAGTATACCGTAAACCGATTATCTCTGGCAAAAGGAAAGTAAATTGCAATTATTTTCATACTAGCTTACCGCCCGCTGCTTCGCTCGCTTAGATTGGATGGCCTACATAGATTTTTTTTTCTTTCATCGAAGTTTCATGTTCTTTACAAACTGCAACACCTTCTACATTTTTCACACTAATTAAGGCCATAGAAGCATGGTCTTTTCCGAATGTTCTTTAGACAGAAAAGCGATTATAGTAGCTGGAGTCCAAAGTTTTTGCTCATCATACCTTTTGCCTTCTTGTAGAGATATTTCCATAGAAACTTTCATGCCCTAATACTTATTTTTTATATCTAACCGAGAATCTAAGTACCAATTTTTATGCATTTAGCTTTTAATTTTTTAATGTAAATAAATATTTTCTTAAAAATTTTCATCCCCTACTTCATCGCTTTAAGGACTGACTTTCCAGAAGCAGGGAAAACATATTTTTTATTTTTAACAGAGAAGCCAAATACAAATTTCCATAGATGTCTTTGAAAGTTCTTTCATATTCATAAGACTTTTCATCCCCGGTTTCACATCCTTATGGAGTCGAATTTTCAAAATCACTAAAACACCTATTTTTTATTTCTAACTGAGAAGTCAAATACCAGTTTTTATAGATATACCTTTAGCAGTTTGTTTAATAATGACTCATTTTCAAAAAACTACCACCCCATAACTTACCCCCTAGGCGGTTGAATCTCCAAAAATGCTGAAAAAATATTTTTTATTTCAGACTGACAAACCAAATACCAGTTTTCGTAGTTCTAGCTTCAATATTGCCTTAATAGCGATATATTTTCAAAAAGCCTCTCATCTCCTATTTCCTAGGAGTGGAATTTAGAACAATAGCTCCCTAAACGACTCCCACGGTATAAGATCTACACACTCTCCAAATTTCAAGTTTCTATCCATTGCAGTTATGGCTGGGCAACTTTGAGTCAATGAGTGAGCCAGTTAGTCGTGACAGTGCCTTGTACACCGTATGTAGAAATTCGCACAATCGCTCAAGTTCATTCATGACGCCAAATATTCTTGCTATCATACATACAAGGTTTCAGTTTTTTGTCTGCCACATATGACACAGGATGAAAATAAAAACAGTTCATATCGTCGTTTCTGACCTAGATTTTCAATAGGTTTCTATTAATTGTAAAGCAAGTACTGGAACTGGCAATCACATCCCAAACAGTCGCACCTGGGATTCACACAGCCTCACTACTAACTCATGTACTGTTTAGCTCAGAAGCGTCAGACTCTCCATTGGTCGTTATATGAGAAGGCCGTTTTACACCAGGCTATCATATATTTTGTCTGGAAGATGTTGCTCCAGAATTAAGTTACATATGTACTCCCTACCTCCACTCCTCCGTCACCCCCCCCCACCTTCCCCCTGGTGTCGACAACGTTTACCTCGGCTATGGCGCAAATACCACTCTCTACATGTACATATGCACTCTGCGAGCCACTTGGCTGTGTGGGGCGGAGGGTAGTTGTAGTAACACTAACTGATCCTCTCTTTCCTATCCTGTTCTCGAAAGGCATGTGTGATGAATGAATGTCGGTAAACCACTGTATTAGCTCTAATTTCTCGCAGTTTCACTGTGTGGCTATTTCGTGAGACTTACGTGGGGAGAAGTAACATATTGCCAGACTATATCCGGAACGTACTCTCTCAGCATTTCAATTATAAACCTCTCGGTGGTGCACGACGCCTCTCTTGTTGAGTCCACCACTGGAGTTTGTTGACCACCTCCGTAACGCACTTGCAGCGACTAAACGAACTCGTGACGAAACGCGCTGCTGTTCTTTGGATCTTCTCTATCTCTTCTATCAGTCCTACCTGTTAAGAATCCCAAATATACGAGCAATACTCAAGATTCGGTCGAACAAACCCCTTGTATTCCACTTCCTTCGTGGGTGAGTTACATTTCCTTGATATTCTTCCTATGAATCTCAGTCTATCATCTGATTTTCCTACTATTTGCTTTAAGTAGTCATACCCATTAAAGTCACCGTGGATAGTTACTCCCACTTATTTTACAATAGAAACTGTTCCCAGCAATTTTTCATCAGCAGTGTAGTTGTGCAGCAGTGGATTTATTTTCCTAGTACACGTAGTATGCTTCATTTATTTAAGTTCAGCGTCAACTGGCACAGCTTGCACCATTCATCGATCCTCTGCAGGTCTTTCTATAAATCGATGTTGTCTTCTGGCGTTGCTACTTTCTTATAGATAACCCATCTTCTGCTAACAGTCTTAAAGAGCTTCCGACGCTTTCTAGTAGATCATTTATATACACTGTCAACAGGAACGGTCCTATCACACTTTCTTGGGGTACTCCGGAAATTACATTTACATCTGTCGATTTTGTTCCGTTATGAACGATGCGCTGGGTTCTATCTGCAAGAAAGTCTTTAATCCAGTCGCAAGTCTGATCAGATACTCGGTAAGCTCATATTTTTTCACTAAACTGGAGTGCGGGACAACGTCAAATGCGATCCTGACGTCACGGCATCAACCTGAGCGCCGATGTCTACGACGTCGTGGATCCCATGGAAGAACAGAGGGAGCTGAGTTTCTCATCATCACTGTTTACAGGAACCATGTTGATTTTTTTGAAAGCGATTTTCATTCTCCGGAGACCTCATAACGCGGGAGCAGAAAACATTGTTCTTAATTCTGCAACAGACTGACGTCAGTAACAAAGGCCGATAATTACGTGCATCTTTCCTACGACCCATCTTCAAAAAGGGAGTGACCTTGGGCTTTTCTCCAGTCGCTACGTACCCTTCATTGCTTCGGCGACCTACGATAAACTTCTGCTAAAAGGTAAGTAAAGCCTTTTCGCGTAATCTCTGTAGAATCTTACAGGTATCTCATCTAGTCCAGATGCCCTTCCACTGCTAAACGATTGTAGTGCCTATCATATTCCGCGATCTTTTATCTCAATATCTGCCAATTCGCCGTTCGTACTATGACTGGATGGAGGCACCATATTGCGACGTTCCACTGCGAAACAGTTTCGGAAAGTCGAATTCAGTATGTCCGTCTGCTCTCTGTCGTCTTCCGTTTCGGTGGCAGTACGATTACTGAGTGACTAAAAGGATGATTTCAGTCAGGTTACAGATTTTACGTAAGACCCATATCTCTCAGGTCTTCTAGTCAGGTCGATTGACAAAATTTTACTTTCAGAGTCATTGAAAACTCCTCTAGCTGCTCTCCTAACACTCATTTTCGATTCGTTCACATTTTGTTTGCCATCCTGCTTCTGACTTTTCTTCTTTTATTCTCTCCTTGTTTAGCCGCGCGGGATTAGCCGAGCGGTCTAGGCGCTGCAGTCATGGACTGTGGGGATCGTCTCGGCGGAGGTTCGAGTCCTCCCTCGGGCACGGGTGTGTGCGTTTGTCCTTAGGATAATTTAGGTTAAGTAGTGTGTAAGCTTAGGGACTGATGACCTTAGCAGTAAAGTCCCATAAGATTTCACACGCATTTGAACATTTTTTCTCTCCTTGTTTACGTAGCACATTTCTAACACGACTATCAAACCATGGTGGATCTTTCCCATCTCTTGAAGCCTGCTTGAAAAATACATGTCTAAGGCGTATTGAACGATATTTTTGAATTTTATCCATGTGTGCTCCACATGGTCGTCCTCACCACTGAATATTTGATGTTGGCTACTTGATACTCAGAATTTGCATCTTTGTCACTTGCTAAGGAAAAATATTTTCTTACAATTCTTAACATTCCACGTAACACCTGTAGTCATAGGTGCTATCACACGCCTATGATCATGGATGCCCTCCTTTACGTTAACTGATTCGAAAACTCCATGTCTTCCGAAGATGAATTTTCCCCCTATTACAATGGCGTGATCGGACAACTTATTTCTAGATTCCAAAAATTCTATCTGAAACCCTCTGCAACTAACCGCTCCCATGCTGTCTATAAAATCATACGATTACCATTTTTGACGGATCTTTGATGCTTCTCTCCACCCCAGTGACGTGTAACCTATTCTTACGATAAATAGCCGGCCGCTGTGGCCTAACTGTTCTAGGCGCTTCAGTCCAGAACCGCGCTGCTGCTACGGTCTCAGGTTCGAATCCTGCCTCGGGCATCGATGTGTGTGATGTCCTTAGGTTAGTTAGGTTTAAGTAGTTCCAAGGGACTGATGACCTCAGATGTTAAGTGCCATAGTGCTTAGCGCCATTTGAACCATATGAACTTACGATAAATATTTCAATTTGCATTTAGGACTTCGCTGATATTCACGTCCGATTTCAACCAACCATTGTTGTGATCTCCGAACCGATACCGGTTTGATGCAGCTCTCCATGCCACTCTGTCCTGTGCAAGCCTCTCCATCTCTGAATACTTCACCCTACATCTTTTTGAATCTGCTTACTATATTCCTCTCGTCTCTAGACCTCCCTCTAAGTTTTAACACACCACACTTCCCTCCAGTACTACAGTAGTGATACCATGATGTATCAGAATGTTTCTTCTAGTCAGTTTGTGCCAAAAACTTCTTTCCTCTCCGACTCTATTCAGTACTTCCTCATTAGTTACCTGATCTCCCCATCTGATCTTCAGCACTCTTCTGCAGCACGACGTGTTAAAAGCTTCTATTCTCTTCTTTCTGAACTGTTCATCGTCCATGTTTCAGTTCCATGCATGGCTACACTCCATACAAATATTTGAGAAAGGACTTCCAAACACTTAAATCGATATTCCATGTCAAAAAAATTATCTTCTTCAGAAGCGCTTTTCTTGCTATTGCCAGTCTTCATTCTCTATCCTCTCTACTCCGGCCATCATCTGTTACTTTGCTGGCCAAAAAGCAAAACTCATTTTCTTTTAGTGTCTCGGTTCCTAATCTTATTCCCTCAGTATCATCTGATTTCAGTCGGTGACATTCCATTGTTCTTGCTTTTGCTATTGTTGATGTTCAAATTACATCCTCCTTTCAAGACACTGTTCATTCCTTTCTACGGCTCTTCCAATTCCTTTGCTATCTCTGACAGAATTACAATGTCAACAGCAAACCTCAAGGTTTTTATTTCTTCTCTTTGATTTCTAATTCCTACTCCAGATTTTTCTTTGGTTTCCTTTACTGCTTGCTCAAGGTGCAGATTGAATAACACTATGGATAAGCTACAACCCTGTCTCACCGTCTTCTCAAGTACTGCTTCCCTTTCATATCACTTGACTCTTACAATTGCAGCCTGGTTTCTGCTCAAGTTGTAAATAGCATTTCGCTTCCTTTATTTTACCCTTGCTAACTTTAGAATTTCAGACAACATTGTCAAAAGCTTTCTTCAACCAACTACCTGTTTCTCTTTCTATCTGGACTTATTACCTTCAGTAAGCGATACTAATTCCAGGAACTTACCTTGGAAGCTCCAACATCTTATTAGACTTTTCTATTTCGGATATTTGAGGACAAGCGTTTTCGGAGAATAATGTGGCTGATCTATTTTCTATTTCGGCAGGACATTCATCACTGATCCCACAGAAAGGGGGAAATGAGGGCGGGGGTGGGGGATTTCCACTAACCTAGAAATCACCTGGGTCCATGTAACACGTATTCCACTAGCCTAGTCGCCATTTCCTGTGAATGGAGCACGCCTCATCCATTGAGGGGGGTCTTATAATTCTCCACCCGATGGCGGAGGTTGAGGCATCCGCATCCGATATCGTCATAGAATCGCTTGAGCTTCTGGTTTAGATTTTCCACTCTGCTCCATCTACAATACCGCTATCTATCCAGGATAAGATGCTACAAAACAGCTTTGCCCGCTCCCTCCACACGACGCTAGCTGCCTTCGCCAGTTCAGTCATCGGCTGAAAAGAACCGAGGATGGCATCTGTGCTCAAGTAGCAGGCACCACACGTGTAGATATGAGCCACGATTTACAGCCGATTGCACCCAGTCCACACAATAGCCGAGCTCCCCATCTACCATACCGAGTGCACACTGACATTCTTTTCCTGCCTTCCTACTATTTCTCTGAGGCGCTCCGTTACCCGCCTTACATCGGACCTCTCAATGACGAGTACTCCCATCAGTTGTGTTTGTCTGGAATGAGTAGGAAAATCGGCCATTGGGCCTATAAGGGAGACATACAGTGCTGGCTCGGATGTGTTAACAACACCTGATAGCACCTCGTACCTGTTGCTAAGACGCAAGGAACCCTCCGTGTTGCCGTTCCCACTTCTGCCGTTCGCACAAAAATTCGGGAACCCACTATTGTCTACCACTCGCCCTCTAGTGAAGACTGGCCGGTTAGATGTTGCGTAACGGAAGACGCAGCGACGACGGGTTTACCGTGGGATTCCAAAGATGTCACAGTCCTCGTCACTGATGCCCCGACATCCCCGACGTCCGCTGCAGCTTTGTGCACTTAACTAAAGCTCGTTGACCATGGTCAACGCATGTTCCAGCTGTTTACGGACACCGGTTAAGTCTCTTCGTGTCCACACACAAAAGAGCATTCCCTGTCCAAATATCACTGTGTAAAAAACGGTATAAAATCACAAAAAACACAAACACTGCAGTCAAGAGTAATTGAGAAAGAACAATAAGATGTCAACAAGAGAGAAAGTTACCAGACTGTGGTGCTACCGAAGTTGGGATGTTCACAAAATATAAATGAGAAAGAAAACAAAGACTAAAACATGCTCTCCTACCAGCCTTCCCCCCCCCCCTCCCCACTCTCCATAGGTATCCCCAGTTGAGACTCGCTCTGTCCTACGAACGCCTTGCTCGTTACTGTATAAGAAGTACAGGGCTCTTCTATGGGTCACACCTTGAACAGACAGCGTTGCCTTTCTGGGAAGAAAATGAAACACAAGTTAAAAGATGTGTAATTATTTGCTCCTCTACCAGTTGCTGGAATCTGACTAAACAGACCTGAATGTGTGCTGGATCCATGAGCGCTATCCACTATTTTTATCTACATCTACATACATACTCCGCAATCCACCATACGGTGCGTGGCGGAGGGTACCTCGTACCACAACTAGCATCTTCTCTCCCTGTTCCACTCCCAAACAGAACGAGGGCAAAATGACTGCCTATATGCCTCTGTACGAGCCCTAATCTCTCTTATCTTATCTTTGTGATCTTTCCGCGAAATGTAAGTTGGCGGCAGTAAAATTGTACTGCAGGCAGACTCAGATGCTGGTTCTCTAAATTTCCTCAGTAGCGATTCACGAAAAGAACGCCTCCTTTCCTCTAGAGACTCCCACCCGAATTCCTTAAGCATTTCCGTAACACTCGCGTGATGATCAAACCTACCAGTAACAAATCTAGCAGCCCGCCTCTGAATTGCTTCTATGTCCTCCCTCAATCCGACCTGATAGGGATACCAAACGCTCGAGCAGTACTCAAGAATAGGTCGTATTAGTGTTTTATAAGCGGTCTCCTTTACAGATGAACCGCATCTTCCCAAAATTCTACCAATGAACCGAAGACGACCACCCGCCTTCCCCACAACTGCCATTACATGCTTGTCCCACTTCATATCGCTCTGCGATGTTACGCGCATATATTTAATCGACGTGACAGTGTCAAGCGCTACACTACTAATGGAGTATTCAAACATTACGGGATTCGTTTTCCTATTCATCTGCATTAATTTACATTTATCTATATTTAGAGTTAGCCGCCATTCTTTACAATTTACTTAATTCAAAAAAATGTCTTATTCTTTACTATCAGCATTCACTTTTCATCGTTGCTCACTGCTGCATGCGTATAACTGGTTTCATTTACAACTGCTTCAGCACATAACCAGCAGTTAATTAATTCAGTCACCCGCTATATTTTGATTGCTGGGCGATGGTATACTGTGTTTAAGTGATGGTCTTCCTGTGTTTACTGTGGAAATTTGGCTAGATGAACCAGCGACATCTAGTATTATCAATGAGGCAGTCATTGTTTATTCATAGCTGCGAAAACGATATTACCCCACTGACGGCTGTCAATAACAGCATAGAAGTAATAACTCGCAAGATTTCCCTGTGCACATCATACTGTTTCTGTTGTACCACGGACGTGTATTTTGATTTCCGTTGTAGCATCTACATATTTACTTCTCAAGCCGCTATACGTAGCACGGTGGAGGGTACTTTGTACCACTGCTGATCATTCCCTTTCCTGTTCACTCGCAAATGACACGAGGAAAAACCGACAATCTATATGGCTTCGTAGGAGCTCTAATCGTTCTTACCTTTTTGGTGATAGCAGAATCGTTCTGTACTCAGCTCCAAACGCCGCTTCACTAAATTTTCTCAGTATTGTTTTCCGAAAAGAAGTCAGTTTTCCTCCAAGGATTCCTATTAGAGTTCACGGAGCGTTTCAGTAACATTCGTGTTGATGGAACCTACCGGTAGCGAATGTAGTAGTACGCCCCTGAATTGCTTCGAGCTCTTGCATTAATATTACTTGGTGGGGATCCCAAACACTCGAGCAGTACTCAAAAATGGAAGGAAGATTAATGTTTAACGTCCCATTGTGAAATACGTCATTAGAGACGGAACATCAGCCCGGAGCCGGCCGCTGTGGCCGAGCGGTTCTAGGCGCTTCAGTCTGGAACTGCGCGACCGCTACGGTCGTAGGTTCGATTCCTGCCTCGGGCATGGATGTGCGTGATGTCCTTAGGTTAGTTAGGTTTAAGTAGTTCTAAGTTCTAGGGGACTGATGACCTCAGCTGTAAGTCCCATAGTGCTCAGAGCCATTTTTTGAACCAGCCCGGAATAGTGAAGGATGGGGAACAATATCGGCCGTACCCTTCGAAAGTAATCATGCCGGCATTCGCCCGGAGCGATTCAGCGATCACGGAAAACCTAAACGGGATGGCCAGACGCGGATCTGAAACGTCGTCCTCCCGAATGCGAGTCCAATGTGGTGATCAATGTACCACCTCGCTCGACTACTCAGCTAAGTACCACACAAGAGTTCCATATGGAGTCTCCGCTATTGATGAGCTATACTTTTCTAATATTCACCAACAAATCAAAGAACACCGCCCGCTATCCCTACGACAAATCTTATTCGCTAGTCCCACTTCACGTCGCTTTGTAACATTAGGCGCATATATATGTAACGGTTGTGACTATGTCAAGCAGCACATCATTCACACTGTTTTCGAACATTATAGGAAAGTTTTCCCTACTCATCTGCATAAGCTTATATTTTTCTATATTGAGAGCAACTACCATTCATCACTGCAAATAGAAGTTCTAAGTCGTCCTGTATGCTACAGTCACGCAACAACGACACTACTCGTGCAGTACACAGAAATCAGCAAGCAGTCGCCGATTACCTTTTCCCCGTCCATGATATCTTTTACGTATATAGAGAGTAAGAGCGGTCCTTTCACACTTCCCTGGGACGCACCTGACAATACGCTAACCTGTGCTGAATTCTCGGCTTCAAGGATAACGTATTGGCTAGTGTTACTGAAAGTCTTCGAGCTAACTACATTTCTGGGAATCTATTCCGCGTGCTCGGCTTTCGTTAACAGTCTGCAGTATTCCTGAAATCTAGGGGTACGGAATCTACCTGCTGCCCTTCATCCGTGGTTCTCAGAATACGGTGTGAGAAAACTACGAGCCTAGTTTCGCAAGAACGATGCTTTCTAAAATTGTGCTGATTTGTGGACTGAAGATTTTCTGTCGTAAGGAAATTTATTTTATTCGAATATGCTCAAGATTTTGGCAATAATTCGACGTTAAGCGTGCTGACCTGTAACTTTGGGGGTCCGTTCTTTTATCGTTGTTATATACGGGAGTCTCCCGCTTTTTTCCAGTCGCTTGGGACTTCCCGCTGGGCTATGTATTAACGATAAATGCAGTCTAAGTAAGATGCCATTGCCGAAGAGTGCGTTGTGTAAGGCCGAACTGAGATTGCATGCTGATCTGGCGAATTATTTGTTTCGAAGTCTTTCAGTTGCTTATAAACTACGGGGTTATCCTTTTCTACCTCCTCCATACTGGTGTCTGTATGATTCTCCTACGTGAATGACTTTTTAAACGCTAAATTTTAAACTTCAGCCTTTCCTTTGCTGTCGCCTACTGCTACCTCAGGCCGGTTGACAAGTGACTAACAGAAGCCTTTGACTCACTTAGCGATCTTTGGTTCTCTACAAGATCTTCTGCTAACGTATGACAGTGGAACTTATTCTGCGCTTCTTGCATCAATCTTTTTATAGACGCATTTAGTTCTACGACTTTTTGCCTATTGGCATTTCTGCGTCCTTTTTTTGCACCGAGAATGCCACGACACTGTTTACTCATCATTTTCTGAATACTGTTATTAAACCACGGTGGGTCTTTTCCATCCTTAATCCGCTTACTCGGACGCACTCCAGAGTGCGATTTACAATCAGTTTAAGCTTTGCTCATAATGCCCCTACGTCCAAGTTGAGCTAAAGGATGTCCACTCATTGTCTGAATGGGATGCTAATTAACTTCTTACCTGCTCTTTCAAGGACAAATACTCTCCTAGCCTTCTTGACGGATTTATTAACTTTAGGACCATCGTTGGTATGATATCATGATGACTGATCCCTTTCTATATAATAACACACTCTAAAAGGCCAGGCCTGTTAAATATTTCCTATCTTTCTTCTCCAGATTTCATCCAGCTCTCGGTTCCAAGTATAATTCAAGCATGACAGCTTTCCTGGAAGGCAATAAATTCATGAACTTCATTACGAATACTTCGGCAGTTAACTGTTAAATTATTGACATTGAAAGTGCCTTTACCTGTAAACGATCTGATTTCACTCTCTGTGTTTTGACTGGCGAGTATTCATCAGAGGACCTCAAACTATCGCCTAGCCTTTATAAAACTGAAGCGACATTTAATTGCAAATTTGTTGGCACAATGAATACAATATAACCCACCTACATAGGAAGAAATGATTATTGTAATAGAAAAGAGAAAACAGAGCTCCCACAGAAGAATTAAGTATTCATTTCTTCCATGCCGTATTTGAGAGTGGAATGGTCCAGTAATAACCTGAGGGAGGGCCAGTGAACCCTTTGCCAAGCCCTTAAGTGTGACTTGCAGAGTATTCATGTAGATATATATGTAGATGAACAAGCACTGCCGCTTCAAGCTTGGTGCTGACGCATCTTGCTCTCATGATTGAGCGCCACCCCCCCCCCCCCCCCTGTTATCCAATGCCACAAGTCTATTGATGGATATTGTGCTTCCATCATCATTCACATGTTTTAAGTTCAGTAAGTTGGAAGTAGATGTATATTAGTAGTTGTAGTGCATATTAGACTTACATTTTGTACAGAAAAGGGCAGCAGCAGCAGCAGAAAGACCAGTGACGTATGTCTCCTATTAATTGTCTAGTATTTACACGTATTTTCCTGCCGAGACAGCAAACTTCGACTTGTTCTGACGACTTACAACACGCAGAGGGTTTAGTCAACAAGTCAGTTCGTTTTGAAATCTCCAAACGTGTCATGTTTCACCGACTCGACAAGTCAGGAAAAGTTTAAGCTTGCAAAAACACTTCATCAGCAAGTTCAGACTGTCCAATGACTGACTACAGGAACCGGCATGCGTGTCATGTTACACAGAGCAATGAGTCAAATGCGTGGGTCTTCATCAACTACGTGCGTTCATTGTTGTGGAGAGGTTAAATATTTTATGTTACACTTTTAATAAAGACATTCACTATCATACACCATAATTACGTAAACAATTTCAAAAATCTTCTGAATTTATAAACTGCGTCTTTGGTGGATGTCTTTCAACTGGCGGAATGTTCTCGTATGCAACTTACCGATTCAGCAATGGTGTGTTTCACTTAACTCCGGCAGGCATTGTACACTTATTGCATTATGTGGGCAAACTTTGTGACAATGTTCTGTTTCATGAATAGCTCATTACACAACTAGCTTTATTGCTATCAAAAGCCCGCCGCTGTGGCAGAGCGGTTCTAGGCGCTTCAGTCCGGTTTCACACTGCTTCTACGGTCGCAGGTTCAAATCCTGCCTCTGGCATGTACAGGGTGTTACAAAAAGGTACGGCCAAACTTTCAGGAAATATTCCTCACACACAAAGAAAGAAAATATGTTATGTGGACATGTGTCCGGAAACGCTTACTTTCCATGTTAGAGCTCATTTTATTACTTCTCTTCAAATCACATTAATCATGGAATGGAAACACACAGCAACAGAACGTAACAGCGTGACTTCAAACACTTTGTTACATGAAATGTTCAAAATGTCCTCCGTTAGCGAGGATACATGCATCCACCCTCCGTCGCATGGAATCCCTGATGCGCTGACGCAGCCCTGGAGAATGGCGTATTGTATCACAGCCGTCCACAATACGAGCACGAAGAGTCTCTACATTTGGTACCGGGGTTGCGCAGACAAGAGCTTTCAAATGTCCCCATAAATGAAAGTCAAGAGGGTTGAGGTCAGGAGAGCGTGGAAGCCATGGAATTCGTCCGCCTCTACCAATCCATCGGTCACCGAATCTGTTGTTGAGAAGCGTACGAACACTTCGACTGAAATGTGCAGGAGCTCCATCGTGCATGAATCACATGTTGTGTCGTACTTGTAAAGGCACATGTTCTAGCAGCACAGGTAAAGTATCCCGTATGAAATCATGGCGGTGAATCGAGGAAGTACAGTACATACTGACGAAACTAAAATGAGCTCTAACATGGAAATTAAGCGTTTCCGGACACATGTCCACATAACATCTTTTCTTTATTTGTGTGTGAGGAACGTTTCCTGAAAGTTTGGCCGTACATTTTTGTAACACCCTGTATATGTGTGATGTCGTTAGGTTACTCAGGTGTAAGTGGTTCTAAGTCTAGGGGACTGATCACCTCAGATGTTAAGTCCCATAGTGCTCAGAGCCATTTGAACCATTCTTTGCTATCAAAATATTACGAATTTCCAAGTATGTGAAAATTAAGTGTCTCAGATTATCTGACGAAAGCTACTATAATATCACAGAGTCGAAAACTTTTGCGGATCATAGTTTTCTTTGACATTGACGTCTTCATATCCTTTATTTTGGTCTGTCTTGTTTCGCAAAAGCTGTTTCAGTTTGCCCAGAAGTTGAGAAACTGATGGGAAGCTGAATTGCATATTTTTTCAACTGCGGATTCTCCTTGGACAGAACCTGGTGAGAACTTTTGGTATCCAACATTAGGTGCACATGGATTACCATCACCAGCACAGTCACTTTCAATTTTTCGACACAATTTCATACTGTCACGAAATTTGTTCCATATTTATTAGCTGCCTTCCTCAGTGATCATGTTGAGCACCACAGCTGATACTAATATTAATGATAAATGAGAGCCACCTTGACTGCATTATTACACATTTATTGTTTTACAAACGATTTCATTTGTAGAACGTCTGCAGGTTGCCAAGTAGTGATAAAGTCACGATGCAAATGGTCTGTTTGTCGAATGTAATGTTAAAGACCAAACCCCAAAACAATGGTCACAAACATTCTGCCGACTGCCATACATGTGCCACACAGTCTGTAGAATGTTTATCATCATTGTTTTGGGATTTGGTCTTTAACATCACATATGACAACCAGACCATTTGCATCGTGACTTTATGACAACTTGGTAACCTGAATATATTGTATGAACAAAACTGGTCATAACACGAGAAATGTCTAATAATATAGCTAAGGTATTTATCACGAATCTTTAAGAAAATAAGAAGCTGACTGGGACACTGGACAGATTGTCACACCATAACAGCTTGCAAAAAATGTAACAAATTGCCTATACATCACAATCTTATTTTGGCTAATAGCAATTGTGAAAAATTATCCTCCCCCCCCCCCTTTTTCAGCGCGATTGTAACAAACTGCCCCACGTTACAAGAAAACTATTACATATTGCCCACGTTACAGCAAAACTATAACAAATTTCTGCCACCTGGAGTGTGCATACAACTGCAACTTACATACAGTTTCCAAAACGTCCCCAATCGAGAAGTACACGGCCGTCAAAGAGTATATGTTTCTGGAAAAAAAGGAAACATTGGATCTTAGGTATATAAGGTCACTTAAATCTGTTGTTACATGAATAGTCTGTTGGGGTAATATGATGAATTACTATCAAATGAGGAACAGTGTTTAGACCATAAATGAAGAAATAATGAAATCATAAATATGTAGTAGTGTCCACTAAAAATATCTATTGAGAGAACTTAGTATACTGTATATGCCGCCAACACTGAACTAAGATTGTTATGTGACCTTTGGGTAATGCTGTTTATTTTGGTTTTGTGCTAAGAGCTAAACTGTAAAATTACATGTATTTATTTATTGGTTACAACAAAGATGAAAACTGAAATACTTCTAAAGTGGGAGAGATTCCATTTCCATACATAATTACCATATGGACCAAGATGTTGATATCAGAGTGTTAGAAGAATGAATATTGAGGCAAAGCGTTAATACTGTGGGGCTAGGGGATGTGACTCCTTGGATATATATTTAGAAGACAGGTGCGATCTTGATAAATTTGCTAGTCAACCCATCAAATATATAGATTCATTACGAGCAACTTTCAGCTGCAGATAAGATTTATATGATAATGATAGTCATGTCCATCATATGATTCAGATCTTCAAGCAATAGTACTTACCTAAAACAACTCACAATAGGAACCTATACAACCCATATTTATAATGTGGAGAAAAATTATATGTGAATAATACGTTTAGAAAGATTTTACCACAAAATAAAGAAAGATGGAGCATTACCATCCTTGAAGACATATTTCAAAATGTGATAAATAGCAAATGAGCTGCAAGTGATAGTTCCAAGTTCAATTTCGTGGGTTTGTTCACGCTGACATTCCAGGATGTCAATTTTCGATAGCTCCACATCAAAATTTATTGACGTGTAGACTTGGTAATGTGATGAAGTGCAGAACAACACCATCACCACCGCCCTCCTTCTAAAAATAGGAATGACTCTCTTTTCTTATCTGATAACATTGATACTCTGAGATGAAGAGGCTGACGCAGTTATGAATTCGTCGTAGACCACATTAAATTAGCCAGAAGACTGATGCCTCAAAAAAAAAAAAAATAAATAAATAAAATAAAACATTTCCTTTCGTTACGTGCTATCGTTCTCGCCAGTGCATTTGACTCCATATTGCGTAACAAAACACACATTTCGATTTCTTGGCAGGCATCAGGAAGACTGAACTCGCTGACTGAAACGTTTTACATGTTGAAACAAGCTGCAAATTACCCTGGTTTGTCTGTAAAAGCACCCACGCATTTTTGTATGACTCAGAAATATATGACGATATCTTGAGGACTGCGATAGTATTGACTAGCTATCTACACGTAAATATATGTTATAATGTAGGTACGTACTAGCGGAAGCAATCATTTGATGCTGCTGTCTTTTGTGGTTGTGTCATCAAGAGATTTCGCAACACTGTGCGTCTCCATTTTGCAATCTGTTGGTGACGAACAGAGCTTCTACAGAAAGTTTAGTAGTCTAAGTTATAAACAATATGTGTGCCATCTATGAAGAGTGTTGACATCAGTTACAATAGGCTAGAACGGATTTGTGTGGATTGAGCTTTTAAACATCGAATATGTGCTGTTGTAATAAGTCGTTTTAACATCAGAATTCAACATGCACTGTCGATAATGAACAATGTTTAACTCCTTAACAGAAGCCTGCTTTATACCCTTTGCTTTAGATCCTGACTGAGTTTCAAGTGCATAAATTGTAGTCCATAGGCCAACAAATTCAGCTGAAGCTACGCCATTCAGCTCGTCTTTCATTAATCTAACTATTTTTTGTTTACAAGCGGAATCTTACATCTGTTATTTACAGTATCAAACTACCAAAAATGCGTATAATATAGTTTTACAAGATTTGCTGGAAACTTGTTTCTATAATGAGAGTCTGTAAGACAGATCTTTCAGATATCTAAAATAGACATTCATTGACTTATCAGTCACTACATTAATCCTCTTTAATTCGATACCAGATAAAGTTTCGTTAAAAAGAACTCAGCTTTGAAAATTTGTTTTCGAAGTCAGTATAGCTGTTCTGTCGTTGTTTTTATGTCTTTCACCTTTCATACATTTTGCAGCTTTTTACCAAACACACTTTTATTCATAAGATTGGAAAAAATCTTATGTTCAGCTGAAGATGATAAACGTTGAGTGAGGTCATTGCTGTGTGTGCAGCTGTTGATTTAGCTGTAGTCTACTGTAACGTAAAAATAAGTTTACATTTTACAATGCGCATCGACATTTTATGAAAAAAGTTTCCGTTCAATGTCTTTCTCATAGTGTTAACCAACTTGCTGACAGATTCTGCGTGCACATCTTTCATTCAATCCAAGTTCCATGTAGTTTCTACAGGTAAACAGCAAAAGCAATGTTTGTCAACAAAGGATGATAAACGTTTCATACGTCCAGATAATGTGAATATCATAAATTGGGCTCAAAGCCTCTTGGAAGTTGATGACTGGTTTTATTGTGTGTGTATGAAAATGAGAAACGTGATTTGTGCTGCAAGAGGAAGTTAAATGCGTTTTTCATGTATGTGTCAAGGTGTAAAAATATTATATGCAATTTGTAACTGATTTGTTGTATAAGAAAAAAAAACAGACAATACATCAGTTTTATTTATTTCATATGACAGTTCCTTCAGTTTAATAGGAGAATAGCCATTAATCTGCCACTATATACAGTTGATAAATAATTCATTCCTTTTGAAACACTTTGGTTAACCTGTGTAAAATGACTCTACACCACTCACAAGTTTTCATTGAAAGAGTATAGCATAAAAACAATGAAATCTACATATTCGACATAAACATGTGTGTGTGTGTGTGTGTGTTCATGCGCACTTAAGAATATTTTTGTACTTGGGGACAGGGGAATTGCTAAAGTTACTTTTGAACATTCCAAGCTTTGGAAAGATATATACTACGCAGTAAGATCGGCTTAGAAATTTCTCATGAGGGCCATCCTGTATATTTAAATTTACTAAAATCACCATTGTGCTTTTTTAAAATTTCCAGAGAGCAACATGTTCCATTTTTTAAACTTTCTGCCATTGTGGGGATGCTATACCTTTAAGGTCACTGATGAAGTAATTGCCTCTGACATGTAGGCAACTCGCTTTAACTCTTGTCAAGGTCAGTGGCCACCGCCTTGTATTGTGATGTCAGTGGCATCGCATAGTTCAATAGCGCATTTAAATGCAGAGTGAACCAGAATTGACATAGCATTCCTGCTAATGGTACTGAAGAATTAGTCGAACGATGAATTTAAAACGATCATCCACGCAGATGAATTATACTTCCTTTGAATTCTTCCAGTCAATTTGTCTCTTATCTGCTTTCCTCAAGGCAGTTTTATATAGGATTCCCATATTAAACCGCTGTACTCAGATACTTCACAACTGTGACTAGTTTCAGTGACTAATCTTCTATTTTTCTGTTGATCCTTCTGCACACGATATCTCTTCGTCTGTTTACACGCAATGTAGTACATTTGTTTTTCGCAGACCTAAAAATTGTTTTCCCGATGACATTGAGTAATTGTACGATAGGTTTCTTAGGACCCACGAAACATATGTCAGCTTTGGTTCCGTTATATACAGCAATCTGTATCTCTACATTTTAATAAAATAAGTTAATCCATTCATCGACGCGCAAACCGCACCACATTGTGTTCTAAAAGGGAATATATTAATTCAAAGATGATAAATAAATGGAAACATTTACAGTTATTACTATCATCATTATCAGTCTCACGTGAACAATACAAAACATAATTTCAAAGCCGATTTGAACGGGCCTTGACATGACTGGACAAACAGGCGGGATTAACCACCTTATCTCACCACCTGGTGGAGTCAGTGCTGAATGGGTGTCTGATGCAATGCCTGAACAACGTGTCAGTCTCTTCCGGTGCCATGCAGGTGCTGGCTGACAGCTGACAGTCTTCACCTTCCGTGCCCCACAGTTCTGAGGCTGCGTTCTCTGCAGCTTAACTCCTTCTCCTCGAGGTGGTTGGCAGCCGGCCTAAACCCTCTCCTGGTACAGTGCTAGCCAGCGGCCAACTTGGTGTTATCATTCGCAAAAATAGCACCTACTGTCTACAGTAATTAGCTCGCAGAGACAGTATCAACATAATATTACGAAATGGATCCGCAGTTTGCGAATTCAGATTGAGGTTCGCTGTTTGTGACATGAAAATTTGTGCCGGACAGGAACCTGAACACGGATTTCACACTTACCGCGAGCGGTCGCCTTACCATTTGGCTATCCAAGCACGCCTCACGGCCAGAAACTTCCATATGTAGTCAACCATGAGTCTACGACTTGTACTCGCACCATCATTGTGTATATTCGCGTACAAGGGAGACATTTTACTTGAAAATAGATTGCCTGGTGTCGTCGGATAAATACGATATTGTAATGCCTGTGTTATTCCGATTTACGATGCAAGGCTCCTTCAGATATACATTCATGTCCAAAGGAACAGGCACTGTAGTGACTACAGCCGTTATGAATTACAAGAAACGTATTAGCATTTGCAAATACGGACAACCATCAGCAGTATAATGGATTGGCGACACTAAAAATTTGTGCCAGTCCGGGACTCGAGCGAGGATTTCCCGGTAATCGAGAAGGAATATTGCCCTGTAACTCGGAATAACACAGGCGTTGTAAATGACCCATAGGGCGACTACTGTCGTCGTCTACTGTAATAATTTAATTTTTGTCATTTATTTGATGGATTAATTTTGTTCTCGTATTATATGAAACAATTCCTTAGAGTCCTACTTACTTCTCACTTCTTTTTTTTTGTCCAGATGCATGTAATAACGCCGTATTTATGTCCTTAAGTTAATTATGAATAATGATCTTGATATTGAGTTAATATGTCTTACTATTTATTGAATATGTACCTGTCTGTGCCAGTTTGTTATGTGTTTCAACAGCTTAATTCCCCTGAGAAGTGAAAGTTCGGTGATGTGATGATTACGCTCCATCAGTGTGCTACAGTATGGATATTTGAATACCATCCCTTAGAACCTCCAGTCTAAATTGTTTGTTATTCGAAGTCCGATTATTCTTGCTGTGCACTGCGACATATTTCATCGCATTGTACTACATTTTAAGAATGCCAACCATTACCCAAGTTACCGCTCTGCTACAACGATTTCTGTATCTTGTTTCACCGCAAGGGAAACAACAATGGTCCGCAGCTCGTGCTCGTGCGGTAGCGTCCTCGCTTCCCGCGCCCGGGTTCCCGGGTTCGATCCCCGGCGGGGAATTTTCTCAGCCTCGTGATGACTGGGTGTTGTGTGATGTCCTTAGGTTAGTTAGGTTTAAGTAGTTCAAAGTTCTAGGGGACTGATGACCATAGATGTTAAGTCCCATAGTGCTCAGAGCCATTTGAACCATTTTTGAACAATAATGGTGGCCCGCACAGAATTAGTTACGGTGGAACTTTGTACAAATCGCATCTTAACTGCGAACTAAGTAAAATCATTTTCTTTCCCACTGCAGCCTTTGCGAGTTTCCCACAATTCGTATTCTGAGGCATAATGCAATCTAGCATTCAATCTTTAACTACTCATTTTTATGGCGAAGATCATAGTACCTCACAAAACTGACTGCAGGTGGCGATAGACCTAACATAGCTTAACGGGCAGTATTTATAGCAGTTCAACCCATCGTTATTGTGGCATGTCATCACTCCTCACCTCATAGACCGAGGAAGTGGCACGATGCATGGCCTGGACGTCTGGCAATTCAGTTCGTCATTGCGACTGTTGGTACTGTACTTCTTGTGTGTCAGCAGTGTTACAGCCCCGACAGCGGTTGTCAAAGTTAGATGATATGTGGTAACTTGTGCCTCTGTGACTACCAGGCAGTGATTCTTGGTGTGTCAGCAGAGCCCACTTACAACTTCTTGCAGAAGTGCGCTTGCTGGCTTCCACCTGCTCCACCTGTCTATGGCCTCTTGCGTCAGCCCATGGCGACATTTTCTGCTAACCTAGCCAAGTGTCAAGAAAGGCTGTGGTGTAACAAATGTAACATGTGGGACGTCTGATTTGATCCTAAAGAATACTTCAAGACATTACCATGCTCGGGATAAACATCCTACTACACACACTGACGAAAGGATATCATAACATCAAAAAATAATTAATGTAGAGTAACAAAAGTTCAGAAGTACATTCATCTAGGTAACATACTTAAGTTATTAGCATTGCATCACAGGTAAGCCCGAGATAAACCACTTCAAACGTGAAATGCTGGTATATTAATAACCGCTGTAACTGCCAGAATGTGAAATGTAACTATGCAAATGTACATGCATTGTATTGTACAAGCGCAGGATGTCAGTTTGTGGATATAGAGTTCCATGCCTGTTGCACTTGGTGAGTCAATACTGGGACGGTTAACGCTCTTGGTGGATGACGCAGGGATTGTCTTATGATGCCCCATATGTGCTTGACTGGAGACAGATCTGATGATAGGCCACAGCAACACGTCTACACTCTGTTGAGTACGCTGGGTTACAACAGCGGTATGTGGGCGAGCATTAACCTGTTGGAAACCACCACCTGGAATGCTGTTCATGAATAGCAGCACAACAGGTCGCATCAACAGATTTGTAACAGTTCGTTGCGTCAGTGTGGTGGCAACTGCTGCGCAAATTGCTGCTGCAGATGCAGTACTTTCCGCCATAGGTATACGCCGGAAACGATGGTCTTCTCTCTCGGTAGTGCCACATGGCTGCCTGGAGCTCTTCTTCTGACTGTTCCCTCTCGTGACCATAGCTGCGAGCAATCATGTACATTGGATACATTCCTGCCAAGTCTTCCTGAAGTACTGCTGAAAAAACATCCAGCTTCTCGTAGCCCCATTACACAACCTGGTTGAAACTCGATGAGGTGTTGATAATGGCGTCTTTATCGCCTTGAAGGCATTCTTGAATAACATGAACTCACCATGTCCAGTCTCAAAGGTAACTGACGCTCAACACAGTTTCGTCGTGTATTTCAAGCAAACTTAATTTGCATCCTCATAGGCGCGGCCTGAGGCGTCCTGCCACGGTTCGCGCGGCTCCCTCCGTCGAAGGTTCGAGTCCTCCTTCGGACATGGGTGTTTCTGTTGTCTTTAGCGTAAGTTAGTTTAAGTCAGACTGAGTACTGTGTAAGCCAAGGTACCGATGACCACAGCACTCTCTTATGTGCGAAATTGGAATAGACACCATCCTTCAGATGTAGAAACACCACTACCAACTTTCGTTTATGTCGCAAAATCGAAATGAGCGTACCGTCTTTATTGGTCTTGTGAATTTTTTTTTCCGACTGTGGATGGAAACATTGTACGAGGGGGGACCCAAAAGAAACCGGAATACGAGGGCGCTGCCACTCGTAGACGTAGTGCAGGGTTGTCACGCTAGATGGTGTTAGTAGAGACCTTCATGAAACAGCTGTGCAGACGGCGTCAGAGTAGAGCTGAACGTGCAAGTGTGCTATTGTGTTTCTCTGACTGTTGGCGGGTTACCTCTGCGTAGTCGTTATGGCAATTTTAAAAGTACAAAGGCGAGTGTGTGCGAAATTTTGTTTCCTTCTTAAAAGAACTGCAACGGAGACACACCAAATGCTTCAGCAAGCTTTCCAGTAGGACGCTATGCGCCGCACATAGGTTTTCGAGTGATCTGGCCGCTTTAAACATGGTGAGATGTGTGTTGAAGACCAAGCTCGTTCTGGACGCCCTTCAATATAGCGAAATGAGAACATGGAAAAGGTCCGCCAAAAGATCAACAAGGATCGTCGCCGAACGATCGACCAAATTTCAGCAGAGACAGGAATCAGTTGGAGCTCGTGCCAGCGAATTTTGAGTGAGGATTTGCACATGAGACGTGTTGCTGCTAAATTTGTTCCGCGCCTTCTCACACAGGACCAAAAACCATCCGCATGAATGTGTGTCAGGACTTGAAAACAGAGATTGCACGTGATCCAAACTTCTTGAACAAAGTCATTACAGGGGATGAGAGTTTGTGTTACTGGTGGACCCAGAAACCAAGCAAGTGTCAAGCCAGTGAAGGACTTCCAACTTTCCCAGACCAAAACAAGCAAGGCAAGTGAGGTCAAATGTGAAGACGATGATCATGGTCTTTTTTTATGTTCGTGGAATTGTGCATCGGGAATTCCCTACCCTCTGGCCACACTGTTAACCAGCAATTTTACTTGGATGTTTTAAGGCGTCTGCGAGAGGATGTGAGGAGGAAACGCCCGGAACTTTGGCGATCAGGTGACTGGTTTCTGCATCACGACAACGCTCCAGCACACACGGCCTTACGAGTGACCCACTATTTGGCACCTCAGAGGTGGTCTGTCGTTCCCCACACTCCGTATTCGCCGGACCTAGCCCCATGCGACTTTTTCCTATTTCCACGAATGAAAAAAACGCTAAAAGGGGAGCGTTATGACGACGTGGAGGCGGTAAAAACAGTTTCGCAAAGGGCACTGGACAATATCAAAGAGTTCCAAACATGCTTCCAACAGTGGGAAAAGAAACTTGACAAGTGCATCGCATGTAATGGAGAGTATTTTGAAGGTGACTGAAGTAATTTTGTATAAAGGTTCATCAATAAATTTTTTATGACAACAGTCCGGTTTCTTTTGGGTCCCACCTCGTATTTTCCCATCTACTAGAGGCTTCGTTCTGCAGCCGTCATTTCTCAAGCTTCGGTCACCACGTAAGTCGCAGTAAGGAAGGACGAGGACGGGAGAGCGACCTGTGGCGCAGGTAATGAGTCGCTCCACGCGGGCAGCAGCGGTGAGAGGTCTCATTAAGCACTCGGCGCAGACTGCAGCGCTTGTAATGGGCTCCGATTAGAGGCGGCAGCCGAGCCGACACCGGCGGAAGGCCACACCTCCCTCAACTGTTCACTTCGTCTCGACAGCACATTCACATTCGCCTTTTCTGTTGCTGGGCATATGTCGAGTGGCATCTTCAAGACTTTCTACGAGGGTTGGAACTTTAATAGTGGCAACTATTTATTTAAAGCTCGTAGAAAATAGATACGTATTTCAAAGTTTTACTGACATTCAGAGTAGCCACCACCATTGTTTATAAACCGTTGCCAGCGATCTGGAAGTCGTAGGATACGCTTAGCAGTGCCAGTTGTGTTGACATTTCGAGCGGCGCGGTCTATTGCATGACGAATTTGTAGCAGTTCTGAAGCGACTGCCGAGATGTGTTTCCTTCAGTTTAGAAATCGAGTTGTAATTACGAGGGGTTAAGTCAGGGGAGTGCAGTAGGTGGTATAGCACTTAGCAGCCCCATCAGTCAAAGAAATTGGTAAAAGCTTGCACTGTGCGTGCTTGAGCATCGTCCTGCAAAATGATGGTCAGATCCTACAAAAAGTGTCATCACTTCTGTCTCTAATATGATCGTAGGTTGTGTTCCAAAAATGAACAGCATAGAGACAGAAGTGATGACACTTTCTGTAGGATCTGACCATCATTTTGCAGGACAATGCTCAAGCACGTACAGTGCAAGCTTTTACTAATTTGTTTGACTGATGGGGCTGCTAAGTGCTACACTACCTACTGCACTCCCCTGACTTAGGCCCTCGTAACTTCAACTCGATTTCTAAACTGGAATAAAACACTTCACGACATTCACTTCAGAACTGCTACAAATTCGTCGGGCAATAGACCGCGTCGCTCGAACTGTCAGCACAACTGACGCTGCTGAGAGTATCGTATGACTTCCACATCGCTGGCAACGGGTTATACACAATGCTGGTGACTACTTTGAAGGTCACTAAAACTTTGAAACACGTATCTATTTTGTACGATCTGTAAATGAATAGTTGCCACTATTAAAGTTCCAACCTTCGTATATGTGCACAGCTCACGGTGTATATCACGTGAGCGAAACGGGTATGAGGTACGAGCCACATGAAGCCAAACAGACTGACAGAAAGCGCACAGGTATTGCATACCATCCTGGAAGAAAACGCACACAAGCATAAGATAAAAACTGTGCACTACATCGTTACGTGAAGTAGCTCGTCAACTGACACAAGTAAAATGTGTAAATGTTCAAGCAAGTCGATGTTATAGAGAGCTATTATAAGGAACACAGCTGAATATACTGGCAGATATTGCATGACTAAACACAGTTTCAAAAACTCAGGGGCAGTAATAAACTGAGACAATAATATGTAAAATCATGGAATATGGAAACAGAATAAAAGAAGCAAAACAATGCATATGACAATATGAATATAACCACGTATTGGTAAAGACTAGACTATCATTTAAAGCAATATGTAAGCCATAAAATTAAAATAACGCCAAAGTCAAAACAACAGACAAAAATGTTGGCAGATACGAGATAAAGACAGAATATAAATAGGAAGTAAATCATGAGATTAAAACAAAAGCAGTCAGCCATTTCCTAGGTGGTTACTAGAGCACTGGTCGCCGTCTGCCGTTCATGTGACGGTAGAAGCGGAAGAACCGCAACGTAGCTTTCAGACGTGCAAGCAGGAACGATGGCGTCAGTCAAAACCAGTTATAAACTATAAATATACCAAAGTAGTACCATTACTTAAATTCTAGTTGCTTATTGACTATAGGAACCTATGTTTTTTATATTGTAACTTCGAATTTCTGACTCTTCCAGCAGATCAAGTGTGTATCTTTAAGGAGGTCTCAAGTATTCCCTCTCGCTGATAATGTAGCAGACGCAGAGAGCGTTTGTGATTTTCCCTGGCTTTTAGCGGGTATCATAACTAGCTCCACGATCCTCTTCTCAGAGCAGCTGAGATTGCAGCATTAAGGAGATGACGTAATATCTAGTTTGAAGTAACAGTGACAGATGTTAGCACCGGTATCCCTTTCGTAGGAAAGACCGACAGAATTGTAGTCCATTAACTGCTGTGTTTGGAAGCAGTCCGCCAAAATGCTAATTTTCTATCATTAATATTATAAAAACTATACATTCAATTTTATTGATATTGCATTACATTACATTAAAATATTGGCATCTCCAAGAAACAGGCTGTCGCCCACTTAATTCAAAAGTCATAATAATAAGCAAAACGAAAAAGCAGACGAAGCACTTCGGATATCTTCAGGTCCCTCATAAAGTGCGCTCCCAAGTGAAGTGCTTTCCGCTGTCTCTTCACTCCGGAACGAGCAGTGGTGAGGCGCAGACGCGTCGTCTGGTGCGATCGATTGTATTTCAGTTGTATAAAGAAACGTTAAGTCTAGAACAGTCAAAAAAATAAGTTAACGTCTGATCAGATACCAGTATTTAGAGACAGAACTCGCGAATTTATTAATGACGTGAGAATTGTTAAATAGCCGGTGGATCAGGATTGTAATCCGCAGGTTCTAGTGTTCTGCTAGAATAAATATGAGTGGCATCCCCGAAAAGTGAAAGAATCAGTCATTTAAGTAATATCAGTTCCTCACTGACAGTTCATTACAGCCTCAAGGCAAGGGATCCACCACCCACGTCCTGTTTTCTGCGCAGGGGACACCTATAGAAGACTGCAGGTTTGTGAACTTTATCAGAAACTCCACGCATTTTACTCAGTACAGTAAAAGGAAGTAGGTGCCTCGCGCGTTTTGCATTCTAAGTACAAACTGGAAAAGTGGGACGTTATCTGAGGTAACACGGAGGAAGCAGATATTTGGAAAGTCATACCATATCTTTCTGAAAGTAAAATTGTCTTACGCCTTTCCTTACCCCTCCTGTTCGCGCAGTTGTCTCATTCAGGGCACCTGCAGTAGGGAAACAATGAGCTGTTGGTGATAGTCAGCTTTAATAATAGGCATGAGGTCACTCCTCTTAAACCTCTCTGCACAGGAACGAATGAAAGTGAATTACAACAGCGACCGAGAATTCTCTCTTGCGTAAAAACAAAGCCCGCGTGAAGAAACGGTATTCAGTATTATTCAGTTCGCATTCCCTTGTGTTCGATCATGTTTCCTTGTTGGTCTTTTAGCGAAACATCAAAATATGTGGTGTCCTCTCCAGCTATGAACGTCTGCATTTTACAATAAACGTTGAGAACCTACGTATTCTTAATAATAGAGAAAAAGTGTATAAGCATGATGAAATGATAAACGAAGGCAAAAAGCTTAACCTTGTAAGAGGTCCGAGCAGATGTAATTTTATGTAAGGGGTCCGAGCAGATGTAATGCAGATGTAATTTTATGTAAGAGGTCCGAGCAGATGTAATTTCGATGTATTGCTCATGCGCTGCCTGCGATGTGCAAAGTATAAGAGAATCGCTGACCAGAGAGCAGTGTTGACTGCAGTAGGAACTGTGTAGCTGTAGCAGTAAGTTGTTGCTGGTCTAGTCTGGAGTCTGCTGTGGTCTGGTATGGTGTATCGTGTTGGCTGGCGGGTCGCGGTGCAGCGATGCCGGAGCCTGAGTATTATTGTATAAGGTATAAAGCAGCCTCGCGCATATCTAGTAATGTTATGTGAACTCCCATGTACATCTTTTAAAAAATGTCCTAATAATAATCTTTGTCACATAAAGTAATGTTTTTAACAAGCATTCATTTCAACTTAAAGAATTTACTAATTTCTCCAATCCATGATCATTCCGGTTGTTGCAAAAGAAAAATCAGTTGCTTCCTTTCATAAATGACCAATCTATCGGCCAGCATTGCACAGAGCTGTGCCGGAAAAATTTATTGTAAGAGCAGATATATTCAACAATTTTATTGAGGTAAGAATTTTTCCTTTTTTTATTCAAATTGATCTTACAGGGCCATGACGCAGCACTGCTGTCGTCCAAAATTTACCAGGTTACTGAATTTATTTTTTATTACGAGGTTTAGGAATTTTTCTGTTTCGAGCTTACATTAAATGAGAAAAGAATTTTGTGGGTACATTAAATGGGAAACAAATTTTGTGTGGAGGTTAAAGGTGAATGAATTTCTGTAGGCAGGTTATAAGTCGGAACCCATTTTGTTCTGAGGTTGCACTAAAATTAGAATCAGATTCATTATTATTATTTATTAAATTTTGTGGGGAGGTTACAACCTTCAGAACTCTTTTCAGGAACTGGATTTCCAAATTTCTGTTTTACTGTGCAGGATGGAATGCCAAACTGATGGGAAAAGCTTATTAGTAATCAAAATTCTTTTGTTTTCCACTTTTTCATTCCGATGCAACAGAATTGTCTTTCGCTGTAATGTTGTTGCTGGACCTGGGCTAGTGCGCATCGGATGTCACTGAATATTGCCCCCTACCCACGCTCAGTCCACTCACAGTGAATACTGCTGTCGAGGTAACGCTTCGCCAGAGCGTCGCTGACTACCCACGCTTTGCGAAGTGTCCTCCAGCAGCCAATCGGAGGTCTGTGAAGGATCACACGGAGGACGTAGGGCAGACCAACGAGAACGCGCTGGCACTACCGGGCAGCCGTCTTGCTAGCCAGCCCTCAACCCACACTCGCGTATCTTCGTGCTTCTCATTATTCGGCTGCCATGCCCCATCAGTCCGGCCATCAGTGGCATCCCAATAGTCGCAGCTTTATCTCTGAATCAGGCTAGATTTACCTTGAAATAAATCTACAGTCACTTTTATTTTTTTATTTGTTTTTTTTTTTATTTTTATTCTCATTTAAACGAAATTCTTCCGCTCATTGGGATGTCAACATTCCGCCTTCCTTACGCCAACGGCAATTCCTCTACATTATTTATTATTATTTCCCTGTCAGGAACTGGAAAATCACCTCGACATGTTGAAACAGCCTTACGTACGCCTTATTTTTTGAATGTTTGTCGGTGTCATGATCATGATGCAGTTTCCACAAAAAAGTTTTTCAGCGTGCAATTCGATAACTTTTCCAGTGTGTACATTGGTCTACTCCTTCACCACTCTTGCAGCATCGAACAACAAACTATTTACAACAACAAATCAAAGAAATTGAGGCCAGAGTGGTGGTCTGTGAAAATCGCTGATTGCCCGTATCTCGTGGTCGTGCGGTAGCTTTCTCGCTTCCCACGCCCGGGTTCCCGGGTTCGATTCCCGGCGGGGTCAGGGATTTTCTCTGCCTCGTGATGGCTGGGTGTTGTGTGCTGTCCTTAGGTTAGTAGGTTTAAGTAGTTCTAAGTTCTAGGGGACTGATGACCATAGATGTTAAGTCCCATAGTGCTCAGAGCCATTTGAACCATTTTTTTGAAAATCGCTGATTACTTAAAACTAACCTAACTCGCTGTTTCCTAGAATTGCAGTTGAAGCAGGTCGACTTGCCAATGGACACATGGGGACTGCTTGTTTCCTCAATTCCTTTGAAAAAAACTTTGACGCATTGCAATAATCCGATCGTGTGTTTTCAGCTACTCTGAAGTCTGCCAGCTCTGTTCTCTGTCATCGATGGCTCAGAGTCCATCTCGTAGCACCTCATTGTGAACAGAAGAATGTCACAAGAAGCTGCACGTGGCAGTTAGGGGGCGACACGGTAGAGTCCATGGTGCTCATTTCGCTTTCCAGTACCAAAAATCACTCAGAATACTGTGAACCCAGGCCACTAACACTATTTGATATGTACCAGTAGAAACTACACATGATCGAAAGACGTGCAACCTTCAAAATAACCATTTACGCTGCTGGCATTAAAACTGCAACACCATGAATGCAGAGTGTAACCAGCATCAAACTGACATGACAGTGTAATACAGTCTTGTATATGCAGATGAGGAGTGTGCACAAAGTTGCTAACACACTCTTCGTATAAAGAAAGATGGCTTTAGGGTGTTGCCTGTTTATGAGAAGATCGTGTTATTCTTCATGTAAGATGGAGAAAAGTCGCCCACCGCATGTAAGAATTCGACACAAGCCCGTTGATCGGCATCCTACGACTTTCATGCAAGATATCCGAGACCCCACTCAACTAGCGCCCGAGAGGAAATGGGCTTGTTTGCAGAATATTTTCGGAGTATTGTGGTATAATATACTTGTGGTCTCCAGTGGAGCACTAGAGACTATGACGAAATTATGGTTTATTGGGTTTGTTATCGTAAATACTTTTGTTTCTGTGAAAATACTTTGACGACGGTGCAGAAGCCTGTAATATGCAACCACTAATAGATACCATACGGAACAAAAACGTACAAATAATGCTGCCAGAATAAAACCGAAATAGAACAGAGAATATGGAGTAAATTGGTCATAACTGTTGTAAACAACAAGTACCGTGAGTGAATGGAACAAGTCTCTTTCCAAACAAGACCACAGTGCATACCGTCGATATTTGTACTATTGTCCAGTTTTCAGATCAGTCCGATATAAAGCTAAGGGGCAAGAAACCAAACCAATTGAATTAACTGTGCAGCCAGCCGCCGTAGACCGTGGGTACCTTATACCAAAATACTCAGAAGGCATCCGTGGATAGCTTCTGAAATTTTGTCGCCGGAGCTCTTGTTCACCCTGTATATCAATGTAACACATTTAGTCGACAGCTTAGGTGAACTTTCAAGCCTCGTCACTCCATTTTCCATATTCTTTTGGAGAGCTCTTGAATGATAAGCTCTACGGTCTGTTCTGCTGCTCTGCAGTCACATTCAGGGATACCGACCGTACCCCATATTTGTAGGATGGCACTAGCTTTCACTTGGCCAGTGTTTAGGCACCAGGCTGTGTAGTTCAGACACAGCGTCTGGTGTAGTGGGTTCTGTTACTATGGAAACATGCATCACACAGGTCTGCAGGACATTAGAGTGGAGCGTACAGCATTATCCAGTACATTATAAACTGAAACTGTTCTTAGAAGTGTGGAAGCATGGAGATTGCTACATACTCTCATGGCGGCCTGTTGTCGACTTAGATCTGTCAGAGCGATAAGCATGGAGCCAAGATGATAGTATATATTTCGGCATTCCATTTACAATGTAAGTTGACTTATTTAGTTGTCTGTCTGTTTTGATGATGCGCATGCTCCTCCAATAATGCATGCTGTGCTTAGTCCAATGATGTTAAAATATCACCTGGCGCCATTAGGCTGTTTCCTTGTTACGTTACCTCTGTTCTTTAGATTTTCTCTACTTAGCTGAAACTACTTTTTTGCGTCAAGGAACGACTTGCGTAATTCCAAGGTAATTTGGATAATCCTTGTGTTTTATTACCTCCTTGAAAACGAAGTACTGAGCGTTGTGCCTTCTAGCTTATTATTATTATTATTATTATTATTCGCATTATTATTTCTCCATTTTGTTTCGCTGTACGCATTGTCAACCCTAAGGGCTCGGGTTCGATTACTGGTTAGGTCGGAGATTTTCTCCAAACAGGGACTGGGTGTTGTGTTGTCCTAATTATCATCATTTCATCCCCATCGATACGCAAGTCGCCGAAGTGGCGTCAAATCGAAAGACTTGCACCGGGAAGGTCCACCCGACGGGAGGCCCTAGTCACAAGACATTTACATTTTACATCAGAAGACCAAAATAAATTGCAAAACGATTTAGAAACGATATCTGCTTCCTTAAAAATTTGGCAACTGACCCTAAATAACGAAAAGAGTGAGGGCATCCACATGAGTGCTAAAAGGAATTCGTTTAACTTCGGTTACACGAAAAATCAGTCAAATCTAAAGGCCGTAAATTCAACTAAATACGAGGATTTGAACTTAGATAGTGGCAACTATTTATTCACAACCGATACAAAAGAGTTACGTGTTTGCACCTGTTACTGTCCTTTAAAGTAGTCACCAGCCTTGTGTAAAAACCTTTGCCAGCGATGTTGAAGGCGTAGTATACCGTTAGCAAAGCCTGTTCTGTTGATGGTGCGAATGGCGCGGTCTAAAGTTGTGGTGATTCTCGTGTTGGTGTTAGCCAAACGCATTACGTTCCTCCACAGCAGACCGTCAACGTACAGTATTACTCTTCGTTTTTGGAGCATCACCCGCAACCAGCTTTACGAAAGAAGCGGCGACACTTTCTGCGCAACCCACCCATCATTTTGCACAACAATGCGCGGGCGCATAGGGCGCAAGCTGTGGCTGCTCTGTTCGGTCGATGGGGCTGGGAAGTACTGTACCATCCACCATACTCCCCGGACTTGAGTCCTTGTGACTTTGATTTGATTCCGAAGATGAAGGAAGCACTTCGTGGCATTCGCTTCAGAACTGTTCCAGAGATTCGACAGGCAGTATACCGCTCCATTCGCACCATCAAGAGAACAGGCTCTGCTAACGGTATACTACGCCTTCCACATCGCTGGCAATGGGTTCTACACAACGCTAGTGACTGGTTTGAACGACAGTAACAGGTGCAAACATGTAACTCTTTTGTATCGGTTGTGAATAAATAGTTGCCACTATTTAAGTCCGAACCCTCGTACGTAGGAATTACAATTACGAACAACTTAAATTGGAAGGAACACATAGAAAATGTGGGGGAGACTAACCAAAGACTGCATTTTATTGGCAGGACACTCAGTAAATGTAACAGATCTACTAAGGAGACTGCCTATACTATGCTTGTCCGTCCTCTTTTAGAATACTGCTGCGTGGTGTGGGATACTTACCAGATAGGATTGACGGAATGTATCGAAAAATCTCAAAGAAGGCTAGCACGTTTTGTACTTATATTACCACGAAATATGGGAGAAAAAATGGTTCAAATGGCTCTGAGCACTATGGGACTTAACTTCTGAGGTCATCAGTCCCCTAGAACTTAGAACTACTGAAACCTGACTAACCTA
Source organism: Schistocerca cancellata (assembly GCF_023864275.1). Taxonomy (NCBI): domain Eukaryota; kingdom Metazoa; phylum Arthropoda; class Insecta; order Orthoptera; family Acrididae; genus Schistocerca; species Schistocerca cancellata. The sequence goes on from NC_064633.1 coordinate 157,769,947, forward strand.
AGAACATCACACACATCCATGCCGAGGCAGTATTCGAACCTGCGACCGTAGTGGTCGCGCGGTTCCAGACTGTAGCGCCTAGAACCGCTCGGCCACTCCGGCCGGCAATAGGGGAGATATTGTTACTGAAATGATATAGGATTTGGGATGGACATCATTGAAACAAAGGCGTTTTTCGTTGTGGAGGAATCTTCTCACCAAATTCCAATTATCAACTTTCTCCTCCAAATGCGAAAATATTTTGTTGACGCCGACCTACATAGTGAGAAACGATCACCATAATAAAATAAGGGAAATCAGAGCACGTACGGAAAGATATAGGTGTCCGTTCTTCCCGCGCGTTATACGAGATTGCAATAATAGAGAATTATTGTGAAGGTGGTTCAATGAACTTTCTTCTAGGCACTTAAATGTGATTTGCTGAGCATCCATGTATATGTCGATGTAGATGTTGAAAGTGACCACCATTCGTCTCCTGGCACTTTTGGGCCCTAGTCAGTAAGTTGCTCAAGGTGGATCGAAGCTGGACTGCTGGAATTGCTGCGGTCTCATCCGAAATGTTCTGCTGCAGTTCTTCAAGACTATGAGGGTTGTTGCGATACGCCTTAGACTTAAGGGCACCCCACACAAATTAATCGCACACTGACATATTAAATGACCTGAGTGGCTAACTAGGACCATGACGAGGCTAGTCTCTGCTAAAAACTCTGTCAGGCTTGAAGATTGTGTAAATGTTCTCCAAGCTGAAGCCGGCTCGATGGGCAGTTACTCCATCCTTTTGGAAGCAACTGTTATGCTGCGAAAAACGGTTTCTGAATGCTGGAAATGTAACGCGCCGAAGTCAGCGTCTGATGAAAGAAGATGGGACCTACAATGCGGTGTGACGACGCTGCACACCAGACCCGGACCTCCTGATCATGTATTGGTGTTTTGTGGAAGTTATGCGGATTTTCTGCTGCCGAGAACCGCTGTTTCTGTGAGCTGACATAACCATTCAGGTGAACCCAGACTTCACCAGACATAAAGAACAAATCCATGTCCAAGCCATTCATTGTTATCTCAGTGAATAGCCATTCACAAAACCGAAGGCGCTGAGGAGCATCTGTTGGTTTTAATGCATGAACAACAGACGCTCGGTAGGGATGCATGTATAGGTCCAGGTGGAGTATTCGTCCCCATGATCGACGTGACATACCAGTCTCTAACGACAGGCGTCTGGTTGATTTGGTAGGACTCTGAAGCATTTTCTGGGGAACTGCAACCACATTTCCTGATGTGCAGTCACATTTTGCAATGTTTTTTGACCTGTTCAAAACAGATCTCGTCTGACGCCAGTTTTGGACTAAGCGTTGCATGGCACATTTTGCTGGCACTTTGACACCATTAAACTTCTCAGCAAACAACTGGCGACACTGTTTCCACAACTTTGTTGTTACGTAATTTTCCAAAACGCACACCCGCTGCTGCAGTATGAGTACAGGTGTCCCATTTCCACTGTTCCACACAGCCCGCACTTCACTTTGAACCGGTGTGGATCACGTGACGAGTGTGCATGTGATGTGCGCGCCATGGGGTGTGGTTATATGCATGCATCCACGTCCAATGGTATCCACTCGCCCGGACCAGTTTTATTTCCTGCACGCTGGATATACAGGGTGTAAATTTTAAGTCGACAAACCAGAATAACTTTAAGAACAAGCTTCACACGAAAAAAATGTGTAGAATCCAGAGCTGATTATTTTCGAGGGGGACATCTACTGGTGCTAAAATTAGCACGCCACCCCAGCCACATAGGGGTGGGGAAGGAGGTGACTTTAAAATTTCAAATGGGAACCCCCATTGTTTACTTCAGTTATCAGATAATACAGAAAAAACTACGTACATTTTGTCTTAAACATTTGTTTTGATTCTTGGTAGTTTGCGCTGTAATTCAAGAAAATCCATGTTCTCATTTTTGCGTGGAAAATTGTTATGGATAAATAAAAAAATGAGTTCACTCGTTAGTAAATAGGATTTTTGGTTAGTTAGCTAGACAGGTGATTTGTTTGATAATTAAACGTTGTGTGGCCTCATGACCGCGAAACAAACAAAACTTATCCGAATATGCGGAAAAAAATTATACAGTATTTGGGTCAACATTTGTAAAACTCTGATTCCTCTCTCTCAAACCCCACCCTATGGGGAGGAAGGGAGAGTTTTAGTTTTAGCGAATCAAGATTTACGAAGTAAATAAGTATTTTTATTTACCCGTAACCATTTTCCACGCAAAAATGAGAACACGGAATTTTCTTGAATTATAGCGCCAACTACCAAGAATCAAAGCTAATGTTTCAGACAAAATGTAGGTAGTTTCTTAATGTAGAATCTGATTCTGCAATAAAAATGAGAGTTCCCATTTCAAATTTTAACGTTGCCTCCCACCCCACCCCCATGGGGCTGGGGTGGTGGGATAATTGTAGTACCAGCATAAGTCCCCCTCGAAAATAATCAGCTTTGGATTTTACACATTTTTTCGTGTGAAGCTTATTTTTCGAGTTATTCTGATTTGTCAACATAAAATTTACACCCTGTATATACGAAGGTCTTTGCAGAAAGCATAGCAACTACTTTTTGTCTTCAAAATGGTAACGAATTAAAAAATCTGAAATATGCTAATGGAGGGTTAGCCTATACGTAAACATTACATATAGGGAGATGAATGAACACACACACTGTAATAAAGATATAGCAGGAGAAAATGAAGAAACAAATTTTAACGTTTCAAACGTGTTTTAGTGTCAATTGCAACAGCACACGATAGTGCAGAGCAGGAACGCGGACCTGTGACATCTTAGAGTCCCTGTAAATAGTGTCCCAACGGACCCATCGCACACTTCAAAAAAACGGTTGAAATGGCTCTGAGCACTATGGGACTTAAAATCTCAGGTCATCAGTCCCCTAGAACATAGAACTACTTAAACCTGACTATCCTAAGGACATCACACACATCCATGACCGAGGCAGGATTCGAACCTGCGACCGTAGCGGTCGCAGAGTTCCAGACTGAAGCGCCTAATACCGCTCGGTCACCAGCGGCCGGCCCATCACACACTTCCAACGGTGTGGAAGACGCTGAATAGCCGTGGTCCCATCATCAGCAAAACGTCGGATCTTACGCGTCACTGCTGCGGCAATGACTTCACGTTTTCGAAAGCGTGTTCCATACAATTGCTCTTCCAGCTTTCATATGAGGTCATAATCACAATGTGATAAGTCTGCCGAATATGGTGGATGCTTGAGTACTTACCATCCCCATCGGGTAAGCAGATTCCGCAACACGCTGCCTTATGGGTTCTGGCGTTGTGCTGAAGAATTAATGCGTCGTGTAGACTTTCTGGACGTTCCTCCCGAGTAGCCCGTAACAGGTGACGTTGCAGGAAAGTGCGTCAGTATTGCAGTGAATAAAAAATTTGTCCATATCGGACGAAATGGCACAAAATCACTCCTCTAATGTCATAGGCTATGATGACCATTAACTTGACACGTGAGAGATTGTGACGAAATTTCTGCCTGCGTGGTGAACCTGGATGACGCCATTGCGCGGACTGGCGTTTCAGTTCTGGCTCATAGGCCCTGGCCTAAAATTCGTCTATGGCGAGAATTCTTGCGAGCACATTGTCTCCCTCCTCTTCGTAACGCCCTATGTAGGTGCACGTGACGAGTTTCGTAACCTGTCCACTTTTCCAGTTCGTTTAATGCATGAGGCACCTACATTGTAGCAACTGTATGCATGTGTAGCGTATGGCACTGTAATTCCTGCAGCGTCATCTTCCGTCGTTCTCCAAGCATTTGCGATCTGGGTACGGGCACATTCCGAATGCACAACAGGCCTCTAGGATCGGTGCTTGTGCGCCGCTGCAGCTCTGCTGCACCCAAATGCATCTACTCACCGTGGTGGACTGCAGCCTGCATGTAAGATCGCTGTTCAAGTCGGCTAACATCCGTCCTGAGCGGCTACTCACACTGTGCCCTCTTTTCACCCTTCGTTCTCCTGGAAAGAACTGCCATCTAGCGTCACTCACGTTACTGTGGATTCTTGAGGAGACCTCTGCTGCCTCTGAATGTGTGTAGTTTGTAATGTACTATTGAGTATTGTTTCGTCTTTTTTCTCGTGCTTTATCTTTATGCCGGTATTCGTTCATCCATCTCCCTACATTTAATGTTTACATATGAACTAATCTTCCATTTACATAGTTCAGATTTTTTTAAACTCTTTACACTTTGGAGGAAAAAAGTTGCCGTAACTTATGCAGTGACACTGGTATATATATATATATATATATATATATATATATATATATATATATATATAACCTCATCCCCATCCCCCAGCACACCCGTCCCGAATCCAACTCCACTCCCGATGTTATTCTCTCATCCCCCAACCTCCTTGGTCGCATAACGGTGGATGTCCTGGAGCCTATTGGTAGTGACCATCTCCCTGTCCTCCTCACCATTTCCGACGGACGTCGCCCGCGACCCGACCCTCGTAATGACCCTCCCCCTAAATACGTCCATGACTATTCCCGTGCCGACTGGAATGCCTACCGGGATACCCTCTCCACCCAGGTCAATAGCCACCCTTTCACCTACCACCACCCCGATGATGTCACCCATGCTGCCTCCTTTCTCCAGCAGACCTTGTCTGAGGCCGTGGAGGCCCACGTCCCTACTGTCGCCATCCACCCCCACCGTCCTACCTTACCCCCACAGGCCGTCCTCCTCCTCCGTGAATCCCACCGTCTCTACCGTGCCTTCCTCCACACGCGTGACCCGGACACACTACGACGCCACCGGCAACTCCAACGACACATTCGTAATTTTCTCGCGGCTAAGAAACGCCGGGACTGGCGACAGACATGCACCCGTTTAAATGCTACCCTACCAATCAATTCGTCCAAGTTCTGGTCAGCCTTCCGTCGCCTTACCGGAACTAAAACCTCCCCCTACTATCCTCTTCTCCACGATGATCACCCCTTCCCTGACACCCTTAGTAAGGCCAACCACTTTGCCTCCTACCTCTCCGATGTTTTTTCCATCCCCGATAATCCCCAGTTCGATTACTCCCTCTTCCCGGATATCCGCGATCGAACTGACACCTCTGTCCCTCCCCTCGCTCCTGGTTTCCAGTACTTGGACAACATTACACACACGGAACTCAATGCCCCTATCACTACACAGGATCTCATTGATACACTCCGCACAAAACGCAACACCGCTCCTGGTCACGATCGTGCCACCTACCGTCACCTTCGTGAAGCTCCTGTCTCTTTCCTCTCCACCCTGGCCAGGCTCTACACCGTAGTCCTGTCCATCGGTTACTACCCCGACCTGTGGAAAACCTCCCATATCCTCATGTTCCTTAAACCTGGCAAACCGCCGTCCGCCGTCTCCTCCTACCGTCCCATCAGCCTTACCTCGGTCTTCAGCAAGGTCCTGGAACCTATCCTCACCCGCCGCATCCACCAGCATCTCCGCCAGCACCGCCTCCTTCCCGTCACCCAGTGTGGCTTTCGGCCGTCCTTCTCTTCCGACGACCTTCTCCTTCACCTCACTCATCTCCTTTCCGAACAGCTTAATTCCCGTCGCTCCGCAATCTTCCTCTCCCTGGACCTCGAACGTGCCTATGACCGCGTATGGCATTCCGGTCTCCTCTTCAAGCTCCAAACCTTCGCCCTTCCCATTAACTACGTCCGTCTGATCGGCTCCTTTCTCTCCCGCCGTCCTTCCTATGTCACCGTCCATAACTCAGATTCCTACACCTTTTTCCCCTCTGCCGGTGTGCCCCAAGGCTCCGTCCTCTCCCCCCTTCTGTACCTTTTGTACACGGCGGACATGCCGCCGCCGTCAGCCCCCGTCCACCTTCTCCAGTTTGCCGATGACACCGCCTTCCTTGCCCTTTCCCCCACCCTACAGCGCTCCCAACACCTTCTCCAATCCCATCTTGACCGGTTCACCGCTTGGTGCAACCAGTGGTTGCTCAAGGTCAATCCCTCCAAAACCCAGGCGATCATTGTAGGCAAAACCACCCCTTCCTTCCGCCTCCTTGATTTCTACATCACCATCTATGGCCATCCTATCGCCCTCACTCCCACCCTTAAGTACCTTGGTGTCACCCTCGACCGTCGCCTCTCCTGGACTCCCCACCTCCGGACAATCCAAGCCAAGGCACACTCCCGACTCAGTCTCCTCAAGCTCCTCTCCGGCTGTACGTGGGGTCTGGACCCCTCCACCATCCTCCACACCTATAAATCCCTCATCCACCCTATCCTTTGTTATGCCCATCCGGCTTGGATCTCCGCCCCTCCTCCCTTTTATACATCCCTCCAAATCCTTGAACGCCATGCTCTCCACCTCGCCTATCGCATCCGTCTCCCCTCCCCCACGCGGATCCTGTATGATCTCATCCCCTTCCCCCACCTCCTCCTTTTCCTTGAAAGGATACGGATCCTGTACACCTCCCGTAAACTCGACCCTCCTCACCCACTCGTCTCCCCGATCCTCACCCACCCCCGCCCGCTGCCGCGCCTGTATTCCCACGTCCCACCCGGTCTCCATCTCTCCACCCTCCTTACCCTCTCCCAAGGTGGCTTCCGCCAGCTCCCCCTCCCTGATGATGTCCTCCTCCCCTGCATCTACCCCTCCTATCAACTTTGATCCTCCCCCCCCACCTCCTGTGTCCTTTCCTTTAGGCACCCTCCCTCCCCCCCTTTCCCTTCCCTTCTCTTTCCTTTCCCCCCTCCCTCCTACCCTCTCCTCCGGGCTTCCCCTCCCCCTTCCTCCCTCCCCCTCTCTCCTTTGCCCATGGCATCTCTGCTCTCCCCTCTCCCATTTCCCCTTCCTCCTCCTCCACCTCCTCTCTTGGCAGGTCCCCGGACTCGTACACACTCAGTGAACATTCGCGCGCCGGAGATCATCGCCATCAGTGTTTAGTGTGTGTGCAACGTTTTGTGTTTCGTGCAGTTCCAACTCAACTGTTCACATGTGCTGTCGCCGTTCTCCGTGTTTTGTGCGCCGTGTCTCCAAGTGTTAGTGTTTTTTTTTCGTCCAACGTGAACGGCTTCTTTTTTCTTGTTTTTTTTTGTATCTCCATTTTTTGCCCGCCGTTTTTTGTATTGTATATATCACTTCTCTGTCATGTTTATTGTTCCACTTAAGGCTGAAGAGCGGCGTACTATGCTGCTGCCAGCCCGCATCTATAGGTGTTTAAAATTACAATAAAGGAAAAAAAAACAAATATATATATATATATATATATATATATATATATATATATATATATATATATATAGGGTGAGTCACGTAACATTACCGCTGGATATATTTCGTAAACCACATCAAATACTGACGAATCGATTCCACAGACCGAACGTGAGGAGAGGGGCTAGTGTAATTGGTTAATACAAACCATAAAAAAATGCACGAAAGTATGTTTTTTAACACAAACCTACGTTTTTTTTTAAATGGAGCCCCGTTAGTTTTGTTAGCACATCTGAACATATAAACAAATACGTAATCATTGCCGTTTGTTGCATTGTAAAATGTTAATTACATACGGAGATATTGTAACCTAAAGTTGACGCTTGAGTACCACTCCTTCGCTGTTCGATCGTGTGTATCGGAGAGCACCGAATTACGTAGGGATCCAAAGGGAACGGTGTTGGACCTTAGGTACAGAAGAGACTGGAACAGCACATTACGTCCACATGCTAACACCTTTTTATTGGTCTTCTTCACTGACGCACATGTGCATTACCATGAGGGGTGAGGTACACGTACACACGTGATTTCCGTTTTCAATTACGGCGTGGAATAGAGTGTGTCCCAACATGTCAGACCAATAGATGTTCAATGTGGTGGCCATCATTTGCTGCACACAATTGCAATCTCTGGCGTAATGAATGTCGTACACGCCGCAGTACATCTGGTGTAATGTCGCCGCAGGCTGCCACAATACGTTGTTTCATACCCTCTGGGGTTGTAGGTACATCACGGTACACGTTCTCCTTTAACGTACCCCACAGAAAGAAGTCCAGAGGTGTAAGATCAGGACGTCGGAGGTTTCAAGCGTCAACTTTAGGTTACAATATCCCCGGATGTAATTAACATTTTACAATGCAACAAACGGCGCTGATTACGTATTTGTTCATATGTTTAGATGTGCTAAGAAAACTAACGTGGTTCCGTTTAAAAAAACGTAGGTTTGTGTTAAAAAACATACTTGCGTGCATTTTTGTATGGTTTGTATTAAACAATTACACTAGCCCCTCTCCTCACGTTTGGTCTGTGGAATCGGTTCTTCAGTATTTGATGTGGTTTACGAAATATATCCAGCGGTAACGTTAGGTGACTCACCCTGTATATATATATATATATATATATATATATATATATATATATATATATATATATATATGTGTGTGTGTGTGTGTGTGTGTGTGTGGAAAACAACAGCCACTTCGAAACAAGCTACTGGGGCTACTACATTGCTCAGCTGCTGTTACTGTCTAATACTTGAAACAAGTCACTTTAACTTTACACGGGCCATTATTAGCTCTCTGTATTGATACGGTCGTATCAGTATCCTATCCGCTAGCGTCGGTGCCTCGATATGTGGTGTCGGAAGGTGTCTCGGCGCTTCAGAAGAGGGCGTGAGTTACGCAGCATCCGGTGTTTGCGTTGAACACAAGCGTGGGACAGAGGCTGAGTCTTTCATAGGATATTGGCAGCGGCGAGTGCGTCAACATTGCAAACTCTTAGCAACGGTCACCAACTTGGCAAAGTGATGGGTTTTTGAGGCTGGAGCTGGCAACTGTTAGCCTCGTGTACTCTCCTCGGTTCCTTCATGGCCATCTATTGCTGGTCTTGAACTTTTCCATGCGGTAAACCCCGGTAGTGATCCGGTCACGAAGGAAGTTCACTGACATGTACCTGCTGTGAGATCGTTATAAAAGTAATTACCAGCATTTCACGGAAGTCGACGTTGAGCTCACGTAGGGCAAGTTACATCGTAATGGTTCTTACACTGAGATGAGAAAACCATGGGATATCGATATGCACATCTACGGATGGGGGTAATATCGCGAAGTAAGGTATAAAAGGGCCGTGCATTGGCGCATCTGTCATATGCACTCAGGTAATTCATGCGGAAAGGTTTCCGATGTGATTATGGCAGCACGATGGGAATTAACATACTTTGAACGCGAAATGATAGCTGGAGCTCGGAAATCGTTAGGGAATTCAGTATTCTAAGATCCACTGTGAATATCAAATTTCAGGCATTACCTGTCACTACGGATAACGCAGTGGCCGACGACCTTCACTTAACTACCGGGTGTAGCAGCTTTAGCGTAAAGTTGTAAGTGCTGGCAGACAAGGAACACCGCGTGAAATGACAGCATAAATCAATGCGGGACGTACGAGGAACGTATCCTTTAGGACTGTGCGGCGAAATTTGGCGTTAATGGGTCATGACAGTCCGAAACCACACGGCATGTCATGGTAATAGTATGACCAAATACAGCATCAGAGGCCCATAAATACTGTTCTTAAGCTCTTCTGGCCCCAAAACTTCAGGAATATGAGCGACAATGATCCACTACTGCCAGCGAGATATTAACCACAGCACTACTTAGGACAGACTCCTTACCTGTCACAAAGGACGAGTAGCCACTTGCTCGCCAACAACACCTTTCCCACTCCGCAAGGCTACTTCCGTAGCTGCGGGGCCTCCCCATACCTTTTACATTCAATCCTACGTTTCCCCAACTATGGACTAAGTCATTTACAGTCGCAACTGTCGCAAGTTCGAATCCTGCCTCGGGTATGGATGCGTGTGATGTCCTTAGGTTAGTTAGTTTTAAGTCGTTCTAAGTCTAGGGGTCTAGGGGACGATGACCTCAGATGTTAAGTCCTATAGTGCTCAGAGCCATTTGAACCATTTGATTTGGGTCATGACAGCAGACGGGCTATGCGAGTGCCTTTGTAACACCACGACATCGCCTGCAGTGCCTCTTCTGAGTTCGTGACAATATCGATTCGACCCCAGACAACTGGAAAATCGGGGCCTCGTCATATTTTTCCCGATTTCAGCTGGTAAGAGCTGATGGTAGGGTTCGAGTGTAGCGCAGACCCCACGAAGCCAGACACTGTGCCAACTGGTGGTGGCTCCATAACGATGTGGGCTGCGTTTACATGCAGTGGACTGGATCCTCTGTTCCAACTAAACCTATCACTGATTGGAAAAGAGTTATGTTCGGTTATTTGTAGACCACTTACACCCACGCACAGACTTCATGTTTCCAAACAACAATGAAATTTTTATGGATGACAATGCCCTATGTCACTGAGCCTCATTATGGGCAATTCGACCGCCCGATTGGAATCCCATCGAAAATTTATGGGACATAATCGAGAGGTCACTTTGTGCACAAAATCTTGCTCCGCCAACGCTTTCACGATTATTGGCGGCTATAGATGTTGCATGGCTCAGTATATCTGCTGGAGACTTCCAACGAGTTTTTGAGTCCATGGCACGTCGAATTGTTGCACTACACCTGGCAATGGACGTCAGAGACAATATTAGGAAGTGTCCCATTACTTTTGTCTCCTCTGTGTAGTTGCACCTAAGCGAGTGATCAAGTCACTGGTGTGGTTAAAATTTGGCTATGCTAGTGCGTGATCGTCTGTCCAATCACTTATGTGTCGCCTAAGGTTGGTCTGTGTTTGATGTTTAGAAATGAGATGCCCAGCGTTGTGGTACGGGTTCCTCTTTTTGTAAGTCTAAATAATTTTTGGGCTGTAATTTAACTCTTATTATTGGAATTCTGTCAGTTACTAAGTTTAACGCTCGGAGACGCTTTTTAAGAAAAGCTTTTTGGAGGCTCTGTTGATTGTTTTCCTTGTTGGCACCTTTAAAACTATTTTAATGTATACAGTGTCTGTTTTATTTACTGACGCTTCTAAATAATTTTTTTGTAAGTTTATATTGCCTGTTTTGATTATTGGCGCCTTTAAACTTTACTGACAGAAAAAACGGCTACACCAAAAAATTATTAATGTTGAGTAGTGAAATTTCGGGAATACAGTTGTCTAGGTCATATATTTAAGTAATTAACATTGCGAAATAAGCCATTGCAAATGTGAAATGCTGGCACATAAATAATCGGTCTAACCACTAGAAAGTTGAATAGAGCATGCAAACGTGTAACTGTGTTGTACAAGTTCCGGATGTCTGTTCGTGGGATGGGGTTCCATGCCTGATGCACTTGGTCGGTCAATACAGCGATGGTAAATGCTGGTTGTGGATGACGCTGGAGTTATCCTAGGATGATGTCCTATATGTTTTAGATTGGAGACAGAATAAGTGATCGACCAGGCCAAGACAACACGTCACCACTCTGTAGAGCATGTTGGGTTACAACAGCGGTATCTAGGCGAGCGTTATCCGTTTGGAAAATACGCCCTCGAATGCTGTTTATGAATAGCAGCATAACAGGTTGAATCAACAGACTGACGTACAGATTTGCAGTCAGGGTGCGTGGGATAAGCAACAGAATGCTCCTGCTGTCATACGAAGTCGCAACCCACGCCATAACCCCTGGTATAGGTCCAGCGGGTCTAGCACGCAGACAGGTTGGTTGCAGCCCTCAACTCGCCTCCTTGAAACCAACACACGGCCATCACTGACACTGCGGCAGACCTATCTTTCATCAGAAAACGCAACAGACCTCCCTCTGACCTCCAATGAACTCTCTTTTGACACCACTGAAGTCCAAAATGGGCGGTGGTTTGAGGTAAGTGGAATGTACGCGACAGGGTGTCTCACTCGGAGCTGCCCTTGAAGACTCCGATTTGTGACAGTTCGTTGTGTTGCAGTGGTGCCAACTGTCGCTCAAATTACTGCTGCAGATGCAGTACGACGCACCATAGCCATACGCCGAAGTCGATGGCCTTCCCTCTCGGCAGTGTCAAGTGGTCGTCTGGGGACCGGTCTTCCTGCGACCGTAGACTCACGACCACAGCTGCCAGCAGTCATGTACATTGGCTACATTCCTGCCAAGTCTTTCTGCAGTATCGCAGAAGGAACAGTCAGCTTCTCGTAGTTCTGTCACATAAACTGTTTCAAAGTTAGTGAGATGTTGATAAAGGGTTCATAGTCACCTTAAAGGCATTTTTGATAAACAGCAACTCACCACGTCCTATCTCTAGGTACCTAACGTTCACGACCGTTACTTCGTGTGTTTAAAGCAAGCTTGCTTTTTATCCTCATATTGGAACTACTAGCGCCACGCTTATGTGAGTGACGCGAAATTTGAGTAGACACTATCTTTCAGATGAACAAACACGCCTACCAACTGTCGCTTATGTCGTACATCTCCTTCTTGGAGTTGCCATTTTTTTCCTTCATTGCATTCGGATCTTTACAGTGTCTGATTTACTTCTTGGAGTTTTTAAACAATTCAATAATTAACTTGCCAGTGGTTAACTGAATAACCAATGGCGCGCAGCCGCTTACCACTCCCGCATTCCCGCATCGTTACCTTTTCATATACAGGGTGAGTCACCTAACATTACCGCTGGATGTATTTCGTAAACCACATCAAATACTGACGAATCGATTCCACAGACCGAACGTGAGGAGAGGGGCTAGTGTAATTGGTTAATACAAACCATAAAAAATGCACGGAAGTATGTTTATTAACACAAACCTACGTTTTTTTAAATGGAACCCCGTTAGTTTTGTTAGCACATCTGAACATATAAACAAATACGTAATCAGTGCCGTTTGTTTCATTGTAAAATGTTAATTACATCCGGAGATATTGTAACCTAAAGTTGACGCTTGAGTAACACTCCTCCGCTGTTCGATCGTGTGTATCGGAGAGCACCGAATTACGTAGGGATCCAAAGGGAACGGTGATGGACCTTAGGTACAGAAGAGACTGGAACAGCACATTACGTCCACATGCTAACACCTTTTTATTGGTCTTTTTCACTGACGCATATGTACATTACCATGACGGGTGAGGTACACGTACACACGCGGTTTCCGTTTTCAATTACGGAGTGGAATAGAGTGTGTCCCGACATGTCAGGCCAATAGATTTTCAATGTGGTGGCCATCATTTGCTGCAAACAATTGCAATCTCTGGCGTAATGAATGTCGTACACACCGCAGTACATCTATTGTAATGTCGCCGCAGGCTGCCACAATACGTTGTTTCATATCCTCTGGGGTTGTAGGCACATCACGGTACACATCATCACGGTACACATTCTCCTTTAACGTACCCCACAGAACGAAGTCCAGAGGTGTAAGATCAGGAGAACGGGCTGGCCATGCAGATGCTGCTCGCCGACCGTGGCCCGTGTTTGTTACAACACGAAACTGAACGTCGAAGGTTTCAAGCGTCAACTTTAGGTTACAATATCTCCGGATGTAATTAACATTTTACAATGCAACAAACGGCAATGATTACGTATTTGTTTATATGTTCAGATGTGTTAACAAAACTAACGGGGTTCCATTTAAAAAAACGTAGGTTTGTGTTAAAAAACATACGTCCGTGCGTTTTTTTATGGTTTGTATTAACCAATTACACTAGCCCCTCTCCTCACGTTCGGTCTGTGGAATCGGTTCGTCAGTATTTGATGTGGTTTACGAAATATATCCAGCGGTAACGTTAGGTCACTCACCCTGTATACTGGCAAAACCAGGATATATCTGACACAAATATTAGATTTCGTCATGTAACAGATAAGGAGATTGGAACACTGGGAGACCCAGGGTGTCATTTATTAAGTGCCATGTTTACTTTTATGTTGCACGATTACCCTCTTTCTTTGGAGTAGCAGACAATGCGCTGTAAATGCTTCCACATCAAAGTATTGCTAATTTCTGCAAGAATTATTGTATACACTTACCCCACGTCTAGCTAAAATGATGGTACGTTATTGATAATACCTTCTTTGATACATTTTGTAATGACATTTATGCATTGAAAATAAATGTCGGAGAACGACATATTATTCCTTTACACTTCATGCAAGACAATACATGGTTCCTTATTGGAACACATGATGTGCTGCCACTCTTCGTGTAGTGATCGTCTTTGCTCTTTATGGTTCCATTACAAAGTTCACAATTAATTAGAGTTTTATTGAGTTTCGTTCGATACATTGTTCATAAAGGTAATTTACGTAGTTTTATCTTAATACCTTTAGCAGAACAAAATGACAGAGAGTTTGAGTACCCGCAGAGGAAAAGACAAATGAACTGCTTGCTAAAAAATGCTCATTAAAATAAATGAGGCAAAACACAAAGTAATGAAATGAACACGTAAAAAGGAATAGAGTTTTTTACTTCTCGCTCAGAAGAAACATCTGCCTCAAACAAGTGAATTCAGGTACTTGGAAAGCTTTAATGTTGAAAAATACTAAAGAGTAATTTACATTAATGACGATGACTGAAACGGTACGCAGTTGTTTCATCGAACATTGTCTCGTTATTCTTCTTGGGGCACTATGCAATACAAAGGAAAGAACAAGGAAAACCAAAATGAGGGAACTTAAGAGCAAAATTTTGAGATGTCAAAGACGGGGTTCATACAGGCAAATAAAACAACTAGCCCAAGGGAGATTGCCTTGGACCATCATATTGCCCACTAATCCTCAGATAATAAAGGAGAATATCACGTTATATTAAAATACAATAGCGAATTCTGGAAAACATTCATTGTTTTTCATTTTCTGCATGCTCGTTCGTGTATAAAATACACTGAAAAGCCAAAGAAATTGGTACACCAGCCTAATATCATTTAAGGCCCCCGCGAGCACGCGGAAGTGCCGCAGCACGATATGGCGTGGACTCGAGTATGTCTGAAGTACTGCTGGAGGGAACTGACACCTTGAATACTGCCGGGCTGTCCATAAATTCGTAAGAGAACGAGCACGAGGGGGTGGAGATCTCTTCTGAACAGCACGTTGCAAGGCATCCCACATATGCTCAATAATGTTCACGTCTGGGGAGTTTGGTGGCCAGCGGAAGTGTTTAAACTCAGAAGGGTGTTGCTGGAACCACTCTGTAGCAATTCTGGACGTGTGGGGTGTCGCATTGCCCTGCTGGAATTGTCCAAGTCCGTATGAGAACATAATGGAAATGAATGGATGCAGGTGATCAGACAGGATGCTTACGTACGTGTCACCTGACAGTCGCATCTAAACTATCAGGGTCCTATATCACTTCAACGCCACACGCCCCACACCATTACAGAGCCTTCACCAGATTGAACAGTCCCCTGCTAACATGCAGGATCCATGGATTCACGAGGTAGTCTCCATATCCGTACACGACCATCCAATTGATACAATTTGAAACGAGAGTCGTCCTACCAGGCAACATGTTTCCAGTCATCAAGTCCAATGTCGGTGTTGACAGGCCCAGGCAAGGCATAAAGCTTTGTGTCATGCAGTCATCAAGGGTACACCATTGGGTCTTTGGCTCCGAAAGACCGTATCGATTATGTTACGTTGAAAGGTTTGCACGCTGACACCTCGTGATGGCCCAAAATTGAAATCTGTAGCAATCTGAGGAAGGGTTGCACTTCTGTCATGTCGAAAGATTCTCTTCAGTCGTCATTGGTCCCGTCCTTGCAGGATTTTTTCCAGCATCAGCAATTTCGGAGATATGACGTTTTACCAGATTTCTGATATTCACGGTACACTCGTGAAACGGTCGTACGGGAAAATCCCCTCTTCATCACTCCCTCGTGCGCTGACTGTAACACAACGCTCCAACTCATTTAAATCTTGATAACCTGCCATTGTAGCAGCAGTAACCGATCTAACAACTGAGCAGCGCCGTATTCTGCCTGTTTACATATCTGTGTATTTGAATACGGATGCGTATACCAGTTTCTTTGGTGCTTCAGTGTGTACTGGGCATCGTATGATATGCACACCTAGTGCTGTATGGAGTTAAATTGCCGCTGCTACGATTTCATAACTTATTCGTGTACTTGATATTGTGATTGTTCTCGCCACAGTACGGCGGACATATTTTGAATATTTGTTCTTTTGGCTACAGTTAAATTTAGACTTATATATGCATTGCAGAGACATCTTATTTCAGTACGAGAATAGGACTGCGCCCAATAAGCAGCAACTAGCTGTTCGCACAGACAGGCGAACATGCCCGAGATACGCTGCGACAGATGGTCATGTTAGGGATGAGGATCTGCCGAGAGGGAAAAGTTGGATGCACTTGTAATTTTGCGGCAGAAGATTCTTGCTATTTAGGCACTAAAACAGGATGACTTAATAAAAAATTATAACTATAATTCGTTAGGCAATGAACGAGGGCCAACGGATAAATCTCTTTTCATTTTTACTTATTCTTTTAATTATATAAAATTGATCTTTTATGAAGCAGTTGCCGATATTGTACCAGTCCGAAAAGAGCTGAAGGTGTCAGGAAGCTTAAGAACATGTACTGAAATTTAGTACGTTGTGAAATAGGTTGATGCAGCGGTCAGGTAGATGCAACATTAAATATTACTTGTGGTA
Organism: Schistocerca cancellata; assembly: GCF_023864275.1. Classification (NCBI taxonomy): domain Eukaryota; kingdom Metazoa; phylum Arthropoda; class Insecta; order Orthoptera; family Acrididae; genus Schistocerca; species Schistocerca cancellata. The sequence continues at coordinate 157,786,552 of NC_064633.1, forward strand.
ATTTTCTTGCAGCAAAATGTATTTTTAGTTCAGTGAGTCTTTAGATCTCGTTATTGTAATATCACGGGAGATTGAATACGGCAATTATCGTAGAAGTTGAATAGTTGGCTGAAAAACAGTGGATAATATATTTGTAGTGTTAAAGTTCAGGATGGCAGTACCGTCTGCTGTCTTCAATAAATTATATTTAACTACCATATCTTTATTATTGCAATAGAGTTCACCGAAATACACACTTAAGTAGTTACCACTTAACTATCAAGTCTTTTTGTGACTAACAATCTCCTCTTCTGCAAGGTAAACAAGAGGAAGCTAAGGGCTTTGTATGTGCAAGTAAATGTTTTACATACAAACAAGCTACCCGTTCGGCGCTTCCACATAGCCGTTCTAACGCTGCTTCAATACATCCTAGGGGTTAAATGGTGGGACAGACTCTTTATCAACCATGTAGGCAGCTAGCAGTAGGTTTCGATGAGCTGCTGATGAATACAGTGAGAGATTCGAATAAACCTTTTACAGGGGACCTTTTATCTCTGGAAATTAAAAACCTGCTTTAAACGGGTTGAAATCGTAATGAATCGCTTTTTACTTGTTTTGCAAATCAAACTGCCTTTTCCTGCTGCTATTTATTTTATTTAATCCATACGCGTTTCGCCTTCAACTGTTTTAAGGCATCTATAATGATACAGTTTTGTTAGTTATAGATTATCAAACAGTTCACTTCGCGATTTTTTGTAAAAAATGTAATTACTTACGATTTGCTGACCTGCGCTTCTTCCTAAGTAATTACATTTTTTACAAAAAATCGCGAAATGAACTGTTTGATAATCTGTAACTAACAAAACTGTATCATTATAGATCTCACTGATGATGCCCTAAAACAGTAGAAGGCGAAACGTGTATGGATTAAACCAAATAAATAGCAGCATGAAAAGGCAGTTTGATTTGCAAAACAAGTATTTATATGCTTGCTGCGGAGGATGGCCACACAAACAAACTTGTGAATCTCTTTTTGTTTGGCTCTGTTGTTTCTCGTGGTCAACTGATCACGAACTGCGGTAACAAGCGAAACTATCAACGTAATTTGGCCATCACTGGGAAATACACTCTAAGGGGAAAAAAAACACGAATGCCGATGAAAGAATTATCCGAACGGGACGTAAAACGGGAGGCTGATGCAAATTTACAGACAAGAAAATCATTATAATTTCAGAAAAATTGGGTTATTTACTCAAGAGAAGTAGCTTCACAAACTGAGCAAGTCAATAATGCGTCCCTCGTGTAAGCAGCTATTTGGCTTAAATTGATTGGCAGAGTTGTCGGGTGTTCTCCTCAGGGATACCGTGAAAAATTCTCTACAATCGGCGTGTTAGATCTTCAAAATCTCGAGATGTTTTGAAGGTCTCGCCCATAATGCTCCAAACGTTCTCAACTGAGCAGAGATCCAGCGACCTCGCCGACCAGGGTACGGTTTGGTATGCACGAAGACAAGCAGTATAAACTCCGAATGTGGGCAGGCATTATTTTGCTGAAATGTAAGCCCAAGATGGCTTGTCAGGGAGGACAAGAAAACGGGCGTAGAATGTCGTTGACGTACCGCTGTGTTGTCAAGCTTTCTCGAATGACAACCAAAGAGGTATGAAAAGAGATGCAGTTCAGACTATCATTCCTGGGCGTCGGATCGTATGACGAGTGACATTCAGGTTGGTATCCCACCGCTGTACGGGGCGTCTCAAGTCACGTTTTGGGTCATTGACTGGAATAGAATTGCTCCAGCGATGAGTCCCTCTTTGAAATGGGCCCTGATAAGCAGCGAAAACGTGTCTGGAGAGGCCCCGGATAGTGTACCAGGCTGCCTCGCGTCCGATGTGCGGCCAACAACCAGGAATGATGATCTCAGGTGCCATTTCTTTTCATAGCAAGAGCCCTTTGTATGTCATACGCGCCACCGCTGCAACACAGCGATGCGTCGATGATATTTTACTCATCGTTTTGTTGCCCTTCATGGTAAGCCATCCTGGGCTAAACATTTCAGCAAGATAATGCTCGCCCGTATAATACGGGAGTTTTTATTGCTTGTCTTCGTGCTTGCCCAACCCTTCTTCACGAGTAAGGTCACGGGTCTCTCGTCACTGAGAACATTTGGAGCTTTATGGGCAAAGACCCTCCAACCAGATCGGGATTTTGACCATCTAACGCCTCAGCTGGACAGAATTTGGCACGACATTCTTAAAAAAAATGGTTCAAATGGCTCTGAGCACTATGGGACTTAACATCTATGGTCATCAGTCCCCTAGGACATAGAACTACTTAAACCTAACTAACCTAAGAACATCACACACATCCATGCCCGAGGCAGGATTCGAGCCTGCGACCGTAGCGGTCACGCGGTTCCAGACTGAAGCGCCTAAACCGCACGTCCACACCGGCCGGCGACATTCTTCAGGAGGATATCCAATAACTCTATCAATCGATGCCTAAGTGAATAAATGTTTCCATAACAGCCAGAGTTGTACCAACACGTTATAGATTTGCTCAGTTTGCAATTCTCTTTGCCCTGAATAAATCATCCAATTTTTTCTGAAATTGTAATCGTTTATTTCTCTGAACATGTACAAAACGTCTACCGATTTTCGTTGCATTCGCATAATTTGTTTGTTGTGCGTACTCTTTTTATGTACCAAAGTGCATGAACTTCATGTGACCGTAAGATGTTAGTGCTAGACAGAGCATGATATCATATCTTTAGCTGTCTTGCAGAAGTCGTCACGACACTCGATAATAATCACTGTTAGTCTTCGGTTTTATATCGAAAAAGCACTTCGCAAAGCTAAATTCGAATTCACTTACATACGAGGTGCATTCAAGTTCTAAGGCCTCCGATTTTTTTTCTAATTAATTACTAACCCGAAATCGATGAAACTGGCGTTACTTCTCGACGTAATCACCTTGCAGACGTACACATTTTTCACAACGCTGACGCCATGATTCCATGGCAGCGGCGAAGGCTTCTTTAGGAGTCTGTTTTGACCACTGGAAAATCGCTGAGGCAATAGCAGTACGGCTGGTGAATGTGCGGCCACGGAGAGTGTCTTTCATTGCTGGAAACAGCCAAAAGTCACTAGGAGCCAGGTCAGGTGAGTAGGGAGCATGAGGAATCACTTCAAAGTTCTTATCACGAAGAAACTGTTGCGTAACGTTAGTTCGATGTGCGGGTGCGTTGTCTTGGTGAAACAGCACATGCGCAGCCCTTCCTGGACGTTTTTGTTGCAGTGCAGGAAGGAATTTGTTCTTCAAAACATTTTCGTAGGATGCACCTGTTACCGTAGTGCCCTTTGGAACAATGGGTAAGGATTACACCCTCGTTGTCCCAGAACATGGACACCATCATTTTTTCAGCACTGTCGGTTACCCGAAATTTTTTTGGTGGCGGTGAATCTGTGTGCTTCCATTGAGCTGACTGGCGCTTTGTTTCTGGATTGAAAAATGACATCCACATCTCATCCATTGTCACAACCGACGAAAAGAAAGTCCCATTCATGCTGTCGTTGCACGTCAACATTGCTTGGCAACATGCCACACAGGCAGCCGTGTGGTCGTCCGTCAGCATTCGTGGCACCCACCTGGATGACACTTTTCGCATTTTCAGGTCGTCATGCAGGATTGTGTGCACAGAACCCACAGAAATGCCAACTCTGGAGGCGATCTGTTCAACAGTCATTCGGCGATCTCCCAAAACAATTCTCTCCACTTTCTCGATCATGTCGTCAGACCGGCTTGTGCAAGCCCGAGGTTGTTTCGGTTTGTTGTCACACGATGTTTTGCCTTCATTAAACTGTCGCACCCACGAACGCACTTTCGACACATCCATAACTCCATCACCACATATCTCCTTCAACTCTCGATGAATTTCAATTGGTTTCACACCACGCAGATTCAGAAAACGAATGATTGCACGCTGTTCAAGTAAGGAAAACATCGCCATTTTAAGTATTTAAAACAGTTCTCATTCTCGCCGCTGGTGGTAAAATTCCATCTGCTGTACGGTGCAGCCATCTCTGGGACGTATTGACAATGAACGCGGCCTCATTTTAAAACAATGCGCATGTTTCTATCCCCTTCCAGTCCGGAGAAAAAAAATCGGAGGCCTTAGAACTTGAATGCACCTCGTAGAAGGCGGACGAAAATTCAGTACACCGAAAACACAACATACTGCCATGCCTAATACGGTGAAGGAAAACTTTTAGCAGTTAAAACAGCTTCCGATCGACTCGGCATTTATCAACACCTGACCTGTATGACTTCAAGAAAATCTTACATCATTCGTCCAGCAAAATAGTGGCAAGTTCCGGTAACGATGATGGGATTGGATAGCGATCGACCTCCTTCTCTACAATGTAGACAAAAAAGACTCAATAATATTCAGATCTGGTGACTATAGTGGCCAGATGAGAAGCAACAATTCGTCCTCGATCTCATAAAACCAGACATGGACAGTGCGTTCTTTGTGAAAAGGTGCTCTGTCATCTTGAAACAAAGCATCACCGTCAGGGAACAAACATGGTACCACGTGACGTACCTTATCAGCAAAAATGGTCACATGATCCTTCGCAGTAATGCGACCTTGCAGGGTAATAATGGGGTCAAGTGACAAGTGGCTACAGTCAGCATCTGATCAGCGCAGTGAGGCAGAATTTGACAGAGTCCGAAGAGAAACACAAGCGCTATTGCGGAGAGAAAAGAACACGTTCGTGAGTGGGGAGAAGACTTCCAGGGAAGGAGGATGAAGAACATGTATAGAAAAGTCAACCATCTGAGGAAAACCTATAAACTCACGGACAAATTCACTAAAAAAATGCCAAAGTAGAGATGCTGACAAATGATTGTCAAGTTGCAAAGAGGTGGGAAGAAGATTTCAGTTACTTGTTAAATTGTGAAGACCCAACGACACTCCTAAACTTCCCCCTTCCACAGACAGCAGACCCTGAATACCTAACGCCAACTGTAAAAGAGATCAGGAAGTAGATAAAACGGCTTAAAATTGACAGAAGCCCAGGAGAAGAAGGCATTCATACGGAAATAATTCAGGAAGAGGGTGAATACCTTGTCACAAGGATTCACAAATTAACAGAGACCATTTGCAACACTGAAAACATTCCAGAAGACTGGAGGAATGTACTAATCTGTCCCATCCACAAGAAGAATGACCGAATGGCATGTGAAAACTATCTGGTATCACTCTGCTCAATATTTGTTATAAGATCTTCTCAAACTGTCTTCTAGATCGAATCCAACCGTTGGCAAGAACCATTATTGGAGAATATCAAGGAGGATTTCGTCACGAGAGATCTACTATCGACCAAATCTTTGTCGTACGCCAGATCGTAGAAGAAATGTGGGAGTGCTGTTTGTCGGCTTCAGAAAATCATATGACTGCATTCATCGGGAAATCATGCTGAGGCGTCTGGAAGAGTTCAGTTATGCCAAGAAACTAGTAAGCCTCACGAAGGCCTGCCTGATAGATACTACAGCAAAGGTAAAAATTGGAAATAAGGTGACTGAAACATTCAAAATAAAAACTGGGCTATGGCAGGGTGATGGACTATCACTTGCTCTTTCCAATCCCGCATTAGAGAAGGTAATGCGAGAGATGTCATCTAATGAACTCACAGTAGTCCAGACCGGGGATGTGAACATCAAGCTATGCCGATGATATAGTGCTACTGTCTGGGTCGAAAGTAGAGTTAGGGGAAATGGCTGACATTCTGGAAACAAAATAGAGGAAAATTGGACTTCAAATCAATTGTGACAAGACGGAATACATGGTTCAACACTGTAGACATAATGAAACTCAGGCACCAGTTCCACCCTTACAGACAACTGAAGGTTCTTATCATCAAGTCAGGGAGTTCAAATATCTGGGCGCAGTATTCAGAAATGAACCATCCAGTAAAATGGAAATACAGGCAAGACTACAGGCAGGTAATCGCTGTTACCACGGCCTTAATGTTCTCCTCAAAACCAGAAGTTGGTCAAGACATTTCAAAATAAACATCTACTAAACACTCCTACAGCCAGTAGCAGTATGTGGATGTGCCACCTGGAGTACAACCAAGCAAGATCTGAACTGACTGATGATATTTGAAAGGAAAGTCCTTGGGAAGATTTTTGGACCAGATTACGATAATGAGACTGAAAACTGGAGGACTCGTCGCAATACAGAGCTGTATGATATTTACAAAGAGCTGAAGATCGTGGCTATAATGAAGACACAATGACTCCAGTGGGCAGGGCATGTCGCTCGAATGCAGGACAACCGATGGCCGGAAACTATACTCAACGCCAAGCCAACCGGCAGAAGGCCTGTAGGAAGACCTACAACTCGACGGACTGACTGCGTATCCGAAGACCTTCAGAGAGTGGGACTGCTGGAAGGATGGCAAAAAGGACCCGAAGACAGGCTGAAGTGGAGACAACCTCTCGAAGCAGCGCGCGGTCCATTGGGCCTGATGGCGTAAAGTAAAGTAAAGTAAGTAAAGTAATGGGACACCACGTTATGGCTGTCGTATCATTACTGAATAACCGCCATGTTTTAGTCTTGGGGCGTAAATTCCGCTAGAGGTTGAAAAAAGTACAAAACAAGACTGAATCGACCAAATGACTTTGTTCTATTGCTCCATAGTCCAGTTTTTATGGCTTCGGAACAAGATTTTTCTGTGAGGGACACTTGCATCGCTGATGAGTGGTTTTGGAATTCCAGCTCGTCGTGTGGTTCACAGCTTACGGAGCTCCCCACGTGTTGTTTTGGTGCTGACATTGTTCGCGAGTGCACATTCAGTTCTGCAGTAACTTTTGCTGTTGTTCTCTCATTTCTCGCTAGAAACCTCTTCATTAACCGTGTGTCACAATAATTCAAAACATACCTTCGTCCACGTTATGACTCAGCGGATGATGTTATTCCTTTTGCCCTGAATGCTGTATAAGTCTCCGACATGGTGTCACTTGAAACACCTAACATGTCGGCTACTGTGATACGGAAACAATGGCCGGCCGTTGTGGCCGTGCGGTTCTAGGCGCTACAGTCTGGAACCGAGCGACCGCTACGGTCGCAGGTTCGAATCCTGCCTCGGGCATGGATGTGTGTGATGTCCTTAGGTTCGTTAGGTTTAATTAGTTTCAAGTTCTAGGCGACTGATGACCTCAGAAGTTAAGTCGCATAGTGCTCAGAGCCATTTGAACCATTTGAACGGAAACAACCACCACAAGAGCACCAACAATTATCACACTTTCAAATTCACTTAGCTCCCATATAGTGCTTTCACAACTGCACAATGAGTTGAGGGCATAGCACAGATGTCATTCATAGTAATACCGGTATATTAAAGCACAGTCTGCAGGTTTGGCTAGAATCTGCCAAATTCTGTAAATGAAATGCAGTACTGCTATATGCAGTATGCCAAAATTAAGAGGTTTATTTGTTGATATCAACGTTTCAATTATGACGTAGCTTTTCTTTAGTTAATAGCGGATAAAGGCCATCAGTATACATGTGTAGTTATCGAGTCTTTTAGAGGAATACGTAGCTTTTAAAATTCACAGTGAGTACCCCAGGATATGCTCCACGCATTCGAGTATATAAAAGTGGTATCAGAATCTTAGGATACTAGTTAAAATACAGAACTACATTTCTGTATTGTGGTTAGTGACTAGACTCGGTATGTAGAGGACGATAGTTAAAAATCTACATCTGGTAATCTCGATTTGGGTTCCCATGATTTGCCTGAATCTTATGGGTACCTTGAAAGACTTCATAGGCGCAACAGCTTGCAGCCGTTGACTGGTTGGAGTCTTTGGATATCCAAGTATGATGGAAAATGGATTTCTCAGCTTCTTTCACCTGTTGCCAATTCGCTTGCTTTCACTATGATCTTATATACACATACATGAGGATTCCGCTGCCCTTGCCGATGCCGTTTCATGCAACCCCACATGATAGAACGGTACTGAAGGCCAGTTCGCTTTGGAGATGTGAAGCACACTGTCATAAAGTTGCAGAATGACTGGTAAAGTATACGAATTTATCTTGACCTTTGTACAACTTTTGTTTATGAAAATAATTCAGCACATTAATGCAGCGAGACATATATTTATCTTCTTATTGAGCTGTATACCGAAAAGCTGTTACATCCAAGTTTCCCATTTTGATATCTCTTGTTAATTTCGTTGTCTCCATTGGTGAAACACGCTGTATAAGGCAAGGTCTCTGAACCAGTTAAAAAAATTAAGTACTATAAACGAAGTAAACTTACAGACACATCCAAAACCTGTATGACTACACTGCTAATCACACAAAGATAGGCGGAAGACCCTTGGATAAGTATGGCAGAAGTAAGGTATATCTTGGTTCAACAATATCATGTAAGTATGGCGAATTCCCACCTGTATTTTTTACAGTATGATTCCGTAAGTTAACAGTCGCCCAAAGCTCTGAGAGACAATTTATTTCGATTACCTCGCTGTCATATATCTGAATACCGTTCCTGGCATAGATAGTGTGCCTTTATAAATCGATATAGGTAGGAGCAACTGAATCATCCTATATACGATGTATAAACGTATGTACTGATTCATATCATTTTTATCTTATCTTGTAGCTACTTAACTGTATGTCCTTGTAATATACAAGCCATACGCTGAACAATCAAAGAACTTTATCCAGTCAAATGAAGCGATGGTTCTTTTGAAACGGAATGATCGCTTTCCTTCTCCATCCTGATACAATCCGCATTTATTCTCCTTCTCTAATGGCCTCACTGCCAACGGGACGTTAAACCTAATTTTTCTTCCTTCCTTCATTTTTCCTGTGCCACAAATAACAAACAAAACCAGTAATTTTAGTCTTTTAGCTGTTGCACCAGTCCTTTTTTGTGCCATTTATAAGATATAGTGGGCGTGTGGATCTCATCGTTATTGGCATACAATCCGAACACCAAATGCGTTCTCTTATTAAACATAAGCCTTGTATAGAATTGCTGAAATGTTAAGCACTATATTAACGGAATCGAAATAACTATATTAACAGCTGAGAAACATAAAAACATAAGTACAGTCAACCATGTAGGTATTGCAAAAGAGTACAGCAAAGTACATATTTTAAATCGAACAGATTTATGTCTTAACTGATTCATTGACTCATCACCGTCCAGCCCAAATCACTTAGCACAGAAACTTGAAATCTGGAGGGGGTGTTGATCTAATATTGAAGGCATAAAGGGGGGAATAGGGATGAGTGGTCTTTTTAAAACTATGTGGCTATTAAGGGAACTTCAACAACAGAAGTAAGAAAATTGGAATTTGGTTTCTCGGTCAGAAATGAAACAATACGAGTTTCGGCATATTCGGAAATTCAACTCCTAAGACCGTGAAATAGTTGGTGTAAGCGTTTTTTTTAAATGCATTATTAAATAACTAGCACAGTATTTTTAAAGCTACAACTCTGAAAATTGGTGTTTGTATTCCTGGTTGGAAACAAAAAATACATGTTTCAATGTCTTTTGAAATTCAACTGTTAAGGGGACGTAATAGGAACAAGAAGTTTTGTGAAAACATTTCGTTATCGAAGTGTTTTAAAGCTAAACCTATGAAAGTTTTTATTTGACTTCTCAGAAATAAAAAATAAGTGCTTCAGTGTTTTTGGAAATTCACCCAGTGCGTTTAGTGAAGTAGATATTAAAAATATTATGTTATAAAAATTTTATTTGGCTTCTCGGTACGAAATGAAGGAAGAATGTATTTCAGTGTTTTTGGAAATTCAAACCGTAAGGGCAGGAAAATTTTTATGAAAATATTACGTTGTACTAAATCATTCTTATAGCTAAATCTATGAAAATGGTATTTAATTCCTCAGTTAGAAACAAAGAAACATGTGTTAACATTTTGAAAGTTAAATCTATGAAACCTGGTTTTTGACTTCTCAGGCAGAAATCGAGAAATGTGTGTTAACATTTTTAAAGCTAAATCTATGAAAATTGGTCTTGACTCCTTTGTTAGGAATAATGTAATATGTATTTTGGGATGAAGTTTTCTATGGAAATATCACCGCAAGAACTAAAAAGGCGAGATTAATAAAAACCTCCGACCCCAACTACCAGAATCGCTTTGTAGTCAAAAGTACAGTCGGAAAAGACAATGCGTCTATGCCTTAATTAGCATGAAATGTTTAGAAGGTATTGCAATTAGTAAACTACATCAAATAATCCTATTTATGACTCACCATGACAAATCAGCTTTGACATAACTGTCTACAAAAAGAAAGAATAATCTTTAAACGACAACGTTTCTGTAGGTCTAATATATATTAACAAAATTATTTCTGTTGTAAATACTAAGCAAACTATTCATTACTGATGTCAAAATGGACAGCACGTTTAAATGCGATTCATGTACAGCACTGCCAACGGCCTTGCCGCAGTGGTAACACCGGTTCCCGTCAGATCACCCAAGTTAAGCGCTGTCGGGCTGGGCTAGCACTTTGATGAGTGAGCATCTGGTCCGCCGAGCACTGTTGGCAAGCGGGGTGCACTCAGCCCTTGTGAGGCAAACTGAGGAGCTACTTGACTGAGAAGTAGCGGCTCCGGTCTCGGAAACTGACTTACGGCCAGGAGAGCGGGGTGCTGACCACATGCCCCTCCATATCCGCATCCAGCTACGCCTATGAGCTGAGGATGACACGGCAGCCGGTCAGTACCGTTGGGCCTTCATGGCCCGTTCGGGAGGAGAGAGACAGATGTACAGCACTATCCGTTTGAGATGAGACTGTTCGGTACCTGGTGTAAGACTGGCGTTAATATATTAAAAAACTAGAAACCCGCCTCGATTGCGAAAAAAGCACCTAGTGTTAACCTAGGTTTCGCCGTAGATAACTACACCTTCTTCAGAACAATAAAACCCACAAGTGCCTAAGAAGACCTTTGTCAATGATTAAAAGAACACCATGGCTATACATTTATAAACGAAAAAAAAAAGGAAAACACAAACAGTACTTATGTACAAAGTCAAAACCACAACTTAACTTAATGGTGTGCGCTCCACCTCACATCGGCCTATATTCGATGGGCCATGACCCGCCATAAACTGCAGCTACAAATGGTCGCTCACTTACACGCCCAACCCGCTACCTATGCACATGCGCAAGACAAGGGAAGTTACTTGTATGCGCATGCGCATACGAATACGAGAAAGTTTATACATGGGTCGTGGCTAAATAGCCCATATATTTCCCACCGTGAATCAACATACACTCCTGGAAATTGAAATAAGAACACCGTGAATTCATTGTCCCAGGAAGGGGAAACTTTATTGACACATTCCTGGGGTCAGATACATCACATGATCACACTGACAGAACCACAGGCACATAGACACAGGCAACAGAGCATGCACAATGTCGGCACTAGTCCAGTGTATATCCACCTTTCGCAGCAATGCAGGCTGCTATTCTCCCATGGAGACGATCGTAAAGATGCTGGATGTAGTCCTGTGGAACGGCTTGCCATGCCATTTCCACCTGGCGCCTCAGTTGGACCAGCGTTCGTGCTGGACGTGCAGACCGCGTGAGACGACGCTTCATCCAGTCCCAACTGTAGGGCCCCCCTAGACAGGTCAGGCGTGCACTACACACCGGAAGCAGCTACTAGGGTAGCAGAGTACGTGTGGCGTGCACACGGGGGTTTTTTAGGTTAGAGGGACCCCCCCTTGGGCGAAACGATAAAATACCTGACGGCTTACCAGAGAGGACATTATCATCGTTGATAAAGAACGTCCGTCCTCAGAGACCAAAAACAGGAAAAGTTAACGTAATATTGGTAAACTGCAGGAGTATCCAGGGCAAGGTTCCTGAATTAGTATCTCTTATTGAAGGAAATAGTGCGCATATAGTATTAGGAACGGAAAGTTGGTTAAAACCGGAAGTGAACAGTAACGAAATCCTAGACACAGAATGGAATATATACCGCAAGGATAGGATAAACGCCAATGGTGGAGGAGTATTTATAGCAGTAAAGAATTCAATAATATCCAGTGAAGTTATTAGCGAATGCGAATGTGAAATAATCTGGGTTAAGCTAAGTATCAAAGGTGGGTCAGATATGATAGTCGGATGCTTCTATAGACCACCTGCATCAGCAACCGTAGTAGTTGAGCGCCTCAGAGAGAACCTGCAGAACGTCGTGAAGAAGTTTCGTGATCATACTATTGTAATAGGGGGAGACTTCAATCTACCAGGTATAGAATGGGATAGTCACACAATCAGAACTGGAGCCAGGGACAGAGACTCTTGTGACATTATCCTGACTGCCTTGTCCGAGAATTACTTCGAGCAGATAGTTAGAGAACCAACTCGTGAAGCTAACGTTTTAGACCTCATAGCAACAAATAGACCGGAACTTTTCGACTCCGTGAATGTAGAAGAGGGTATCAGTGATCATAAGTCAGTGGTTGCATCAATGACTACAAGTGTAATAAGAAATGCCAAGAAAGGAAGGAAAATATATTTGCTTAGCAAGAGTGATAGGGCACAAATCGCAGAATATCTGAGTGACCACCATCAAACGTTCATTTCTGAGGAAGAGGATGTGGAACAAAAATGGAAAAAATTCAGAAACATCGTCCAGTACGCCTTAGATAAGTTCGTACCGACTAAGGTCCAAAGCGAGGGGAAAGATCCACCGTGGTATAACAATCATGTACGAAAGGTACTACGGAAACAAAGAAAGCTTCATCATAGGTTTAAGAGTAGTCGAATCATAGCTGATAAGGAAAAGCTGAACGAAGCGAAAAAGAGCGTAAAGAGAGCAATGAGAGAAGCATTCAACGAATTCGAACATAAAACATTGGCAAACAATCTAAACAAGAACCCTAAAAAGTTTTGGTCATATGTAAAATCGGTAAGCGGATCTAAATCCCCTATTCAGTCACTCGTTGACCACGATGGCACCGAAACAGAGGACGACCGAAGAAAGGCAGAAATACTGAATTCAGTGTTCCGAAACTGTTTCACTGCGGAAAATCGTAACACGGTCCCTGACTTCAGCCGTCGCACGGACGCCAAAATGGAAAATATTGAAATAAACGATATCGGAATTGAAAAACAACTGCTATCACTTAGTAGCGGAAAAGCATCCGGACCAGACGAGATACCCTTAAGATTCTACAGTGATTATGCTAAAGAACTTGCCCCCTTTCTATCAGCAATTTATCGTAGATCGCTGGAAGAACGTAAAGTACCTAGCGACTGGAAGAAAGCGCAGGTCGTTCCCATTTTCAAGAAGGGTCATAAATCAGATGCGAATAATTATAGGCCTATTTCGCTTACGTCAATCTGTTGTAGAATAATGGAACATGTTTTGTGTTCTCGTATTATGACGTTCTTAGATAATACAAATCTCCTTCATCATAACCAACATGGATTCCGCAAACAGAGATCATGTGAAACTCAGCTCGCCCTATTTGCCCAAGAAATTCACAGTGCCGTAGACACTGGCGAGCAGATTGATGCCGTATTCCTGGACTTCAGGAAGGCATTTGATACGGTTCCGCACTTACGTTTAGTGAAAAAAATACGAGCTTACGGAATATCGGACCAGGTTTGTGATTGGATTCAGGATTTCCTAGAAGAAAGAACACAACATGTCATTCTTAACGGTTCAAAATCTGCAGATGTAGAGGTAATTTCGGGAGTACCGCAAGGAAGCGTGATAGGACCTTTATTGTTTACAATATACATAAATGACTTAGTTGACAACATCGGTAGCTCCGTGAGGCTATTTGCAGATGACACGGTTGTCTACAAGAAAGTAGCAACATCAGAAGACTCGTACGTACTCCAGGAAGACCTGCAGAGGATTAATGCATGGTGCGACAGCTGGCAGCTTTCCCTAAACGTAGATAAATGTAATATAATGCGCATACATAGGGGCAGAAATCCATTCCAGTACGATTATGCCATAGGTGGTAAATCATTGGAAGCGGTAACGACCGTAAAATACTTAGGAGTTACTATCCGGAGCGATCTGAAGTGGAATGATCACATAAAACAAATAGTGGGAAAAGCAGGCGCCAGGTTGAGATTCATAGGAAGAATTCTAAGAAAATGTGACTCATCGACGAAAGAAGTAGCTTACAAAACGCTTGTTCGTCCGATTCTTGAGTATTGCTCATCAGTATGGGACCCTTACCAGGTTGGATTAATAGAAGAGATAGACATGATCCAGCGAAAAGCAGCGCGATTCGTCATGGGGACATTTAGTCAGCGCGAGAGCGTTACGGAGATGCTGAACAAGCTCCAGTGGCGGACACTTCAAGAAAGGCGTTACGCAATACGGAGAGGTTTATTATCGAAATTACGAGAGAGCACATTCCGGGAAGAGATGGGCAACATATTACTACCGCCCACATATATCTCGCGTAATGATCACAACGAAAAGATCCGAGAAATTAGAGCAAATACGGAGACTTACAAGCAGTCGTTCTTCCCACGCACAATTCGTGAATGGAACAGGGAAGGGGGGATCAGATAGTGGTACAATAAGTACCCTCCGCCACACACCGTAAGGTGGCTCGCGGAGTATAGATGTAGATGTAGATGTAGAAACATGCTCAATGGGGGACAGATCCGGAGATCTTGCTGGCCAGGGTAGTTGACTGACACCTTCTAGAGCACGTTGGGTGGCACGGGATACATGCGGACGTGCATTGTCCTGTTGGAACAGCAAGTTCCCTTGCCGGTCTAGGAATGGTAGAACGATGGGTTCGATGACGGTTTGGATGTACCGTGCACTATTCAGTGTCCCCTCGACGATCACCAGTGGTGTACGGCCAGTGTAGGAGATCGCTCCCCACACCATGATGCCGGGTGTTGGCCCTGTGTGCCTCGGTCGTATGCAGTCCTGATGTGGCGCTCACCAGCACGGCGCCAAACACGCATACGACCATCATTGGCACCAAGGCAGAAGCGACTCTCATCACTGAAGACGACACGTCTCCATTCGTCCCTCCATTCACGCCTGTCGCGACACCACTGGAGGCGGGCTGCACGATGCTGGGGCGTGAGCGGAAGACGGCCTAACGGTGTGCGGGACTGTAGCCCAGCTTCATGGAGACGGTTGCGAATGGTCCTCGCCGATACCCCAGGAGCAACAGTGTCCCTAATTTGCTGGGAAGTGGCGGTGCGGTCCCCTACGGCACTGCGTAGGATCCTACGGTCTTGGCGTGCATCCGTGCGTCGCTGCGGTCCGGTCCCAGGTCGACGGGCACGTGCACCTTCCGCCGACCACTGGCGACAACATCGATGTACTGTGGAGACCTCACGCCCCACGTGTTGAGCAATTCGGCGGTACGTCCACCCGGCCTCCCGCATGCCCACTATACGCCCTCGCTCAAAGTCCGTCAACTGCACATACGGTTCACGTCCACGCTGTCGAGGCATGCTACCAGTGTTAAAGACTGCGATGGAGCTCCGTATGCCACGACAAACTGGCTGACACTGACGGCGGCGGTGCACAAATGCTGCGCAGCTAGCGCCATTCGACGGCCAACACCGCGGTTCCTGGTGTGTCCACTGTGCCGTGCGTGTGATCATTGCTTGTACAGCCCTCTCGCAGTGTCCGGAGCAAGTATGTTGGGTCTGACACACCGGTGTCAATGTGTTCTTTTTTCCATTTCCAGGAGTGTATATCAAAAAATAGAATGGATAGAATAAGTGACGAGCTAAATAGGAGATGAAACCTAACCTCACACAGTTGCTTATGCTAGGAAAGAAACATATATGAAGCTACCTATGACAACAGGAGGAACTCTTAAAAACTATTCCTAAAGCCAATAGTTAGCCTGGGGGAGTGAGGGGGGGGGGCTGAGGGGACATAATCTAAAGAAGTCGTGGTAATAAAGGTATAGGGATAAAACGTGAGGTTTTCAACGGGCTAAAACCACTTTCATCGTAAAAATAAAATGAGGAAAAAAAGAAAAAAAGCTGAACAGCTTGACCAACCGCGCTCGCCAATCAGTGCGCGCATGTGAAAATCTCCAGATCATCAGATTTACAAGTATGAAGAACAAATTAAAGCTTCAAAACATTTTGTGTTTCTTAGTAGGAGTTGGTCGTTAAGGATATTGTCTTTATCATGTTGCAGATGCTTAAAGATCTGCATTTCTTCCAAAACATCCAGTTTTAAGCCCTTAACCTCGGCATGAAGCAACTCGATATTAACTGGGGGGCTCGGCGCATGAGCCGTTTGCACAAGGTGTTCCGCATAAGTAGAGCCCTTAGTACCATCACCGCTTCTAGTAGGAATATGCCTGAGACCCAGAGTTCGTCCCGTTTGCCCGATGTAAAATTTTGGACAATCCCCGCATGTAATTTTGTATACTCCTGATTGGGAAAGTTTATCGCTCTTTTTGTGCAAGGAGTGGATTAAATTCCTATGTAAACTATTATTAGTAGAATAGGCGACTCTGAAATTATGGGCTCTGAGTAAACGCCCCAATTTGTAACTTATATTGCCTATGTAAGGGATAGATATCGTTGCCACTTGTTTGTCATCTAACGCATCCCCTAGGGTGGAAGACGCAATAATACTTTTATTTATTTTCTTTTTATACATCTGTCTTACCAACCGAGGCCTATAGCCATTATTTATAGCAATATTCTCAAGTGTGACCAGTTCAGTTTCTACCGCATCTGGTGCAAGAGGGATAGCTGTAACTCTGTGAATATTAGAATGAAAAAAGGCCATCTTATGGGCGTACGGATGGGCCGAGTCTGCAGGTATAATATTATCGGAAAACGTATTTTTCCGAAAAATATCAAATTTAATGCGGTATAACTAGAGAACTATTCACCCGACTTGTTTCTTTCTTTTTTTAACTCACTATCTCACTATATGAAATTAAATTAAACCCGTTGGAACACTTTAACTATGCAGAGACTGTCAACCACGTAAACGGTCACTATGTTATAGAGAGCAGGTTCTTTGGTTCGCACAAGACAACGTTCATTATTTTGTTTGTTGTATGAGTTACTAATTTTACTAACTAAAAACCAAAAAAAATCTGTGCAAACGATAAAATCTATACGAGCGAAGCAGTGGGTGCGAAGTTAGTACTACTGAATAAAGCCGAATAAGTCTGATACATTCTAACAAAATCCACAAGCTAATAACACTGTTGGAAATCTCATGAGGAGAGGCCAAGTTAATATTGTTTCACATAATAATTCTGAATACTTTTGTGTCTGGTTTAGTCGTATAATGTCATTGTCTATGGACTTCATTAAGGGCTATAGGACAATTTAAAAAAGTGTCCTATGTTCTTACAAGATATAGTAATAGTCAAATCTAGAAAACTGTCCTATAAACATATGTTTGGGAACAAGTACTTGATGAGATATGGGCCATTTCACTTGAGTAGAGGACGCTCAGTACAGAAGAAAGGAGCCGATAGCGTATCCTGAGAAATGGTGTTCCCCAAGGGACTGTTTTCGCCCTTCTGTTACATATCATCGACCCAACCGACACCTGTTCCTTTATCTACTCAGATGAATAGAGCCACCACTGCTCAGGATAAAACTTTCGAAAATCTGGACAAGAAACTAACGGCAGAGCACGAGAACTTACCTGTTTCTTACAATAACAATCAACCAACTCCTAAAAAATACATGTCTGTGCTATCAACTTACTCAGTAAAGAGGTAAACAGAGAACTTAATGTACGAGCAGCAGGGAACTGATATTATATCTTATATTGCGCCATCTCATAAATATGTGGGAGCCAAGCTTAATCGCACCCTCCTCCATAATCAACATTGTGCGAGTACAAAAATGAAAATATGTGCCCCGAAGGACATAAATACGAAATCTGACAAACAGCAAACGGGGTGCACAATCCACGGTCCTTCGTGCATCGGCTTTGTTTTTCAGCACGGAGCATGTGACCCTGCGTAGCGAAAGTAGATGCAGCCCTGAAAGAGACAGGATATTATCATTACGCTGTCTTGGACCTACCTCTGTAAATCCAACTTGTCAGATTATGTACATAGCTCCCCAGAAGTAAGGAGACGGCTGAAAAGGTTGAAAAACAAAAGCCATAGAAAGACCCCAGCCTCCCTGTATTTGCACATGTTCCTCAGCTGCTCATGCTGATTTTAAAAAAGTTCGTTACAATCAACTAAAGCAACACTATTATCTCCCAATAAATACCGGACAGAATAGTGGCGAATAATGTCTCCAATATAGGCATTGAGCAACCCGAAAGAGGAAATTTCTGGGGGTTACGAAGTCCTTTATACGACTTGGAAGGTCATGAATCACCTAAGGACGACTGCATCCTGTCAAAAGAAAATTTGAAAAAAATGTAGGGCACATTCGTACTGATGAACGCTATGGACGTGTCCAACCACAATATCCATCCCACTTGCTAATTTGTAGAAAGCTGGACGAACAGTGCACCTTAGACTACTCGGTTACAGCAAATAACAAAGGCATTAAGGCTTCTATTTTCAGGCCTAATTTTGGAATCTGAACACCCGAAAACCTTCATGGACTCCATTTTCACTACCATACGATATATTATAGTATTATTTTAAAAAAATTTAATGTGTTTACTCAGTTATCGTAACTAAGCTTGTTTTTATGCCGTAAATTAAAATTATTTTTCATAATTTTATTGATCCAATTGTATGATGTCCTGAAGAAGCATAAATAAATCAAAACGTGTCATTTTAAAACTTTTATCCACTATGGAGTAACTGTCCATTATGCGGTATTCTCTGAAAATGTTTCTCTTTTCGGTGTTGTACTGTTATCGCAACATGATCAGTAATTCAGTGAAATCACAACAGCAAGGACAACGAAGTGAAATCATACCTCTATTATTCCGCCCAGGCAACAGCAGATATGGAATTCTGCTCTGATTTATCCAAGGGAGATAGTTGGAAGGCACATGTCATGAACGGCAAACGATACACTTAATTGTGCGTTCCATCTGAAATATGTTTTCAGGTTGTTCCAGTGAATGCAGCAAAGGCAAGGGATCAAGGTAGACCTGGCACAGGTCGCACGCCGAATACGGAGTGGTTGTTGCGACGAGTAGAAGACGTATGAAGAACGAAAGCCGCTGAACGCGTAAACCACGCTCTCATATGCACAAATTTCCAGGAGCAGGCCGATGCAACTACAGCGTGTGGAAACGTTCAGGCCTCAAGACCACCTTAACTGATTGCATTTCTGTCCGTGGATTCAAAGATGGTAATCTGTAGATCAGCATCTCACAACTTGGATTTGATTTCATTTACGCACGAAGCGAAATTCTCACAGATATGGGTAATAAATTACAACAATAGGATGTGGAGGCAGATGCAGATCGTCGAGTGATAAGGGAAACAAGGCGTCAAGTTCGCTTGAATATCCGGGCGGGCGCAGGAGGTGTGGATGATACACGCATAGGACCGTATACGTTACCAGAGAAACTAATAGATGCTGTATGTCACCAATTTCGATACGATAAATTACCCGTACTATTGGGAAACTTTACCTTCGTAGAAGGGCAACGGATATGGTTTATGCGTGACAGGACTCCACCCCATTTTCTTCACCTGGTACGAGTACGACTGTACCTGTCACAATCCTTTAACGAAAGATGCGTTGGTCGAGGTGGTCCCGTGACGTGGCCTCGCCGTGCACCTGTCCTTAACCAGATTTCTGAATGTTTCGGCGTTTTTAGAGACGTTGGTGTAATCAATACCCAATGACAACCTGCACACATTATTAGAGTGTGAATCCAATTCTGAGATCCGAGGCAGCCATACGAGTTTGTGGATCTTGGAGGAGATATGAAGTATGTGTAAGAAACAGTATTACAACATTAAGCACCTCGTGTGGTGTTAACAGACAGATGGCTAACACTGGAATGGCCCTTATCTCAGCAACTATTTGTTCCCAGACATACGTTTATATGAAATTTTGTCCCGTACTACCCCCTCTTATAATAAATATCAAAAAATGGTTCAAATGGCTCTGAGCAGTATGGGACTTAACATCTGTGGTCATCAGTCCCCTAGAACTTAGAACTACTTAAACCTAACTAACCTAAGGACATCACACACATCCATGCCCGAGGCAGGATTCGAACCTGCGACCGTAGCGGTCACGCGGTTCCAGACTGAAGCGCCTAGAACCGCACGGTCACACCGGCCGGCTATAATAATTAACATTTTGTTTAAACACCCTGTGTAGAATGTTTTACATGCTATGTGAAAAACATGCATTCCATGCAGTAAATGATGATAACCTTACAACGTTCTTTGTTTAAAATACCACATTTCAAACAGATGAATTTAAAGTGACCTGTCGCCTTCAGTAATAAAGATACACACATCTTTGGTTAACGCTCTCCCATGTACAACGTATGCTGTTAGTACGTGCTTAACATTAATACATGGCCGCAATTAGATTACACATTCCATGAATGCACGGGCGGGAAATTGCGTCACATTTGGCATACCAACAGTTCAATTAAATGGATCTGTGTGCTTCTAATTAATTTTCCTTTGTTTTAATTTCGAGATACCATTACCGTATGGGGTAATTAGTTAGTGAACCTACTGAAGGATTACTGACATTTAGATCTTCTCTTATGTCTTGTCATTTTTACCATACAGTAATTTCATTTTACTTGAACTGATAACTATCACCAGATAGCAAAAAGGAGGTGTAGGGAAGAGTGCCATACCTAGAGAATAGAGTACCTAGGAACATACAATATTTTTGGTCAGATACTTCAGTCGGGTCGCTGATTTTAGAATCAAATGAAGCAATGCAAATCAGAGACAGTTTCCGCCATTTTCTACGGATTTTGTTGTTGCTAGACATGAAGTTTTGTTTTGTGCAGCATTTGTAGATACTTCAAGATCCACACGCTTCATTGCTGAATAACATATTAAATCTATTTGGAATAATTCTTCGGTCAAGGATGTTTCTGCCCATTTTCTACGGATTTTGTTGTTCCTAGACATGAGGTTTTGTTTTGTACAGCATTTGTAGATACTTCAAGATCTACACGTTTCATTGCTGATTAATATATTAAATCTATTTGGAATAATTCTTCGGTCAAGGATGTTTATGATAAGCAAAATTCTATATCTTTTTAAAATCAGTTATTTGACATTTTGACAGGTAAGCTGAACTTCATCAGTCGATCGCCCTCTTGTGCCTGAAACAGAATGAGCCCTTTCACCATGGAACATGTGTTATTTGGAAATTAATCGAACTTCACAAATGTCTCAAGAATTATACCTGTACTTAAAATGTTACCTATACTTAGAATGTTACGCACCAGTTTCTGCTTTTTATGCCTAATGGCATAGAAATTTTAAGCCATTGCTAACGGGATAACGTAGTTCCGAAACATGTTGTGGTAAATATAACACACATTTGACAACTGGTGCGCTGCATTCTGAGTGCTGATGTATGAGACAGTTGTACAATGGCTTCACAATAGATAACTTTAACTGTTCTGAAAATGGAAATTAGTGTTAGTTTCCAATAACTTCAGTTTCAAACTGTATTTTGACTTCTAACTATATTTTGATAACACTTGCGTTTAATCTGGCTTCAACACAGATTATTTATGTGTAGCAGAGTAACAATGTAACAGATAAAAGACTAAATACAGTATTGACAAGATTTTCCGGAGTAATTTCTGTAATTTCAGAAATGGATTGCAACAAATAAAAAGTGAAAAATTGAATAAGATAATGTATTAAACTTTTGTTAGAGGGCTGACTAGAGGGGACAGTCTGACAAATGTACCGAATTACAACACACACCCCTTCTCATTTTCCGTATTGTACAAAAGAACTGTTGCAAGCTAGACGTGTTTTTAACGCCATTTTAAGTACATACTTCAAACAGCTCTGAATCATTTTTCTCCAGCTTTTGTTCTTCTCATCCGTTATCTGGCAAGACAGAAAACTACGAGTTTGTTGTACCATACATATTATAGTGATCATTGGTGATAAATATTCAAGAATGTAGTGCAAGTGCTATAGGAGACACTGTGCTAGTAGGCTAAATGTATCTGCTTTTGTATTTCTTCCCTCTCAGCTTGGAGCAGCTGCAAGGCAGCTTGGAACTAGCATCTCCTCCCAAATATGTTTTTCCCGTCGCCTTTAGGATCTAATAGTGTATTTCTATCTTCTCCGTAACTATAATCGATGATGACAAAGGCAAGTGATTACCAGCTGGTTGCCTTCTACGTAAAAGTGCACTTCATCGCTTCAGTTTTCTAACTCTGTTCTTTAGTTCTCAATTCTAGCCGCGATAGTATCAGTCTGAATGTCATTATGCTTTGGCATCTGATGCTGAATATTAAAATCCACTTTTCAGGCTATTTGTTTACTGCTCCATGAACCTTTCTTCTCCGATGCGTTGAGCATCATGGTCTCTGTTTGTCCTATGAACAGATCGCTTCGTTGTACCCTAAATTTCTTGTCTTCCCAGTTCAATTCAGTACCTCTTCATTTCATTGTACCATAAATATCTTTTCTCCTCAGTTCGATTCAGTAGCTCTTCATTAGTTTCCCAATATACCCATCACATCCTCAGCATTCTTCTGTAGAACACTGAAATGGTGCCTCAGAAGAATGCTGAAGATTAATGGGTAAATTGTAAAACTTCTTGTATCAAATGTTTATTGTCAACCTTTCATGTTTCTACGAGGCAGCACTCCGTACAAACACCCTCAGAAATGATTCTCTAACACTTAAATTTATATTGAAGGTTAACGAATTTCTCATTTTCAGAAATACTATTCTCGTTACAGCATTTTATATTCTCTCTATTTCGGCCATCGTCAACAATTAGTTTGTGGAACATTCTGGAAACATCCCCCAGGCTGTGGCTAAGCCATGTCTCCGCAATATCCTTTCTTTCAGGAGTGCTAGTTCTGCAAGGTTCGCAGGAGAGCTTCTGTAAAGTTTGGAAGGTAGGAGACGAGGTACTGGCAGAAGTAAAGCTGTGAGTACCGGGCGTGAGTCGTGCTTCGGTAGCTCAGTTGGTAGAGCACTTGCCCGCGAAAGGCAAAGGTCCCGAGTTCGAGTCTCGGTCGGGCACACAGTTTTAATCTGCCAGGAAGTTTCAATTAGTTTGTGACCAAGTATCAGAATTCATGTATTCCTTTTAGAGTCTTATTTCCTAATCTAATGCCCTCAACATTACCTGATTCAGTTCTACTACATTCAATTAGCCTTGATTTACATTTGTCGATATTTCTCATATAACCTCTTCCCAAGGCAGTCTCCATTCCATTCAACTGATCTTCAAAGTATTTTGCTGTCTCTACCAACATTTCAAAGTAATTGGCAAACCTCGAAGTTTCTTCTCTCTGGACATTAGTTCCCTTTCCAAACTTCTGTTTGGTTTGCTTCACTGCTTGGTCTGTGTACCGTTGAATAACGTTGAGGATAAGTTACAATCATGTCTCATTCTCTTCTCAACTGCTACTTCCATTTCATGTCCTTCGACTCTTATAAATACAATCTGGTTTCTGCTCAAGTTTTAGATAACCTTTTTCTCCCTGTACTTTATGCTTGCTGTCTTCAGTACTTCAGAAAGTACATTCAATATTATCGAATACTTAATGTAAATCTACAAATGCTGTAAATATAGGTGTGTCTTCCTTCAGTCCATGTTCTAAGTTATAGGGTCAGACTTACTTCGCTGGTCCTAAATTTCCCAGAAATCCAAATTACTTTTCTATCAGGTCGGTTTACCCAGCAATTCCTCTGCAAGTAATTCGTTTAAGTATTTTACAACCAAGAATTAGTAAGCTGATTATATTCTAATATTCGCACCTGTCAGCATACGTCTTTCTTGTAATTGCGCCGTGTCGCAGCGGACAAATTAGAAAAAATACTCCTTTCCAATCCTGGTATACCCAGTCCGATTGACAACGAACAATGGATGGTACACCGCACTGCATGTGATGGAAATTGTCGGAAGCTCAGTTACAAATTGTTAAAAGAGCCACTTTTGTACTATCCTGGCCAAAAGTGAACTGTGGCTATTTCGTTTACAACGAAAAATTCACCAAAGACGTAACTAATGGCTGGTCTCCGAAGGAAGAGTGCCGCTGACAAACACAGTACCAATCCGAAACTTGACACAATACTAATTTCGGGCTAGGTGACCGATGTTAGGTATCGTAGTTAAAAAAGTTTTAGGATAACGCATCTGACTTTAATTAACAAGAAGAATTCCACAGCCATTAAATAAATACAACAACGTTGAAACCTGAGTATCCTCTCCTCACGAGCATGCAACTTTTCGTAGTCCAGGAAATAACAACTCACGTCGACACATAGGCACCACATATCAACGTCATTCTCCGAGTATTATGATGGAACACATACTGATAGAGATCGACTGATATGAAATTGACCAACAGCTCTATTCACTTTCGAGAAAAATCATCCGTCACCACTGTCACAACGACGTAACGTATAATCAATATGAGCAACAGCATTAATCAATATTCTATTATCTAACACTGCTGAGCTTTAGTATGCACCACTACCACTAACAAACTTTTACTACTGGTGATAACAAAATTTAGCTTTCATTGTTTCTAATTCCACCACAATGCTGTTGTCTGCTTAAACTTACGTGTAGTATATACAGTCGCACAAGTAAAACAACGAGATCCTTCTAGTACGAAACCAAACTGACAAACACCAATAGAGAACTATTCCGATTCAATATGAGAATACACAATTTTGTTTAATAATCCTATAGGGCTATTATACTTTCATGAAATATTATTTAATTGTATGCCGTTAGTTTCTGATGATGCAAAGATATTATTATTACGTCTTATTTACATTCCGTTGCGAGCCAGCAACTGTATTATTCGCAGCCTGAGAATTCATCATTTTATTCCAATGTTTCAAATCTATTGCGAACCTATTCTTTCGTAATGTTACTTCTCTTTAAGCATTTGTACTATCTTTTGTTTTCCAAAGATTCCTTCTATTGCCCAAGTCTGATTCAATACAGTTATTATTATATACTATTCAAATAACGTATAGCTAAATCTTTGCTTTTCTAGGTTTACGTAATACTATGTTCTTGGCGTTTGCCAAGTCCAATAAATGCCATTAACATTCTTTTAATTAACTTTCCCTAAAGCAACTCTAAAAAATCACATTTTCTCTCTCTTTCTTTCTTTATCTTAGTCTCTGTATCTCGTTCTTTCCCCTTACCAAAAAAATGAAAACTTTCCTTAGTACTATCTCCGTACTACAAATGACGTACGCAGAACACAGTTTTAAACTTTCAAATAATTAAACAATTTTATTTTTAACTTGAAAATCTCAGTGGTCACAGTTTAAAGTGTTTGGTTCAAGTGCTGTTTATAAACTATTCCCCTTTTAATCGAAAACAAACTCAAAAAAATATCACAAACAAACAAAAAACCTAAATGTCACAGCCACTTTGTATTCTGTTTTAAAATTTTAGCAAAATTGAGACCTCTTTAGGCGGTGACATTCGTGTAAGCACTACACCTTGAAGTTACTAAATCAGTTACAGCACTTGAATCGTAAAAGATAATCACCGTTCGTCCATCCTTTAAATGGTTCTTGATTGTCTCGTTTTCTACCTTGACTATCAAAATATAGAAAGACAGTCAGTTTCCAAAGACAATCGCGATATATGGTACAGTACATTAACGTACAATGACGTAAAGCTGCGCCGTCCTGACCTCAAAGCTATAAGTCTCACCTCAGTATCTGGTCGTGGGGTTCTCAAGTGTTGTTCAAATACCTTAGAACATGCAATAATAATAATCCTAATTGGCCGATATTCACTCCGTATTCCTTCACAACTACCATTATATCAGCTGTGTTGCTCTCTATGGTGCACGCGGTCAATACTCCAAACTATCCTAAATACTGGATAGTTAACGGATGAGTTCTCCAACATTCATATAAATCCCTAACCAAACAAAAGAAACCTCCACAACGTCGAATGGCCGGTACGACCAACTATTCTTCAAAATTTGTCAACGGATGTACCATATAATCGCGTACGCTATTTCCGTACTTATAATGGACAGTGCGTAGCGTTAAACGGACGCCCACCTAGTTACCTTCCGAATTTTGATTTATAGTGGCTTTTCGTGTCTGGTTTGAGGATATCTAAGAACAAATACATAATAATAAGGAATGATAAAAGTATGTGATCAGCTTATACAACTTTGCGGGCTTGACAACGGCTCTTTGCGTAAGGTCCGTTCATTATAAGTTTGACCGTGAGTGATTTTTCTGAAAATATTTCTTTGTCAGACTTCGTAGATTGAATAGTTCCAAAGCTTTGGGTCTTACTGGACCTTTGATATAATTCGTAACACGGAACCTTTAGCCTTGCCAAGACGCCGTTTAATTGGAACACTAGCTTGCAGCACAAATGAAACCCAAGATTAAATAATATCACCGTATTCACAAAATACTATACTAAATTAAATTACATAGACACAACAATTCTGTTGCCGTGTGCAACTATGAGTACGCCTAGTGAGATTGAGTCTCATGGAATAATGGCGGTGTGACAAATAATTATCTGCAGCGATGGCAGATATGCGTCCTATCAGGACGGCTTCCAGAACAAAAAAGCAAGATAACTGAACTGCGTTATTATTCTAATGTTCCAGCGGTCACCCGCTACAATCGATACGACCACTTATACTAAATAATATCTTAAGTGATTCTTTATTTATATTCTGAACTTACGTTTTTGCTATGTATCCACGCCCATCCTCCAAATCTGCCTTTAAAGAATCTAAATTATGATACGCTCACATAGCAATCGCGTTGGGCTGCCACGCAGACACCAACACTTCTCAGTACTAATCCAATCTGTCAAACTCCCGACCTCAAGACTGGCTGCCGAATCTTGCACAAATTAATTTCGGTTAACTTGTCGGAGCGTATAATTACTGATGACGAACGAGCATTCAGAATCAAACTATGACACGTCAGTGTACTGTTAAACACCACTGCGACCGACCGTCAACCGCTTGCGTCATAACACTGACTACTCACGCTTCGTTCCTCCAGGATCGAACTAAGAACCATTTTTCGAACAATCTAGGAACGTTGATTATCCCTTGTACATGCTAAGTTCATTCTTCGTGGCCTTCGGTAGCGTTTCTGGTGGCCAGCTGCAGTAGTTGTATGTAGCGCTGCTGACTCGCGCTGCTACGCACTCGCTCGGTGATGCAGCATCTCTGACTGCGACCTGATTTTCGTCAGCTTTTTCTCTCGGTTTTTAGATAATATAACATGTCAAACCAATACACATTAAAACATATCTTTTGTAAAGTATAAACATCCATTTTATTTCGATACTAAGTTAAGTCGGCTCTATTGCGTAATACGAAACGAAAAAATCGTAACAAAAAATTTTGACGCATTTCACATTATTATATTGTTCGTGAAGTCCGAGGGTACGTTCCCATCCTCATATATTGTTCATTATAGGTGAAACGATTTTATTGTTTTCCCAAAGATGACAATGCTCAAAAGGAATATGCTCCATGAGGCTTTTATCGTATGACGTCTTCCAGTGCTCTGCAATTTCTTCTGACGGTATCAAATGTTCCGCCTCATCTTCATCCACTTCCTGTTCCATAATATTGTCTTGAAGTTTGAATACTGTGTATAGCAATTATACATATTCCTGCTAATCTTCACTATTCCCTTCTGTGATTAGTTCGGCTTGCAGTTTGAGTTCTTGATATTCATATAGTCACTTCTTTTTTTTCAGTCAGATGTTACTAATCACATCTGATAAGAAAAATGTTACTTTCATTACAGGATACGTTACGCTTGTTTCGTTTTGCGCAGTTACAATGCCCTTCTACTAATTTTCATTACCTGTGATTTTATTGGTCATTCTTCTGGAGCGTGCGAATCGAATAGTGTGACTACTGCTTAGCAACATAAGCTTGAAGCTGATCTGAGGACGTCGGCGATCGCGGGTCATCACACATGGCGAGGATTTTACGCAAACCAGTTGAAGTTTTTAAAATTATTTTATTACTGCAACTTTTCTTTATCAGCTATTACAGATTGATAATCACTCGTAACACTAAAGCGGTATCAGCGCATCTTAGTATAATATATCATTTTATTAACATTGTTAATCAATAACTTAATGCGCGACGTATTATATAAATTAGGCGTTAACTGAAGTGTAAATGGAAAAGTTCTCAAAATATTTGTAACAAACGTGAGAGTGAAGTGTTCGTGTTGCATTCTGGGGTACTGTGCACCTACTAGGATACACGTTGATAGATGGCATCATAGTCTGTGCACGAGGCAGGATCACAACTGAAAAAAATCTTTGCCCTCGTACTTCATTTATATCAAGAAAAGTCTCCAATAGATGTAGGTGTAGTGAAGACTCAACAGGTTTTAGAAGGAGTGGAATAGTTTTAAATAAAGTAGGAAGGTAGAGGAATGTCCTACAGTTTGATAGTCTTTATAGTAGTCATTGCAGAAATGAGGACCATCTGTTGCAAGAATAATTTCAAAACTTATATCAGTACAGAAATGTCATCAAACCAAGTGCGTGTCTTATCCAAGTGGAAAAGGGTAAGGATTTTGTGCATATATTCAAAAATGGTTCATACTATGACAGTGGGCGGGTCATAAGACTCCATGAAATGTATTGGCAATTGCGAATACGGACAACCATCAGCTGTATAATGGGATAACGACAATGAAAGTGCGCGACCGGGACTCGAAACCGGATTTCCCCTTCTAGGAGAGCGGTCATCTTAACCACTTTGGCTACCCGTCCACGACTCACGGCTAGACCCAAATTTCCATATATCGTCGTTCGTGCGTCACAACCTGGACTCCTACACTTCATGTGATACCTGTACATGGGGGCGAGGGTGTAGGGGGCATTTTAATTGGAAGTCGCCGCGTGGTTGTTGTTGTTGTGGTCTTCAGTCCTGAGACTGGTTTGATGCAGCTCTCCATGCTACTCTATCCTGTGCAAGCTTCTTCATCTCCCAGTATCTACTGCAACCTACATCCTTCTGAATCTGCTTAGTGTATTCATCTCTTGGTCTCCCTCTACGATTTTTACCCTCCACACTGCCCTCCAATGCTAAATTTGTGATCCCTTGATGCCTCAAAACATGTCCTACCAACCGATCCCTTCTTCTAGTCAAGTTGTGCCACAAACTTCTCTTCTCCCCAATCCTATTCAATACTTCCTCATTAGTTACGTGATCTACCCACCTTATCTTCAGCATTCTTCTGTAGCACCACATTTCGAAAGCTTCTATTCTCTTCTTGTCCAAACTAGTTATCGTCCATGTTTCACATCCATACATGGCTACACTCCATACAAATACTTTCAGAAACGACTTCCTGACACTTAAATCTATACTCGATGTTAACAAATTCCTCTTCTTGAGAAACGCTTTCCTTGCCATTGCCAGTCTACATTTGATATCCTCTCTACTTCGACCATCATCGGTTATTTTACTCCCTAAATAGCAAAACTCCTTTACTACTTTAAGTGTCTCATTTCCTAATCTAATTCCCTCAGCTTCACCCGACTTAATTTGACTACATTCCATTATCCTCGTTTTGCTTTTGTTGATGTTCATCTTATATCCTCCTTTCAAGACACTGTCCATTCCGTTCAACTGCTCTTCCAAGTCCTTTGCTGTCTCTGACAGAATTACAATGTCATCGGCGAACCTCAAAGTTTTTACTTCTTCTCCATGAATTTTAATACCTACTCCGAATTTTTCTTTTGTTTCCTTTACTGCTTGCTCAATATACAGATTGAATAACATCGGGGAGAGGCTACAACCCTGTCTTACTCCTTTCCCAACCACTGCTTCCCTTTCATGCCCCTCGACTCTTATAACTGCCATCTGGTTTCTGTACAAACTGTAAATAGCCTTTCGCTCCCTGTATTTTATCCCTGCCACCTTCAGAATTTGAAAGAGAGTATTCCAGTTAACATTGTCAAAAGCTTTCTCTAAGTCTACAAATGCTAGAAACGTAGGTTTGCCTTTTCTTAATCTTTCTTCCAAGATAAGTCGTAAGGTCAGTATTGCCTCACGTGTTCCAACATTTCTACGGAATCCAAACTGATCTTCCCCGAGGTCGGCTTCTACCAGTTTTTCCATTCGTCTGTAAAGAATTCGCGTTAGTATTTTGCAGCTGTGACTTATTAAACTGATAGTTCGGTAATTTTCACATCTGTCAACACCTGCTTTCTTTGGGATTGGAATTATTATATTCTTCTTGAAGTCTGAGGGTATTTCGCCTGTCTCATACATCATGCTCACCAGATGGTAGAGTTTTGTCATGACTGGCTCTCCCGAGGCCATCAGTAGTTCAAATGGAATGTTGTCTACTCCCGGGGCCTTGTTTCGACTCAGGTCTTTCAGTGCTCTGTCAAACTCTTCACGCAGTATCTAATCTCCCATTTCGTCTTCATCTACATCCTCTTCCATTTCCATAATATTGTCTTCAAGTACATCGCCCTTGTATAAACCCTCTATATACTCCTTCCACCTTTCTGCCTTCCCTTCTTTGCTTAGAACTGGGTTGCCATCTGAGCTCTTGATATTCATACAAGTGGTTCTCTTCTCTCCAAAGGTCTCTTTAATTTTCCTGTAGGCAGTATCTATCTTACCCCTAGTGAGACAAGCCTCTACATCCTTACATTTGTCCTCTAGCCATCCCTGCTTAGCCATTTTGCACTTCCTGTCGATATCATTCTTGAGACGTCTGTATTCCTTTTTGCCTGCTTCATTTACTCCATTTTTGTATTTTCTCCTTTCATCAATTAAATTCAATATTTCTTCTGTTACCCAAGGATTTCTATTAGCCCTCGTCTTTTTACCTACTTGATCCTCTGCTGCCTTCACTACTTCATCCCTCAGAGCTACCCATTCTTCTTCTACTGTATTTCTTTCCCCCATTCCTGTCAATTGTTCCCTTATGCTCTCCCTGAAACTCTGTACAATCTGTGGTTCTTTCAGTTTATCCAGGTCCCATCTCCTTAAATTCCCACCTTTTTGCAGTTTCTTCAGTTTCAATCTGCAGTTCATAACCAATAGATTGTGGTCAGAATCCACATCTGCCCCAGGAAATGTCTTACAATTTGAAACCTGGTTCCTAAATCTCTGTCTTACCATTATATAATCTATCTGATACCTACTAGTATCTCCAGGATTCTTCCAGGTATACAACCTTCTTTTATGATTCTTGAACCAAGTGTTGGCTATGATTAAGTTATGCTCTGTGCAAAATTCTACAAGGCGGCTTCCTCTTTCATTCCTTCCCCCCAATCCATATTCACATACTATGTTTCCTTCTCTCCCTTTTCCTACTAACGAATTCCAGTCACCCATGACTATTAAATTTTCGTCTCCTTTCACTACCTGAATAATTTCTTTTATCTCGTCATACATTTCATCTATTTCTTCATCGTCTGCAGAGGTAGTTGGCATATAAACTTGTACTACTGTAGTAGGCATGGGCTTTGTGTCTATCTTGGCCACAATAATGCGTTCACTATGCTGTTTGTAGTAGCTAACCCGCACTCCTATTTTTTTATTCATTATTAAACCTACTCCTGCATTACCCCTATTTGATTTTGTACTTATAACCCTGTAATCACCCGACCAAAAGTCTTGTTCCTCCTGCCACCGAACTTCACTAATTCCCACTATATCTAACTTTAACCTATCCATTTCCCTTTTTAAATTTTCTAACCTACCTGCCCGATTAAGGGATCTGACATTCCACGTTCCGATCCGTAGAACGCCAGTTTTCTTTCTCCTGATAACGACGTCCTCCTGAGTAGTCCCCGCCCGGAGATCCGAATGGGGGACTATTTTACCTCCGGAATATTTTACCCAAGAGGACGCCATCATCATTTAATCATACAGTAGAGCTGCATGTCCTCGGGAAAAATTACGGCTGTAGTTTCCCCTTGCTTTCAGCCGTTCGCAGTACCAGCACAGCAAGGCCGTTTTGGTTAATGTTACAAGGCCAGATCAGTCAATCATCCAGACTGTTGCCCCTGCAACTACTGAAAAGGCTGCTGCCCCTCTTCAGGAACCACATGTTTGTCTGGCCTCTCAACAGATACCCCTCCGTTGTGGTTGCACCTACGGTACGGCCATCTGTATCGCTGAGGCACGCAAGCCTCCACACCAGCGGCAAGATCCATGGTTCATGGGGGGACGCCGCGTGGTATCGGCGGATAAATATGATATTGCAGTCCCGTGTTGCGAAGAAGAACTACGCAATGTTCCTTCGGATATATATGCATAAAACTGTGTTGACAGTGATCAGAGGTACAGAATTGATTCTGTTCTGGTAAAGATTGCTTGAGTTATGAAAATTACTAGTATTGGGTCTGTTTCTGTTCTCAGGCGTTAAGTTCGGCCCTAGCAGAACAGCTATATGATTCGGATTAACATTGAGTGAATAATTGTGAAAGGCTTCTTGGGATTAACATTTGTAATATCTTCCATTCTCCACGCTAAGCATTGTTTACTTGACAACCAAGGGGAAACTTCAAGAAACCTTGGTCAATATCAGCGGACTGGAACTATTTTAATCTGTTTCTGGGATAACGTTCCCCTCTATTCCAGACAAAATAAAAATTTTATGTATGTGATACGTATGTTGTACTGTTGGCTGTTTCCTGTTAGTGTGCGCATCACTGCAAGGAGTGGTGTGCTGTACTTTTTTTCATTTCTAATTTTTTTCTACTCACAAGCTCAGAGCTGACTGTGTCAGATCCGCACCATTAAAGAATGGCTGCTCATTTCTGCCAAATGAAATCCCAGTTGGGAATACTTTAGAGGAGATCTCTAGTTCTAGCATTCGACAGATAATAAAGGAAAACCTCCGTAAAACCTTGGTTTGAAAGGAGGGACTGGACTACTTATTTATTTCAGGGACGATGTTTTCAATTGTCCCAGACAAAAACTAAAATGTACTGTTAGTTTTTTGTGTATGTACGTGCGTATGTACGTCAGTGTGAGTGTGCTGTGTGTGATGACGACTGTTGTACTGATAGGCAGATACACTGAAGCAGATTCATAACCTTCGATATCTTATCAAGCGTCTTGCAAGCGATGTTAGACTGGATTAGAGAACAATCTGTTACGCAGCCCCTTCTACTCCAGTGATGAAAATCTTTACAGAAACGTAAAATTAAAGTTTTAGGTAAATTCATAATAAACGTTAGCATCGCAATACAATAATTTTCCAGGAATTTAGTCTACTTCATTCTGTTGCACTTAAAAACAATCTACATCTTTGATTTCTTTCCACATTCCAAAGCTCATTCTCCTCGGCGTCCATGGACTACAACTAATGTAGTGTAAAAGTAAAACGTAATCAATGATGCTCAGAAATTCTAGAGCAGCTATATAAAGGCTCTCCAAATCTGATGTGACTAAGCAGCTACTATGTCCACCTGTGAGTACATCTGCTGGTCGACGTCTGTGTCATGCGACACATGTACGTCTGAAATATGGTTGAAATTACGTAACTGACAATAGAATGGGAATGGCATGTGAAAGTGTAATTTACCTAGTCGCTTATACGCTTTGCCCGGTACTGAACTTTTCTGACTGTGAGACTGTAAATTTAATTTAGCTGCGCTGCGGGAATGTAAACTGTTACTATCTTTAAACCAAACCAAAACTGCATGTATTTACGTAACACAAAAGCTTAATCTGATGCAGAATTATTGATTTGAAATTGGCCCTGGTAATAAAACAAACTTGTCCAATTTGAAAATAATGGTCCCTGTGCTTAGTGAATTCTATTCCTGGAATAATAAAATTTCTTACCTTTATCTCCGCAGTGGTAACGCTCTTAGCACTGCTGTCTGTCGGTACTTTAAATTACGTAGTTAGCAAACGGCTATTGTGCAAGGCTGTTGCTTAGCATACATTTTAATTAAAGCGAATATGACTGAGACAATAACTTCTTGAGAAAAGTAGTATTTAAAAATGACATGGATATGGGAACTCATATTGACTTGCGGTAAGTAACAATACGGCACCAACTTTAAAAGTTGCATTCTGACTCTTTGAATATTAATAATGACCACAATTAACACACTCAATAAAATGATTATACATTGACAATTCGCTTTACAAAATCACTGGATGTGAGTGCTATACATTGTCACAATCATCACTTATGAATACGCGCATTGCATTAGTAACAAAACAACTCTCTTTACCTTAATTATTCCCAGCTTCTGTTGAGATTCCTTTCAATCAGCAAACATCATAGTATCTTGCAAATAAAAAAATCATTCCTGCCCTTAGCAAGTAAATATTTATACAGCATACATCAGGCACAACACGTCTGTACAATTGGGAGTTCTCCATACATTTCTCGATCTAAGGTTATGCTAACACATAACCCATAAGGCCTTGAATTAGCGATTGCTGTTGAGCAGCGATGCTACTACACAGTCGATACTATATTTCACCATCTCTGGTTCTGTGCTGTGCCCGTTTGTAGTGTTTGTAGTTGTGTGCCATTTTCTCTTAATGCAGGCTGATGAGAACCAAAGGGTTGAAACCGGTTAGAGATGAAAGAAACATGATTTTCTGTTCGGTGTAGACAGACGTGTTTCTCTTGAGCTATGGTTCTATTTTAACGTTTGCAGAAGAACACTGTTGCCCCATAGATCTGAATTTGGTGGGTAATATAAGCATTTTGCAGCTTTGATTGTACTGTT
This sequence comes from Schistocerca cancellata, assembly GCF_023864275.1. Lineage (NCBI taxonomy): Eukaryota > Metazoa > Arthropoda > Insecta > Orthoptera > Acrididae > Schistocerca > Schistocerca cancellata. Next base: position 157,821,416 of record NC_064633.1, read on the forward strand.
GCGCCATTATGCTCACAGCTTTACATGTGCGGCCAGGTAGATCGGCATGCTGAAAAATCTCGTCATTTCGTGGGAAAACAGTAGTCAGTAGTCATATTGAAGAAATGTTTAATCATCTGTAAATACCGTTTTTTTTTCTTTTCTCTTTTTCTTTTTTTTTTTTTTTTCCTACTGACTGGTTTGATGCGGCCCGCCACGAATTCCTTTCCTGTGCTAACCTCTTCATCTCAGAGTAGCACTTGCAACCTACGTCCTCAATCTCTGTCTTCCTCTACAGTTTTTGCCCTCTACAGCTCCCTCTAGTACCATGCAAGTCATTCCCTCGTGTCTTAGCAGATGTCCTATCATCCTGTCCCTTCTCCTTATCAGTGTTTACCACATATTCCTTTCCTCTCCGATTCTGCGTAGAACCTCCTCATTCCTTACCTTATCAGTCCACCTAATTTTCAACATTCGTCTATAGCACCACATCTCAAATGCTTCGATTCTCTTCTGTTCCGGTTTTCCCACAGTCCATGTTTCACTACCATACAATGCTAAACTCCAGACGTACATCTTCAGAAATTTCTTCTTCAAATTAAGGCCGGTATTTGATATTAGTAGACTTCTATTGGCTAGAAATGCCTTTTTTGTCATAGCGAGTCTGCTTTTGATGTCCTCCTTGCTCCGTCCGTCATTGGTTATTTTACTGCCTAGGTAGCAGAATTCCTTAACTTCATTGACTTCGTGACCATCAATCCTGATGTTAAGTTTCTCGCTGTTCTCATTTCTACTACTTCTCATTACCTTCGTCTTTCTCCGATTTACTCTCAAACCATACTGTGTACTCATTAGACTGTTCATTCCGTTCAGCAGATCATTTAATTCTTCTTCACTTTCACTCAGGATAGCAATGTCATCAGCGAATCGTATCATTGATATCCTTTTACCTTGTATTTTAATTCCACTCCTGAACCATTCTTTTATTTCCATCATTGCTTCCTCGATGTACAGATTGAATGGTAGGGGCGAAAGGCTACAGCCTTGTCTTACACCCTTCTTAATACGAGCACTTCGTTCTTGATCGTCCACTCTTATTACTCCCTCTTTGTTGTTGTACATATTGTATATGACCCGTCTCTCCCTATTGCTTACCCCTACTTTTTTCAGAATCTCGAACAGCTTGCACCATTTTATACTGTCGAACGCTTTTTCCAGTTCGACAAATCCTATGGAAGTTTCTTGATTTTTCGTTAGCCTTGCTTCCATTATTAGCCGTAACGTCAGAATTGCCTCTCTCGTCCCTTTACTTTTCCTAAATCCAAACTGATCGTCACCTAGCGCATTCTCAATTTTCTTTTCCATTCTTCTGTATATTATTCTTGTAAGCAGCTTCGATGCATGAGCTGTTAAGCTGATTGTGCGATAATTCTCGCACTTGTCAGATCGTGCCGTCTTCGGAATTGTGTGGATGATGCTTTTCCGAAAGTCAGATGGTATATCGCCAGACTCATATATTCTACACACCAACGTGAATAGTCGTTTTGTTGCCACTTCCCCCAATGATTTGAGAAATTCTGATGGAATGTTATCTATCCATTCTGCCTTATTTGACGGTAAGTCCTCCAAAGCTCTTTTAAATTCCGATTCTAATACTGGATCCCTTATCTCTTCTAAATCGACTCCTGTTTCTTCTTCTATCACATCAGACAAATATTCACCCTCATAGAGGCTTTCAATGTATTCTTTCCACCTATCTGCTCTCTCCTCTGCATTTAACAGTGGAATTCCCTTTGCACTCTTAATGTTACCACCGTTGCTTTTAATGTCACCAAAGGTTGTTTTGACTTTCCTGAATGCTGAGTCTGTCCTTCCGACAATCATATCTTTTTCGATGTCTTCACATTTTTTCCTGCAGCCATTTAGTCTTAGCTTTCCTGCTCTTCCTATTTATTTCATTCCTCAGCGACTTGTATTTCTGTATTCCTGATTTTCCCGGAACATGTTTGTACTTCCTCCTTTCATCAATCAACTGAAGTATTTCTTCTGTTACCCATGGTTTCTTCGCAGCTACCTTCTTTGTACCTATGTTTTCCTTCCCAACTTCTGTGATGGCCCTTTTTAGAGATGTCCATTCCTCTTCAACTGTACTGCCTACTGCGCTATTCCTTATTGCTGTATCTATAGCGTTAGAGAACTTCAAATGTATCTCGTCATTCCTTAGTACTTCCGTATTCCACTTCTTTGCGTATTGATTCTTCCTGACTAATGTCTTGAACTTCAGCCTACTCTTCATCACTACTATATTGTGATCTGAGTCTATATCTGCTCCTGGATGCGCCTTACAATCCAGTATCTGATTTCGGAATCTCTGTCTGATCATGATGTAATCTAATTGAAATCTTCCCGTATCTCCCGGCCTTTTCCAAGTATACCTCCTCCTCTTGTGATTCTTGAACAGGATATTCGCTATTACTAGCTGAAACTTGTTACAGAGCTCAATTAGTCTTTCTCCTCTTTCATTCCTTGTCCCAAGCCCATATTCTCCTGTAACCTTTTCTTCTACTCCTTCCCCTACAACTGCATTCCAGTCGCCCATGACTATTAGATTTTCGTCCCCCTTTACTTACTGTATTACCCTTTCAATATCCTCATACACTTTCTCTATCTGTTCATATTCAGCTTGCGACGTCGGCATGTATGCCTGAACTATCGTTGTCGGTGTTGGTCTGCTGTCGATTCTGATTAGAATAACCCGGTCACTGAACTGTTCACAGTAACACACCCTCTGCCCTACCTTCCTATTCACAACGAATCCTACACCTGTTATACCATTTTCTGCTGCTGTTGATATTACCCGATACTCATCTGACCAGAAATCCTTGTCTTTCTTCCACTTCACTTCACTGACCCCTACTATATCTAGATTGAACCTTTGCATTTCCCTTTTCAGATTTTGTAGTTTCCCTACCATGTTCAAGCTTCTGACATTCCACGCCCCTACTCGTAGAACGTTATCCTTTCGTTGATTATTCAATCTTTTTCTCATGGTAACCTCCCCCTTGGCAGTCCCCTCCCGGAGATCCGAATGGGGGACTATTCCGGAATCTTTTGCCAATGGAGAGATCATCATGACACTTCTTCAAATACAGGCCACATGTCCTGTGGATACACGTTACGTGTCTTTAATGCAGTGGTTTCCATTGCCTTCTATATCCTCATGTCGTTGATCATTGCTGATTCTTCCGCCTTTAGGGGCCATTTCCCACCCCCAGGACAAAGAGTGCCCTGAACCTCTATCCGCTCCTCCGCCCTCATTGACAAGGCCGTTGGCAGAATGAGGCTGATTTCTTATGCCGCAAGTCTTCGTATTAGACATTCGAAAACTGGTAAAAAGGTTCGAGGAACTGCAACTGCTTCTTCGGCTACATAGTACATAACTCGAAAAGAAAAAAAGAAAGCAAAGATTTTTAAAATGTGGGTTTGAATAAATTTAGTCAGCCGCAGAATTGTTGTGCTCAGTAAATTCGAGAAATTTAAACTTGAATAAAGATTTCTCGTTGGAATAGAGCTAAAAACTCTTTGTTGTGGGAAAAATATCCGGAACTGGGTGATCCATACATAGAGGATAATTACATGAAATCATTGTGAGCGAACGTAATTAAAAATGATAAAATAAACTTTTTGACCACTCTGTTAATATTAATTAAGTAGATAAAGTGCTTATTGATTTCGAAATCGTTATACCATGTTTGCTTTTTGCAGTGTGTGAATTTGCAGAGTTGCAGAGATGAGTTTTGAAGCAATAGAAGGTGTGGCGACAGTTAATATTCTCTATACCGTTCTTTAGCTAGTGTCATTATGAATTTTTTTTTCGGGAGGACATTCAAAACACATAATAAGGGCTAGACATAAAATTCTATAATTTTGTGTGCCAGATCCCGGTCACTAATGAACTATGGATGATGTGAACAAGTATATGACAAGTATCTAGGTTACACCTACACGTAGCTTTAAATCTTTCTACATCGCCTTCCTACTTCAGTCATATTACGAGAAATGTATTTAACCCCGTTTTTGTGGGGCTGAAATTAATGCAATGCTTATATAATTATGATTTTTGTTGTTACTTAAATTATGTGTAACTCATATACTATGCACATCACAAAATTAACTGTAACCAGACTCTATAAGGCTGCTTACATGTAAGAGAGAGCAAGAAGTGGCGAATTTTGCCAGTTCAAATAAATACATAAATAAACAAAAATAATTAAATAAACAAAACAAATATCGTATCGGAAGCGACACTGACTTAATACTAAACGAGCAGTAGCATGTAAGACTAAATAAAAGAGGTCACTTGCCATTGTGCATAGTCAAATTACAGTATACTGACATTCAAATATTTCCTTATTACTCTTTTCCTACGTGGTTGTTTTGGTTTAGTGCAACTCCAGTTTGCAAAAATTGTAGAAAGAGAACCACTGCTCGGAATGACGTCTAATTTGACTCAGGGGAAAACGTCATGGGACAAAAAGAAATAGCTAAAATTAGACCCATGCATGGCGCTGTAAGCGTCAGACTATGTACGTCAACAGATGAGTGGTCCACTGCTTTTCCTAAGTTTCTGTTCGAGTCGCCTAATATGACTAAGGATCGAGTGCTGCTAGGTAAAACTCAAAACAAGAACGGTGGTAAACCTGAAGAAGTTCCGGACACTCAAGGGAATTAAAAAAGTCATTCGTCGATTTCTGCTAAGGATCTGGAGAAAATGATTACAAAATTCGGAAAGACGGGTTCTTTTGAAGAGCAACGTGGCAGAGGGAGGAAAGCAGTTGATCTCTGTCGAAGACGTGGCCACAGCACTGCAGGAGGGGTCGAGCGGTGGTGCGCACGGAACACTGCTCGAATGCTCACTGTAGAGTCTTGTCCCGCAAGGAAGCAAGGGAGAGGATGTTGCTATGGATGGCCAGTGTCCTATTTCTTCAACACAAGTGCTCACTTGGATTAACACGGTTCTTTATTTACAGGAACTGGAGCTTGACTTGAACAGAGTAAATGTGTTGCGGTACAAACTCCTCAGTAATAGTCCTCTTGCAGGCAGTATCAGTAATCTTCCTACTAATAACTTTATTCTCTCACTGCGAGATCTGCTATGGCCACTAATCTGGTCACTATGCACTGTCGTAGCCTGTGATGAACTACACCCATTCTCCGAGTGAACTGACAGACGCCAAACTGGAGTAGTGACTTGAGTGAGCCCCTCCAGTCAGTGGCAGTGGCCTAAATACATTCTGTGGAGAGGGCGTTGGCGGTCTGTTGCTTGTCAGTGTGTCTCTGGCCTCTCTCGTGATGGGCACGTTTGATCCAGCGCCTACTAACCGATCGTCGCTTCATCTTTGCCGAGCAGTGTGCTGGCGACGGCTTACTCCAGCACACATACCTGCGGTAACGGCGCATAAAATCCTAGAAACATCTGTATTGCTATTTATACATAATCACCCATGTGCAGTAGTTGTTTCTTGCTGATCTATCAGCAAGACAAACGTTCGCTCCGGAATTTCTTTGTCTCGTGGTAGTGGACAATGAATGGCCATGGAAAATTCTGTGGATAGACGAAGTCCCTTTCCATCTCCAAGGATATGTCAATACCCAGAATTGCAAAATATGGACAACGGAAAATCCGAACGCGCATCAATTGGTACCGCTTCATTCTGCAGAGGAGATTGTGTGGTGTGGACTGACACCATCGTTTATCGTAGGATCATATTTTTTCAGGGCAACGAGTCTTGCAGGTCCTGTTAACTGCACTATCACTTGTAAACGCTATGTCATTCTTATGCTCACCAAAGTCGTTGCAACTCTTCAGCAGCGCGGATGTGTAGGTAGGATCGTTTTTTTGCAAGACGGCGCGCCCTCGCACATTGCACAGGCAGTGAAGCGGCTGCTGCAGAGGCAGCTGGGAAATGCTGGTATTGTCAGCCGTCATTTACGCACAGCCTGAACCCCCAGACCACATGATATTAATCCGTGTTGTGAATTGGCAGGAGCCAATTCACGGGGTTTAGAGGAAGCCGAAATGCACGCGTTTAAGCTCACGCAGGCTGGCGTGAGGTCTGGAACAGTTATAGGAGTTTAGTCTAGTAACAAAGTACGGATCTTCTGGAATACTTAACTTTAATTCATAATTGGTGTACATCGGTCTGACTGTACAGGCTTCACAAGATTAATAACAATTGATATTGGCGCCTTGCTAGGTCGTAGCAAATGACGTAGCTGAAGGCTATGCTAACTATCGTCTCGGCAAATGAGAGCGTAATTTGTCAGTGTAGCATCGCTAGCAAAGTCGGCTGTACAACTGGGGCGAGTGCTAGGATGTCTCTTTAGACCTGCCGTGTGGTGGCGCTCGGTCTGCAATCACTGACAGTGGCGACACGCGGTTCCGTCGTATACTAGCGGACTGCGGCCGATTTAAAGGCTACCACCTAGCAAGTGTGGTGTCTGGCGGTGACACCACAATCCGTGTGACTTCTGTCAGTGGGGTTATGCGAAAGACGTTGTGTTCAGTGCTCCAATTACGAACGTAGCTGAACTGAAGGCAAGCATATGGTGTTTCTCAGTTTCAACTTGTGGCAGAAAACAGTCGACACAAAATTGAAAATGTCTTGCGCAAATCTCACGGCAGATAGAAACCGCTGTCATTTTACACTACTGGCCATTAAAACTGCTAACCAACAAGAAATGCAGATGTTAAACGGCTATTCACTGGACAAATATATTATACTAGAACTGACATGTGGTTACATTTTCACGCAATTTGGGCGCATAAATCCTGAGGAATCAGTACCCAGAAGAACCACCTCTGGCCGTAATAACGGCCTTGATACGCATGGGCATTGAGTCAAACAGAGCTTGGATGGCGTGTACAAGTACAGCTACCCATGCAGCTTCAACACAATACCAAAGTTCATCAGGAGTAGTGACTGGCGTATTGTGACGAGCCAGATGCTCGGCCACCATTGACCAGACGTTTTCAATTGGTGAGAGATGTGGACAATGTACTGGCCAGGACAGCAGTCGAACATTTTCTGTATCCAGAAAGGCCCGTACAGGACCTGCAACAAGCGGTCGTGCATTATCCTGCTGAAATGTAGTGTTTCACAGGGATCGAATGAGGGGTAGAGACACGGGTCGTAACACATCTGAAATGTAACGTCCACTGTTCAAAGTGTCGTCAATGCCAACAAGAGGTGACCGAGACGTGCAAGCAATGGCACCCCATACCATCACGCCGGGTGATACGCTAGTATGGCGATGACGAATACACGCTTCCAATGTGCGTTTACCGCGATGTCGCCAAACACGGATGCGACCATCATGATGCTGTAAACAGAACCTGGATTCATCCGAAAAAATGACGTTTTGCCATTCGTGCATCCAGGTTCGTCGTTGAGTACACCATCGCAGGCGCTCCTGTCTGTGATGCAGCGTCAAGGGTAACCACAGCCACGGTCTCCGAGCTGATAGTCAATGCTGCTGCAAACTCGTCGAATTGTTCGTGCAGACGGTTGTTGTCTTGCAAACGTCCCCATCTGTTGACTCAGGGATCGAGACGTGGCTGCACGATCCGTTACAGCCACTTGGATAAGATGCCTGTCATCTCGACTGCTAGCGATACGAGGCCGTTGGGATCCAGCACGACGTTCCGTATTACCCTCCTGAACTCACCGATTCCACATTCCTGTCGTTTAAATTTCGCGTCTGTAGCACGTCATCTTCGTGGTGTAGCAATTTTAATGGCCAGGAGTGTACTTTTTATGCGGTATCAGGCCCCAGGACAAATGAACACCAATGTCCTTTTGCTATTTATGCAGGTTTTCGGCCACGGCAGTGTCGCCTACACAACTTATAAAAGGGCAGTGCATTGGCGGAGCTGTCATTTGTACTCGAATGATTCATGTGAAAGGGTTTCCCATGTGTTTATGGCCCCCCATGGGAATTAACATACTTTTACCGCGGAATGGTAGTTGGAGCTCGAAGCGTGGGACATTCCATTTCGGAAATAGTTTGCGAATTCAGTATTCCGAGATCCAAATTTGTCAAGAGTGTGCCGAGAATACCAAATTTCAGGCATTACCTCGCACCACGGACAACGCAGTGGCCGACGGCCTTCACTTAATGACCAGAGCAGCGGTATTTGCATGGAGTTGTCAGTGCTAACAAACACGCAGCGCTGTTTGAAATAACCGCCGAAATCAATGTAGGGCATACGAGGAACCTTTGCGTTAGGACGGTGCGCCGAAAATTGGCGGTAGTGTGCTATGGTAGCAGGCGACCGACACGGTTGCCCTTGCTAACAGCAGGACATCGCCTACGGCGCCTCTCCTGTGTTCGTGACGATATTTGTTGGACCCTAGACTGCAAACCGTCGCCGTGTCAGATGAGCCCCGATTTCAGTGTGTAAGAGCTGCTGGTAGGGTTCGAGTGTGGTGCAGACCCCACGAAGCCATGGACCCAGGCTGTAAACAAGGCACTGTGCAAACTGGTGGTGGCACCATAATGATGTGGAGTGTGTTAACAAGGAATGGATGGGTCCAGGTTATATTCGGCTACCTGGAGACTATTTCCAGCCATTCATGGACTTCCTGTTTAGAAACAACGTTGTCACAGGGCGACAGTTGTTCGCTATTTGTTTAAAGAAAATTCTGGACATTTCGAGTGAATGATTTGTTCCCCTTGATCGCATAACATGAATCTCATTGGACATTTATGGGGCATAATCGAGAGGTCAATTCTTGCACAAAATCCTGCACCGGAAACGCTTTCACAATTACGGACGGCTAGAGAGACAGCATGGCTCAATACGTTCTACAGGGGCTTCCAACGATATTTGAAGTCCATGCTACGTCAATTTGTTGCACTATTCCATCAAAAAGGAGGTCCGACACGATATTAGGAGGTATCCCATGACTTTTATCACCTCTGTGTGTAGTTGGCGTCGTTCATTCACTTGTCACAATAAATGGTTTTAGCTATACATTATGCTCACAGGACAAAATGTTAAATCTAACCTTTAAAAGAGCACAGTGGTAGATGACGTGGGACAAGTGCCAGGTGACCATCTGTACGCTGACGCAAGTCGTTTCAGTGAAGTGCCTTGTAGGTGTCAGTCGGTTGTTCGGAAGCAGAACAGTAAGATGGGTTGAAGCGGAGACGTGACAGAAAAGAGCTATTGTACCTGGAGATGCCTACGACTAAACCGTGAGTTAAGCTGCGTGATATGATGGTGTACCATTGCGGACTGCCTAACTTCTCTAGAAGAAACTGTGTACTATTCGCAGACACGTAACAAGTCGTGAGAATAGTGGTAATGAACGGATCGTAGCCTTGTCGGTGACAATCGGTTTCGACCTGACATGATTTGGTGTTTGCAGTGAACCCAGATCCATCTTAAGCAGATTCAGGAGACAAATTGCGAAGAAAATTACGTGCAGTGGATATTTGGAGTTGGGTACCTCGCAAAAGGCCATTGGTCACTGCAGCACATAACGCTGCACTGTTTCAGCAGACAAAAATACGGAAACTGGACAGTAGCTATCTGTTGGGATGTAGAGTGGTCAGAGAAGTAGTATTTTGCTTCTTCTCAAATATCGCAGTGGAAAACACTGTATGTTGAGGAAAGAAACAAGAGTATCGTCAGGAGTGCCCCAGGGAAGTGTGACAGGATGATATTATTTTCTATATACATAAATGATCTGGAGGACAGGGTGGGCAGCAATCTTCGGTTGTTTGGTGATGATGCTGTGGTGGACGGTGTAACGGAACCTATTAAAGGTTTTACTTTACCGAAGTATGCGATACCATCCAAATTCATCCAGTTTAACGAGTATTTATGATTATAGAAAAGTTATTGTGTATGTTAACAATGATTGCATAACATGTCTCCATAAACAGTCAACCCATTAAATTATACTGAATAACTGACCCACACAAAAGTTAATATCACTTGATCACTGATACAGCAAATGTCGTCATGTAAAAACACTAAGTTCATCTTAAATAATTAATATGAAGTACGAAAAATAGTGGCCAACTTACGTATTTCGGATCTCCTTAAATAAAAATCACCCAGTGAAACCTATTTGTTCACTAGGACCGTTTTCACTCAGCATTCACGTAAACACTCCTATTTTAGACGAAAACCAATGTAATTCTTAATAATTCATGTTATTTAGTTATTTATGCAAATTAGAGAAGTCAATTGACAAAATTGAAAAATAAAAGGAAGGCTTCTGAAGTACCAGTAAAGATGGAAACAGAGGACGGTACCATTATTGAAGATCCAGGGAATATAAAAGATCTCTGGAAAGAACATTTTAAGAAGCTGTTAAACGCTGAGGACCAGGTACATGAGGAAACAACAAATAATGGAGAAATTGAGAGAAGTTGGGAAGCAGAATTAGGACAAATTACACAGGAAGAAATGGAAAAAGCTGTGAAGAAGATGAATGGGGGGAAAGCCCCAGGACCTGATGAAGTATCAGTGAACATGATAAGAGCAGCAGGTCCAGTGGGAATGCAGTGGCTGTATAGAGTACTATCAAGCGTGTGGAGAAATAGTAAAATACCTGGCGACTGGAGAACAGGAGACATTGTTCCCATCTTCAAGAAAGGCAATATAAGACTTTGTAAAAACTACAGAGGAATAACCCTCATGAGTCATACAGCCAAGATTTTTGAAAGAATTTTACTACATCGAATAAGTGAGAAGATAGAAAAGGAGCTGAGTGAAGAACAGCATGGGTTTAGGAAAGGAAGGAGCACAATCGACCTGATATTTTCTATCCGTCAACTGATGGAAAAAAGTTGGGAGTATAACAAAAGGGTGATAATGGTTTTTATTGACATAGAAAAGGCATATGACTCAGTTGACAGGGAAAGACTCTGGGAAGAACTGAAGAAGATAGATATAGAAGATGGATACATTAATGTTATAAAGACAATGTACAGAGGCCACAATTGTAGAATTAGAACACCATTGGGGAACTCTGAATACTTCGAAATAAGACAAGGACTTAAGCAAGGAAGTATTCTATCTCCTGCGCTTTTCAATGTTGTGATGGAGGGAATGAATAGGGCAGTTAAAGATATAGTTAAAGAAAAAGACAAAAAGATGATTTTTGCAGATGATATGGTAATATGGGGTGATAAAGAGGTAGATGTACAGTTACAGCTTGATGCGTGGAAGGAAATAATGAAAAGGTATGGATTAAGAATAAATAAAGATAAGAGTGAAGTAATGGTATTTGGAAGAGAGAAAGGAATCAATGGAAATATTACCTTGAATGGAGAACCCCTCAAAGTGGTAGAAAGTTTCACTTATTTAGGGAGTGAAATATCTAGGGATGGAAGAATAACTAACGAAATTAATAGGAGGTTACAGAAGGGAGGCAATTTCTACCAAACAATAAAACATCTGATTTGGAATAATGAAGTTCCAGAAAGAGCAAAACTCCTGATGTATAAGAATTATTACTTCCCTATTGTCACCTATGGTGGAGAAACGTGGACAATGAAAGAAAGGGACTGGAGCAGACTGCAAGCAGGGGAAATGAAATTTCTCAGAGCAGTAAAGGGAAAAACAAGAATGGACAGAGTAAGGAATGTAGAGATTAGAAAGGACCTCAAACAAGAAAGTATGAGAGAAGAAATTGAAAGAAAGAGATTAAGATGGTATGGGCATGTTAAGAGGATGCATGGGCAGAGACTCCCCAAAATTATGGAAGAACTAAAGATGGATGGGAAACGACCTAGATGGCGCCCAAGAACACGGTGGAAAATGGGAGTGAGAATATCTGTTGAAAGGAGAGGTGTGACCTGGCAGCAAGTGGAGGAAGAAAAGTGGTGGGAGGACCGAGCCAAATGGAGAGGACTCGTCAGCACCCAGACCCGGCAGTAGCTGGAGCGGGATTCGGATATAGATAGATAGATAGAATTGACAAACTTCTAAAAAGCGGCCTTTTTGTAAAGAAGAATTATTCTGTCAAGTCAACAAATCTGTCTGTCATTTTAATAACCTGTTAAATTATGTCACTCGATATAAATTAATAACTTTTCTGCACAAATTACGGTAACAGATGTACATGTGACTTATAAACTATATCTCTTTTTAGTAGTTCTTTGACAAGGTTATAAATACAAGCAGCAAGAAGGGTCGGGAGCGGAATCTGAATGTCACTTTGGTAAAGTGTATGTGTGTTATTGTTCGAGGTGGATAAACACTGCAAAGAACATGTAAAAGAAGTGCTACTTTGTGTTGTGTCATTGTCTTTGGTGGACAGTGGAATTAAGATGGCCACCAGAGTAATGAATATTTGAAGTTAAAATATTTGTTGGTTTCGGTCATTATTTATCATCAAAAGCACATCAGAAACACGGGACCTCATCTTTTTACCCTAGACAACCAGACACAGCAGCGATCCAGCAAGCAGCAGTGATTACCACAATGCATTTTAATGGGGCCAACCTAACATCAAGTGCTAACAAGCTCCGTAAATGGGAGTGAAATAGTGCGATTATAGCAATATCAAGGGAAAGTACTCGTGGTCTAGGGGTCTTTGATTCATAATCAAAACGTCTTCGGTCCCGGGTTCGATCACCGCCACTGCCTAAATTTTGATAAATAATCAGCATTGGTGGCCGAAGACTTCCGGCATAAGAAGTCAGCCTCATTCTGCCAACGGCCTTGTCAAAGAGGGCGGAGGAGCGGATATTGGTTCAGGGCACACTCTTGTCCTGGGGGTGGGAAATTGCCCCTAAACGCGGAAGAATCAGCAATGATCAACGACATGAGGATGCAGAAGGAAATGGAAACCACTGCATTAAAGACATGTAACGTGTATCCACAGAACATGTGGCCTGTAATTGAAGAAGTGTCATGATGATCTCTCCATTGGCAAAAGATTCTGGAATAGTCCCCCATTCGGATCTCTGGGAGGGGACTGCCAAAGAGGAGGTTACCATGAGAAAAAGATTGAATAATCAACGAAAGGATAACGTTCTAAGAGTCGGGGCGTGGAATGTCAGAAGCTTGAACGTGGTAGGGAAACTACAAAATCTGAAAAGGGAAATGCAAAGGCTCAATCTAGATATAGTAGGGTTCAGTGAAGTGAAGTGGAAGGAAGACAAGGATTTCTGGTCAGATGGGTATCGGGTAATATCAACAGCAGCAGAAAATGGTATAACAGGTGTAGGATTCGTTATGAATAGGAAGGTAGGGTAGAGGGTGTGTTACTGTGAACAGTTCAGTGACTGGGTTGTTCTAATCAGAATCGACAGCAGACCAACACCGACAACGATAGTTCAGGTATACATGCCGACGTCGCAAGCTGAAGATGAACAGATAGAGAAAGTGTATGAGGATATTGAAAGTGTAATGCAGTACGTAAAGGGGGACGAAAATCTTATAGTCATGGGCGGGGAATGCAGTTGTAGGGGAAGGAGTAGAAGAAAAGGTTACAGGAGAATATGGGCTTGGGACAAGGAATGAAAGAGGAGAAAGACTAATTGAGCTCTGTAACAAGTTTCAGCTAGTAATAGCGAATACCCTGTTCAAGAATCACAAGAGGAGGAGGTATACTTGGAAAAGGCCGGGAGATACGGGACGATTTGAATTAGATTACATCATGGTCAGACAGAGATTCCGAAATCAGATACTGGATTGTAAGGCGTACCCAGGAGCAGATATAGACTCAGATCACAATATACACTCCTGGAAATGGAAAAAAGAACACATTGACACCGGTGTGTCAGACCCACTATACTTGCTCCGGACACTGCGAGAGGGCTGTACAAGCAATGATCACACGCACGGCACAGCGGACACACCAGGACCCGCGGTGTTGGCCGTCGAATGGCGCTAGCTGCGCAGCATTTGTGCACCGCCGCCGTCAGTGTCAGCCAGTTTGCCGTGGCATACGGAGCTCCATCGCAGTCTTTAACACTGGTAGCATGCCGCGACAGCGTGGACGTGAACCGTACGTGCAGTTGACGGACTTTGAGCGAGGGCGTATAGTGGGCATGCGGGAGGCCGGGTGGACGTACCGCCGAATTGCTCAACACGTGGGGCGTGAGGTCTCCACAGTACATCGATGTTGTCGCCAGTGGTCAGCGGAAGGTGCACGTGCCCGTCGACCTGGGACCGGACCGCAGCGACGCACGGATGCACGCCAAGACCGTAGGATCCTACGCAGTGCCGTAGGGGACCGCACCGCCACTTCCCAGCAAATTAGGGACACTGTTGCTCCCGGGGTATCGGCGAGGACCATTCGCAACCGTCTCCATGAAGCTGGGCTACGGTCCCGCCGTCTTCCGCTCACGCCCCAACATCGTGCAGCCCGCCTCCAGTGGTGTCGCGACAGGCGTGAATGGAGGGACGAATGGAGACGTGTCGTCTTCAGCGATGAGAGTCGCTTCTGCCTTGGTGCCAATGATGGTCGTATGCGTGTTTGGCGCAGTGCAGGTGAGCGCCACAATCAGGACTGCATACGACCGAGGCACACAGGGCCAACACCCGGCATCATGGTGTGGGGAGCGATCTCCTACACTGGCCGTACACCACTGGTGATCGTCGAGGGGACACTGAATAGTGCACGGTACATCCAAACCGTCATCGAACCCATCGTTCTACCATTCCTAGACCGGCAAGGGAACTTGCTGTTCCAACAGGACAATGCACGTCCGCATGTATCCCGTGCCACCCAACGTGCTCTAGAAGGTGTAAGTCAACTACCCTGGCCAGCAAGATCTCCGGATCTGTCCCCCATTGAGCATGTTTGGGACTGGATGAAGCGTCGTCTCACGCGGTCTGCACGTCCAGCACGAACGCTGGTCCAACTGAGGCGCCAGGTGGAAATGGCATGGCAAGCCGTTCCACAGGACTACATCCAGCATCTCTACGATCGTCTCCATGGGAGAGTAGCAGCCTGCATTGCTGCGAAAGGTGGATATACACTGTACTAGTGCCGACATTGTGCATGCTCTGTTGCCTGTGTCTATGTGCCTGTGGTTCTGTCAGTGTGATCATGTGATGTATCTGACCCCAGGAATGTGTCAATAAAGTTTCCCCTTCCTGGGACAATGAATTCACGGTGTTCTTATTTCCATTTCCAGTAGTGTATTAGTGATGAAGAGTAGGCTGAAGTTCAAGACATTAGTCAGGAAGAATCAATATGCAAAGAAGTGCGATACGGAAGTACTAAGGAATGACGAGATACGTTTGAAGTTCTCTAACGCTATAGATACAGCAATAAGGAATAGCGCAGTAGGCAGTACAGTTGAAGAGGAATGGACATCACTAAAAAGTGCCATCACAGAAGTTGGGAAGGAAAACATAGGTACAAAGAAGGTAGCTGCGAAGAAACAATGGGTAACAGAAGAAATACTTCAGTTGATTGATGAAAGGAGGAAGTACAAACATGTTCCGGGAAAATCAGGAATACAGAAATACAAGTCGCTGAGGAATGAAATAAATAGGAAGTGCAGGGAAGCTAAGATGAAATGGCTGCAGCAAAAATGTGAAGACATCGAAAAAGATATGATTGTCGGAAGGACAGACTCAGCATACAGGAAAGTTAAAACAACCTTTGGTGACATTAAAAGCAACGGTGGTAACATTAAGAGTACAACGGGAATTCACTGTTAAATGCAGAGGAGAGAGCAGATAGGTGGAAAGAATACATTGACAGCCTCTATGAGGGTGAAGATTTGTCTGATGTGATAGAAGAAGAAACAGGAGTCGATTTAGAAGAGATAGGGGATCCATTATTAGAATCGGAATTTAAAAGAACTTTGGAGGACTTACGGTCAAATAAGGCAGAAGGGATAGATAACATTCCATTAGAATTTCTAAAATCATTGAGGGAAGTGGCAACAAAACGACTATTCACGTTGGTGTGTAGAATATATGAGTCTGGCGATATACCATCTGACTTTCGGAAAAGCATCATCCACACAATTCCGAAGACGGCAAGAGCTGACAAGTGTGAGTATTTTCGCACAATCAGCTTAACAGCTCATGCATCGGAGCTGCTTACAAGAATAATATACAGAAGAATGGAAAAGAAAATTGAGAATGCGCTAGGTGACGATCAGTTTGGCTTTAGGAAAAGTAAAGGGACGAGAGAGGCAATTCTGACGTTACGGCTAATAATGGAAGCAAGGCTAAAGAAAAATCAAGAAACTTTCATAGGATTTGTCGACCTGGAAAAATCGTTCGACAATATAAATTGGTGCAAGCTGTTCTAAATTCTGAAAAAAGTAGGGATAAGCTATAGGGATAGACGGGTCATATACAATATGTACAACAACCAAGAGGGAATAATAAGAGTGGACGATCAAGAACGAAGTGCTCGTATTAAGAAGGGTGTAAGACAAGGCTGTAGCCTTTCGCCCCTACTCTTCAATCTGTACATCGAGGAAGCAATGATGGAAATAAAAGAAAGGTTCAGGAGTGGAATTAAAATACAAGGTGAAAGGATATCAGTGATACGATCGCTGATGACATTGCTATCCTGAGTGAAAGTGAAGAAGAATTAAATGATCTGCTGAACGGAATGAACAGTCTAATGAGTACACAGTATGCTTTGAGAGTAAATCGGAGAAAGACGAAGGTAATGAGAAGTAGTAGAAATGAGAACAGCGAGAAACTTAACATCAGGATTGATGGTCACGAAGTCAATGAAGTTAAGGAATTCTGCTACCTAGACAGTAAAATAACCAATGACGGACGGAGCAAGGAGGACATCAAAAGCAGACTCACTATGGCAAAAAAGGCATTTCTGGCCAAGAGAAGTCTACTAATATCAAATACCGGCCTTAATTTGAGGAAGAAATTTCTGAGGATGTACGTCTGGAGTACAGCATTGTATGGTAGTGAAACATGGACTGTGGGAAAACCGGAACAGAAGAGAATCGAAGCATTTGAGATGTGGTGCTATAGACGAATGTTGAAAATTAGGTGGACTGATAAGGTAAGGAATGAGGAGGTTCTACGCAGAATCGGAGAGGAAAGGAATATGTGGAAAACACTGATAAGGAGAAGGGACAGGATGATAGGACATCTGCTAAGACATGAGGGAATGACTTCCATGGTACTAGAGGGACCTGTAGAGGGCAAAAACTGTAGAGGAAAACAGTGATTGGAATACGTCAAGCAAATAATTGAGGACGTAGGTTGCAAGTGCTACTCTGAGATGAAGAGGTTAGCACAGGAAAGGAATTCGTGGCGGGCCGCATCAAACCAGTCAGCAGACTGATGACCAAAAAAAGAAAAGCAATATCTACGACTAGGGGTAGGTGTCGAAGATAAATGAATGTAGGAGGATACAGGATGAATTAGTGAAAAATTTTAGTTGGTATAATAAATGGTAGCTAGCTCTAAATATACAACAACGTAATTTAATGTAGATGAGTAAGAAAAACAAACCCATAATGTTCGGATACAGCTTTCGTAATGTCCAGCTTGATACAGTCACGTCGGTTGGAGATCTGGACGTAACGTTGCAAAGCGATACGAAATGGAAAGGGCATGTGTGGACTGTGGTAGGAAAGCGAATGGTCGACTTCAGTTTTTTGGGAGAATGTTAGGAAAGCATGGTTCATCTGTAAAGAAGATCGCGTGTAAGATACTAGTGCGACCTATTTTTGAATACTGCTTTAGTGTTTGTGATCGGCACTAGGTGGCTTGCAGGAAGACGTCGAAGCAATTCAGTGGCGGGCTGCCAGGTTTGGTACCAATAGCTTCGAACAACACGCAAGTGTTTTGCAGGGGCTCGGGAACTCAAATGGGAATCCCTGGGTGGAAGTCGACATTCTTTTCGAGGAACACTACTAAGAAAATCCAGAGAACCGGAATTTGAAGCTGACTGCAGAACGAACCTACTGCCGCCAACATATATTTCG
Organism: Schistocerca cancellata; assembly: GCF_023864275.1. NCBI lineage: Eukaryota > Metazoa > Arthropoda > Insecta > Orthoptera > Acrididae > Schistocerca > Schistocerca cancellata. The sequence goes on from NC_064633.1 coordinate 157,839,356, forward strand.
CATAAACCCACGAAGATATGACAGGAAAAATTACGGCTTGTAATGAGGTATACGAGTTGTTTTCTCCTAGTGGAACGGGAAAGGACACAACTAATAGTGATAGAGGTTACCCTACGCCACGCACCTCAGGGGGGCTTTCGGAGTATGTACGTAGATGTATATTTAACTGTATGTTTTGAAGGGTGTTCTTCAGATTCAGAAAATATTAAATGTAGGCTGGCATTGGCATCTCTGAAAAACCTGGATCTGTTAACCTCCAACCACAATTTAAGTGTTATGAAGTCTTTTCTGGAGTACAGTATTTATCTGGAGTATAACCTTATATGGAAGTGAAATGTGGCAAGTACCAGAGCACGCTGAAGATTAGATCAGTGGATCGAGTGGCTAACAAAGAGCTACTGAAGCGACTTGAGGGAAAAAAGAAATTTATGGGACAATTTGAGTAAAAATATGGTCAGTGTTACGACGTATCTTGGAACATCAAGGATCTGTCCAGTTTGGGAATAAATTGTAGAGAGACTTGAATACAATAAGCAGGTTCAAACGAATGTAGGTTGTGGAAGTAATGTAGAGATGATGGGGACTGCACAGGCTAAACTGGGATAGTGAGCTACATCAAACTGGTTTTCGCGCTGAAGAGCACAACAATAGTTCAGGGTGGAAGTGGTCCTATCACGTTTTGGGCAGTGGTCTTGCGATATTTTGGGTTTTCGTACAATGAGCTCGACGCACTCATTCAAGTCACAGTGAGAATGAATTAAATTGTTTATTTCAACATTCCCGTTGGCAAGTACTGCTTTCTACATCTTCGTGATGGGTATGCTGTGGACAAGCCTGTCTTCTAAGGTAGCAACAGCCTTGTTCACAGGATTGTATGTACAGTGGGTGGTTACAATTAAAGTGGAGCTACTAACGGAGACATAGTGTGGTCTGTAATTATCGTATGGCAGCAAACCTCCGTAGATTTGGTAATGCGTTAATCCACGACCGATTTAAACTGAAAAAGAAATTGGTTCCAACTTTGGCCACCAGAGCATATCTGGCGTCACACGCTTTTTGTATTACGGCGTGACGTCTGCACAGTCATTTGACAAGTCATAACGTGAGTGAACAGTATGGCTACAAAGAAGAGAGATCGTGTGCCCTTGGTGACAGTGCTTTGTGTGAATGGCAGCAATTACGGTGCTGCATTGAGATGGTATCGCCGACTGAAAGGTCCGAGGACAGCCCCATGTCATTAAATGGTTTAAAAACGATGATAGCGAAGTTAGGAAAAACAGGCGAGCTTGAGTGGCACCTGAAGGAGGAAGCCGTTCTGTCCTGCTGGAAGTTATTAATGAGGTTGCTGTTGACGTAACTGACCATGCAGCACGTGCCCCGGCTAGTGCCAGCGGTCGTGCAGTGGCGCCACTACTGTCCATCTCACGGTGAACAGCATGGAAAGTCTTGTGGTCTGTTGTACAAGAACCAGACTGGGAAGCCACTGAAACCCCATAATCCACGGCAAGGTTCTGAATTTGCTTGTTGGTTTCCGGCACGGATAGAAGTTGAGGACTTGTGGCCGGGAAATGTTCTATGGATTGATGAGGCCCATTTTACACTACTAGGTGCAGTGAATACACAGAACTGCCGGATTTGGGGAACTGCTAAGCCGCGTGTGTGCATGAAGAGCCATTGCTTTCGCTGTGTGTGATTGTCTGCTGAGGATTCACAAGAACCTTTATTATCGGTCCATTCTTCTTTCAAGAGAATACACCCAGAGGGCGTACCGTAACGTCTGCACGTTATCAACACCTTCTTGAGCATCACATGATTACTGCTTTGGAAGAGTGTAACTCTGTAGAAGCCACTGTATTAATGCAAGATGAGACAACACCTCATGTCTGTCACCAATGAAACATCTGCTTAATGCAACCTTTCACGAACGTGTTTTCTCCAGAGGCTTTCCAAATGCATGGCCTGCAAAATCGTCTGATATGAATCCGTGTAACTTTTGACTCCGGGGATGTCTATAATAACGCGTTTCCCAGGAACGTGTTTGGCCTCTGCCTGATATGAAGTCCAGTATAGATGAACATGTTGTTCAACTACGAGCAACCCTGATCACGTCGTTACACGGATGCAGCATCTCTTTAAGGTGTCCGGTGCCCATATTGGACAAATTGTCTAAGCGGCGGTCAATAAGAGAGTCAACATAATGCCTTTCTCTTTTGTTTGAACTTTTCTAGGTACGTCCCGTTCATAGTCGATTACATAAGGAAAAATTTCCATACGTCTTTCTTGTGTTCACATCCCCAAATTTGCAAGTGTTGGGCAAAACGGATACAATTTTTTTTTCAGAATAAATCGGTTCCACATTAACGCATCCACCAGGTTATGCTGCCATACGAAAATTACAGTGCACAATCGACCTCTGTGAGTATCTCACTTTAATAGTAACCACCACGCACGTTTTCCGGCTGGACAAACATTGCAGCACCATATCGCGCCTATACTGTCCCTCTAAATCACCGAATATTAATCTTGTAGAAAATTTTTGGTTTTTGGTTTCTTTGGTAAGCGGGGCGCTCAACGACACGGTTATCAGCGCCCGTCCAAATTCCCAATCTTTTCCTAGTCCAGTCTCGGCATTTTCCCGAATGGTCACGAAATGATGAGGACAACACAAGCACCCTCTCGGGCGAAAAAAGCCCCAACCCGGCGGGGAATCGAAACCGGGACCCTGTGATCCAGAGTGTAATATTTATGTCTTAGTCAGCCATCATATTAGGCTCCAAGATGCTGTTCCCAGAGCAGTGGAGATGCAAGAAGTATATAGATGACGAAATGTGGTGTGAGGTACCTGTGACAGATGTTAGATTCGGTACCATTACCGTGGGAAAGACCGCCTGCATAATGCTACTGCTCTGTGATTGGCTGCTGTGTTCGGAGCAAGGGCGCTAAAACGTCAAAGTATAGTTGTTATTATTAGTTAAACTACTCATTGGAATGACTTCACTTTTTAATATAAATATCTCTCAACAGCTGACTATCAATCAGTCATTTTAGAATTATTAAAAACAATTTAAATCAAAAACAAAAGAATGACGAAATCGCAGACGAAGCACTTCGGAAGCGTTCGGGTCACGCCTTTCCTGGTATGACGCGCGAAGTGTTTCGGGCTGTTCGTCACTCTGGATTAGGCAGTCGAGAAGAACAGACATGTTGTCTGTCGTAGGATGTGTTTCCAATTTTTATTTAAGTTCCTGTTCGTCAGTCTGGATTAGGCAGTCGAGATGTACAGTCATGTTGTCTGTGGCAGGATGTGTTTGCCTGTATTCAGTATTAAAAGATTCACTCGCGTAGTCATGAGGCACAGACACGTACCACAAATAGTGTAAAGATACATTTTCGTAAACATTGTCTTTGATCATGTGCTTTGCTGTATCAGAAGGTGTTGTATCAAGATCATGTAGTCTTCTCGTGTAGCTAACGCGAATGGTATCCCAAAAAAGTGATACATTATTTCAGAACAGAACCTCGCTAAAAGTCAGTTTCAGCCTCAAGATATAGAACCTACGACCTGCGTGCTGGCCGGCCAGGGTGGCGGAGCGGGTGTAGGCGCTACAGTCTGGAACCGCGGGACCGCTACGGTCGCAGGTTCGAATCCTGCCTCGGGCATGGCTGTTTGTGATGTCTTTAGGTTAGTTAGGTTTACGTAGTTCTAAGTTCTAGGGGACTGATGACCTCAGAAGTTTAGTCCCATAGCGCTCAGAGGCATTTGAACCTGTGTGCTGTTTTCTGCGCTGGGGACATCAACTTGAAGACAGCAGGTTAGTAAACTATAACAGAACCTTCGTATTCCACACAGTGCAGTGGAAACAACTAGGCGCCTCACGTGTACTGCATGCACAGAACAAATGTGCTCAGTGACACGTCATCTGCAGTAATGCAGAGGAGGTAAAGGAGGATGATCGTTATTAACACCAACAATCAGTTCATTCTTCCTTTCTTGCTGAAGAGCCAGCAAATGCCAACCACTGTACCACGAGCTGCGGACCGCTGAAAATTTCTCCGACTATTTGGAACAGCGGATGAAATGTAGGAATCAACAACATCACAATTTGATAGCCTTACGTGGTCTATCCATAGATGAGTTGCTTCAGTGGATACGGGAAACCTTAAAAAACTTGCGGACTCGCTTTCCCGCGTAGCTGAGGTCATTATTAAGGCTAAAGGCGATGTTACACAGTGTCGGTGCCAGGTCACCTGGAGGTGAATAATTTTTATTCTGTACCCTTCTAGATTTAGAGTAAGGACTATGTTTCAATCTATTAGACCTACAGGAGATGTCTGCCACTTTATAACTTGAGGGGAGTGGGGAACGACGTCCCGCACGTGGGATAAACTGCGGCCTGGTGAGGCAGCGTCGGCGAGCCACAGGCGATTCGGAGCGCCGGTGCGTGCCACGCACTGCGCGCCAGCCGCCCTGCTCCCCACACGCCGGAGTGGTCTTGAAAGGCTGCGTCGCTAATTGGAGTAGGCCTGCCATCCGCTGTCTCCGTGACAGCAATACAGCTTAATTGGCCGCCATTCGAGGTCTTCTCGCCGCTTTCCGAAGCCACACATCCTGTCCGAAACGAGTTGTTCACTTCCAACTCCAATTACTTTTCGGCACGTTACTTGGTCAGATTATTTCACAGAAAAATATTTCAGTTGGCAGCAGTTTCCGACAATTTCTCACGTATAGTTGTCGTTACCGCGGCAAAAATTCGCGCAAGTAGTTTAGTTGATCCATTCACAGCATTAACGTGTACTCATAATAGAGACGTTTGATTCACAATGATAGATTAAATGGAAGACAACAGCTTTCGGATAGTGAGAGCCGATATACAAAGTTATGGGAAAATTGCTACACAGGAAGTGAATGCACTAAATCGATCCAAACTAGGAGGGAGCATAGAACAAACAGCACACCGCGAACACATGGCCTAGCAGTTCCCTTCTTTTATTTGAGTGGAAAGATCAGTGCTATGCCCAGTTCATTCAGTACTCCTATAAATTTTGTTGTATTAGGGTTTGCTGGAAACAATTTTTTTAAAGTTTAGTAAAGGCAGTCTAGTGTTAAGTATACAGTTATTTTACACGTGCAAACATTTAAAAACGTCAGTAATTGATACTCAGAGATTTATGCACGCATCTTACAGATAACGTTTTACTAAACTGTTAATTTCGAACCAGTTCTGACTCATTACTGTCCGCAGTTCGTGGTCGTGCGGTAGCGTTCTCGCTTCCCACGCCCGGGTTCCCGGGTTCGATTTCCGGCGGGGTCAGGGATTTTCTCTGCCTCGTGATGACTCGGTATTGTATGATGTCCTTAGTTAGGTTTAGGTAGTTCTAAGTTCTAGGGGACTGATGACCATAGATGTTGAGTTCCATAGTGCTCACAGCCATTTGAACCATTTTTTTGACTCATTACTGTTCGTAAAAAGTTAAAGCAAGAGCCAATATACTTCGAAGAGACACAGAAGGACACAATATCAGCTAATGAGTGAGTTTTAATTGAGCAGAATAACAATTCTCCAGCAAATCAATTTGTCAGGCCATGACATCCTGGCTCTTACACGTAATATCGGAACGACAGTTGTAGCATCAAGGCACTGCTTCAACGGCATGCGCTTGTATTGTCTTTATATTCGTTAAGTGTCTAAGATCGATTGAACACAAATGCAAAACTTCACACTAAATAATCTAGATGGATGGTAGAACAGACACATTTCACTACTATAAATTTTATTATCTGTTTTAACCGTCGAAGTTGGGGTATTTCCCTTGATAGTAATAATATTGCGAGTTTCACAGCTCTTAGTTATTTCACTGACAACATTTTCGGCAATTAAACAGCATTTAGTTACTCAGGACTTTTTAGCATTCTTATACTTAGAGCAAGTTTTCTTTATTTCGCTGAAAACTCACGTGAATGTTAAACAATATGTAGCTACTCAAAACTTTTTAGCACTCTTTTACTTTTAGAGCCCGTTTTCTACCTATAGTAGTAAACACAGCAGCCTCATTACATGTACGAATGGAGAATCAACCCAATAATACCTTCGGAATGAAACCAGAACAATAATTATCGTTTATCAGATGCGGAGAACGTTTAAGAAGAACAGATATTTGAAACATTCAAAAGAAGTGATGAGCAATATAATCGTTAGACACATGAACAGGGAGAACGACGCTAAAGAACGTTTTACACTGAAACCTACATGACGACATAAAGCGACAACCCGAAAGAACGTGTGTTACATTGAATCCCGGAAGATGTCATAACGTAACGTCTGATTAAAATCTTCTTTCTGGTTAGGTACAGACTATAGATTCTCCTTTTTTACATTAAATAATTCAACTTCTTGTAGTAAACTTGAAACGTCCCCTTAGAAAAATTATACAGTTACTGCTTAAACTGACACACAATATATTTTAGCGCAACGCAATCTGACTTTCAATAATCCCTACAAGAGAATGGCCCTGACTAACATTCACCTATACGTTTCACGAATCACTTACCTCACAAAAATCTTCGTTACTCGAACTACTGCAATACAGCGAGCGCCACTACTGCCAGCTAAATAAAAGATTCAAACTACGGAAGGCACTAACTATTGATAGGCATAGTTAGCAAATGAAAGATTTTGATAAAGAACAAACAATGTATTTACCTTAATAGTGTTCAAAAGTCATAATATATATATATATAGCAGTTCATGACATCCATTCTTACAAATTTACTGTTTCTGATGGACACACGTCCAGATCATCCGCTCTCAAAAATCCGCCATCTCTCTCCCCACATCCACCACTGCTGGCGGCTCACCTCCAACTGCGCAACGTTACGTGCTGGTAACAGCCAACTACCCAACACTACAATAGCAATACTGCAACAATGCAGACCAGCCACAGACTTCACACAGCACAGTCAGTGATTTTCAAATAGAGCGCTACGTGGCGTTACCAACATAAAAACCTAAACAGCCTACTTACAAACTGATTAGATTAATCCGCTCTTAGGTATACAGAATATTTATCTTACGATACATGCTTGATGCAGTAGGTGGATGGTTAGCGGTTATTGTTCTATACTACACTCCTGGAAATTGAAATAAGAACACTGTGAATTCATTGTCCCAGGAAGGGGAAACTTTATTGACAAATTCCTGGGGTCAGATACATCACATGATCACACTGACAGAACCACAGGCACATAGACACAGGCAACAGAGCATGCACAATGTCGGCACTAGTACAGTGTATATCCACCTTTCGCAGCAATGCAGGCTGCTATTCTCCCATGGAGACGATCGTAGAGATGCTGGATGTAGTCCTGTGGAACGGCTTGCCATGCCATTTCCACCTGGCGCCTCAGTTGGACCAGCGTTCGTGCTGGACGTGCAGACCGCGTGAGACGACGCTTCATCCAGTCCCTAACATGCTCAATGGGGGACAGATCCGGAGATCTTGCTGGCCAGGGTAGTTGACTTACACCTTCTAGAGCACGTTGGGTGACACGGGATACATGCGGACGTGCATTGTCCTGTTGGAACAGCAAGTTCCCTTGCCGGTCTAGGAATGGTAAAACGATGGCTTCGATGACGGTTTGGATGTACCGTGCACTATTCAGTGTCCCCTCGACGATCACCAGTGGTGTACGGCCAGTGTAGGAGATCGCTCCCCACACCATGATGCCGGGTGTTGGCCCTGTGTGCCTCGGTCGTATGCAGTCCTGATTGTGGCGCTCACCTGCACTGCGCCAAACACGCATACGACCATCATTGGCACCAAGGCAGAAGCGACTCTCATCGCTGAAGACGACACGTCTCCATTCGTCCCTCCATTCACGCCTGTCGCGACATCACTGGAGGCGGGCTGCACGATGTTGGGGCGTGAGCGGAAGACAGCCTAACGGTGTGCGGGACCGTAGCCCAGCTTCATGGAGACGGTTGCGAATGGTCCTCGCCGATACCCCAGGAGCAACAGTGTCCCTAATTTGCTGGGAAGTGGCGGTGCGGTCCCCTACGGCACTGCGTAGGATCCTACGGTCTTGGCGTGCATCCGTGCGTCGCTGCGGTCCGGTCCCAGGTCGACGGGCACGTGCACCTTCCGCTGACCACTGGCGACAACATCGATGTACTGTGGAGACCTCACGCCCCACGTGTTGAGCAATTCGGCGGTACGTCCACCCGGCCTCCCGCATGCCCACTATACGCCCACGCTCAAAGTCCGTCAACTGCACATACGGTTCACGTCCACGCTGTCGCGGCATGCTACCAGTGTTAAAGACTGCGATGGAGCTCCGTATGCCACGGCAAACTGGCTGACACTGACGGCGGCGGTGCACAAATGCTGCGCAGCTAGCGCCATTCGACGGCCAACACCGTGGTTCCTGGTGTGTCCGCTGTGCCGTGCGTGTGATCATTGCTTGTACAGCCCTCTCGCAGTGTCCGGAGCAAGTATGGTGGGTCTGACACACCGGTGTCAATGTGTTCTTTTTTCCATTTCCAGGAGTGTATTTTTCTGTGTCTGTTCGGAATCTAACTCACGTACTCTCGGTAAATTACCTAAATTATACTGGCTGTGTGAGTGTGATAAATATTCAGAATGTGGTATATGCTGTAACGTGTTAGAGGCTGAAAAATTTTTCATTTCTGTCACTTCTTGCTGTAAAGATGACAATTTTCTACGTAATATATTATTGGACGAACCTATCTCACTGATTGTTTGCTGTATGTTTTGGAATTCAGGTGTCTGATTGAACGAAACTGGTGACGTATCGTCTGATTTGGTGTCATTGTTATTTTCGATAACTTCAATACGACTGGCCAATTCATCAAATTTTTCAGTCAGTGCTTTTTATTGTCACAGGCATTAATTTATTTTTGGATTTTACGTGTGGTTTTGTTCAATTTCTTAACGTCTGCTTTAATGGCATCGGGATCCTGTATTAATTCTAATTGTTCAAGTCTGTTGGTCACTGTCTGAAAGTCTACTGTCTATTTATTTTCAAAAGTCTGAATATTAGTGTCTGTTTTTATATCAGAGACATGATTGAATTTGTCTGTTCATCATTTGAAATAAAATCATTACTAGTGGTCGGTACGCACTGATTCTCTGTAATTAGAGGATTATCATTATGACACTGAGTGTCGCTAGTGTCATCAGTCAAATGATTGAAGTCGTTTTTTTCACTCATTACGGATCGCGATGTACTGTTAAAGTACTTTTTCGCGGCATTTTCACAACTCAAAGGTACGCAAAAAATCCAACAAAGACAAAGCAAAAATGGAACAAATACAACAACAAAGAGCAATACATTGCCGATGATCTGTGAAAGGAGTGACAAATTAGTAAATGCGTTGCGCCCGATGAAAACTACATTTAACATTAAGCAAATAACAGCAGATATATTACGGACAACTTCTCAGAAATTAACAAAAATACGATCCTGGCCGGTTGTCGACAAGTGTAACCTCCCAACACGTAAAAAAAAATTAATAAAATAAAATAAAATATTTATAGCATTCATCCACATTTAATGTAACCTCCCAACGGATAAATTACGTAACCTACCAATAATAAAATGTGACTAATCTCTCAATAAAATTGTGGCTCACTTATAACCTTTCAATAATTGACTGTGTGTGAATCTAAACTGGTAAATTTGGACGTCAGCAGCGCTGCGTCATGGCCCTGAAACATCGTACTGAATAAACAGAAAATTCTTACCTCAATTAAGTCGCCGGATAACGCGTATATATCTGCTCCTATAAGAAATTTTTCTGGCACAGCCCAGTGCAATGCTGGCCGATAGATTTGTCATGTATAAAAAGATTTTTCTTCAATAATCGGGATGACCATGGATTGGAGAAATTAGTACATTCTTTAAATTGAGATGAATGATTGTCAAATGTAAATTTTTATAAGAAAGATTATTATTAAGAGATTTTTTAAAAACATTTACATGGGGCTTGATATTACAATAGCACATATGCGCGAGGCTGCTTTTATCTTATCCTACAACGCTAAGGCACATCGCTCCCCACGACCGGCCCAGCCAACTCCACACACACGACTACTAGCTACTACTTACTCCTACTGCTACTGACACTGCTCTTACTGCATACAACACTGCTCTCTGGTCTGAGATTCTCTTATAGCTTGCATATCGCAGGCAGCGCGTGAGCAATCCATCGAAATTACATCTGCTCGAGTGCGCTAGCGACGAATTCCTTAGTCATGGACCTCTTACAACCTCTTCAAAGTCCCAGAAGACTGTCGCTCAGGGTGCGGCTTTGAACTTTCTCTTCGAAGGAGAGGTCATGTGGCGCCACTTTGTCGATTGTCGTTTTGTTTCCTGTACGAAGTGTTAATAAACCCACGTCCACCTGTGACGATGTTCGACAAAAAATTGTCACTGTCAGCCTCACAATACCGCGTAGGTGGTCCTTCGTTATTCTTTATGGCCTTGTGTTAGACTACGAGGAACACAGAGGGCACACAACTTTGAGTACGCCAACTGGTGATCGGTTGGTTGGTTGGTTGGTTTTGGGGAAGGAGACCATACAGCGTGGTCATCGGTCTCATCGGATTAGGGAAGGATGGGGAAGGAAGTCGGCCGTGCCCTTTGAGAGGAACCATCCCGGCATTGGCCTGGAGTGATTTAGGGAAATCACCAACTGGTGGTCGAGTGTGTCAGTACTACCAACAAAGACGTCCAGTTGACAGCGAGGTGTTTGAGACCCGTCGGTCATCTCGGATGAGTGTCCGCACGTTCCAGCTGTGTGGGGCTGGCTGGCAGGTGGCAGATCAGAGAGGTTTTGCCCGACATTGTTGCGATGGTGACAGACGCCTCGCCCAGCAACTCACCGTGCTTTCGTTCACTGCCACATCTCCGTAGACATTCTGCAAGCGCCTATGAGTATTTGCGATGCTCTGGTTTTTCAACAAAAGAAAGTCAATTACATCTCTATGCTTGGAATGACCCTCCATTACAGATGCCATTTTGAATGCTATGTATACGCCCGCCACCTATCTGAACTTCATAAAACTATACGGGTTGAAGCGAGAATATTCTACGATGTCCCACAACATGTTCTGTAATTTTTCAATTCGCCGAGAAAGAAAATTACTTACTGAACGCCTCTCGCACTTTGATTACCATTACGTTAAGACCACCTGCATAATAGCGTGTTGGTCCAGGTTTTGCAACGTAATGCAGCACCTGTTGTATGTGGTATGGGTTCTACAAGTTCGTGTTGGGTTTAAGGCGATGTGTCTCACCAGATGCCAACGCACATGCCAAGTTATTCCCGTAAATTACAAGTTGGTTGTATGTCGGGACGGAGCTAGCGCCAGATAGCGTATCAAATGTGTCTCCTCGGGTTCAGACGAGGCAGATCTGGTGGCCAAGGGATCAAAGTGAGTCCACTATCACGCTCTGCAAATTATGGCATTATGATTCCGGTCTTGCAACACTGCAAGATGTCATCACTGTCGGGGCACACATCAACCATGAATGGGTGATTATGTCCATAACAATGTTCACGTTGTCCATAACCGTCGCGTTGCCTTCGATTACTACCCTATGTCCCATGTAAGCCGAGCATAATGTTCCACATAGCATAAATCTGTCTTTGGCACAGTACATGTTTCGGACAGCCGTTTGCATATACAGAGTGTCCCAGCTATCTTGTCCACCCAAAATATCTCTGGAAATATAACAGCTATTGGAAAACGACTTTCACCGGTATCAATGTAGGGCTGGGGCCCATGAATGTACATATTTGGAAACATTCTAAAACGAAAGCATATGTGTTTTTTAACACAAACTTATATTTTTTTAAATAGACCTCCTATATTTTTTCTTCAGCAATCCATAGTATGACAAAGCACATACACAATGGCGTTGATTGCATCGCAATATTCCCATTACATCCCGAGATATTGAGACGCGAAGTTGACGCTTGAAACACCCGACATGCGCTGCTAGCGCACGTCCTGCGGCTCAGGCGTGAACCCCATGCTGCCCGTAATCGCGATGTGATTGACATGTGTAATCACACCTCCATACTTATCAAGAGGGACACTTACTTGTCAATCCCATCGCGATTACGGGCAGCATTGGGTTCACGCCTGAGCCTCAGGACGTGCGCTAGCAGCGCATGTCGGGTGTTTCAAGCGCCAACTTCGCGTCTCTATATCTCGGGATGTAATGGGAATATTGCGATGCAATCAACGCCATTGTGTATGTGCTTTGTCATACTATGGATTGCTGAAGAAAAAACATAGGAGGTCCATTTAAAAAAATATAAGTTTGTGTTAAAAAACACATGTGCGTTCGTTTTAGAATGTTTCCAAATATGTACATTCATGGGCCCCAGCCCTACATTGATACCGGTGAAAGTCATTTTCCAATAGCTGTTATTGTTCCAGAGATATTTTCGGTGGAAAAGATAGCTGGGACGCCCTGTATAATGTCGTATCCGGGCATGGTGAAACAATAAACGTAATTCACCCGAGCAAGCGACCCGTCCCAATTGTTCTGCTGTGCAGGCTCGATGATTCACTGTCCCCTGTAATCGTAATTCGACATCGTTTTGTCATCTCTAAAAGACGTTGGGGTCTTCCGCTAAGGAGCACTGTGTTCAACAACGTGCGCTGAACTGTGTATTCCCAACATTTTGACTGTGCCATCGTTGTACTCTGTCATCAGATCTACTACAAATCGCCGCCTGTCTTGCTTTAAAGAGCGGGCAAGTCTTCCAGCTCTACGTTCTTTGATGATGACTGGACGTTCAATACCTTGTCACCTACTAGTGATTTTCACTAGTTAATAACCACTGCTAATAACCACATTCCATAGATTCCCACGGCAGGCGCACGCCAACAGCCGATCAGCTTGGCCATTGCCGAGATTCTGGTGCCCAACAACAGAGTCATAACAATCTACCCTTTCTAAAAGTAACTTAGCTCCGTGGATTTCCCCGTTTTCATCCGGTATCGGCTGTCTATTGCTAGACTGATTCCCTATCGGACTACGTTGCATTTATACGAGGGTTGTAACTTAAATCGTGGCAGCTATTTATTCACAACCGATACAAAAGAGTTACATGTTTGCACCTGTTACTGTCCTTCAAAGTAGTGATCAGCGTTGTGTAGAACCCGTTGCCAGCTATGTGGAAGGCGTAGTATACCGTTAGCAGAGCCTGTTCTGTTGTTGGTGCGAATGGAGCGGTCTACTGCCTGTCGAATTTGTGGAACAGTTCTGAAGCGAATGCCACCGTCAGTGCACAGTATTACTGTTCGTTTTTTGAGCATCAACTGCGACCAGCTTTGAAAAAGAAGCGGCGACACTTTCTGCGCAACCCACTCATCATTTTGCACGACAATGCGCAGGCGCATACAGCGCAAGCTGTGGCTGCTCTGTTCGGTCGATGTGACTGGGAAGAACTGTACCATCCATCATACTCCCCGGACTTAAGTCCTTGTGACTTTGATTTGATCCCGAAGATGAAGGAACCACTTAATGGCATTCGCTTCAGAACTGTTCCAGAAATTCGACAGGCAGTAGACCGCTCCATTCGCACCATCAACAGAACAGGCTCTGCCAACGGTATACTAAGCCTTCCACATTGCTGACAACGGGTTCTACACAACGCTAGTGACTACTATCAAGGACAGTAATAGGTGCAAACGTGTAACTCTTTTGTATCGATCGAAAATAAATAGCTGCCACTATTTAAGTTCCAACCCTCGTATACCGTGTATCTCCGAACCCAAGTCGAAGTTTTTTTTCCGAAATTTTGTGCCGGAAGCAGGGGGTCGTCTTGCATTCGTGTCATACTGCGCTACCTCACCAATACTGACTGCCACAGTCTCGTATCCCAGGCGACCTGAATGAAAGGAGCTTGCCCCAGTCAGTGGGCGAGATAAATATTTATAGACCATCAGGATCTCATGTTATAATTCTACCCAGTATTATTCTGTGGAAAGAGATGGACTATGACCGTACTTGCAGGGAGCAACTGATTTGAATGGAGACTGGGGAAAGGTGACAGAAATCTCAGCACAAATAAAGGATTTGCACACCCATACAAAGAGATATATTCCGAAATTAGCAGAGACCAATTTACTTTCTACAGAGGGCAGCCTCAAATGACACAGGCACATTCGAGGAATGAAATACAGAAGTAGCATTCACCTACAGCCACACAGTTCGGAGAGAGGTTCAAATGGCTCTGAGCACTATGGGAACGACTGAGGTCATCAGCCCCCTAGAACTTAGAACTACTTGAACCTAACTAACCTAAGGACATCACACACATCCATGCCCGAGGCAGGATTCGAACCTGCGACCGTAGCGGTAGTGCAGTTCCAGACTGTAGTGCCTAGAACCGCTCGGCCACCCCGGCCGGCTCGGAGAGAGGATACTGAACCGTGAGAACTGCGTTTCGGCAACCAAAGGAGGGGTGACAGAATTCGCTGTACCTTACCGCATTACTGGCGCTGCTGCTCTCCCGTAAAATACTCGAGATCGACATAAGACCGAAACGGCGATCGAATCTGAGCATCATTATTGAACTCTGGCAGAAATCATGAGCCGTTGAGCTTTAGCGCCATATGGCGGAGCGTTTGTATGGGCAAGAGGCGGTTGCGCGCTAGATGACAGCAGATGGACCTTCCAGGAATACGCTCCAGAATGGGCCGGAGCGGCGATCCTCACGGCTTTTGTTAGCTGGTCCGCACCTCACACTACTGTGCCTATGGCTGAAAAAAGTAGTTGTGGTGCCAACTTACTGGATGGTCAAGCGGCTAGCTGGCGTCCGCTGCGTCATCGAACTGACCACTTTCTCCTAAGCTGATGCAGCCTCGGCCATTGGGACGGCGGCCATTTTCTGTGTTTGTGCATGACTTAAGATCAAGAAGATGCTCAGTTTCAACTTGGATCGTTTTAATTATTTTAATTTTGAACAATGTATTAATTTCTCTGAAAATGACGGCAGCCAAAATCTGTTCACAGATTTGGTTCCTCTGTATATTGGAAATCGTTATTAGAAGGTTCTTTTCATTTCTGTGGTTATTTGGATGCTTTAATTCGCGGTTGAATCTTTAGATACTTCTAATTAAGCATGATATAGAAATTGTGTGTCAAGTAGCGGTCCGTTCGTCATCACAAGATCCCGACTCTGTCACCTGATTTCTTATTCTTTAACTACTTCTTGATTTTTCCTTTTGTAAGTAGGCTGTTTATGTTTTCTTATTGGCAACGTTACGTAGCGCTCTGTATGAAAATCACTGGCTGTGCTGTGTGCAGTCTGTGGGTAGTTTGCATTGTTGTCTGCCATTGTAGTGTTGGGCAGCTGGATGTTAACAGCACGTAGCGTTGCGCAGTTGGAGGTGAGCCGCCAGCAGTGGTGAATGTGGGGAGGGAAATGGCGGAGTTTTGAAATTTGTAAGACTGGATGTCATGAACTGCTATATATATTATGATTTTTCAACACTATTAAGGTAAATACATTCTTTGTTCTCTATCAAAATCTTTCATTTGCTAACTATACCCATCAGTAGTTAATGCCTTCAGTAGTTTGAATCTTTTATTTAGCTGGCAGTAGTGGCGCTCGCTGTATTGCAGTAGTTCGAGTAACGAAGATTTTTGGTGAGGTAAGTGATTTGTGAAACGTATAGGTTAATGTTAGTCAGGGCCATTCTTTTGTAGGGATTTTTGAAAGTCAGATTGCGTTGCGCTAAAAATATTGTGTGTCAGTTTAAGCACAGTCATGTATAATTTTTCTAAGGGGACGTTTCATACTTTGTTTCCAGCCTTGCGCTGTCGCCCACGCTCTCGTCGCTGCATGTGTCTTTCTTAGGACGGTTCGTAAGACGACGTTTTATAATACCGTGCGTTGTTTTTCTTTCCTTTACTGATTAGAGCCTCGAGCTTCCGTTAAGCTATAAATCTACCCTCTGCCACGCCTACCTTAAAAACTTTGAACATGAGCGTAGTCTTTGAGCACTGTTGTACGATAGCAGAACGTATTTACTGCGGCATTCTTTTTTATTTTTTGTCTGGAAATTCCACTTCTAAACTGCATACTAAACTTGTGTAATGGATCGTGGTGTGGAACTACGTGGCGCAACATCGAATTTTTTAACAGTTGCAGACGTTACGAATTTCAAAACCTTGATTGTTCGCCAACAAACAGTTGCGCGGCTTCTATGAAGTATGGAGTCACAGAAGCCAATGTTCGGAGGTGGCGAAAAGACAAAGGACGTCTGAAAAAGTTCCCAGTGGCCAACACAGTGGACATTTAGGAAATGTCGAAATGGAAGCAGTGGCATTTGTGCGGTAGAAAGGCAAAGAAGGAATGGCAGTCTCCTACGATGTCATACGAAATGTAATACGTGTATTGGCACAGGGATATGGTGTCCAATTTAAGGACAGTTGTGGATAGTGTACAAAGATAAGACAGCATAACACTGATTCTGTGGCATTCTAAAATAATAATATTTTTGTTGAATTTACTCTGCTTTTTGAAATAAAGGCAATTCATGTATAGTGGAAATTAAATTATAAAAAGAGAAGAATATTTTTTTTGTAATTATTTTAAAGTTATCAGATGAACCAAACGAAGTGCTATAAACAATACAAAGAGTAATAAAATTAATAATAACAGCAAAAATATGTCAATAAGAATTACAGAAAACTTTTGTATGGGATTTTCTTCGATGTTTTTGGGTCTGGACAGTCCCTCTGCAAGTTCCAGCTGTAGCGTACCATCATATGGCTGTCCCAGCGGTCTTGGTTACTTTCCTCCATAATCTTGATGTCCCGGTGGAACCGTTCCCATTGTTCTTCGTTGTAGTCGCCCAAGTTGGCAGGAAATTTATCTAAATGGCTGTGCAAAAAATGCACTCTGTCACTCACATAAGCTCCTAGTTTTTGAGAATTCTGGAGCATTTTGTCTACTATTTCGGTATATTCTTCAGCTTTCTGATTCCCGTAAAAATATTTGACAACTGATACAAAGCTTGTCCATGCTTCCAATTCAACCCGAGCCATGTGGTTTGTGAAATCATCATTGTTTATAAGAGTACAGCTTTGTGGTCCATCAAAAATTCTTGATTTTAACTTTTCTATACTGAGATCAGGAAATGATCGATAATACAATCGAACCGATTGCCATTCCTATCTAAAGCCTTAGCAAACATTGTTATAAGCCGAAGTTTAATATGTACTGGTGGAAGAATTATTTTTTCCCGACTGACCAACGGTTTATGAGCTGTGTTATCTTTTACTATAGTCATGTTCATTCTCGGTGGCCAATCTTTCCTGCTCCAATGTTCATTGTTCGCACAGTTGTCCCACAGATAAAGAAAACGGGGATATTTAGTGAATCCACTTTGCTGATCCAAGAAAAAATTCACCATTTTATATCGAAACGCACAGACCACTGATGTTGATGAAATGAAATTTCTCTGGAACGGGTTTAACATTTTGATATTCTTCCTTAAGAATATTGAATGAACTATTGGGATCGAAGCTTATTTATTTCTGTTATGTAGTAACACACATTTAAAACTTTTTCTGAGTTATCTAGAGAAATTCGCCAGTCTTTTGGTTGGTATATCCAGTAAATTTAAGAGCCCAGAAATGTTACTATAATGTACGATATCATTAGTCTCGTTAAAATACGAAAGAAAGTAGCGTTCTCTAGTTCGATAGGAAGTTGTTGATACGACAGGCGGAAGGTAATGCTTTTCTTTTAGTCTTGACGCAAGAAGTTCAGCTGATTTCTTAGATAAATTTAAATCTCGAATCAAGTCGTTTAGCTCGCCCCGAGAGAAGCCTTCCAGTATAGGACTACATTCTTCGAACACTTTCACTACTGCTTTTACTCTGATTATCTAGCATTTCGACATCATCACAGCAATCGTCTGATAAGGAAGTAAATACCGGTATTGGCAAATATTCGCTATGCAAGATAGGTGGCTTACGGTTTGTATGTTTGGATAAATCCAAGAGGTCTTTCTGTATCGATCCCTACCTTTTACATTCACAGTGCAAAAGTAGAAATCATTGAGGTAGTTTCTTGGCTCTGTCCATGTTATCGGGATTCCAAAAGGAAGCCCTTTTCGTCCTCCATGACTCATTATCGAAGTGACTCCACGGAAGTTTTACATACGTTGTGTGGGGCTCAACATTTACCTTGTTGTCCAAGTTGTTTTCCAAAATATACCCGATAGTTTTGTTGTACAAAATCATTTACATTCCGTCGTCGCTTTTCTTGACAATATTTACCACACATATAGCAGAAATGGTTGGGGTTATCAACACAAGACTTCTGATTTTTTTTTCTTTATTGACTTTCAAAGCCCCCCGAAGGGGGCGGGCTGGCAGCAGCTTAGTACACTGCTCTACAGCCTACAGACTTTGTAAAATGGCGGGAAAATGCGGAAAGTTAAAACAGAAAGCAAAAGGGGTTGGCAATGTTAATAAAAGACACAGGAATCAGACAAGTAACATAGTATACACACAATTCAAAACTATGGCGACAGTCTGGTTTCTGTTCGCAATAGATAAAAAGCACACCCAGCGACAGTATGATGACCGTTCGCAACAGGTCCCAAAAAACACAACACGGAACACTCACTGTAAAACACTCACTGTAAAACACTGCACGAAAATGACGGCACAAAGCTGACACTCTCGAGCCAAAGGCAGATTGGGGGGGGGGGGGGGGGAGGGAGGGCGAACGTGGAGGAGGGGGAAGAACGAGGAGGGAGGAAGGAAAAACGAAAAGGGGGGGGGAACCAAGGAGGGAGAGGACTCATAAAGGGGGAGAGGGGCAGGGCAGACGCGAGAGGGAATGAGAGGAGGCAGAGGAGGGAAATGTAAAAGGACTCGGGGGAGAGGACTTCCGAAAAGAACTCATACTTTCTGTAACAAAAACGCCCAAACAAGACAGTTGCATGAAGTAACTGACACAGTATCACATTTGTAGAAAAACTGCAACGAATGAGTGACGCAAGAAGTTTACGTGCACAAAATAATATGGACTCAATGGCAAACAACAAAAGCTCACAAGTGAAATAGCTGATAGTCACGGCGCTTTCTGTGAGAAGCAAGGATAGTTGACGAAGTTTGCCGAATGCGCATGTGCTGCCACCTGTCGGATTCCTGTCATAGCTACCAAGACAAAGGCACTAAGCCATGTTGGGGCACATGCTGTATTGAGTACAGTTACATTACTTCGAAAAAGATACGTCAATGAGGGTAGGTTAGTAAAAGACGTGTGTTTTTTTATAGAACGGTTCATCATGAGAACCAGAGTCTATTCAAACAAAATAATTTATATGCTATGTACTTCATCATCATTTGTATCTAAATAGACTCCGTAAACTTACGCAGCAGAAAAAAAATTGTGTCCTGTGAAATGCGACGCGATGGACTTTATAATATTTCTGGCATTACAACCATCATATTCAGGTACAAGAAGCTCTTCTTAGAGCAGTCCAGAAGGCAGCAGTGGGAAGGTGGCGTAATGTGGTGTGAGGTACCAGAGACAGATGGTTTGTTCGGCACGGCTATCGTTAGAAGGAACGCCTAAATTGTGGTCCTCCACCGCGATTGGCTGCTGCGTCCGGAAGCTGCGCGCCAAAATGATAAACTTCTGTCATTAATATTAGAGAAACTGAACAGAGAAGTTACTTGCATTTCATATTAAAGCGTCTCTCAACAGCGTGCTATCATTCCATTACTTCGTAAGTATTTGTGGTATCGATAGCTACGACGCCACAACGTAGGTGCGCTCTGCTAGGTTGACACTACGACAGACACATATTCATGTAGCAGTAAACCACTTTTAATTTCTTGCAGCACCGACGTGTATTGCCTTTTCCTGCTCCTACTCACTTCCTTCATTCGGCCAACCTTTCAGTTTTCAGGAGCAGACCCACGCGCCGCCATCCAGGTGGGATACAAAAGTATTAGTAACCAGCAGAATAATATCCTCAAAACGAAAAGGCAGACGAAGCACTTAGGTGGTCTACGGATCGTGCTCAACTTGGAAGGCGGGCGAAATGGTTCGACTGTAAGATCAGAGCTGTTTCGGCAGTGTCGAAGGGTAGACATGTTGTCTGCGGCGGTCGGTGTCAGTTAAGATTGAGTTTGCAAACTCTCGTTATTTGGAATGTAGTTTAGAACAGTGTGATAGTAATTACTGAAATTTACAGTTCATTATTTTGTTGAAGAACAGGAATTATTTGTGACTCTAAAGTAAGTAGAATGTAAGTAGAATGTGTTCTGCTAATAAAAAGCTAGTAGCATCCCGTATAAACAAACTAATTGGAAATTTAACTACTTCTGAAATATTTGTTCCTCCCTAAGAATGGTTCAAATGGCTCTGAGCACTATGGGACTCAACATCTTAGGTCATAAGTCCCCTAGAACTTAGAACTACTTAAACCTAACTAACCTAAGGACATCACACACACGCATGCCCGAGGCAGGATTCGAACCTGCGACCGGAGCAGTCCCGCGGTTCCGGACTGCAGCGCCAGAACCGCACGGCCACCGCGGCCGGCTCCTCCCTAAGAGTTTATTACAGCCTCAAGATATCAGATTCACGACCTACGTACTGTTTTCTGCGCAGGGAACAACTGCTACAGAAGGCTGCAGGTTGGTGAACATTTATTATAACTTGTACGCTGCACTCATGGCGGTGGAAGCAAATAGGGACCTCGCGTGTACTGCTATCTCAATACTAATGAGATAAATGATACATCATCTATGGTAACACAGAGGAGGTATGAAAAAGAGAAATTGTCGAGGAAAGGGGTTTATCATATGCACGTATATAAATATCACCCTCTCTCTCCCGCTCTCTTTTTCATCATATGTGGAGAAGTTGGTTGAGTATCAGCGACATGTTATAAGACTGAGTAAGGAACATGCTTACGTCATAGGGCAAATCGGAAAAGACTCCTGTTTACTTCGACATGCCATCCAGTACAACAGTTGGAGGAAAAGACGCCGAAAGCTTACTGGTCAGCACTACGGGCAATGAGAAACTACGAATCATCTTGAGGTTGTGTGTGCTTGGTAGTGGAGCAAAGATACGATCCTACTCATCATCAGTCGTAAAACTATGCCTAAAAAAAGATACTGCCGCCCGGTGTCATATTTCATTGCTACAGGAAATGCTCGATCAGCTGTGAGTTGGTTATAGATTGGCTCCATACAGTCTGGAGCACGAGGCCAGACGCGCTTCTAAATAATCGTACAATCTTGATCCTTGATGCTTTCAATGGGCGTCTGACACCAGCAGTGAAGGCAGAAATCCTGAAAGTAAACACCGATCTTGTCGACGTTCCAGGGGGCAGGACTTTGCAACTCCAAGTTTGTGTTAGATGTGGTGGTAAATAAGCTATTTGAAGACCATCTGCAGCAGCTGTACAGCAGTTGGTTACTTCAAGATGGTCAAGCTCTGACCCTTAAGAGGAAGATGATGAAGCCTGCAGTATTTCTAATTGCGGAATGGATCCAGACTGCTTGGATGCCCATATTCAGTGCATCAAATGTGCACGGCCTTAAGAAGTACTATGAAACAAATGCATTACACGAGAGTGAAGACGACCTACGATGGGAAGAAAAGCAAGATCACGATGACAGTGTCAGTGAAACTGTAGATTCTGTGGACCATACTAATGAGGAGGACTAAGTGGCATCTTTATCCGACTAAGAGAGCTCGTTATCTGATTTTATTTTCTGTGTACCAGCAGTTTTATTGTCTCCTTCAGCTACCTGTTCTAAGGTAAACATCTGTAAGCTTTCAAAATAAAACTAGTATCTTTTTATAATCCGTTGTTGGACAATTGGGGGGTCGTCCTGCATTCGGAGTCGTATTGGATTCCGATATATATGATTTTGTCCTTAGTTTTTCACGTGCCCGCAATCAGGACCAGGTGACATTCAGCCTCGCTATGGGCACTGGGCATAACGTTTTGTCTCATCAGTGTACCACCTAGCTGCGGTGTAGTCGAGCGTCCATTTCTTCCCGCGTTATTTTCTGCGAATGGTCTACAAAATCAGCGCTGGCGCCCCTTAAGGCTGCGCGAGAAAAAGCTAGCGTTGTGGCGCTAAAAAGTAACGAGGTGGGCGCTGCAGCGTTAATGAGACCCGAAAGGACGCCTTCTGCTTGCGCCGCTGCAGCTGCTGCGAACAATGGAACGGTGACTGCCAACGCAGCGCCCTGTTGCCTCCGCCCAGCAACAAACAGCTGGTGCGGCGACTGGGG
Organism: Schistocerca cancellata; assembly: GCF_023864275.1. NCBI lineage: Eukaryota > Metazoa > Arthropoda > Insecta > Orthoptera > Acrididae > Schistocerca > Schistocerca cancellata. The sequence goes on from NC_064633.1 coordinate 157,861,687, forward strand.
CTGCCCGCGCTAAATCACCGCCCGTGGCCACGAAATCACCCCCATGGCTGGTTTCCAAAAGTGAGAGATAGTGCGTTGCCCTAATATATTTGCTCTTCTCTTCTGGTGCGTTAGGGACCTCGTGACAATTTCACTTCCTTCTCGTTTTCTCCTTTCTCCTCCTCCAGTACGCCTTCATCTATCCACAATGTCTACTTTTTCTTTCTCCAGACCACTTCATACCCGTTCTCTTACTGTTTCTGCCTTGGAATCTTTTTAAATTCAACACTTACTTATTGAAATATCTCTTTCTGCTGCATCTTCTGCTTTTTAGGATTCCGTGTCTCAATCGGTAAAAACGGAACCCTTATAGAATTGCTTTGCTCTTTCTCAGGAACGCGTAGATGTATCAAGTTCAAATTTATGTCACATACTGAAGGCTACAGTCCTTTAGCGGTGTTAAAAATTGAAGCTTCTAAGCTTATGTTTTCAAAAGATACGGGCACTTATGTCACATATTTTGATACTCATAAACTCACTCATCAAAACCTGTAAGGTACTTCCAGTTGACCTACACTACTGACAATTAAAATTGCTACACCAAGAAAAATGCAGATGATAAAGGGGTATTCATTGGAGAAATATATTATATTAGGACATGTTATTACATTTTCACGCAATTTGGGTGCATAGATACGGAGAATTCAGTACCCAGACAACCAGCTCGCCGTAATAACGGCCTTGATACGTCTGGGCATTGAGTCAAACAGAGCTTGGATGGCGTGCACAGGTACAGCTGCCCATGCAGCTTCAACACGATACCACAGCTCATCAAGAGTAGTTCAAATGGTTCAAATGGCTCTGAGCACTATGGGACTCAACTGCTGTGGTCATAAGTCCCCCAGAACTTAGAACTACTTAAACCTAACTAACCTAAGGACAGCACACAACACCCAGCCATCACGAGGCAGAGAAAATCCCTGACCCCGCCGGGAATCGAACCCGGGAACCCGGGCGTGGGAAGCGAGAACGCTACCGCACGACCACGAGATGCGGGCATCAAGAGTAGTGACTGGCGTATTGTGACGAGCCAGTTGCTCGGCCACCATTGACCAGACGTTTTGCAATGGTGAGAGATCTGGAGAATGTGTTGGCCAGGGCAGCAGTCGAACATTTTCTGTATCCAGAAAGGCCCGTACAGGACCTGCAACATGTGGTCGTGCATTATCCTGCTGAAATGTAGGCCTTCGCAGGGATCGAATGAAGGGTAGAGCTGCGGGTCGTAACACATCTGAAATGTAACATCCACTGATCAAAGTGCCGTCAATGTGAACAAAGGTGACCGAGACGTGTAACCAATGGCACCCAATACCATCACGCCGGGTGATACACCAGTATGGCGATGACGAATACACGCTTCCAATGTGCGGCCACCGCGATGTCGCCACACACGGATGTGACCATCATGATGCTGTAAACAGAACCTGGAGTCATCCAAAATAGTGACGTTTTGCCATCCGTGCATCCAGTTTCGTCGTTGAGTACACAATCGCAGGCGCTCCTGTCTGTGATGCAGCGTCAAGGGTAACCGCAGCCATGGTCTCCGAGCTGATAGTCCATGCTGCTGCAAACGTCGTCCAACTGTTCGTGCAGATGGTTGTTGTCTTGCAAACGTCCCCATCTGTTGACTCAGGTATCGAGAAGTGGCTGCACGATCCGTTACAGCCATGCAGATAAGATGCCTGTCGTCTCGACTGCCAGTGATACGAGGCCGTTGGGACCCTCCTGAATCCTCCGATTCCATATTCTGCTAACAGTCATTGGATCTCGACCAACGCGAGCAGCAATTTCGCGATACGATAAACCGCAATCGCGATAGGCTACAATCCGACTTTTATCAAAGTCGGAAATGAGATGGTACGCATTTATCCTCCTTACATGAGGCATCAATACAACGTTTCCACCAGGCAACGCTGGTGAACTGCTGTTTGTGTATGAGAAATCGGTTGGAGACTTTCCTCATGTCAGCACCTTGTAGGTGTCGCCACCGGCGCCAACCTTGTGTGAATGCACTGAAAAGCTAATCATTTGCATATCACAGCATCTTCTTCCTGTCGGTTAAATTTCACATCTGTAGCTCATCATCTTCGTGGTGTAGCAATTTTAATGGCCAGGAGTGTATAAATAGAAAATTTGGTAAAAAGGACGGTTTCACAGTACAAGTAAAAGAAAAAACACGTAAATTGTGACTTTGTAATTATGTACAGGAAAAAAATGTTTCTCTGTCATTTGTTGTCGGACTGTCTATCCGTCTGTTAAGATCCTTTTTTTCTCACGAAGGGGTAGAGGTATCAAGCTGAAATTTGTGTTACAAATGTTGGTCTATGATCTTTTGATGGTGTAAAAATATTAAGCTTCTATGTTAATGAAATCAAAATATATGGCCATTCACGTCACATAATTTGACATTCGCAATCTCATCCATCAAAACTTACATGGTTTGACCTAGAATCATGAATTTTGGGAAGAAACACGGTTTCACAGTGCTACTAAATGAAAAAAAGTCATAAAATTGTTAATTTTTAGTTACATAGCACGAAAAAATTGTGGTTTTGTTATTTTTTCCGACTTCAAACTTAAAATTAAAAGATATTTGCCGACTTCAATGTCGATAGCAGACAAAAGTTGTAGAGATTCGCAAGCATCGGGATGGATTAGCTGTCTACATAATTAATTAAGTTTGTATGGAACCCTCAGGGTGTACAAAAACCGAAGTCCCCCAACATTTGTAATAATTTCAATAACGATAACGACCTGTGTAAAGCCTGAGGTGTAGGAAGGAAGGAAGATTGGGTTTAACGTCTCGTCGACATCGAGGTCATTAGAGACGGAGCACAAGCTCGATTTGAGTCAGAGATGGGGAAGGAAATCAACCGTGCCCTTCCAGAGGAACCATCCCGGCATTATCCTGGAACGATTTAGGGAAATCATATAAAATCTAAACCTGGTTAGCCGGACATGGGTTTGAACCGTTGTCGTCCCGAATGCGAGTCCAGTGTGCTAACCACTGCGCCACCTCGTTCGATTGGAGGTGTAGGTGAGCGAAACTGGTCTTACTCTTAATTTAGTGTTTTGGCAGTGTGTAGCATAATAACAACCTATGAACATTTTTACAAAACAGTAAACAATTGAAGAGTGGAAATGTCAAACGTTCCAAGTGCCATTTTTTCACAAAACATTTTTCAGTGGTTTTGTGCTCTTGGTACTCTATTACAAGTCTCTAGATTTGTTTCATGTTTCAAAACATGCAGAAAATGTTTCTAATATTCATTCCTAGATGGCGCGTGGTTTGTGCAGTGCTGTCCTCTAGAGTTAGAAGCGCCATCCGTCAAACTCTTTGTCCAGCAAAATCTACACACGATTTGTTTTGAGCAGTAGCGCTGTTGCAAGATGACTTTTTATGTACTATAATTTATATGTGTGTGAGACGATGCTGGCGCTTGTGTTTATCATTTGACGATGCCACATTGGCTCCAGTATATTAGGTTTTTTTTATGAAACAGTTCTGAAGACGGTCATTTCTGACCGAATCCGGTAGTCTGAGGAGCTATAAATTATGTCGATAGACGTGAAATGAAAGAAATTTATTTTACACACAATTGTTGAGTACATTAAAACTACGATGCCATTCCAAGTAACTTCAGTGCATACAACTGAGTTTGGTTTTAAAAATGCAGCTGAAATATTATTATTAATTCAGGTTCAAATGGCTCTGAGCACTATGGGACTTAACATCTGAGGTCATCAATCCCCTAGAACTTAGAACTACTTAAACCTAACTAACGTAAGGACATCACACATATCCATGCCTGAGACAGGATTCGAACCTGCGATCGTAGCGGTCGCGCGGACTAATTCAGCAATGTATTATCACCAGATGCAGTATGATCAAAGTGTCTCATATTCGCACTCAAACTATTCTCTGGACCGAGAGCTGGCTGAAACCCGAAGTGGAAAGTTCCGAGATATTTTGGAGCCAAGGAACGTGTATCGGAAAGACAGATTAGAGGCGATACGAGGGGGACTGTTCATTGCAGTTGTCGAAAGTATTGTCTCTATTGACGTCGAAGTTGAGAGTGACAGTGAAGTTATGTGGTCGCCTACTACAGGTCTAGGCGAATCCAATTTCACTGTTAGATTTTCAACAGGCCACACGATTCTGCTGTCACAGTTACAGAATCATTCAAAGAATGTCTATGGTCACTATCTTGTAAATACCAAGATCATGCGTTACTAGTTGGACGCGTCTTTAAACCGCCGATTATTATAGACTGGGATGTCTATGATACAGTGCAGAGGAACAGACAGGCAGTCGTGCGAAGTTCTTCTGAATACGATTCCTGAAACCTGCCTTGATCATTTAGCTCGGCAGCCCACGCGCAATGGATCTTAGACCTTGTAACTACCAATAGGCTGGACCTTATCGACAACGTCAGTAAAGAAACGAGGATTAGCGTTCATGATGTCATTGTAACTACCATGGTTACGAGAGTTAATGAATCAGTTAAGAAGACTAGAAGAGTGTTTCTTCTAGAAAGAGCAGATAAATAGTTGTTAGCATCTCACTTAGACAGTGAATTGACATCATTTAGTTCCAGTAAGACAGACGTAGACATATTATGGGCAAAGTTTAAGCAGATTGTAAATCGTGGTCTGGACAATTTTGTACCCAGTAAGTGGATTAAGGACGGAAAAGATCCATCATAGTTTAGTAAAGAGATTCGGAAAAAAAGAATGCGGAAATGATAACCAGCAAAGGTTAATATACTCGTGCGTCGGTGAAAAGATCTATGCTCTAAGCATACCACTGTAATATCTTAGCAAAAGAAAATTCTAGTTCCCTAAGAGGGTCTAAGGCTTCAACCCAGTACTTGTTGACCAGTCTGGTGTGACAGTTGAAGATAACAAAACGAAAGCCGACGTTTTGAAGTTCACGTTCAAGAAATAATTCACTTAGGAGAAGCGAACAAACATACCATGGTTTGACCATCGAACAGACTCACGTCTGGACGACGTAGTTATAAGCATATTTGGCGTAGAGAAAGCATATTTGGCGTAGAGAAATAACCGAAGGGGTTGAAAATAAATAAGTGACCAAGTCCGGATGAAATCCGAATTCTGTTTTTCAAAGAGCACTCTACTGCATTGACCCATTACCTAGGTTTCATTTATCGCGACTCTCTCGCCCAGCGCAAAGTCCCAAACGACTGAAAAAAAAAGCACAGGGACTACTGTCTATAAGAAGAGAAAAAGAACGGACCCACAATATTACAGACCAATATCCCTAACATCGGTTTGCTGCAGAATCCTTGAACATATTCTCAGTTCGAATGCAACAAATTTTCTAGAGACGGAAAAGCATGGTTTTCGAAAGCACCATTCGTGCGAAATTCAATTTGCCCTTTTTTCACAAGGTACAATGCGAACTATGGATGAAGGGCAACAGGCAGATTCTATATTTCTAGATGCTGGCGTCCACTCATAGTCGCTAAACTCCCATTATGACCTCATATTTGATTAACTGATGTGCTTGACTTCTAGTGTTCAGCATGTTGGCAATTTCGTTCCTCAGAGATACATGATGTTCTGTTTAATCAGCTTATTGTCATTAACACTGTTTCAATAAACAAAAACTATGTACATCTGTCTTCTAATGGTTACTGTTTCTGTTGTTTTTTCTATGTTTCGATATATTGCTTTATTGTTTATTAATTTCCAGGTTTCTACACTAATTATTGGGCCTAAAATTTTCTTCAAGACTCTTCTCTTTAATATTTATAGTTTATGTAATTTGTAATTCAGAGCTAGGAAATCACATGTGTGAAGGCAGTCACATTCCACTAGCGTGTTGTAATACATACTTTTTGCATTTCTAGATGTGCACTTATTATTGTAAATATTTTTCCTTATGCAATATCCCTTTTCCATTTTGTGAATACTTTCATTTGTAGCACATATTTCTGCCCCATTTTCTTGAATTTCTTTACTACGAGAGGAAGTCAAAAATTATCCGCAATTAGTACAAATAGGACATGTACGTCGACATCATTTTTTTCAATACAGTCCCCTTGAGTTTCGACGCACTTGATCCGTCGTTGCACAAGCTTCCTGATGCCCTCAGAAAAGAAAGTTCTCGGCTGAGGAGTGAGTCATACTTACAACGCGTCCTTTACTTCCTGCTCAGAGGTGAATCAACAGCACTTTAATGCCTATTTGGGTGGACCAGACAAGTGGCAGTGGGAGTTAACGGAGCGTTTCAGTAGTGTGAATAGTGGTATGTGGACGAGAGGCGGCCGGTGTGGCCGTGCGGTTCTAGGCGCTTCAGTCTGGAACCGCGTGACCGCTATGGTCGCAGGTTCGAATCCTGCCTCGGGCATGGATGTGTGTGATGTCCTTAGGTTAGTTAGGTTTAACTAGTTCTAAGTTCTAGGGGACTGATGACCATAGATGTTAACTCCCATAGTGCTCAGAGCCTTTTGAACCATTATTTTGGACGAGCATTGTCGTGCAACAAAATACCTCCTTTCGACAGTAGTCCTGGGCGTTTGCTTCGAATTGCATGTTTTAGCCTGTCAGTAAGCATCTCACTGTAACGCACACTGTTTCCTGTTATGCCACTCTACTGATAATGTTCCAGTACTGGGTTCTGTACATTCCAAAAAACTTAAGCATCAGTTTTCCTGCCGATTGTTGGTCTTAGAATTTTTCCCTAGTGGGCAACTGTGGATGTTTCCATTCCACGCTCTGCCGTTTACTGTCTAGCTCGTAATGGTGGATCCGTGTTACGTCATTTCGTCACCAGCGATCATTCTGTCTTTCGTCACCATAGCGGCCCAAAACGTTTTGGCTGACGTCCAAACACAATATTTTCTGCAACACTGGGAGTTGTTTCGGGACCCATCTTGCACAGACTTTATGAAATCCAAGTATGTTGTGGATGATTTAGAAGGGAACACCATGACTAATTTGCAGATGATGTGCCACTTCATCAGTAGTCATTCATCTGTCTGCCAAAACCATGACACGTGCACCCTCAATATTGTCAGTTGTGGTCGTGAATGGCCGTCCGCCTCCTTCTTCAAGATGCAACAACACCTGCGCGACCTTTTTGAATTTTGTACTCCATTCAGAGTCACTCCTTTGCGGCAATACAATGTTCCCTTATTTTTCCGAAATTCTTCGACGAAAATCGACACCCGATATGCCTTCCGACCACAAAAACTTGATCACTACTCGTTGTTCCTCTTTGGCGCAAACTTCTAACGGAACAGCCATGTCTATCGGCAATAAGAGGATGACAAATGGAGGAATTAGAATCAAACTTTCATAGCAGGACCACAACAAAATAAACGAAGCAGAGGTCAGTATGAACTATGTAAAGAGAATAATGTCAGCACTACGAATAATTTTTGATTTACCCTTTTAAATACTTGAATATTTTTTTTCCTTTTCATTTTGTCAGGTAAAATGTTTATTTTAGCGATAAATATGATCTTCTCTGCAGAGGTTCTCAATCCCTT